>NC_047084.1:493427512-494027512 GCF_902459505.1 Geotrypetes seraphini
CAATAGATATCAATATAAACAGTGTCAAATAGAGTCTCTGTAAATCTCTCAACAATCCTAAAGTGGTCCTTTGGAGCAGTGTCCTATTGGAACAACGTCCTGATTAGGAACCCAGTTTCGGCATATGGAGAATGCCTTCTTCTGGGGACACTTAAATAGACAAATAATCATGCATCAAAAATACGCAGAATGAAGTAAATACTGAATAAAAGCATACAAAAACATTTGCATAAAACCAATAAGACACTAAATAAAAGCATACAAAAACACCAAACTCATATTGAAAGCATATAAAACATATGAAAAATAGTAAAAACATATGAAATAAATGATATGTAAAATAATAAGTGAGATAACAAAAACACTTAGCAACATATCATCTTGAATATTCTAGTATACAAAGCAGATAAAAAAAAGAGATGACAATGCAACCCCACAAAAAAATGCTGAGTGAGAACGAATAATGAACCTTAAGGTACACTTCAGAGGCACCAAATGGATGAGACCAGTAAAGTGAAAACAGGAACCGGATCAACCACGAGGATATGTGTGAGTGAGTTTCAATAAGAAAAATAATCAAGAACCTTAGTGGTCTTTACATATAAATCAACGTACAAGCATAAGCTCCTGAGACCTGTAATATGGTTAAAAAGTACAAAGAGTAAATCGGAGGTGAATAAAACAACGAACAGATGTAAAGCCACTTAAAATATGCAGAAATGGGGACAACTAAACTTACCGTGTTGGTATCTCAGAATCACGGAAGAGCTGAGAAGCGTCGTGTGTGCACCAGAAAAGCTTTTAAAAAAATGTTTTTGTGCAAAAAGTGGGCGTGAGGCCGTACTGGCAAAGAAATAAGTGGCAAAACATGACATCACGTACAGATGACATGGGAAAACACTTGAATATGTATAAGGAAAGGCATATAAATGACAACAGTTACTAAATAAAAACAGATAAAGATGGGATCTATAAAAATAATGATGGAATCTGTAAGACTAATGGCACAGATCAAAACAAAAGCAACATTAAGTTTCTTGATAACCCATAAGAAAATTTTTGAACAGAGGACAGATAGATGTTTATGTATTTGAAATTCTCACTGAGTAGGTGGATTGACAATGTAATTGTTATAATGTTTTATTAAAATGTTTTTAGGTGCACTTTAAAGGCCTGTTTTACAAAGCTGCGCATCAACAGCCCCAAAGCCCTTTAAGTCTACTTCCTCTTCATCGTGTTCCGAGTATTCCTTATACATATTCAAGTGTTTTCGCACGTCATCTTTCTGTGATGTCACATTTTGCCATGTACTTCTTTGCCAGCACGGCCTCATGCCTACTTTTTTGCAAAGTGTTTTTTCAGCTTCTCTGGTGCACACATGATGCTTCTCGGCTCTTCCGTGATGCCAACATGGTAGGTTTAGTTGCCCCCATTTCTGCATATTTTAAGTGGCTTTACACCTGTTCATTGTTTATTCCCCTCCGATTTACTCTTTGTACTTTTTTAAATTTTTTATTATTATTTATAAATTTTCAAATTACAAATCAAGTATACACGTGTACAGAAAGTTGTTAGGCAAGACATTAATATTTCAAGGTATAAGACTTTACACCTTGATATCTTAGAACAGAAGAATACATTTTTTTAGCTAACAAGACTCAAGTCCTCCATTTTTGGATCCAAGATTTCAAACAAGCGAGAAACTAGGAAAATATATCTATCTTAGAATGTGCTATACATAGTGCTGAAGTAGAAGTAACTTGTTAATTTATAGAGCACTTGATTTTTCTACATCCATCCGGGATAAAGCCAAGAAAGCAGTCAACTGTTGAGGTTCAAAGAAAACATATTTAACTGAACGATGGCAAATAATGCACTTGCAAAAATGTCTCAAATAAAACGTAGTCCCCATCAGGATGACCCCTGGTTTCAAAAGAAGAAATTCCCTGCGGCGTTTTTGAGTTTCTCTGGAAAGGTCAGAAAACATTTGAATTTTACATCCAAGAAATTCTTTCTCTCTGTTTTTAAAGAAAAGCCTCAATAACCATACTTTATCTACTGAAAGAGCTACTGTTAATATCAATGTGGAAGATGTTACTATATCCTTATCAGACATTTCCAAAATTTCAGATACATTCAGTGGTGCTTGATCAGATTCTTTTTCCTGTGATTGAGGCCCATTTTTATTTGGTAGGTAATACACTTGAGAAAATGGGGGTAAAGTATTTTCTGGGACCTGTAGAACTTCTACCAAGTATCTCCAAAGCATCTCCCTAGAAGTTACCGCCATTAGTCTGGGAAAGTTAATAAGTCTCAGATTGTTATTGCGTGAATTGTTCTCAAACATTTCCAACTTCCTTCTAAGGTTCACATAATCTTTAACTAGGGCCTAGGGAAACCAGAGGTCCTTATCTGTTCCCTTCAGCAGGGACTCGGAAGAGGGGAAGGGAGGCAGTACAAGGCTAATAAAAACGCCTTCTTTTAAAGCCAGAGAAGGACTGGGGAAATAAATGATCGGCGAAAGAGAGGAGGAGGAGTGCAGATTACAGTACTCTTCTGATATTTGCGGTTTTTCAACATTCACAGTCACTCCGCGAACGTAACCCCTGCAAATTTCGGGGGAGTACTGTATATCTCAGAGGAAATTGGACTTCTCATTAGACTACCAAAGACAGGAGGAGTGGCTAGTTACTAAGGAGAAACACTTAGGAAAATAGAAATACAAAGTAGAAAGGCATATAACATGACTATACAGCAAAAAAAATCACAAAGGCCCTCAATGAACAGGGCTTGTCATTATTGACCCAACATTTGGGGGTTGGGGGGATTAAAGCTGGAAAAAAATTGAATAAAATATTCAAGTGGCAAAAACTGGGAAAAAGGAAAAAATATTCAGGGGGGACAAAAGCTGACAAAAGAAGAGAAAATATTCAAGGGCAGAGGTGGGATGGGGCAGGGGCACAAAACCAAAAGGTTGGCACAGGGCACCACAACCTCTTGAGCCGGCCCTGACTTCAGCTTTTAAAAATGGCTGTTCCTAACACACAAAGAAACTACCAACATCTGATATTCCTGACAATATTGAACCCCTCATCCCCTGACAGCATACAGTAGAAACCCTCACCTTATCCCCTGAAACCCACCTGCAAGTGTAAGGTACAGTCCTCATCTCCCATCTCATTCCTGGCACCTTCTGGGGGGGATAGGCCACCATTAAGACAGGATACTGGGCTAGATGGACCCAGTAAGGCTATTCTTATGATGGCTAGTATGGGGGAAGGAACAATCCCCACGTACACTTGCCCTGTGGGCACTGGCATTAAAAATAGGTCAGGGTAACCTCCAGCAGTAGTACTACCACAAGGAGTCAAGCTGCCAAATCAGGGGGAGGATAAAATTAGGGGAACAGTGGCACCCTGTCAACTGCCTCTAGTGGTGGTGATTTGGGATCTGGCTTCTTGGAGGAGGTGCAGGAGATACTGTATATCCGAGAAAAAAACAGTAAGAGAGCGGGTGGTGGATTGCTTGCACAGGACAATTGATTCAATGTGCAAGGCTTCTTATTTAAGGATGAATGAGTTGTTTGGCAGAGTTGGGTAGGTCTACAAGTGTAGTTTGACAGTGATAACAAAAAGAGTGTGTTTGTGTATTGTGATCTTGGGAAGCAAGGCTGTACATGAGTAGTCCCAAGGGGATGAAGAACTATCATGCACAAATGAGGAGCAGGACTTGGGTGTGATAGTATATGATGATCTTAAGATGGCCAAACAGGTTGAAAAGGCAATGGTGAAAGCATTGAGAGAGTTTTGGCCAGTAGGAAAAAGGAGGAATTGATGCCCCTCTATAAGTCTCTGATGAAATCTCATTTAGAATATTGTGTACACCTTCAAAAAGATATAAACAGGATAGAGTCAGTCCAGAGGAAGGCTACTAAAATAGTTGGTGACCTTTGTCATAAGGCATATGGGGACAGACTTAAAGATCTCAAACTGTATACAGTAAAACCTTGGATTGCAAGTAACTTGGTTTGCATGTGTTTTGCAAGACAAGCAAAACATTTTAACTTGATATACAAGCAATGTCTTGCAATACAAGTACATACAGTATACACACATCACAACTGAGCCGATGGTTCTTCTCTCTCCGACGCTGCAGGAGTAGCGACTGTTCTAAATGAGCGAGGTCTTGCAATACAAGTACGTATAGTATTTTGTATTAAAGTTTTTGGGTTGTGGAACGAATCATCTGAGTTTTCTCTATTTCTTTTTTTTTTTTTTATAAATCATGTTTATTAAGACGAGAAACACATGGGCAGCCACTGCCGTCTACAATACATAACAAACAAGAGCAGTACAGGTGTAAAGGAAAGCTGTGCATTAATAAGTCCGAACAGCAGATCAATGTGCAAAGTCACAAACAGGCTGAAACAAGTGACTGTACAGCGGAAGAAGGCAGTACACCCCTGCATAGAACAGGTAACTAGCAATAAGAGAGAACAGCGTGCTGTCCATCACTCCCCGCCTACATTTTCTGAATAAAGAGAACTGCAACAACAAGGATCCCCAAACGATCCATCACTTCCACGCATCATGCACACCTCAGCTAACTCAAGCAATCCTCCGATCACACCACAAACAGCCCATCAGATACAAACTCACACTGTTGAGTTTCCTCTATTTCTTATGGTGAAATTTGCTTTGATATACGAGTGTTTAGAATTACAAGCATGGTTTTGGAACAAATTATGCTCATAAACCAAGGTTTTACTGTATTTTGGAGGAAAGGCGGGAGAGGGGAGATATGATAGAGATGTTTAACTACCTATGTGGCATAAATGTGCATGAGGCAAGTCTCTTTCATTTGAAAGAAAGCTCCAGAATGAGAAAGCATTGGATGAAGTTAAGAGGTGATAGGCTCAGGAGTAATCTAAGGAAATACTTTTTTACAGAAAGGGTGGTATATGCATGGCACAGTCTCCCGGAAGAGGTGGTGGAGACAAAGACTGTGTCTGCATTCAAGAAAGCGTGGGACAGGTACATGGGATCTCATATGGAGAGGAGGAGATAATGATTACTGCAGATGGGCAGACTGGATGAGTCATTTTGGCCTTTATCTGCCATCATCTTTCCATGTTTCTTTCTAAATCTGTTCGCACTAAGCAATGAGCATCATAGAAACATAGAAACATAGAGTGTGACGGCAGAAGAGAGCCGACGGCCCAACAAGTCTGTCCACTAAGAACCCTCCCTCCCAGGTGTACCCCTCTTTCATGCATAACTTTGTAGCACTCCCACCTGTTTGTCCCAGTGACTTCTGAAGTCTGGTACACTACTGGCCTCGACCACCTGGCGTGGAAGTTTATTCCAACGATCAATCACCCGTTCAGTGAAGAAGTATTTCCTGGTGTCACTATGATATCTTCCCCCCTTAAGTTTTAGGGGATGCCCTCTTGTCGCCGTGGGACCTGTAAGAAAAAAGATTTCTTCCTCCACCTTAATACGACCCGTGATGCATTTGAATGTTTCTATCATGTCCCCCCTTTCTCTGCGCTCCTCGAGAGAATATAGGCGTAGTCTGGTCAGACGTTCGTCATATGGGATGTCTTTAAGTCCTGAGACTCTCTGGATCGACTCAGTCTCCATACAGCATTGTATATGAGCTGACAACACTAGTTTTGTCCATTTGGGATCTAAATGTAGAGCACATTACAGAAACCTAGGCAAGAGATTACACAAGCAAATGTAAAGCCTTCAAGGAGAAACTGAAGATAACAGAATTGGTGAAGGTGAAAAAGGCCTATCTACATGCTGCCAGGGCTTGGGCTTCTGTGCTGAGCTGGAAATCCAGTATGAAGGGAGTTGAAAGGGTTATTGATTCAACTCCCAAATTACTTTGGAGTGCGGGTGATTGATATTTGTTACTAACCCACAGGAACTCCATCTTTTATAGGCTTAGGACTAGATTCACAAAGCAAACTGATTGTGTACCGATTGGTTTGTGACCCAATTTTTCTCTGGCCCGATTCACTTACCTCTCTGCTGATCCGATTCCGATCCGCGCATGCAAATGAGGGGAACGGCATGCAAAGTAAGCAAGGACGTGATTCACAAAACAAATTTTGCGAACCGACTGGGCTGGCCAATCAACTCAGGAAGCAACTGCTGGGGACCAGTTGCAAATGTCCTTTCCGACTCTCCAGCTAAATTGCCGCCCTGCTCTCTGCTGTCCCTATCTCGCTGCCTTTACTCCTCTCGCCACCCTGCTCTCTGCCCTTCTCCTGCCTTTCAGCCCTACTGCCCTGACTCTCCTCATGCCGCCCTGATTTTCTGCCCCGTCTCGCTGCCCTGTTCTCTGCCCCGAATACAAACTCCCCCTGCTCTCTGCCGCTCCAACTCTCCTGCTCTCTGTCTCCTTCCCCGCAGTGCGAGCCTGCGTGTTTAAAGTAGGGCTGAACTACGCAGTGTAGCCCTGCTTTAAACTTGCGGGCTCGCACTGCAGAGAAGGCGGCAGAGAGCAGGAGAGTCAGGGCCAGTGAGTGAGTTTAGGCTGCTGCCACCAGGGATCACCCTTTAAGAAAGTCCGGGCCCCAAAAAACAAACAAACAAAAAACGGAGCAGAAACGAACAAGAACGCATGCGCAAACCATCTACAGGGAAAGCAGATGGTCTGCACATGCGTCTGGATCGCACACTTGCGATCCGTGTCAGCGGATGGGGGCATTTCTCCAATCGCCCCTATTTGAATATTGCTGGTTTGTGAATCCATCGGATCTGCCCGGATCGGACATGGATCGGTCACGATCGGGCAGGTTAGTGAATCTAGCCCTTAGTCCTAGTTTGTTGTGGTACAGTCAGACATCCTTCCAAGGAAATCACAAAGGTTTGTGATTAACTTGTCAAGATGTGAGAACAATGGGATTTTGAGCTGGATGTAAACGATACAGAATTGATAGGTAAATCTGACAATTCCTGCATAAATTTAAACTTTCTTTTCCATCGTTGAAAGGTATAAAATCTGTTGGAAAGTTGTGTTAATCCTTCTCGTTCCGACTAACCGAAGTCTGGAATGGTCTTCCAGCTTCTGTTATAATGATTACCTCGTTCTAAGTTTTTCGTAAATCTACGAAAACACTGTTATTCCAACGATATTTAAGATTCTCGATCTTGAATAACAAAATTATATTTGCATTCTCTCCTCACTTTTTCCTTTCTAAATTATCTTATATTATTTTATTGTTTACAGAGTCGAGCTCCTTTTAGGTAAAGATTTGAGATTAGATTAGTTTGCTGAAGGGGAACTTGTAGATTTTAAACTGTACCAAAAATTACCTAAAGCTCTTAACTGTGCTCTTGCAGCGTGCCCTGTTACTGTATATCTGCTAACAGGTGGGTATGGGAGCCACTCTCTATTTTCCTTGATTAATTTTACATGTAGTCAGATCTTCTATTCCCTGTTATGTTTGTGATTATATTTCACATGCTGACCATTCTGGAAAATTATGATATCATCCTTACCAATAACATCATACTTATTCTAAATATAGAGGTTTTAAAGGAAGATGCTTTGAGAATTATTAAAATCCATCAGCCGTCACAGATTCTGTGCTGAGAGCAGCTATTGCATTATACTGTAATTACTGTATTTCATTAGATACGAACTGATATGAACTGAAGAAAGATCATATTACCAACAAACCAAGGGAACAGCAATGGGCCCTGATGGTGGGAATGTGTGATGCAGAGGTTAGAGCTACAGCTTCAGCACCCTGAGGTTGTGGGTTCAAATCTCATGCTGCTCCTTGTGACCCTGGCAAGTCATTGCCCCAGGTACATTAGATAAAGTGTGAGCCCACCAGGACAGATAGGGAAAAATGCTTGAGTACCTGAATGTAAACCACTTAGGCTATAAGTGATATATAAATACCTAAATAAATGGAAATAAATGATGAAGGACTTTTTGAGGAGAACTGTTTACAGCCTTCTTTTCAACATTTAATTGGTGTTTGGAGATGTTATCTTTTCATGTTATAGACGTTATAGTTTTGTCTAGTTTTCATCCTTGAAGACTGAAAATGAACCTACGGAGGCAATTTCTCCAAGTGGGTTGCATCATTAACGTGATCATTTATTTTTTTCCTCAAAACGGGACAGGACCCCCCCCTCCCCAGACCCTCCTCTCTCTCTCCCCCTTGGATCCTCCAGATCCCATTAAATATAGTGAAAAATATAGATAGCAGATATAAATTCTCACAACTGACACATTTTGATCACTAAATTTAAAATAAAATCATTTTTCATATCTTTGTTGTTTGGTGATTTCATGAGACTCTGGTTGCACTTCCTTCTGACTGTGCATCCTCACTTTCATTTCTTTCTTTCTTTTTTTCTTTCTTTCTCTCTCCCTGCCCTCCCAAGCCACCCTGCTTCCCCGACACAGCCTGCTTTCCCCGCACCCCTCCAAGCCAAGCCACCCTGCTTCCCATACCCCCAACAAGCCAAGCCACCCTGCTTCCCCAACGCACCCTGCTTCCTCTGCCCCCCGACAAGTCAAGCCAAGCCACCCTGCTTCCCTGATGCAGCAACACCAAGGCGCGTGCAGCGGCTGCACTGCACAAGCACCGGGCCTACAAGCCTTCCCCACCACCAATGTCAGTTCTGACGTCAGAGAGGAAGTTCCAGGCCAGCCAATCGCTGGCTGGCCTGGAACTTCCTCTCCAATGTCAGAATTGACGTCAAGGGGGGAAGGCTTGCAGTGCATTGCCTGTTGCATTGGGGAATCAGGGAGAAGCAGGAAGAAATCCTGGGCTCTGAAAATGGGACATTTCAGGTGTGCTTCGGGACAACGGGACAAGGTAATTAAAAACGGGGCAGTCCCGTTCAAAACAGGATGTATGGTCACATTATGTGACAGGGTATGTTAGTTAGGTTTTGTGATTACTTTGACTCTTTAGTATCCCCAGTTGTTTGAAAAGGTGGCTTTGTTGGAATTGGTGACCACTGGAAATTGTAGCTCAAAAGCTACTAGGGGAGGGGAACTGTTATTTACTGGGTAGAACAAGGAGCATTTTGAGTTGAGGAAAGAGGATCAATCATGTGAACTTTCTCTTCCCTTCTTCTTGTGAATTTTTTGTTCACATACCTCACTCTTTTACCCCCTCCCTCTCCAATGGCAATTTCAGGAGAGGAGGGAGGACGTGGGGATAGTGGTGTGGTTGTACATGCCCAGGGTGGAAGTATGTGCAATGGGAAATGCATGTGTGTGACTCGTATCTTTTGTTCTATTCCTCCTGGCTGTCTCCCTATTGTGGCCATAGTTCTTTCACTGGAGCATAAATCTATTTTCTCCTCACTAAATATTATGCTATACAGCTAGCTAAGCCCTCACTTAGCTTTATATATTGAAGACGGGATCAATTCTTAAAATTCAAACATTCCCGTAGATAACTTATTGGGAAATCATGGAACTTACTGGAAATGAAAAGGAGATAATAACCATTGTAGACTCTCTATTACAGATTACTCTATTACTGCTTTCAGTATTTTGGCTGAATCACGGTGAAAAGGCAATGTATTTTTATGAGTTCTATGAGAACAAATAGAACAGAAACTGCAGGCTTACTTGAGAGCTGCTGACAAAAAGTACAGGGTTTTCACACAGTGAACCAAATCTCCCAAAACGCACTGCTCCTTATCAGATCAGTGCAAAGGTTATAAATTTGCTATTAATGCACACATAAACAGGGCACTTTTGAGACTAAATATCCCCCGAATTCTATAAAAGTCACCCAAATGTGCTGCTACTACTACTTCTTATCATTTTTACAGTGCTATTAGACATTTGCAGCACTGTACACTTAAACACATAAGAGACAGTCCCTGCTCGACAGAATTTATGATCTAATCAAAACAAACAGGACAAATAAGGGATTATGGAATTTCTTGTGGGAATGATTAAAATAGACATGAGTACCGAACAAATAAATAGGAGTTAAAAGTAGCCTCAAAAAGGTAGACTTTTAGCCTAGATTTGAATGTTGCTAGAGATGCAGCTTGACATATTGACTCAGAAAGTCTATTCCAGCCTTATTGTGTAGCAAAATAAAAGGAATGGAGTCTAGAGTTGGCAGCAGAGAAGAAGAATACAGATAAGAGACATTTACCCGATGAACTGAGTTCTTGGGGAGGAGAATAAGGAGATACTGAGAAGCTGGAGAGTGAATACGCTTGTAAGTCAATAAGAGGAGCTTAAACTGTATATGGAAATGGATAGGGTGCCCATGAAGTCATTTGAGGAGAGGGAGGACTAGTGCGAGCATAGTGACTTGGGCAGAATATAAGTTGTGCAGCAGAATTTTGAACAGATTGAAGGGGAAACACAGGAACATAGAAAAATGACGGCAGAAAAGGGCCATAGCCCATCTAGTCTGCCCACACTAAAGATCCCCTTCCCTAAATTTATTCTCCCAGATATCCTATATCTCATCGATTCTGCCTATTCCGATGACTCTCCCCCCACTATTACCCTCTTAGAGATCCCACATGCGCATCCCATTTATTCTTAAAATCTGGCACGCTGCTGGCCTTGACCACCTGCACAGGAAGTCTGTTCCAATGATCAACCACTCTTTCGGTGAAGAAATACTTCCTGAAGTCGCCATGAAATTTCCTGCCCATGATTTTTAGCGGATGCCCCCTTGTGGCCGAGGGTCCTTTAAGAAAGAAAATATCATCTTCCTCCTCGATACGACCGGTGATATACTTAAATGTCTCAATCATGTCTCCACTCTCCCTACGTTCCTTGAGAGAGTACAGCCGCAATTTATTCAGCCTCTCTTCGTATGAGAGATCCTTGAGCCCTGAGACCATCCTGGTGGCCATACGCTGAACCGACTCGACTCTCAGTACATCTTTACGGTAGTGTGGCCTCCAGAATTGCACACAGTATTCCAGATGTGGTCTTACCATGGTTCTGTACAATGGCATAATGACCTCAGGCTTCCGGCTGACAAAACTTCTACGGATACATCCCAACATTTGTCTAACCTTGGATGAAGCCTTCTCCACTTGATTAGCAGCTTTCAGGTCTTCACTAATAATTACTCCTAAATCGCGCTCTTCTGTAGTCCTTGCTAAGGTCTCACCATTTAGGGTGTAATTTCTGCACGGATTTCTGCTGCCAAGGTGCATGACCTTACATTTCTTAGCATTAAAGTTAAGTTGCCAAGTCGAGGACCAACGTTCCAACAAGAGTAAGTCTTGTCATGCCGTCGGGCAAAGTGTTATTACCTACTATGTTACACAGTTTGGCGTCATCTGCGAATAATGTTATTTTACCTTGAAGCCCCTGAGCCAGGTCTCCTACAAATATGTTGAAAAGGATCGGGCCCAACACTGAGCCCTGTGGCACTCCACTGGCTACTACCGATGTTTTGGAGAGGGTGCCATTAACCACCACCCTCTGAAGTCTACCACTTAGCCAGTCGTTGACCCATGCAGTTAGTGTTTCTCGTAATCCCAGTGATTTCATCTTGCTTAATAACCTACGGTGTGGAACGCTATCAAAAGCTTTACTGAAGTCCAAGTACACGACGTTTAAGGACTCTCCCAAATCCAGTTTTCTGGTGACCCAATCAAAGAAATTAATTAAATTGGAATGGCAGGACCTACCCTTGGTAAATCCGTGTTGGTGGGGATCCCGTAGATTCTCTTTGCTCAGAATCATATCTATTTCATGTTTAATTAGTGTCTCCATGAGTTTACTCACTATCGATGTGAGACTCACCGGTCTGTAATTTATTTTGCAGCTTCTGTCCTGCAACCCTTTTTGTGCAGTGGAATGACGTTGGCCGTTTTCCAGTCTAAGGGTACTCTTCCCATACTTAGGGAGAGATTGAAGAGCACGGATAACGGTTCTACTAGGACAACACACAACTCTTTGAGCACCCTGGGGTGTAGATTGTCCGGTCCGGTCCGGTCCGGGAGAGAGATGATTTAGTGGGAGACCTTTGAGAAGCAAGCTACAGTAATCTACGAGGTCTGTTCAAAAAATTCCAGGACTGATTTTATAAAACTTTATCTTACAACATATTACATTGGGTCCCCTTCAAAGTACTCTCCTTCCCTATGTATGTACTTTTCCCAATGTCATTTACATTTCTTAAATGCATCTTCAGGAATAGCCAAAAGTTGCTGCATCAAATTTTGCTTTATGTCTTCACAATGTCAAATCGCTTTCCTTTCAGCATGGATTTAAGTTTAGGAAACAAGAAGAAGTCATCAGGGGCCAAGTCAGGAGAGTAAGGTGGCTGGGATGCAAATTATACGCATGTTGTTAGAGTTGAGCATTGGTCACAAAAGGACTTGCCCACAAGAGATGTACGGTAAGCATAGCTCTTGTGCACATGTCCAGCAGACCCTACCAATCCCATGCCCCATTTGCTGAACCACCGGGCATCATTTTAGTTGGGGCCTACCATACAGCCTACCATATATATTTTAAGATGCAGATGCAGACCCTTCCCAACCCCCTGCCCTAACTAAAAATATCCCTGGTGGTTCAGCAGACCCATCTTGATCCCACCCCCAAGTTAAAAGATTTCCCTGGTAGTCTAGTGGGCTTACCGAGAGCTAGTCCAGATCGGGTCAGGCCCAACCCCCATTGCAACATTGGCTCAACCCCCAGGTCAACATTGGTCCAATTGCCCAACCTCTAGCTCAACACTAGCCAACCTCTCCCCCCCCCCCCACCAAAACCTTTTGACAATGCAGGCAGAAGGGATGCCTACTCTTCAAAATGGTAGCATCTTACACTGAACAGTGCTCCAGGGATGCACTGGGAAGTTACTTAAGCCCTTCCTAATGCATCCCAGAAGGTACATGGGAAGTCTGGGGGGTTGGGCAGTTGGGTCAGTGTTGAGCTGGGGGTTGAGCCATGGAATTTTTTATTTGGGAGGGGGTCCACAGGACACCCAGGAATTTTTTTTAGTTAGGGAAAGGTTCAGGGATGTGCTTCCCTGCTTTTCCTGTCAGTGACTGGGTCAATCAGCCTACAGGCACTGACAGGGAAGTAAGGCAGGGGACCCTACCAACAGTTCTGGGATATCAGTAGTTTAGCATGGGTTTTCTGTACCCCTGTTCTGGGCATTGCACAGAACTGCTAGTGAACTCATTTTAATACTACCAAGTTCATTAGCATGGGATTTCCAGTCACTGCTTCCAAGTAAAGCAGTGGCTAAAAAACTCTATGCATCGGTTAAAATCAGTCTAAATGAAATGTTGCAAGCTTGGTAAGATTTGTGTATCTGCCCCCCAGGAAGGTGCTTTGGAAATTTCCCAGAAAATAACTTCCTATTGCAGTTTTTCTTTTCAACCACTAGAAGGCACAGAGGTACTGTACTTACAGTACTACTATTTTTTTAAAATAGGTATTCAGTTAAGTACCCAAGCTCCCTTTAGTTACCTTCTCTCTCCAGTTGGCCTTGCAAATTTTTAAGTGAGGGCTGTGTTGGGTCCAAAAGGTCTGAAGGATGGATTATGCTGCTGAGTTGGCCATTGACCCCTGGCAACATGCACAGTAAAGAATCCATCCTGTGATGTTTCAGGACAAAGTACAGGAGTGGTTTCCCATTGCCTTTTCCCATGCAGTGTATGGCTCCACTATGTTGCTGCCACCCAACATAGGGCACTTTCAGCCTTTAGTGCCTTGTATTCCCTGGTGGTGTCCCATCCACATACTAGCCAAGCCTGACCCTGCTTAGCTTCCAATAGTAAGAGCAGGCCTACCCAATGCAGCCAGACTGTAAGCTCTAAGCTGAAGGAAAGACGACAAATATTTTCCTACTTGGGGCCATGGTGCCAAACATGCTTTTGACATTCATTCCTATCAGGATACCTGGCCTTGGTCACACAATGAACCCTATGCAAATACAGGACCACAAACTAAAAGTCCTAATATACACGACTTAAACCCATGATGCCAAATTCTGCATGTAGAACACCACCAGAGAAATAGAGAGAAATTCATTTCTTCCTGAACAGTGCAAAATATAGACAGCAGTTGTATTCTCAAAACTGACATATTTCAGTTACTAAAGTTACTAAAGGAATATAATGCCCCTGACACCTTGAAGAAAGCAATAGTGCGGCCATTGCTGGAAAATCGTTCAAATGGTAGTAAGTTAGAACATTTCCATCCTATCTCTTCTTTGAGTTATCTGGCTAAAAGTTTGGAAAAGATTGTGCTGTCCCAATTATAAGAATTTCTAAAGAGAAATTCCAACTTAGATGATTGCCAGTTTGGGTTTAGATCTAAACATTCCACTAGTATCTTTTTTTTTATTTCATGCGCAAAAGTCTAGATCGTGGCAAATAGTTTTTCATGATTTTTTAAATATATATTTTCAGTTTCTGATGCTGTCAAACATCAAAAATTTTAATGGCCTGTCTATATTCTTTTGGTATTGGTGGTAAAGTGTTGAATTGGTTTAATTCTTTCTTGTCAAACCGGGCTTTTTGCATAAAAGTAGGTCAGAATAGGTTAGATTGGGCTACCCTTGGAAGTGAAGTACCCCAAGGGTCAGCTTTATCAGCTGTCCTATTTAATATCTATTTACTATCGCTATGTCAAATATTGAAATCCCTGGAAGTAACCTTCTATCTCTATGCCGATGATATTCAGTTTATAATAGTAGTGAAAGACTCGATATCCGATGCCCAACTGCAGATCGAGAATTGTTTTCATGCGATCAAAGATTGGTTGACAGAGAGTAAGTTGAAATTGAACATTGGAAAGACTGAAATTATGTGCATGAAAGGCATCTGCATATATGTCCATCAGAGTTTGTACTAGATAAAGCAGTGATTTCAATGTCAAGTTAGTGCAAATATCTTAGAGTTATACTGGATTTGATGCTATCTTTTAAGCCACAAGTCAAGATGGTAATTTCCAAGGTCTTTTTTAGACTTCATTTGCTAAGAAGATTAAGAGATTATCTGTGGGTGGAGAATTTTCAAATGGTTTTTGGGGCAATGTTGACACCTATGTTTGATTACTGTTTCTCTCTTTATTTAGGCCTGTCAAAGTACATGATTCAAGCAGTACAGTTGGCTCAAAATGCAGTAGCTCACGTGATTGTGAGAGAACATAAGAATAGCCTTACTGGGTCAGACCCATGGTCCATCAAGCCCAGTAGCCCGTTCTCACGGTGGCCAATCTAGGTCACTAGTACCTGGCCGAAACCCAAGGTGTAGCAATATTCCATTCTACCAATACAGGGCAAGCAGTGGCTTTCCCCCATTTCTTTCTCAATAACAGATTATGGACTTTTCCTCCAGGAAATTGTCTGAACCTTTCTTAAAACCAGCTAAGCTATCCGCTCTTACCACATACTCTGGCAACGCGTTCCAGAGCTTAACTATTTTCTGAGTGAAAAACAATTTCCTCCTATTGGTTTTAAAAGTATTTCCCTGTAACTTTATCGAGTGTCCCCTAGTCTTTGTAATTTTTGACAGAGTGAAAAATCGATCCACCCGTTCTACTCCACTCAGGATTTTGTAGACTTCAATCATATCTCCCCTCAGCCATCTCTTTTCCAAGCTGAAGAGCCCTAACCATTTTAGTCTTTCCTCATACGACAAGATCCAAGTTTGACCACATTACACCTATCTTGCATGATCTTCATTGGCTGTCTATTGCTAGGGTTACCAGACGTCCAGATGCCTGGACAGTCCTCTGTCCTTTGTCCGGATTTTGAAAAACTGGTAAAATTGGGGCCGAGTCTGGCATGCATCTGTGCAAATGTATGTAGACCCAGCCCGAAGAGATGAGGTTTGGATGGAGCTGGGGCTGGGAGGCAGAACGGGGCGGGGCTGAGGGTGGAACAGGGCAGACCTAGGAGCAGAACGGGGTGGGGCCCCGTGTCCTCCTATACCAGATGCAAAATCTGGTAATCCTATTTAATGCTTATCGCATAGAGTTTAAAATGGTTTGTGTAATCTTTAAGCTGTTCAAGGACAAATGTCCAACTCTATTTAGCTCTCTTTTGCAGATACAGTGCTCCCCCAAAATTTGCGGGGGTTCCGTTCCAGGAACTCCTGAGAATTTTGAAAAACCGCAAATACGGTTAAAAGTTAGGAGAGGGAAGTTGGGGCACAGGCGGGTGCAAAATCGTACGAGGCAGGAGAAGGCAGCTAGGGCGCCGGCGGGTGCAAAATCACTCGTGGTATGCTCTGAGCGCCTCTTCCTGTTAGTAAAGTCAGGCTACACCAATCAGGAGCTGCTTTGACACGCAGCTCCTGATTGGTGTAGCCTGAATTTAGTACAGGAAGAGGAGATCGGAGAATACTGCAAATTAATGAGTCCCTGATTCGCGAACCGCAAATTTTCACGGGGGAACACTGTATATCATGCTCATCTCGCTTTACGATCTGAAGATAAGTTCAGTCTTGAGGTTCCATCTATTAAACAGATAAAGTTGGTTGGCAATTGGCATGCTCTATTAACTGTGCAGGGTGTAATAGTGTGGAATGCATTACCATTGGATCTAAAGAATGCTACCGGTTTACTTCAGTTCAGGAAATTCGTTAAACTTTGCTTTTCCAGAAATGTTTTGGTAAATGATGGAGTAGGGATTATTTAAGTGAATCTTTTTTATTGTGGTATGTGTTTGTTTTGGTAAATGACTGAGTTATGAAGAATAATATTGTTTGTTATAGTTTATGAAATGATTTGTTTTTATGTCTTTTTGTAGTTTGTGACATTGTTTTAATTATGTATGTTGGATTGTAACACGTTCAGAATTGTTGTATGGTTGTCAGTAATAAATTTTTTAATAAATAAAATCATTTTCCTACCTTTGTTATCTGGTGATTTTATCTTTTTAATCATCCTTTCTGAGGCTTTGGCTGTACTTTGTTCTGTCTGTGCTCTTAACTGTGTCCAGGACCTTCTTATCCATTTGTTGTTGTTCTCTCCTTCACTTTCTGCCCTAAATACATCTTTGACATGAACTTTTAACATTCAGCTATCTTCCATTTTTCTGCTTCCCTCTCAATCTGTTTACTTTCCATGTCTTCCCCTCCTTTCCTTTAAAGTGCACCATCTCCTTCCTCTCTCTGCCCTTCCCCTTTCCTCCTCATCTTTCTTCCCATAGAGATCTGGCATCTTCTTCCCCTTCCTCACCTCGACCCCCATCAGGATCTAGTACATTTTGTTTCCAGCACTGCAGTTCTGCAATTTTCAGGCTGCGAGCAACATGAATGAAATAAAAACATTGCCTTCGGCAGCCCCAAAAGCTTTCCCTCTACTACAACTTCTTACTGCGTGGACTTCCTCCCCGCCCGTCACAGCTTTTCAAAACCCAGACAAAGTGCTGAAAAGCCATCCAGACCCCCAGATGTGTTCTCAAAAGGAGAACATGTCCAGGGAAATCCAGACGTCTGGTAACTCTATCTGTGGGCCACCATTGGCTCGTGGGCCTTGCAATGAAGACCACTAGTATAGGTAAGGTTATCAGTTGTCCATGAAAACTTAGAAATGTCCTCTTTTTAGAGGACTGTCTTGGCTCTCGGATGGACTTTCCAAAACCCTGCATGGCCTCTGAGCGTGCACAGATGACGTCACACACATCCGCGTATGCTCCAGGCCCTCTAGACATGGTTGGAGCTCATCTGGAAGAAGAGTGAAAGCTTTGTGTGGGCAGGGCTTGAGGTGGAACTGGGTAGGGCTGGAGGCGGAACTGGGTGGAGCTGGAGGCAGAATGGGATGGGTCATGTGTACGGAAAAAATATGGTAACCCTAGGTATTGGTGGATTTTATTCCCACATGGATGTGAATAATTTTGTGACAGTGAAGTAACCAGCTGCCAGAATACTTCACAGACATTTCTAAAATTTTGATATCCTCAGGGATCAAATTTCAAGTTTCAAGTTTAATGAAGATTTGATTATTCGCTTAATCATAATTCTAAGCGATGTACATAATAATAAAATTACAAAATGTGGGGAACAATATAATAAATAACAAAAATCAGGTATGACAAGACTATTCACAAATGTAACAAAACTAAGAACATAAGGGAAGAGAGGGATAAGAACTACAAATTATTTAAAAGTTAGAGAGACATATAAGGGAGATACAGAAGGAAAGGGAAATTAAAAATTACTTCAATAAAATTAGAGAGAAAAAGTAAAATTGGTTGGAAGACTAAATGGCTAATTTTCAAAGGGATCTGTATATGTGACCAGCTCCAGTTCTTTGGAAAGAGAAATCATGAAGGCAATTCTATAACTGGATACCTCCTTAAATGTAAGATCTACTTCTAAGGCCCTGAAAGATGATTTAGCTGCCTCTATAACAATGTTAGCTAATAAATCCTTTATGGAGGCCAGTTCCTAATTTTTTGAAGAAGACCTTATTTTTAAAAAATTATTCTTGACTGTAGCAAAATGGAAACTTTTGGCCAATCTCTTTATTATCTTTTTTTTCTGAAAGTTTAGGAGAAATTGCTATTACAGCAATTGTCTGATTTTGTTGATGCAAATGAGTTGTTGGACACTTACCCCCCTCCCCCCACTTTTTACAAAATCATAGCAAAGCTTTTCGGCCACAATGGTAACAGCTCTGATGCTCATAGAATTCCTATGAGTGTCGAAGCTGTTACCGCTGCGGCCTGCAATAAAAACCACACTATAATTTTGTAAAACAGGGGGGGGGGCTTAGTTTGGATTTTTTTTTTGCATTTCACTTTCATTACGCAATTCCCTCATTAGTTTTATTCATTTGGAGCTAGTATATCTCAAATTTAACACCCACCCACCCACCCCTCATTTACAAAGGCATGATAGCGGCTGCCACGCGGCAAATCCTCTGACACCTACAGAATTCCTATGGACATCGAAGTGATCACCATGATCCACCGCAATATTAGCCTTTGTAAAAGGGGGCTTTAGATCCCATTTGGAGACTTACCTTTTTGAAAAGGCTTTTTTTTTTTTTTTTAGAGCTGGTTCAGATACTGTGAGGATTTACTACATAGTTTTTGCAGCCTGTTTTGTTTGTCCTCAGTATTATGTCTTCTTTCTCCTACTTACTTTCCTATCTTGGCTGGAGGTCATTATCCTCTGTTCTGTGTGGTTTCTTTTATTTTTATTTTGCTTTTAACAATTGTTATTATTTTGTTTTTGCCAAGAAAGGGTGGTATATTAAATAAATTTAAACCAGTAGTATGGAAACTTTATTGATATTGATGCTTGATGAGAGATTTTTTTTTTGTTTTTGTGGATGTGGTCACTTCATTCAAAAACAAAACAAAGAGGATCACCAAATTATTCCACAAAAAAATGGAGAACCAAACGAAAAACAAAACTGTGGAACCGATGGTCTTGATGTAAAAGTTTATTGATAAAAGTCTTCACAAATACATTTGATGCAGATCAATTGGACGCTTTTTAGCATTTCTAAACTTTGTGGCATTATTTACATAGGTATGTTTCAATTCCCCTTCTCTCCTATTTTATTTATATACCACTTCTATCCTAAGTAGTTTTTACAGTGAGGTACTTTATCATATTTCTCTATCTGTCCCAGTGGGCTCAAACTCTATCTAGTGTACATGGGGCAATGAGGGGATTATGTGACTTGCCAAGGGTCACAATCAGCAGTGAGAGATTTCAACCCACAAGCTCAGGGCGCTAAGGCTGTAGCTCTAACCACTGCGCCATATCTCTCTATAACAGTGGTCTCAAACTCGCGGCCCGGGGACCACATGCGGCCCACCAGGTACTATTTTGTGGCCCTCGGTATGTTTATTATAATCACAAAAGTAAAATAAAAGTTTCTTGATCATATGTCTCTTTAGCTATAAATGACAATATTATTATTAAGACTCGGCCAAAAATAAAGATTTATAAACTATAAAGAGTTTTACCTCATGCAAAATTGTCATTTCTTTAATAAGACATTAACTATTTTTTTTCTGAGTACCTCCAAGTACCAAAATGTGGCCCTATAAAGGGTTTGAGTTTGAGACCACTGCTCTATAACATAGGATTATACTTTTTGGCCCAGATTCTATAAACAGCATACTGATTGTAGGCAGCAGCAGGTGTCCTACTGCTGTCTAACCAGCCAATCGAACGTACATTATTATTATTTTTTTTTTTTTTTAAAAGCTCCCGAAGCAGGCCGCCTATATTAGAGGTGCCTCCAGGAGCATAGGGAGGCGCGCAAGCTCACTTAAGCTCACCTAAAGCTAGGCGTGGGCGTGGTTTGCCCAGGAAGTAGTCTTAGACAAACCTAGGTGGCCATAAGCGTCTCTCTAGGCCAGCGGGAGACACATACAATGTAGGCCAGCAAAATGCTGACCTACATTGTAAGTAGACACGACCTCTAAGCTTATCACGGGAAGGGATCTGCCTGCTGTGATAAGTTTAGCGGCTGCGGCCGCCTGTCCCCCTCCCCCTTCCCCAAATGAATGCGACAGGAGGGATGTCCAATCCCTCCTGCCCAGAACACCCCCCACCCGTCCCGAACAAATGTGGCAGGAGGGATGCCCAATCCCTCCTGCTAGAACACCCCCCCCTAAAGATCGCAGGCAGGAGGGTGCCCAAACCCTCCTGACGGAACTCCCCCAAAGATCGCTGGCAGGACAGTGCCCAATCCCTCCTGCCCGGAACACCCCCCACCCATCCCGAACGAATGTGGCAGGAGGGATGCCCAATCCCTCCTGCCGGAACACCCCCCCTAAAGATCGCCGACAGGAGGGTGCCCAATCCCTCCTTTCAGAACATGCCCCATCCCCCTTGAAGATTGCCAGCAGGAGGGTGCCCAATCCCTCCTGCCAGAACACCTCCCCCTGAATATCACTGGCAGGAGGGTGCCCAATCCCTCCTGCTGAAACACCCCCTACTCCCCTAAAGATCGCCAGCAGGAGGTGCCTAAACCCTCCTGCTGGAACACTCCCTTCCCCCCCCCCGGAAGATTGTTGGCAGGAGGGTGCCAAATCCCTCCTGCTGGAAACTCCCCAACTCCCACCATAGATAACCCTACGACCCACATCCCCCGACAACCCACACAAACACGCGGACCCCCTACTAACATGTAATGATGGACAGACAGACGGGTCTTCCCAATGTCCAGCCAGCAGGCCCACCTCCATCAAAATGAGGCAGGCCTGCCCCTTCCTGGTGCATTGTGGGATGCACCGGGGAGGAGCCTAAGGCCTGATTGGCCGCGGGGCCTTAGGCACATGGGCCAACCTGTCAGCCATTATTAAAGGTTAGCGGAGGGTTTGCGCATGAAGGGGGTCTGCACATGAGGGGGGGTCATCAAGGGGTGGGTGTCCGTGCATGGGGGTCATCGGGTTATCTAAGGTGGGGGTTGGGGGGTTTCCGGCAGGAGTGATTGGGCACCTTCCTGCCGGTGATCTTTAAGGGGGCGGGGGGTGTTCCAGTAGGAGGGATTGGGCATCCCTCCTGCCACGTTCATTCAGGGGGGCGGGGGGGACTGATGGCCACAGCCGCAGCAGCAATAAGCGATAAGCTTAGCGGCCACCTCTACAATAACCCGATTCTCTAACCGGCGTCTGTAACATGGATGTCGGTTAGAGAATCAGGTTTATCTTAGGCGGCCTTAGGCCCAATTCTATATAGGACGCCTGTCGGCTTCTGAGACCGGGCGTCCTATACCTTTCTGTTTCTTCTTCATATTCACTCTTCTCAGATTTTATAATCCACTTATAAATTAAAATTTTATTGGATTACATTCACCTTATTCACTATTAGCACATCACAATATCCATCTATATATATATTTTTTTTCAGTACACCCTCACAATTATTTATTTTAGTATATTCATTACCTTTTGGTAGCATTAACACCATAATCACATCAAACTATTCAATATAGTTTATAGTGTATTCATTTATATCCCACTTTAATCAAAGTGGGTTACAGAAATGCATACATATTAATCATTACAAACATTCATAATTAACAGACAATTACAAAAATCTCCCCATAAGCGCATCATTCAAATCCTATGATAAATATAAACGCTCAACACTCATATTTAATTTTACAAAATAGATATTGTTTCAAAAGTTTATTAAAAGTAGTTGAATCCCCCTGCTGTCTAATGTATAGCGGGATATTGTTCCATGCTACTCTGAAGCCAGAATATTAACGTAGCACCCAGCATTTTGGTGTCCAACTTTTTCTTTAGCGACCAATATGGAATTTACCCCTTAGAGTCCAACCATTGTTGCTATCCATCTACATTTACCCCCCCCCCACACACACACACACACTGGTGCCTCCTAGAGAAATGTGAATAGAGTTTGATCAGATATATACTCGTCTAGCCAAAAGTTATCTGGTAGCTTAGGCCAAAATTTGAAAAGCAAGGACTTATCTGGGTAAATCCTGATGTTTATAGACAGTTTTTTAAAAATTATTGGCTTCTTTGATCGCCAGGCAGCTTAATGATTTCAGCACTTAAATAAACCATTGGCAGGCTTAGCATGGTTTTAACTTTCCTATTATGTACATAAAGCTTACAGCACTGGAAGCAGTAATATTAAAAGCAGTCAAGGCAGTGCTGCTAAACATGATACTGTACATTGCTCAAAAATGCCACCTTGTGGTCAGTTTCTACATGACATAATGAGTTTTTTGCTAGCATTAAAGGATAATTTGCACCCAAGTTTAAATCATTAATATTATTCATAACACAAAGATTTGTCTGGCATCACCGGAGAATTGGAGCTTCACCCAGAAGCTTAGGAATTATCCAGGTATTGTCACAAAATAAAGCTTGAACACAGATAAACTGTTTTTGTTTTTTAAAAAAAAAAAGTTCACTGTTGTTAAATGCGTTGCCTGAGGATGTGGTAAGAGCAGTTATTGCAGCTGGTTAAAAAAAAAAAGTTTGGAGAAGTTCCTGGAGGAAAAGTCCATAAACTGCTGTTGAGACAGACATGGGGGAAGCCACTCCTTTCCCTGGATTGGTGGCATGGAATGCAGCTGCTACTGTTTGGGTTTTTGCCAGGTACTTGTGACTTGGATTGGCCTCCGTGAAGGCAGGATACTGGGCTAGATGGACCATTGGTCAGATCCAGTAAAGCTATTCTTTTGTTCTTAAATTTCAAGGTTTTGTAGAAATGTATGAAGCCTTGGTGTAGCATTTTCTAAGTTTCCTACAGCAATAGGGATAACCCAACAAGGCTTGTTCCAGAGCTACGTTACCATTTTTTATCAACAGCCATGGCAATAAAAACTCCAACACTTCCAAATTAAAGAAATAGATCATTATATATATATATATATATATATATATAAAATGAGGGGGAGTACAATATTTTAGAATGATACGATCAAATGTAAGAATTCAAGTGTTTTTAAATGTTCAATTGTTAAACATCATTTACTGTACTTGATTTTACGATATGAAATGAATAAAGATTTAAAAAAACAAAACAAAAAAAACCTCCAACACTTCTAGAATTCCTATCAGCATCAGAAGTTTCACTGCTACAGCCAGCGATAAAAAAACATGGCTTCATAAAAGGGGGAGTTGAAGTCTAGGAAATTGATGAAAGCTTTTCTTTTTCAAAACATTTTAATGTAATTTGTATACTGACTGTGGTAATCTATGGTATTTTGTATTTTGCTAGAATTTACCAGCTATCCTGTGTTATCAGTGCTGAGCTGTTTTGGAGGTCCTTTTACTAAGCTGCGGTAAAACGTGGCCTTAGCACACCCTTATGCAGGTCTTTCCCATCCGCTAAGGTCATTTTTGCCACAGCCGTAAATATAGCTTTTGGGTTTTCCCAACTGATGGCTGCTTAAAAGCCAGTGACAATTTGGCTGCAAAGATTTTAAAATATTCCTGTCCTTAAATTTATTTTTCTAAAGACAGAAATTCTGAATCACTTCAAAATGCAGTGGGAGATAAGTGTCATTGCTGTAAATAACAAGGTCATTATGTTATTTATTTATTTATTTAAAACTTTTTTTATATACCATTTACAAAAAATACCGTTTACAAAAAAACTAAGGGGCTCATAATCGAAAGAGAAAAACGTCCAAAAACCGGCCTAAGTCGGCACTTGGACGAACATTGTCCAAATACGACCAAGTGCCAATAATAAAAACAGGTTTTGGATGTATTTCTAAATGACCTAGGCCTTCATAGTCCCACTGAATGACCAAAACTAAATGGGACGTTTCAGGAGGAGTGTCGAGGGCAGGAGTTGGGCGGGACGTAGGCCGGCTTAGACTTAGTCGTACAGCATGTATAACCAAAAGTTATACAGGCCAGGATCGAAGGAACTTGGACGTTGTGACTTAGACCATGTAAAACATGGCCTAAGTCACAAAAAACCACCTAAAGTCACCAGATAAACACTGAAAACACATAAAACAGATCCCCCACACACTACCCCAGTGATCACCGACCCCCCAACCCCACAAAAATCATAATCACACCTTTAAAATTCAGCCTCCAGACCATCATCACCTGGCCGCCTGGCATAGGAAAGCCTAGTCGTCCAGCACAGAGGCAGCTTAAGCCATCTTGGGGGTGGGTTAGAGACTCATGGAGAGGAGGACCCATGCCCATAAGCCCCTGTAATCACTGCATTGATACTTAACCTTTTCCTATCATAATAAATTTTACGTTAAGGTGGTTCCAATCATAATTATTTTAGCAAAGTTTTGTATTATTCACCGTTATCATTTACGGCTATTGTAAACATAATGTAAATAAGTCATAAGTCTGTAAATTCAAATATTTTGTGTTCCTGGCTCTTTACTAGTCCATACAGACTGTTTATCCACTGTCTATGTCATTTTTGGAATGTCCCGTCATCCGGGACACACGATAGGAAAAGGTTAAACATGTGCACTCCCCTATACACCCCCAAAGCCCTTTTTTACTGGCATATAAGTGGCTCCTGCAGTCATAAGGGCCATTGGGGTGGTAGATAAGTGGGTCTAGGGGATTCTGGAGGTGGTTTGGGGGGCTCACCATGACTCACCATATAACTTATAAAATTATTCTCCTCTCTTTCAAAATTAAAATTTCTCATTTACCTTTATTTCTTGATAAATTATTAATACCCCAAAGTTCACCTCGTTCTTTAAGATCTACTGATCAAAAACTTTTCTATATACCATCCTTAAAAGAATCCTATTACACTAGAAAAACTAATTTCGCAATAACAGCACCCACCTTATGGAATTCTCTCCCTCAATATCTTCGTGATGAACTACAACTACCAAAATTTAAGGTTAATCTCAAAACTTTCCTTTTTCAAGATGCATACGATAAATCCTAATCTTAAAATAATTTTTTTTTTTTTTAGAGCAGTCCACCTTCTTCTTTTTATGCCCCCACCCCTTATGTGTCATCCCCTTTTTCCTCTATATCCTTTTTTCTTCTATAATTATGTAACTTTTCCCACCTCCCCATCTTTCCTCACTTTCTAGTTTGTCTGTAAATGTCATATTTGTTCACTCTATCTACTTTTTTACACTCTTTTTTATTTCTCTCTACTCTATATTAAATTTTTTTTTATAATTGTAAATCGGTCAGATATTCATTTTATGATCGGGATATTAAAAACTAATAAACTTGGAAACTTGGAAACCTATAAGGGAGCTGTAGTGAGGAGAAGACATGGCACCCTTTTTGTGAAGTTCACAGCAGTGCCCTGTAAAGTACCCCACTATTTAGGTGGCATGTCTGGGTGTTCAGTCCATCACTTTGCAGACCCCTCCCATGTCCAACAGGGCTTGTTCTAGGCGTTTTTGACTTGGACGAAAAGTTGGACGAAAATGTGGTATAAAGATGGACGATTTAGCGACTTGGACGATCAGATCGGCAGGATGTATAATTAGACGATTTTCGAAAGAAAAAAAATTTTGGACGTATTTTTCGAAAATGTGTCCTAGGCTGTTTTTTTACTTTGGATGACTTACGAGTTACACGAAAATGGACTTAGACTTTCCTTTCGATTATGCCCCTCCACACGTTTTACATCAATTAAAACATAGATAAGATATAATCAAACCATATCATAAAATGTACATAATTAAACAATTTCTTCTCTGCAAATGTCAACTGATAAATTGCAAGAATACAATAGCAAACATGGTTAAGCAGATTCTTTTCTTCAAATGCCAACTAATAAATCACAAAAATGTAGTAACAAACAACTGAATTTTTAACCGTTTCTTAAATTGAAACCGCAACTGGCCCACCAGAACATTCCTCATTTTAATACCAGAAAGTCATTGCTCTAGTATATGCATAATTTCCCTGTGCTATTGGAATTAATAGCTTTTGATTTTCAGATCGTAAAGATCTATTCGGCTTATAGAGTGCCACAGCTTGTTGAAAGTACCATGGTGTTTGATGGTAAATAGTTTGATGGACCACAGAAACAACTTTATGTTGCACCCGAAATACAACTGGTAACCAATTTAATTGCTTCAAAATTGGTGTAATATGTGCCATCCTGTCAACTCCCATTACTAACCTAGCTGCGGCATTCTGTACCAATTATAACGCTCTCCCTCTTATTTTCAAAATTCCAAGATAGAGAGCGTTACAATAATCTAGCCTAGACAGAACCATCCCCTGCACAACAGTCCAAAAATCAGAAGGCAAAATCAACTATTTCAAGCGCTAGAGAATATGAAATTGGTTGAAACATGCCTTAACAGTCTTAACTATTTGCAGCTTCGTGGTCAGGCCTGAATCCAAAAACCCCCCAGAACAGTCGTTTCTTTCCTCGCAGACAGTGTCACCCCCAAAACACTTAAGGAATCAGGCCACAGCTCTTCCTCACGCCTTCCAACAAACATTACCTCTGTTTTTCCCACATTTAAGCATAAACCATGCTTTCTCATCCGATCATCTGTCTACAACATGTAATAATTTATGGACTGTTGTAAATCCATCCCCCACTTATGGACTGGGAAGAAAAATAGTGCATCATCTTCATATTGTCCGTATGAAACCTACAATTGTTCAAATACTTTCCCAATTGATGCTACATAAATATTAAACAGAAGTGCTAATAAAGCAGATCATTGAGGTACACCTCTCCCCACCGAAGCCTCCTTTGATGCCTTAATACCATTGTACACTCTAAACGCACGGTTAAACAAATATGATCAAAACCACTGCAGTACAGTACCTCCTATACCTAAATTTTCTAATTTTCTCAGGTTGCAGCAATGTGAACCACTTAAGTCCTTTTTTTCTTTTTCAAAAGTTCAGGTATTTTAAGCTTGTGTACTAGAACACCTTTTAGCTGTCATGCACCATTGGTCAGACGTGAAACAATTCTAGATCTAGTTCTTAGTGGAGCGTATGAATTTGTGTGGGAAGTAATGGTGTTGGATGGAGCGGCTTGATAACAGTGATCATAACATGATCACAATTGATATAATCTCAGGAATAAATTCACACAGGAAATCCAATATAATAGTATTTAACTTAAAAAAAAAAGATTATGAAGAGAATGGTAAAAAAGAAACTTAGAGGAGCAGCTGCAAAGGTCAAAAATATACATCAGGTATGGATGTTATTCAAAAATACCATCCTAGAAGCCCAGACTACATATATTCCTTGTATTAAAAAAAGGAGGAAGGAAGACCAAATGGCAGCCAGTGTGGTTAACAAGTGAGGTGAAGGAAGTTATTAGAGCTAAATGAGAATCCATCAGAAAGTGGAAGGATCTGACTGAAAATAATTGTAAACAGCACAAGGAATGGCAAGTCAAACACAAGGCACTAATAAGGAAGGCAAAGAGAGACCTTGAAAATAAGATTGCGCTGGAAGCAAAAACACACAGTAAAAACTTTTTTGGGTATATTAAAAACAAGAAGCCGGGAAGAGAATCCGTTGGATCGCTAGATAACAGAGGAAGACCTTAGGAAATTGGAAGACTGGGCATCCAAATGGCAGATGAAATTTAATGTGGAGAAAAGCAAAGTGATGCACAGTGGGAAGAATAATCCAAAACACAGTTACTGGATGCTAAGGTCCATCTTGGGGGTCAGCGCTCAAGAAAAAGATCTAGGTGTCATCATGGACAATATGATGAAACCTTCTGCTCAATGTGGGGCAGCGGCCACGAAAGCAAGCAAGATGCTAGGAATTATTAGAAAAGAGATGGTAAACAAGACTAAGAATGTTATAATGCCTCTGTATTGCTCAATGGTGCAACCTCATCTTGAATACTGCATTCAGTTCTGGTCTCCTTATCTCAAAAAAGATATGACAGCACTAGAAAAGATTCAAAGAGGAGCAACCAAGATGATAAAGGGGATGGAACTCCTCTTGTACGAGGAAAGACTAAAAGGTTTGGACTCTTCAGCTTGGAAAAGAGAGGGCTGAGGGGAGATATGATTGAAATCTACAAAACCCTAAGTGGTGTAGAATGCATACATGTAGATCAATTTTTTTTTACTGCATCAAGATTTATAAAGACTAGGGGACACTCTATGAAGTTACTAATATTTTTTCACTCAGAGAAATATTTTTTCACTCAGAGAAGTTAAGCTCTGGAATGTGTTGCTAGAGGATGTGGTAAGAGTGGTTAATGTAGCTGGTTTAAAAAAAGGTTTGGACAAGTTTCTGGAGGAAAAGTCCATAAATTGCTGTTGAGACAGGCATGGGAGAAGGCCACTTCTTGCTCTGGATCAGTGGCATGGTATGCTGCTTCTATTTGGGTTTTTGCCAGGTACTTGTCAGCATAGCTATCGCTAGCATTCAGCATTTTCAGTTGGCATTACTTATGTCAGCAGAGGCCTATGGGAAATTATATCAATCTGACTTTGGCATGTGAATGCAGATGGACCCTGAGTGTAGGTAGACTGTTTCATATAACCCAAAAAGACGGTTTTAAGTAGCCCTGATTGAATCATGATTAGCTAAAAGGTGTTAATGTGTTAATGTCTGATTAAGAGGGTGCTTAGGACAATGGGTCCAGGTGCGCAGATAACTAAAGTTAATCAGAAACTATTGTCAGAGGCATACTGGAAATTACATTTGACCATAGCCAATTCTTCGGCTGTCTAGCACAAGTTTACTAAGGAGGGGGAGATTTAACTTCTATTGAAGCTCAATAGTTTTCTATATTCAGAATAAGATTCTAAGCTATAAAAGCCTCCTCTCTGCAACACACAAAAATCTATCTCTTGAGCTCTCTCGTTCTCTGTCTATCCTTCTCTTTATCTATGGAACCCGAAGCTTGGACCATCACCCCATCCCCCTTTTCTCTCTCTCTGCCTTTCCCTGGAACTTCAGGCTTCTATGTCTCTCTTTTCCTCTGAACTCTGTAAGGCAGGGAAACTGCTTTGCTCTCTCATTAATTGTAATGCTTAATTGTAATGCTTATAAATATTGCTTTTCTGTAAGCCTATTTCTATAATATATTCTTTATGCAATCACCTCTGGCTGTGCCTTTTTGATTCTACTTTCTGGTGAATGTTCAGTGAGGGAACTGAACCTGGGACCTGGCGTTTGTAAGGGCGCCTCTCAAGTGACCCCACCAACCATATATTGTGGGGGCCACTAACAATCCTTACACTTGTGACTTGGATTGGCCTCCGTGAAGATGGGATACTGGGCTAGATTGACCACTGGTCTAATCCAGTAAGGCTATTCTTATGTTCTTATGGATTTAGTCAAGGGAAATCTTCCCTCACCAATCTACTGCATTTCTTTGAAGGGATGAATGGACACGTGCATAAAGGTGAGCTGGTTGATATTGTGTATATGGATTTTCAAAAGGCATTTGACAAAGTACCTCATGAAAGACTTCTGAAGAAATTAGAAAGTCATGGGAAAGAAGGTAATGTTCTTTTATGGATTAAGAACTGGTTTAAAGACATAAAACAGAGAGTAGATTTAAATGGTCAATATTCTCAATGGAGAAGGGTAAATAGTGGGGTTCTCAATCAAACAAAGCACCTCACTTTAGGGCAAATCAATTATCCAGTTCAATCATACATTTTTAGAGAATCTTCTCAACAGATCATTTCAAACTCGCTGGTTGTGTAATATCAAATGCAGCATTGAACCCGAGAGTAAGAGGATGCCAGATTTCAGTGCTCCCAACTGGAACCCTTGATAAAGCCTTTCAGGCAAAACGGGTCCCGTCAGGAATCGTATGTATTGGAGCATGCATTTTGAACACAATTAAAGAATATTTGATATTACACAACCAGCGAGTTTGAAATGATCTGTTGAGAAGATTCTCTAAAAATTTATGATTGAACTGGATAATTGATTTGCCCTAAAGTGAGGTGCTTTGATTGTGGAGTTTTCCAGTGAACCTCACTTTCTATCTTCAACTGGTCGCTTTAGTGTTTACTAAATAGTGGGGTTCCCCAGGGGTCTGTGCTGGGACCTCTGCTTTTTAATTTATTTATCAATGATCTAGAAATGGGAATAACTAGTGAGATAATTAAATTTGCTGATGACACAAAGTTGTTCAAAGTTGTTAAATCACAAGAGGATTGTGGAAAATTGCAAGAGGATCTTGGCAGACTGGGCATCAAAATGGCAGATGACGTTTAATGTGAGCAAGTGCAAAGTGATACATGAGGGAAAGAGGAACCTGAACTATAGCTACGTGATGCCAGGTTCTATGTTAGGAGTCATTGCCCAGGAAAAAGATCTAGGTGGCATTGTTGAGGATACTTTGAAACCCTCAGCTCAATGTGTAGTTTAGAAAGCAAATAGAATGTTAGCAATTATCAGGAAAGGAATGGAAAGCAAAAATGAAAATGTTATAATGCCCTTGTATCACACTATGACAATGGACTTCGCTAATTTTTAAACAAGGGCTATGTTAGGTCCAAAAGGGCTAAAGGAAAGCTGACAAATATATTCCTACTTGGGGCCGTGATCCCAATAGCGCTTTTCAACATTCATTCCTACCAGAACACCTGGCCTTGGTCACACAATGAACCCTATGCAAATACAGGACCATAAACTAAGGGCTCCTTTTACGAAGGCACGTTAGGGCCCTAACACGCGGAATAGCGCGCATTAAAATGCCACACGCGCTAGCCGCTACCGCCTCCTTTTGAGCAGGCGGTAGATTTTTGACTAGCGCGCACTATAGCATGCGCTAATCCAGTGCGTGCGCTAAAACCGCTAGCGCACCTTCGTAAAAGGAGCCCTAAAAGTCGTAATATACATAACTGAAACCTATGATGCCAGACTCTGCATGCAGAACACCACCAGAGAAATGCATTTCTTCCTGAGCAGTGCAAAATATAGACAGCAGATGTAAATTTTCAAAACTGACATATTTCTGTCACTGAATTTAAGATAAAATCATTGTCCGACCTTTATTGTCTGGTGATTTTATTTTTCTAATTATCCTTTCCCAGGCTCTGGCTGCACTTCTAGCTATGCTCTTAACTGTTTCCAGGGCCGCCTTATCCAGTTGTTGGTTTTGTCTCCTTCACTTTCTGTCCTATGTCCATCTTTGGCATTAACTTTTAACATTCTTCCATTTGTCTGCTTCTCATCTTTTCTATGGCTTCACCCCCCTCTCCATCCATGTACACCATCTCCTCCCTCTCTCTGCCCTTCCCCTCCTCTCCATCCATGTGCACCATCTCCTTTCTCTCTCTGCCTTTCTCTTTCCCTCCCCATCTTTCTTCCCACAAAGGTCTGGTATCTTCTTCCTCTTCCTCTTCCCCCTCCACCCCCGTAGGGATCCAGAGTATTTTGTTTCCAGGACTACAGTCCTGAACTCTTTGGGCCGTGGGCTGCATGAATGAAGTATACTGCCTTCAGCAGTCCCAGAAGCTTTCCCTCTACTACAGCTTCCTACCATGGGGACAGGAAGTTGTAGCAAAGGGAAAGTTTCCAGGGCCACTAAAGGCAGCGTGTTTACTTCACTCATGTTGCACACAGTCCAAAGAATGAAGGTGTGCAGTGCTGGAAACAAAACGTGCCAAATCCCGACAGGGGGGGATGATCTTTTGGACATGATCTGTGGGCCACCACAGAGGTCTTGGAGGGCCACCATTGGATCACGGGCCTTGCAATGAAGAACACTGCTCTATGGTATAGCCACACCTCGAATACTATGTGCAATTCTGGTCACCGTATCTCACAAAAGATATAGCAGAATTAGAAAAGGTATAGAAAGTGGTGGACCATCCCGGGTGCTGTCTCAGTAGGGGCACTGGCACCTCTCCACCACCCCACGCCCCTCTCTCACCCTCCCTTACCTCTTTAAAATATTTGCCAGTGCGAGCAATTACTCTAGCCTGCTGCTCACACAGGCCTGGCTCCCTTTGAAATCACTTCCGGGTTGTGGGACCAGGAAGTACCGTATTTTCACATAGATAACGCGCACCCGTGTAAAACGCGCACACGGGTATAGCGCGCAAAAAACACATATTTATGTACATAAATTTTTATATACCGCGCACACCCGTATACCGCGCATGCTGCCCGACTCTCCTTTCGCCCACCCCGACTCTCCTTTCCTCCTTGAAGTCCTGTCCCTACCCTGAAAGCCTGATGCCCCCCCGACATCCGATTCACCCCCCAACAGGACCGCTCGCACCCCGAAGGACCGCTCGCACGCACCCGCACCCCCCACCCTGAAGGACCGCTCGCACCCCCACCCGAAGAACCGCTCGCACCCCCACAGCCTCACCCCCCTCCCCCATGGAGAAGCTGTCTACCTTGTTTCCGGATGCCAGCGAGCCCAGCTGTTTCCTCTGCCGGCGGTCCCGCCCCTTCTCTGAGCCCTGCTGTGCTGCTTTTTCTTCTGGCGGTCCCGCCCTTTCTCTGATATCAGAGAAAGGGCGGGACCGCCTGAAGAGGAAGCAGCGCAGCACAGGGCTCTGAGAAGGGGCAGGACCGCCGGCAGAGGAAGCAGCTGGGCTGGCATCCGGAAACAAGGTAGACAGCTTCTCCATGGGGGGGGGGGAGGCTGTGGGGGTGCGAGCGGTTCTTCGGGTGGGGGTGCGAGCGGTCCTTCGGGGTGGGAGTGCGAGCGCTCCTTCCAGGTGATGAATCGGGCGTCGGGGGGGGGGGGAACTATGTAAAAAAAATTTTGTACAACGCGCTCACGCGTATAACGCGCAAGGGTATGCGCGGTTTGTAAAAACCACGTATAATGCGCGCATTATATGCGAGAAAATACGGTAATGTCAGAGGGAAAGCCTGAACAGCAGGACGGAGAAGCTGCTCGTGCTGGCAAAGATTTAAAGAGGTATGGGGGTGGGGACATGGAAGGAGCAGGGGGCAGAGAGGAGGGCATGGGGGGGGGGCGCCACTGCCCCAGGCGTCTCTTACTCTTGCTATGCCACTGGGTACAGTTAAGGGCAATGAAAATGATTTTAAAAAGATGGGATGCCTTCCCTATGAGGAGATGCTAAAGCGGCTAGGGCTCTTCAGCTTGGAGAAGAGACGGCTCGGGGGTTATACGATAAAGGTCTATAAAATAATGAGTGGAGTGGAAAGGGTAGATGTGAATCACTTGTTTATTGTTTTCAAAAATACTAGGACTAGGGGACATGCAATGAAACTACCAAGTAGCAGATTTAAAACAAACTAGAGAAAATATTTTTTCACACAATGTAAAATTAAACTCTGGAATTCATTGCCAGAGAATGGGTTTAAAAAAGGTTTTTATAAATTCCTAAAAGGGAAGTCCATAGGTCAATATTGAAATGGCTTGGGGAAATCCACTACTTATTCTTAGGATAAGCAACATAAAATCTGTTTTATTGGGATCTAGCTAGGTACGTAGGACCTGGGTTGGCCACTGTTGGAAACAGGATACTGGGCTTGATGGACCTTCGGTCTGTCCCAGTATGGCAATTCTTATGTTCTTATGATCAAGAAGAAGCAAGGAGAAACAGGATGGTTCAAAATTGGCAAAGCCATACAACAAGGCTGCCTACTTTCTCCTTACCTGTTCAACCTATATGCAGAACAAATCAGAGAAGCAGGACTGATGCCCATATGCTCACCACGCCTTTAACAATCGACACTAAACCAGTTTTAACTGGTTTGGCATTGAAGTATTTCAGCTATTGATGCCAAAATGGCTAATCGTGGTCTTTTCCATGAGCTGTAGCAGCCTCTGATAATCATATGTAAATGGATTATGAGCTCATCGGTATTAAAATGAGCACTCCGATCGATGCACAAAATGAAGCGCCTACCTTTGACAATTGAAGTTTAGTGACAGTTCAGGAGGTGCCAATAGTATTGAAATGCATGTGTTAGAAGCATATAATGGCAGGTCTGGGCCACTGATTATATGTGGAAGTTCATAAAAATACTTTTTATAGGAATAGGAACCATATAATATGTGCGCTTGTAAAGAACGTGTCTCATGCACGTGTGTTAAAGTTTGCATCTCATACATATCCATTAAAAGCTTATACCAGCTAGTATGGGGGCTGCCAATTGCAAAAGTCCTAAACTAGAAAAAACAAGGAAGGCAACCAAGTCACATCAAGGTCTGTGAGGGGGAAGCTCAAAGTGTCTAGCTTGGCTCACAACTTACAAACCAAATATAATGTAATATGTCAAAGAACATGTCACATTATATGATGTTATAGGGCGCTCTCAGTGTGAACCCTCAGTGATAGGAGCTCAGCTCCGACACTTCACTTCTGGGTCAAGGCCATAAGCCTCCACCCACACACCATCATCGAGCGCCCTGTGTGTGCAGAAATCAAACCAATCAACAATCAAAGTGAGTAAATGAAACTCAACACAAACAACCTGAGCGACCCCCACACAAACCCTGCCAGCCAAACCCCCTCAAAAAACTCACACAAAATCACAAACAAAGTCAAAAACCATACCAAAAAGTGAAAATCATATCCAAAAGAAACAATACTTATCCAAAACTGTCACACAATGGAAAAACCGCGCCAGGAGGAAAGGTTCAACCGCGCTGGTTTCGGGAGGAGCCCTTCTTCAGGAACCTGGCCTCCAACAGAACACAAGCAGAGAGGAAGGCTGGAGGGCGGGGCCATATTCTGCATATGTGACAGTCACTTTCTCCTATGACTGATCGGATGGGGTTTTGGTGGACCTCGGTGAAACTCATTTGCATGAGAAGTTGTTTGAACATCAATTGCTGTTTTCAAATAGGACAGTTTACCGGCAGCACAGCGACTCATAGGATTTTATTGCCGATTTTAGAGCACCTGAATAAAAAAACTCAAGTTGTGAAAACTGATGGATGACTCATCAACCCTCTCTGTTATGTTCATGATACCACATTACTGGCTGAAAGTAAAGTTTATATGGAACTTCTGATTATCTTGATCAAGCTTGTCCAAGTTCAATCCTCAAGGGCTGCAAACAGACCAAATTTTCAAATTATCCTTAATGAATATGCATGTACTGGGGAATTCAATAAATTGCGCCCTAATTTAGCTGCCTAGTTCGTGCCGTTTTTGCCCAATTTTTATTTTTTTTAATTGGCTTAATCGGCATGGTAATTGACCATTCTGGTTTTCAGCCAATAAAAAAAAAATAAAAAATCATGAATTAATCGATTTATGAGTTCGGCACCGAACTCTAGGATGCCTAAATAGAGACTCCCTCCTACGTCTAAGGATATGACACCTATGTTTTAAAGTAGGTGTGGCTATGAGCAGAGAATAGGCGTGGTTAGCTTAGGCATTGCTAGGCGTCTGACATAGGCATCTCCAAATCAGGTGAGTGAAAAGCTGTCCTAAAGGAGCAGCGCCTATGTCCAGGATGCCTAAATCCACTTAGGCACCGCTAGACATGATTCTATAAACAGCACCGTTTTTTAAATTGACAACCACAGCTAGCCAAAGTAGGTGCTCTTTGGCACTAGAATCTGATCCTCAATGTCGATGAATAAGGGAATATTTATGGAAAATTCAATATAAACTATACTTATATGCGCCCAAACCCACCATTGGGGAAGGTGTGGCTCATTGGTAGAGCTGTTGTCTTTGCACCCAGAGGTTGCGAGATCAAATCCCAGTGCTGCTCCTTGTGACCCTGGGCAAGTTATTTGTTACTTAATCCTCCAGCACCTTCAACAAGTCCCCTTTCCTCTGCTTATTTTTGCCTGTTAGCACTTGATCCCTGAGAATGTATGGCATACAATGAAGATATTGCAAGTCTCTCTCATGCATATTCATGATGGGGTCCTTTTACTAAGGCGCGCTAACCGTTTTAGTGCACGCTAAACGCTAATGAATCCATTATAGTCTATGGACGTGTTACCATTTAGCGCGCAGTAATATTTAGTGTGCGCTAAAACGGCTAGCGCGCCTTAATATAGCTGAAATGATCAGAAGCAATTAAGGAAAGATTTAGAGTTTACCTCATGCAAAATTGTGATTTAGATTCTAAAGTATCAACTGCAAGAGACAAGATTTTGGTGTAGTCCTCTAGGCTTTTTTTTGTAGAGGGGAGACTCGATATCCGACTTCTGCCTGGAAAACTTGTGGTCGCATCCGCATCCGCCTTCAGCTCTCACCTGCTCCAGCACCGGACGCAACCACCATCTTACATCAAGCAGTCACCACCATGAGAGGTGCCGAATTTCGTGAGAGTTCATGAGATTACTTACATATGCACAAGCTGCACTGCCTCCAATGGTTACCTTATGTTCTGGAACGTTGCCCGCCTCACAGCTGTAACCTCACAAAAGCGTTTTCCTGCGTCTGTACGCGATTGTCCTCTCCACTCCACCTCACAATCGCGTACAGACACAGGGAAGCGCTTGCATTAGGTTACAGCAGTGAGACGGGCAATGTTCCAGAACAATGGTAGCATACCAAGGTCCTCAAAATAGTACCTGGCGGGCCACATACAGCCCATGGGCCACGAGTTTGAGACCACTGGCTCACGGCTCAGCTAGCTAGAGCAGGGATGCCCAACCTGCTTCCCTTCCCCGTAAAGATAAGGTGACCATACGTCCCGTTTTGAATGGGACTGTCCCCTTCTTAGATCCCCTGTCCCGTTGTCCCTATGCACAGCTTCAAAACGCCAAAATGTCCCGTTTTCAGGGACAGCGTCCCGAAGCTGTGTGTGGAGACAACAGGCCAGGTGATTGCTTCCCCTCCCTCCAGCGCCGTAGCCTGCCCCCCCCTACCACCACTTCAAACACCACCCCCGGTCCACTGCTGCTGCCAACTGCCGCTCACCGCAACTAAAGAGAAGGAAGGTCCAGGTACTGGCCCACAAACCTTCTTTCCAAAGTCAATTCTGACGTCAGAGAGGAAGATCCAGGCCAGCCAATCGCTGCCTGGCTGGCCCGGAACTTCCTCTCCGACGTCAGAATTGACGTTGGGAAGAAGGTTTGTGGGCAGGTGCATGGACCTTCCTTTGATTTAGTTGTGGTGGGTGGCGGGCGGCAGCGGCAGTGGACGGCAGCGGGCGGAGGGTGTCAGCGGTGGCAGACCGGGGGGTGGGGGGTGTTTGAAGAAGCAGTAGGCAGCAGCAGAGGGGGCTGGTCCGGGGAGGGCAGGCTTCAGCTTTGGCGCTTGAGGGAGGGAGGGAAGCAGGCAGGCAGGCTGGCTAGCTTCGGGGGAAGGGGAGGGGGTGGAACAAAGGCTGGAAGGCAGTGAGGGGAACATAGGAAGGAGCACTGGGGACACTAAGGACATGGGAAGGAGGCACTGGGGCACTAAGACATAGGAAGGAGCACTGGGGGCACTAAGGGCATGGGAAGGAGGCACTGGGGCACTAAGACATAGGAAGGAGCACTGGGGGCACTAAGGACATGGGAAGGAGGCACTGGGGCACTAAGACATAGGAAGGAGCACTGGGGGCACTAAGGACATGGGAAGGAGGCACTGGGGCACTAAGACATAGGAAGGAGCACTGGGGGCACTAAGGACATGGGAAGGAGGCACTGGGGGCACTAAGGACATAGGAAGGGGCACTGGGGGCACTAAGGACATGGGAAGGAGGCACTGGGGGCACTAAGGACATAGGAAGGGGCACTGGGGGCACTAAGGACATAGGAAGGGGCACTAAGGACATGGGAAGAAGGCACTAGGGGCACTAAGGACATGGGAAGGAGGCACCAGGGGCACTAAGGACATAGGAAGGAAGGAGGGAGGGAATAGAAAGGGGCAATTGTTGGGCCTGAGTGCAGAAAGAAAGAAATGAAAGAAAGGATGCACAGTCAGAAGGAAACGCAATCAGAGACCCATGAAATCACCAGACAGCAAAGGTAGGAAAAATGATTTTATTTCAATTTAGTGATCAAATTGTGTCCGTTTTGAGAATTTATATCTGCTGTCTATATTTTGCACTATGGCCTCCTCTTATTAAACCGCAATAGCAGTTTTTAGCGCAGGGAGCCTATGAGCATTGAGAGCAGCGCAGGGCATTCAGCGCAGCTCCTTGCGCTAAAAACCGCTATCGTGGTTTAGTAAAAAGGGAGGGGGTATATTTGTCTATTTTTATATAGTTGTTACTGAAGTGACATTGTATAAAGTCATCTGCTTTGACCTCTTTGAAAACCTATGGCATATAAATGATAATTAACATTTTCTCTGCGTACAGTGTGCTTTGTGTTTTTAAAATTTTATTGTTGGTAGATCATTTTGACTTGGCCACGAAGGTGAGGGGAGCTGCTGAAAGACATCTAGTAATCCTTGCAGGCTTGACTGTGCAGGGAATTATTTTTGTAAAATCATGTTTTGTTATGTGACTGGCATTATTTAGACTTTAATTTCTATGAATGAATAGAATGAAAATGATATAAAATTGCTTGCTTGTTTTTATGTGCGTGCGCTGAAGGGAAGTGGAGAGAGAGTGGGCTGTGGACACTGAAGGGAAATGGGGAAGAGAGACTGGGGAGAAGATGCTGATTTATAAATTGACAATTGTACAGAATATTGTTTGTTTTTATACTTTAATATATTAAGTTCAGTATAAAACTATTCGAGGCTTGTGTGGATGAGATCAGATGGTTTGCGGTGACGGGGACCGAGCTCACGGTGATGGAGACAAATTTTTTTTACCCATGTCATTCTCTAGGCTCTGCCATGAATCGATTTCAACTACGTGCGGGCAAGCAGGGTGTCAGTCGGGTTGACGTAGCCATCGTAGTGCAAGCGGGCACGGGGTATGGCTTTCAAAAGAGGGAAACCAAAGGATGCTGCAAAAAGCGGGCAGCATTAGTACAGATCACGAGCGACAAAATAGTACCTGGCGGGCCGCAAGTGGCCCCTGGGCCACGAGTTTGAGACCACTGTGCTACAGGGTTTGGGAATCTTAGGAGAAATGTAAACCATCAACACAGGAGAGTACCTATTGCCCCTGACACAGCTGACCAGAGAAACACGATTTGCACAAGCATTTGATACCTGGGAGCTTTTAGAGGATTTAATAAAAGACTATTTTTATTGATGAACTAGGTCCTTCATACATCTCATACAAATTTAGTCAAGCCACATACATATAGAATTATAAAGATTTTTTTAGTTTGGATCCTCAGCAGGCTGCACCGAGTCATGGGTATATTATAAGCCCAATGATTCAGCCGAGATCTTCATAGGATCATCTTTCCAAATTCTCTCTATATTTTTATATATAGCAGTTTTTCTAAAGTTTATGGATTTTCAAACTCTAACATTTCTATACTTTTTTCATTATGGTTTTCATATCAAGTTGAAACGAAATAACATCTTTTGGTTATGCCGTTGCAAAGATTCCCCCTTCAGACTTGACCATGTTTCACATTATCTTTCTTCAGCGTCGGGGTCCTTTCCCAAATATACCCCTCCCCCCCTTTTACTAAACCACAATAGCGGTTATTAGCGCAGGGAGCCACGCTGAATGCTCTGTGCAGCTCTTGATACTCATAGGAACTCTATGAGCGTCGGGAGCAGTGCTGAGCATTCAGCATGGCTCCCTGCGCTAATAACCGCAGTTTAGTTAAGGGGGGGATAGTCTATAACAGGGGTAGGGAACTCCGGTCCTCGAGAGCCGTATTCCAGTCGGGTTTTCAGGATTTCCCAATGAATATGCATTGAAAGCAGTGCATGCAAATAGATCTCATGCATTTCATTGGGGAAATCCTGTAAACCCGACTGGAATACGGCTCTCGAGGACTGGAGTTCCCTACCACTGGTCTATAAGAAAAAAATCTATTTTAACTCAGTTTGAATTTTTTTTAAAAAACCTATTAAAGGCCCTTAGTGGCCATTCTGCCAAGAGTGATATGCCATTGGATCTCTTGACTGTTTGTTTTATTATTGATCGAAGCAAGTTGAAGTTCTCTTACTAAATCCAGGTTGTATTGAATATGATCTGTTTAAGCAGCTGTAGGTAAGCACTAACAGTTCTTGTAGGTGCCTGTCTGGGTTTTAAAATTCAGTGGGTTTTAAGCAATGTTTTTGAGGAATTAGGATATATACATTTGTTTTGCTTTTTAGGGCTAGATTCACTAAGGGCATGGATTGGATCTGATCCTTGAGGAATCCGAGCTGATCTGTGTCCGGAGGGATGATTCACAAATCGGGCGATCAGAATCATGCCCCCAACAGACTGAATCGGATCACTGAACAGTGATGGTCTGCGCATGCGCTGGCCCTCTGTGCTCAGCAGAGCGAGAAATTTATTTTTTTTTTCTCTTCCCAAGCCCATGGTTTTAACCCGCTTTAAGCCCACAGGTTAAAACTAAGGGCTTGCACTGCATTGAAGGGTGGGAGAGTCGGGGCTGAGAGCAGGAGTTCAGGGCAGAGAGCAGAGTGGCAGAAGGCAGGGCAGTCAGAAAGGACCTGAGCGACTGGTCCTTAGCAGTCGCTTGTTTGTGATTGGCCAGCCCAGTCAGTGTTGCAGGTTTTTTTGTTAGTGAATCACTGCCTGCCATCATTTGAACACCGTTCCCCCTCATTTGCATGCGCGGATCAGAGGATGATCGGGACACAAGTTAGTGAATCGGGTCGGAGGGAAATCGGGTTGCAAAGGGCTCGCAAACCGATCGGTACGCGATGGGTTTGCTTAGTGAATCTAGCCCTTAGAGTGCTACTGAACATTTTTGTACATATTAGTTGGGATTGCAAATCTTTTAACTTTTCCACCCCCTTAGACCAGCAGGTAATTTTGGAGCATTAAAAGTTGGCACTTCATTTGTGCATCAACATGTGATGTCAGAACTTAGTTTTTAATATTAATGGCCTGGTTGAACTACATTTACATAGCAGAGTGGAAGGCTGCTAGGAAGCTTCTGTAGGTAAAATACTTCCCTAAACCAGTCATGGTGAGTTTATCCAGACCAAAGTTGCTACGATCACAGCTCCATTTCAGATCCCACATTTGAGATTCTAACCAGCCAGAGCTGGAGACTCCTACCATCCCAAAGAGAAACTGGAGCAATTACCCGCAGGAGTGCAAGTTTTTAGTTTTTTTTTAATAAGTTTTATTGCAAAATTTTCAGAAAAAAAATACAAAGTCTCAGAGGTACAACAAATGCAGAACCAAAAATCCACATGAAACAGATCCTCTCCCCTCCCCCCCCCCCAAAAAAAAAAAAATAATAACTTAATCGAGTGCAAGTTAACAGCTTCTACAGTACTTTACTGCACTACAAGCTTTAGGTCTCATGAGCTATATGTCTCAAAAGTTGTCAGCATGAGGAGGGAAAAACCTGTGAGCAGAGTGGCATATTACAAGCCTTTTTAAAATTGGACAGATAAAAAATGAGATATATGGGGCTTTTCCATTCCCATTGATTTAGCAATAAAAGCATTAATGTGACCTCGTTTGTCCTTTCCATCTAATGCAGTGGTTCCCAACCCTGTCCTGGAGGACCAACAGGCCAATCGGGTTTTCAAGCTAGCCCTAATAAATATGCGTGAGAGAGATTTGCATATAATGGAAGTGACAGGCATGCAAATCTGCGCCATGCATATTCATTAGGGCTATCCTGAAAACCCGATTGGCCTGGTGGTCCACCAGGACAGGGTTGGGAACCACTGATCTAATGAACGAAAATTTCGGGAGCCATGCAGACAAGTTTTACGTATTGTTCTGAGTGAGGCCTTGCCCTGTGTATCGTGCAATAGGAGAAACAATGCAGCATTTGACGGTATGAAGCCACCTGAATACTGCAGGAGGGGCAAGCAAAATGTTAAAACCTAAGACTAGTTAAGCTGACCACTTGACTTTTATTATAACATTCGGGTCGTTTCTTTAAAACTGTTGGCAACGTTTTTGTGTTTCTCTACTGTGAAAGTGCAGCCTGGAAATTACAAGAAAAGGGATGAGGGGGGTGGGGCGGGGATAATCCTACAATGCATCTGCGTCCAAAAATTGCTGGCGAAAAGTGTTAAGTTCCTTTTGATTCTTGTCTCCCCCCGGTTGGAATTAATGAGGATCTGTCAAGCCCGGCTCTCAGACCTCGTTGGAAAAGGAGAGAGAAGCCCTTGGGGCGGCTGCTCAATAAGCAGCAAATGTCGGTTTGAAAAGGATCAAAGGACATACCTTCACAGACAAGCCCTCCCCGGCTCTTCTCTGCTACTTTCTCCTCTCTCTCTTTTTTTAAGTCGAGCACTTCCGACCTCACACTGCGATTTATGAAAAAAAATATATATATATTTATTTATTTTTTTAAAAAAAATCCCAACGTTTTTCTATTGGCCCAGTCCAGTCCTGCTAAATAGGTGTAAATGAAATTCGCCCCCTCCCCCTCTTCCCAGGCAGTAGCTGAGTCCCAGGGCGATTGTCACGTGATAATGAAGAGGGCGCTGCAGGGGTCTCTCGGCAGCTCTGTGATCATTACAAAAACCGGGCTGGAGAGAGCTCTTCCTGCCAGAGCCCGAGCCAAAGCGACTGCCACGGCTCTTGGCGAAAGCCTGCCCCTTTCCCCCTTCGGACTCCGGGAGCGGCAACACCAGCCCTCTTTTTTCCCCCTCCCCTGGAAGAAAGATGCGAGCACACGTCTCCCCAGCTGCTGCCTTAGCTGTGGGCAGGAGGACGAGGAACCCCCCTGACTCCTGAGGCAAGCTTAGGGCGCTCGGGCTTTGGAATACTTTACTTGGTAGAGAGAAATCAGCCTTTGCAAACTTTGCAGGGGGGGGGAGGGAAACCACCCCAAAACAAGAACTGCAACCTCGCTTCGTCTGGGTCCCCGGAATCGGGAAAAGCCTGAAAACTATCTTCACTTCCGAAGGACCCACCGGAAAGAGCGATACGACTGGTTTTTAAGGATTAAAGACGATCTCTTGCAGTTCTTCCAAAAGCACCTTGATGAAGAATTACTGCACTTCAAATAAAAAAAAAAAGATCGAATGGTGGAAAGTTTCATGCATTCTACGTACTTTATTTGCTTGGAATGCAATTGAAAATTGAGTGCCAAAGTTCTTAACTTGGTTTTTTTTCCCCCCATTACTGACATTTGAAGGAAGCTGGAGGCTGCGGACTTCTTTCACCAGGGGAAAAAAACATCCAACTGGCCCCCCCAAAGTTGCTCCTCGGCTTTCAGCACTTCTCTGCTTCTGTAGATCGGCCAAACCCCTCCTCTCCCCCCCCCCCCCAAAAAAAAAAAAAAATAAAAAAATGCCTCGACCGGGGAAGAACTCCTACAGCGACCAGAAGCCCCCCTATTCGTACATTTCCCTCACCGCCATGGCCATCCAGAGCTCGGCGGAGAAGATGCTCCCCCTGAGTGACATCTACAAGTTCATCATGGACAGGTTCCCCTACTACCGAGAAAACACCCAGAGGTGGCAAAACTCGCTGCGGCACAACCTCTCCTTCAACGACTGCTTCATCAAGATCCCCAGGCGGCCCGATCAGCCCGGCAAAGGCAGCTTCTGGGCCCTCCACCCAGACTGCGGGGACATGTTTGAGAACGGCAGCTTCCTGCGGAGGCGGAAGCGGTTCAAGGTGCACCGAGCCGACCACCTGGCCTCCAAGAGCCCGCCGCTGATCCACTACTACCAGCACCAGCAGGCGAAGCTGGGCCTGTCGCCGCCCGAGGGCATGGGCAGGTTTCAGCCTTACAGCCTCAACGGGAGCCCGTCGTCGGGGTTCAAGCACCCGTTCGCCATCGAGAACATCATCGGGAGAGACTACAAGGGGGTGGTGGCCGGCGGCTTGCCCCTGGCGTCGGTCATGCACCACCTCGGGTACCCGGTGTCGGGTCCGCTGGGCGGCGTGGTGAGCTCCGTGTGGCCCCACGTGGGGATGGTGGACGCCATGGGCGCCGTGCCCCCGGACTACGGAGCTTTCGGGGTGCCCGTGAAAGCCATGTGCCACCCGCCCGGCCAGAGCATGCCGGCGGTCCCGGTGCCCATCAAGCCCGCGCCGCTGACGCTCAATCCCCCGCAGATCTGCGCCACCGTCTCCGCCGCCGCCGCTTCGCTGCTAGATCAGACTGCGGCCGCCTCCTCGGTGGTTAAGGGGAGCTCCTTGCATTCAGTCCTGGTCCATTCTTAAAGCAGAAATGTTAAAAAAAAAAAAAAAAAAAAAAATCTTTAAATTAAGGAAATATAGAAATGATCCTATTTTGGGCAAAGAATGTATTTAAAAAATTAAAAAAAAAAATCAGCCGTGACAAATAAATAAAGCATTTCTGCTATGTCTGTCTATATATTGTACAATCAGGTCATTGAGATGCAGTTTTCAGGTAAGAATCGCTTTTATTGTTACTTCTAGTGATATTTGTCAGGAAAAAAAAAAAAAGATTAAGATGGATTGTTTAACAGATGAAATAAAGATATTTATGAACTCTGTTTTCTGTTGGAAGAGATGGGAGTGTTTAAAAAAAAAAAAGGATTGTCTGGACTAGATCTCCGGGTCCCAAGGGGTTACTAGAAGCCACCGAGACGATTAACGTTGACAAGGAGAAGTTAATAGAGACTAAACCCTAAACGTCCTCCAATTAAGGAAAGTAAACCGGAGCACAGAAAAACGAAACTGGTAGCCGGGATCTGAAACTGCATTTAAAAGGAACATATAATAGAAACACGCTCCTTTGTTTTTAGTACTGAACTTCAGACAAACTTAATCCACCATAAATCAAAACGTACATTAAACGCGTCTGACTTTATATTTAAGTCAGACGCTTTTGTGCAGAATGTGGATTTAAAGAAACAGACCGGATTGCACGGATTTGTTTCCAGAATTATAAATAGGAGCTTTTGGACTAAAAATATCGGAGCTTTTTATCCTAGACTTCTTTGGAAGTACTAAAAAAAACACTCTGAAATCCATTCAGAATGGAAGAAAGCTCATGATAAATCGGGCCTATTATCTAAAATTTATTCCCACAACAGAATTTTTGTTGGCGGCAAGCATCCCAAGGATTTAACCATATTTGCTCACAGTATGCCCAGCACCTTTTCTCCTTAGCAAAATCTAGATTCTTGGCAGGTTCTGGGGCCAACATCCCAGTTTGGGGGGGGGGGGGGGTGGAAAGGTGGCCACCAGTTTTCCAGCCCTCGTTTCCAAATAACTCCGCACCATTTTCATCGGAAAATTATTAATTTCCCTACTCCACCAATTTTAGGATAAACTATGCACCACACCTGAAAGGAAATGTTTTTATTTTACTTTATTTTTTATATACATTTTGGGGGGCTGTTTTATTTGTCTGTGGGTTGCTATTTTCAGCATTTTTGTCAAGGGGTTATTTTGTTCAGAAGCAGCAGATGACGCTTAAAGTCGTTCATAGTTAAGTATGTTTTTAAACCTTTTTTTTGGGGGGGGGAGGTAAAAGCACTTTACCAGAAAATGTTCTGTTAACAGAAAATAGAGCATATTACAGGTTATTAGAACATCTGAGAGGTGGTTTCAATTCTGTCAAATAAATTGGATTATGCGAATAAACCTTGGAGTTATTTGCTTTAGCTTTCTTGTACCTGCAGCTTTTTTTTTTTTTAATAACTTTTGCCGAGGGGGGGGGGGGTCGCCTTTTTTGATTAAAGACCATCAAAGCAAGTTGTGTAGGTGTAACATGTGCGTCAATATCCCCCCCTTAAAAAAATAAGTGGAGATGCGAAACACAATATAAATTACTCCTCCTTGATGGAGCTTGTTCAATATTGGGAGTGCTCAGACCCACTAACACCCAAATTGCTCACAGCCCTTTTCGGCTAGTTTACTGGCAGACAAGAATTTCCTGCCAAACCATTTCACCTTTTTACTTTTAAGGGGATATTTGTTTTGAATGGATCATTTGCCTTTGTTCAAATTGTTCAAGTTCCCAACTAAATCCCAGGTACACTGATGAGCCAATTTTTTTTTTTTTTTTCATTACTATGTAGAATACATTAATGCAAAAGGAGACAGGGACATTTCCGTCAGAGCTAAATTGTTATCGAGATCTGTCAGAGCCAGAAACTATAAGTGGCACGGATCTCAGATTTTTAAGGACGTGCGGTTTTAGATCCGCGAGGTCCACGTTTTACCCCTTCCCCATTTTCAGTTTAACGTATTTTTATGTTACCGCTCTTCTTTGTGAATGCTCGTCTCACTTATTCCTGCATTTGATTATTTCTCTTCCCCTGTCTTTACTTTGTGACTTTCAATATCGTTCTAATATATACAGCGCTGGAGAAAAATATGACATAAATTATACACTAACTATCAAAAAGAAAATAAACCCCAGAGCCCAACCTATCAAGTCTATACACTATCAAGAACGTGTCTTGGATTTACATTCTTTTTCTTTTTAAAAGCAAAGAAAGACTTATTTTTCCAGGATAGGAAAAGAGAAAGGGAACCTGTTGCTCCTTCGCAGATTTTTTTAGGTTTAATTCAAGCTCCATTGCTTAATATTTCAGGAATAATACAGATCCATTTTAAATACTAATCCTACTTTAGCTTTTCTTTTCGATTAAATGAGTTCTCTTTTTTATCGGATTCACACACATTTGGAAAGATAGAGAATTGTTTTCCCTTGCGAAAGCAGGTCTACTTTTTATATTTCGAATCGATGTTATTTTGTTATTACTTAGTCGCAGTGTTTAAATGAAATAGCCAGTTCTCCGATTCAAGGCCGCTAGATCGACAGATGATTCCCAAAAGAGCATGACCCTACACTCTCCAAGACTAGGGGCTCTTTTTACGAAGGCGCGGTAACGGTTTAACGTGCGTAATACCACGCGCTAAACCACCGGCCGCTCTAGCCGCTTCCGTCTCCTCTTGAGCAGGCGGTAGTTTTTTGGCTAGCGCGGGGGTTGGCGTGTGATGAAACGTTGCGCGCGCTGAAGCCGCCACCGTGGCTTCGTAAAAGGAGCCCTAGATGTTGTTCATTCTACCTGAATGCACATTTTGTTCATTCGCAATGCATTATTCTTTTTCCCATTATTGACTTCATAAAAAGATGAAAATGTTTGTAGTCATACACATTATTATCTGTACAAGATATATAGATATCGTATTTTAAAAAATTCACCTTGTCTTTCATGCCGCAATCGAATCACACGTGCTTTTTTCCCCTCTATAGTTTGCATGTAAACTATGGGAAAATCTAAAAGATCAATGTGATTGGGGGTTTTTTTTATACACCTACCAGATTTAGTAAAACTTTCTTAATCAATACACCTGTCCTATCTGTGACCTTGAAAGAAATTAGGACCCTATCCCAGGAGTACTGTAGGAGGGGGTGCTGAAAAGTTCTCATCCCAGCCAACTTCCTAAATTCTGAGCGTTATTTTGCCACTGTGGCTGAAGAAGAGTGTTAATCTTACAGTATTTAGTTAAGTGCCAATTTGCAGAAACCAAATTCTCTGGGGTTTTGTTTTGGGTTTGGTTTTTTTTACATCGTTTCAGATCATTGATTGAACCATATCCACGTTTGAACTGCCTCGTAAGTAGGTTATAGGTGTGCAGTAAAGAGAACGACATGGGGATAAATTTTTCCCATCCCTGTGGGAATTCATTTTTCCATCCTGTCCCTGCGAGCTTTTTCCTGTCTCTGCCCCATTCCTGCAACCTCTGTCCTCATTTGTACAAGCCTCAAACACGTTAAAATCATAAGTGTTTGAGGCTTGTGCGGTTAAGGCAGAGTTTACAGGAATGGGGACAGGGACAAAACTCACAGAGATGGGACGTTGAAATTGAGTTCCTGCAGGGACGGGGACAAATTTGTCCCCGTGTCATTCTCAGTACTTAGTAGCAGAGTTTGGACTGGAGACCTAGTCATCTCATTTATTGGGCTGGTCTCGTTGCTGTATTATTAATTGTGTGAATCTCAAATACTGAAACAACTCTCTCTACTAAGGATTTGAAAGCCTGGCCATTTTCCAAGTTGAGCAGAGTTGGTTTCTCTCCTCTCAGTGTGAGAGAGCGGGAGAGAGCCCAATGACTTGGAAGAGGATGGCGTTTTGATTAAATGTGTATTTTTCTCCTCCCCTTCCCTGTGCTGACCTCGATGCTGCCTGATTCTTTCTTTAGCCTCAGACTTCCATCGTTCTGGGCAAAGTTTTTACTGATGACAAGTCTCCAACTATTTCTTAGAAAGGCTCTCGAGAATGTGCTTTGGAAGGCGCTTTATGAAGTAAGCTGCTAGGAAAACGCTTGTCCCCCAGGAAATATTTTCAAGCAAATCTCATCTGCTCCTTACAGCAGATTTACCTGCTCTGGTAAAAGGTAGGTGGGAATAAATTCAACGCAGGTTAAAAGAAAGGAACTGGATTTTTTTTTTTTTTTGACCCGCAAATTATTCCACTGTCCACCCGATTTATCAGCAGGTATATTCCCTGAACTGTTACTCAGCCTAATGTAGCTGAAAGCTTAGGTGAATAAATATGCGTCTAACTAGGCAGACAGAATCCTACTTTTCTCTGGGCTTATGCATGCCTCAAAGAAACTGATCCATATCTGATACAACAATGTAACATATAATGATAAACATCTGACACAGATTTGAACCCATTCTTTAGTTGGCCAAGATTTTACCAAAACTGTATATAGTAGCTGTTTGCTTTTGGTGTCATAGTGGGGAGCAAGCGATAAGCGAATAAATATATAATTGGGTGGAGAAAAGAAATCGAATCAAATAAAGCAACAGGTTGGACAAGTTCCTACAGACTTGGTCCTCTGTGCTCTTCTCATCCGTTTTGAATCTACAACCACACTCAAAGCGGTTTATATACAGGTACTTCAAACATTTTCCCTGTCTAAGCTGTGTTACATATTTGCCGATAAGTTATAGGGTGAGCTGCCTATCGGTTGCTAGCAGCTAATGTTAAGGAGAAAAAGAGCAGTGAAGAATCAGCTTCAAAGTTCTGAAAGGTAATGGGGGAAGATGGGGATGAAAGCACAAGAAGAAAAGCACAAAACCAGCCTCGATAAAGTCAACAACAAAGCAAGTGCGATGCCTGAAAACAACCAAATGAGACACATTTATTAGTCCCAAAACAAGGAGTGGAAATGTCCTATATAGACTGGTGGACACAATTTATTTCATAAATGTCCTTTTATTCATCTAAAGCTCAATGACTCGACATGTACATGTTTCGGCTGAAATGGCCTGCTTCAGGAGTCTACAAATATAGACATACATAAGTTAATAAATGAACAGTAGTGGTCTATATCGGTGGTCCCCAACCCTGTCCTGGAGGACCAGCAGGCCAATTGGGTTTTCTGAATAGCCCTAATGAATATGCTTGCAGCAGATTTGCATGCCTGTCACTTCCATTATATGCAAATCTGTCTCATGCATATTCATTAGGGCTAGCCTGAAAACCCGATTGGCCTGGTGGTCCTCCAGGACAGGGTTAGGGACTAATAAACATGTCTCATTTGGTTATTTTCAGACATCTCATTTGCCTTTTTTGTGCTTTGTGTAAGGTGGGTGGGGATGATCACAAGATCGCTAGGGTAGTGTTGTTGTAATGAGAGACTGTCGTACTCCCAAGAGTACATAAGTTGCAATTGTAAGATATTTCAGTACAATTAGAGCTTCTGATTGGGGTTATAACTGTAAAACCCCGATAAAAGATCTGCTTGGTGGTGATGTCATAGGAAGCCATAGGAAGTGATGTCATAGGCATCTCCTACAATAGCGAAGCTACAAACCACCATTTTCCCAAACCAAGTTAGAACGTTTACCTGTGTCACCGAAGGTCTGGATTTAGTCATGTCAATTACAATTTGGTTTAGTACAGTGCTTCACAAAAGGCAGGCAGCCAGTGGGTTTTCAAGACTACCGCAAAGAAAGTGCATAAGATACTGTACATGTGAAGATATTTAAGACCTACTGAATGCGGTAATCCTGAAAACCAAGCTGGCTAGAAGAGGGTTGGCAAGCACTCAACTAGCACAGTGGTTCCCAACCCTGTCCTGGTGAACCACCAGGTCAATCAGGTTTTCAGGCTAGCCCTAATGAATGATATTTGCATGAGAGATATTTGCATATAATGGAAGTAACAGGCATGCAAATCTGCTCCATGCATATTCATTAGGGCTAGCCTGAAAACCCGATTGGCCTGGTGGTCCTCCAGGACAGGGTTGGGAACCACTGATCTAGCAGACCAAGAAGGAAGCAAGAGATGGGCCAGGAGTAAGAGACCCAAGTGACAGCTGGGTTACCCACAAAGGTGGGGATGAAGAGGGAGGGGCAGTGTGGAAAAGTTGTGCACACAGAAAAACTAGTACAGATAAGGACAATATGGCCTATCAAGTCTGTCCACCCACAGTCTCTGGTAAGAGGGTAGGTGGAGAAAGCACTAGGTCTCCTCCCCCATTATACCGGATTCTTCCTTCTCCACAATACAGGAGGACTTAAGAGTGGTACTCAACCTCTTGTACTTGGAGTTCTCTCTCTCTGTCTTTTTTGTGGTGGTGTTTTTTTTTTTGTTCAATCATCTTTATTGATATTTATAATTTACAACAAACAGCCAGAAATTGACCAGTAAGTTAGCAATTGGAGAATAACGAGAGTATAAAATGTCAATCATTGCAACGTAATGAAACTTAAGTAGGAAATATCCTACAACCAATCCAATCAAATGTAGAGCTCTCTCTCTCTTTTTTAATCTGAAAATACCATGATGGTGGACAATTCAAGTCTTTATCTGCCTCCATTTACTATGTTACTATATGTTATGTGGCAATTGACTTCTCCATGGCCGCTGTCCATTGGTTTCCCAGGGGCTGTTAGTCCTGTACAGCGCATCATTTTGGCCTGAGGATTGGGTGCTGTCTCCAGCTCTGGCCGTACAACCTGCCGGAAGCCGGGGGGGAAACCCCTTCAGAAAAGCTTGTTAACCTTTGAGTGTGGGGAAAACACTTTCTAAAGTGAGTGTGCCTCATATTGTAGCCAGTCAGGGCCGTAAGAGGGTATTAGATGCCCTAAGCAAATCTTCAGCCTTGTCTCTCCAGTAATCATGGTTATCCCAATAACTCCCCCTTCCAGAATAATCTGGGTACTTGTTTAAAAATGTATACCCTGCCTAAAATACCCAGGTGGTTAAATGAACTATTTGTAAACTGTCCATCTTAACTGTCCTTCTTAAAGTGTTTCCAGTTTGTATGGTTGTTTTGCTTTGGACCCCAGGCCCCTTTTGGTATTCCCAGAAGCTGCTGCTCTAGGGCAGTTTTTCTTAACCCAGACGTCCATAGTTGAATGCCCACAATGAATCTATATGAGACAGGTTTACATACCAAGGAGGCAGTATATGCAAATTTATTGTGGGGAACCTGAAACCCTGATTGGATGGGTATTCCCCAGAATCTGGATGGAGAAGCCCTGCCCAGTGATTGGGCCTGTCCTGAAGCCAGTGTTTCTTTTTTCAAAAATATCAATGCTTTGCTTTTTTTTTTTTTAAGTTTAAGGTGAACATTTTTAGAAATTTGTATTGAAATGGAATGCCAACTGCCTTGACCACATATATGGTCCAGTAGTTTATTGTTCAACAGTTTCCTGTTGTTTTGAGTTTGTTCTAAAAGTGCTAATTAAAGCCAGGATTTAAAAAAAAATCTGTTCTTGGAGTAAAAGCATTTCAAAACTCACCAAAACGCCCCTTGAATTATTGTTCCAATCTGAAAATATGAATAAGCACTGATTTTGCTCCTTTCCAAACCACCTAGGTTGCTAACAAAACACAAAAAAACACTTAAATCTGCAATGTATAAACACCAGTAACCAGAAGCCCCATGTTACAATGGAAAACCGTAAGTCAGTCGATTTCCAGGATACCAGCAAAGAATATTCATTAATAGATCTTCATGTACTGCTTCCATTGCACACAAATTGATCTCGTGCATATTAATCCTGGATATCATTAAAGTCTGACTGGCAGGGGTTTCCCCCTGGAGAAGTTTGTATAGACGGGACTGATTCCTGTCCCCAGTTTTCTAAGAACGTGAATGGATACATTGACACCAGACTCGGTTTGCAGCATGTCTTTTTGACTGTGCTTGATGTATTTCTTTTCCTAATAAGTACTGTATTAGCATTCCTAAATTTAAACACCACCTGATCTAGTTGTCTTATTTCTCTTAATAACAGTAGTGCTCTCGACTTCTGCGTATGGTATTTAAATTTAGGTATAATCATATTATTAGCAAAACCCAAAACGGTGGGTTTTTTTGTTTTTGTTTTTAAATAAATTGTAAAGTTTAAGAGCGTCGAGGTATTGCACATCTTTATCGCCAGAACCAGCAAACGCCTCAGAAATTTGATGGTAAGGAAACCAGTACATGAGGAAAGAAAGGGAGTGCTGGTTAGAATTTTAATACTAATACTGCATCTTCTGTCAATGGGAAAAAATAAAATTGAAATAGAGAGATTTATCATGTATAAAATAAAACACAGAGAAATTGAAATCACTACAGATGAGATGTAGCTTAATATCATGGAATAAACTGGCATGAGAAAATGAACACAAAGAAGAAAATCCAGAGAAAACAAAAAAAAAAACTCTGTAGAGTGACGATGTTCCTAAATGGACTTTATTTGAAAGTGTCAAAGTTCCAAAGGTACACTGAAATCATCCACATAAAATAATTTCATCCACATAAAAATCATCCACATAAGAGCCTTAAAGGATGATTTCAGTGTACCTTTGGAACTTTGACACTTTTAAATAAAGTCCATTTAGGAACATCGTCACTCCACAGAGGGGTTTTTTTTTTTTGTTTTCTCTGAATTTTCTTCTTTGTGGATATTATGAGAAAATGAACAGTAGAATTTTTTAAAAAAATTTATAACATTTTATTTACATTTACATTTTATAACTTTTTTTTTTTTTTAAAGAAATCAGAAGGACAGAGATGATACACTGTCACAGGTACCGAAAATGTTAAGAGAAAAGGTGAACGCAAAAGAAATGGAGCAACAGTGTTTAGGTATGATGAGGTCGGAAGGCGGAAAGGGACAAGGGAGGCGAACAAGTAAATAGTTTCACGGATAGAGAAACGTCATGAATGATAATGATAATAATAGTAATAGCAGCTCTAGTCACCACTACTGAAAAAGAATGTCATTTTAGTTTATTTCGTTAGATTCTGCAAATTGGCAATTTGCAAAACTAAAATAGCACTCTTTTCAGCTACAGTGGCAAAAGAACATCAGATTTAGGAAGTTGGTTGGGCTGAGAACTTTTCAGCACCCCCATCTATAATTTTGCACTAATTAAAAAGACCTCAGATTTCTGATAGTTCGTTTAAACAGTGGGGATTACCTAAATGCAAGCAGTGAATACGTTGGATTGGATTCATGTGTACGGGATAGAAAAGAAACTAATTAGAACATATAGAATGAATTAGAATGCAACTTTATAGACCGAAACAATTTGGGAAGGTTTTTAGGCAGAAAGCGTCCTACCTTGTAAACACCAAAAAAAGGTAAGAAAAATCGGAACACTGCTTTCTATATTTATATTTAACCATTCTATATTTAACCATTCTTGGAAAATTGAGCTTTAAACTCTAACTCTGCTTATCAACTAAAATGGAAAAATAAGAATAGCTTTATTGGGTCAGACCAATGGTCCATCAAGCCCAGTAGCCTGTTCTCACAGTGGCCAATCCAGTTCACTAATACCTGGCCAAAACCCAAGGTGTAGCAATATTCCATGCTACCGATCCAAGGGCAATCAGTGGCTTCCCACAAGTCTCGCTCAATAACAGACTATGAACTTTTTCTCCAGGAACTTGTCCAAACTTTTCTTAAAACTAGCTATGCTATCCGCTTTTACCATATCCTCTGGCAACGTGTTCCAGAGCTTAACTATTCTCTGAGTGAAAAAAAATTCCTCCAGTTGTCAAGCAAATAAACCAAACCAAACCTAAAATAAAAACACTAGTTGTTTTAAGCATTGATTGTATTGAAAAAAAAATAAAGATAGACAACACAGTGTTATGCACCTCACAAAGAAATTAGTAGTAGTATTTCCCAAACTGGGAGCAGCTCATTGGGTTCGAAATATTTTGGAAGAATTACCTGGTGGTGTGTCTAAGTCACCTCAGTCTAAGTTGGCGACTTTATTCCTACAGTATTTAGGGCCTTGCATTAGAAAATAATTGTAAGAAAAGAGCCGCAAAGGGAGGTGACACCCTCGTCCCCCATCCTCCCTCGCTGTTGAACCCGTCCCTGATTCTGAGGATCAAATCTTTAGGAGCTAGCTGAGAGGCCTGTCTTTTGCAAAATCGTGTTGCAGAAGAAATAAGGACGCTTCGGTAACCACACTATCGAATTCCACAACACTCTCCCAATGCTCCCGAAATATAGCGCTCCTTTTACAAAGGCGCACTAGTGGTTTTAGCACGCGCTTAGCGCACACTAAAATGCCATGTGCACCAGCCGCTACCGCCTCCTTTTAAGCAGGCGGTAATTTTTCAGCTAGCGTGCACTATAGCATGCGCTAATCTTGTGCGTATGCTAAAAACGCTAGCGCACCTTAGTAAAAGAAGCCCTTAGCCTCCTTATTTTTGGAAGTCTGTTTCTGAGGCTAACTGATAATTTGTTTCCTGACAGATACGGAGAACATGTCACAAGAAGCAGGGTGCAGGAAACTGTGTCCCAAGAGTCTCCTCTGTACTTGACATGGTGGGGAAGCCTTTACTCGTATTGTTCCCTAAATCCTTTTTTGAACAACTGGATATTGTATTGAAGTTCTTGTTATGGAAAGCCAAACCAGCTAGAATCGTCCAAACTAAAGGCTCCTAGAGATAGAGGTGGGGGTCTTGTTTCCAGATTTTCAAGTTTATCATCATGCGTTTCTCCTTAGACAAGGTTTATAACCCAAAAGAGTGGCGTCTCTTCATTGACAGCTCATTCAGAAGCATCAAAGCCGTACTGCTTCATAAAGGGAACAAGTGCATTTTAAATACGTAAATTGCAAAAATTGACTCTCCTGGCCACAAAAGCGAAGTTTTATGGAAAAAACCAACATTTTCTAAACTTTTTAGGCATGAGCAATTAGGAAATTACACTTACTGCCCAGGATCTGAACTGCACGTCACATCCTTTAAAAACCGAGGTCCATGCCACTTTTGAGGTCCCTGCCACTTTTAGTCTCTGGCTCTGACAGAGCTCTATGACAATTTAACTCTGACGTGCAGTTCAGATCCGTGAGGTCCGCAAGGGAGCCGGGGGCCTGAGCTGAGCCTGAGGGAAAGCGAAGGCGGACTTGTCAATGCACGGACCTCGGATTTTTAAGGACGTGCGGTTTTAGATCTGCGAGATCCGTAAGGTTCGTGAGATCCACGTTTTACCCCTTCCCGATTTGAAATAGCTAAGCAATTGTTAGTGAATCAATCACTTGGCTATTTTGCATGGGGTTTTGCTAATTTGCATGGGAGGGTCGGGATCGGATTGCTACCGGCTTTAGTGAATGGGGTTGGAGGGAAATTTGGTTGCAAAGGGCTCGCAAACCGATCAGTACACGATCAGTTTGCTTAGTAAATCTAGCCCTTAGTGTTACAGATTCCAGTATGGTATTGACATCTGTAAATGTTTAATAAAATTCAGATTGTGTAACTGAAGAAGGCAAATGATTCATAGGACGCTAATTATTTAATGATGCTATTAAGGTGTTGCCCTATTTTGCTCAAATAACAGAAATCTGTAGCCTTCCAAACAAGCCTGAGAAAACTAGTTAAAATCCCATTAAGGACCCATCCTAACTGCTTACACTTGCACCCTAGTAATGCTCTGAGCTTTAAAAGAAAGACTTAACATATTAATTTGCAGAACAAAAGGCACCAAAGCCCACAAACGATCTTTTAACACATTTGGGAAGATTAGGTCCTAATAAACAGATCTCTCCTTCCTTGCTTGGCCTGACAGCAGCATCCCTGCACCTGGAGCCTGGCTTTTTGTGTTCTAAGGATGGTTATTTTGCCTTGGAGAGAACAGGACTTTCATGACTTCAAACACGGACATTAGATCAAGTTTTTTATCTTCTCACATAATCCTGCCTTTGATGTCACCAGCCTGAAACCTCTCAGAAGAGAAACAGAGAGTGGTGAAAAGAGGCCCCAGTTAATTTATATGTTTAAGTGCTGCTACTCTAATTCGCTTGTAACATTTCCATTGTTTTCTGCTTTGCATGTTAAAAGCAGGCTTACACCAGGCAATTAGGAAGGACCCTCTGAACAAATAATTTAAATTCACAAGTTGTGGGTATATGGTTAAACAACGTCAGGATTTGGAAGTGTGAGGTCATGCACATTCCCAATGGCATTATTGCAATTGGGGGAGGGGTGCTCTCCTCAGAGATGAGGGCCTGTCTTAAATGAGCTTTCATAGATGGAGCCAATGCAGAAAGCCTCACGGTAGAGCTGGCTCAGCTCACAGCTCTGTCACAAAATTAGTGCTTCAAAAATATAAGTTGTGATCATACAAATGATTGCTGCATTAAAATCATGTCAGTAATCCACAGTTCATTGCTAAATGTCACCTTTACTGTCAATATATATATATATATATATACACACAGTAGATAGATACAGTATATATATATATAAATTTCCTAAACAAATATCAATTTTCTATGTTCATGCACAAATTGTTCGCAGCATTCTTATCCATATAATAATCAGCACCTAGACTGTACATATTTTCCTTTGTTCCTTCATCAGACGGTTCCAAAATGGCCACAGCGGATTTTTTATTTGTATATGAGTAGTCATATGACCAAATTGACCAATCACAGAATCCTGGTTAAATAAGCATCATCCATTCAATTTCTTTATTCAGCTTCATACCTCCAAAACACCCAGTATTTACCTACTTCTTATGAGTTAGAGGTGAGTGGTCATCCTGTGTCTCATGCTGATTGCGCAAAAGAAATATGAAACTTATGGATAATCTCTTCACGCATCTTTTGTCATAGCATGCCTATAAATGTCACACTTGCAGGTATATTGTTATAGGGACAGTAGCCTGTGTGTGATATATTGGTAATATTCCATTCACTCATCTGGCCTCTTTCATATGATAGTAAAACATGCTGCTTTTAAAAACAGCTGTTTGACTAGTGCTTCTCTTCACACTCATGAATGAATATACAGTAATCATAAGGGAACTGTTGGAAAGTGAATCAATGGCACAACAAGTCTGAAAACAAACTGTGATCAGTTTTAATTGCAAGCAGTATACTAGCAACAGAAGGTGAGAAACGGGAATGGTTTAACTCTTAAACTGTCACAGTCAAGTGGTAAATGTGCCATTCTGTTGTTATCTTCACTTGCCTGGCAAGTGACAAATCTGGCATTGATTAAACAGTATTTCTATGCAAGCTTTTAAAGTGCTCTGTACACAACACTGGCACGCTGCACCATTTCCTTACCCTTCCTTTCCCCCATTAGGCACCTTATGATTACATAGTTTCCCTTTAATGAAATGCCACAATGATAGTGCAAACAGGATGCGGCCTACACATAGGTGAATGTGTAGGCCACAGCTTTGATGGGCAATTCTATAAGGTACACATCAAGTGCATGCACACATTTATAGAATAGCACTTACACATGTGACAGGTGCCAATAATTTGCAGTTACATGTGTAAGCACTAGGAACTATTCTACAGAGTGGATTCATTTCTATTTATTTTACAGGTGTCACAAATAACATTCATATGCAGTTTTTGTATAAGTTACGTCATTTCACTTTTACTTGCTTATCGTTAAGTACTGTTTTATATATATTCAATGCTTTTTAAATAAAAAGAAATAATGAGTAAATACTGCATACCTACTTTTGGCCCATCCTGTAAAAAAAAATGTGTGCTTAAGTCCCTTAGCGTGCAACTACATGGATGTGCGTCAACATGGATGGAGGGCATGTATCATAGGCACTTAGGTGCCCCCTCTTATGCCTGCCATTGAGACAATATAAGTGGCTGCACCTATATTTTGGTGCACCAATGCGATTTTGTGCCTCTATTCTATGACAGTTTAAGCATACCTAAGGGCCATTATTGTTTTGGCGCTAAAGAAACATAGAAACATGATGACAGATAAAGGCCAAATGGCCCATCCAGTTTGCCCATCCACAGTAACATTATCTCTTCCTCTCTCTAAGGCAGGGGTCTCCAAACATTTCGCCATGAGGGCCACATTGGGTACTTCAGCACTTTTCAGTGAAAAAAAAAAGATAAATAACTCTAGGTATATGAGTTTTATTGAAAGCAGAAAATTTTATAAACTAATTACAGAGTATATAAGGTTAAATTATCATATATTAATGATGATGAACACTACCAGCAAATTCTCATATTTTCATCACAAATTATAATACAACCATTAATGTGAAATGATGGAACTGTTTTTTGTGTTTTTAAAATCTTATTAAAACTGAGGTTCAAATTTTGAAACGCTAATTACAAGTAGCGACTTCAAATGTTCATCAGTTAAATTTGCCCTGTATTTTAACTTGATATATTTTATTCGGGAAAAATTTTTTTCGCAAAGATACGTTGTCCCAAAAATGGAGATAAATTTACAAGCAAATTTCTTCAAATCTGGAAACTGCTCAGAGTTAGGAAATGACTAACGAACTTCCAGATTCAATTTAAAAATTAGTCATAGTGCCATAACTACCTACAATGCCGCAAACTGACACTGTTGATCTAGACCAAACAAGTGCAAAGAAATACTGCGAAATATACAATTACAATTCAGTATTTGAATTCAGTATTTGAAAAAGAACAATTCAGAATTCATAGTTCAATACCTAGTCCTAAATCTATTGGATTACTGCAATATCCTCTACCTTTCTTGTCCTACCTACCTAATAAAACAACTACAGACCGTGCAGAACACTGCCCTCAGAATGATCTATTCCCTTGGAAAATTTGACCACATCACCAACGCCTTCCTAGACTCACACTGGCTTCCAATACAAGCCCGCATACTATACTGTATGTTATTCAAAACCTTAAACGGAATGGCACCCACCCACCTAAACAACCGTCTAAACAGGAACCTCTCAACCAGACAGAGGAGAACCCAATCCCCTTTCTCCTTCCCCCCTTTTAAAGGAACTAAACGCAAAAAGATGTATGACAACTTACTTGCAACTCATGCAGCTAAATTAGACCCCTCCATCACCAACCTACTGACAGCATCAACTGACCTCAAGGCTTTCCGCAAAGAAATCAAGACCCTACAATTCAAGAAATTCACCCAAACGTCCTAATCCCTTCCTTTTCCCCTCTCTCCCCCTCTTAGAATCTACTCATCAAAATTGCTTTAGACCTTACGCCTTAATTGTAATTTGTATTTCTCTTCCTGGAAATGTCCAGTTATCGTTCTGATGTAATCCGCTTAGAACTGAAAGGTACAGGCGGAATATAAGCCAGTAATGTAATGTAATGTATTAAATAAAGTTGTGAATTTTATTAATATTAACATAATTTTCCAATGAGAATCTGTAAAAAAAACAAACAAACCACGTGGTGTTGATAGATTTCAAATAAATCTATCAACACCCCATGGGGTTTTTGGGGGGCAGATTCTCATTGTAAAATTAGTCTAATTAGTGCATTTCCACACAATTCTTCTATGGGCCAGATAAAATCATATTGCAGGCCAAAGCCATACTTCGGAGACAAGTAAGCGATCACTTTTTTTAGTGCATTGGGAAGTCATGTTAGAGCATCAATTACTCTATTCTTTTATATGGCATTTTAATATTAACTAGTTTATTTGCATGGACGGATTGGGGAATGAGTGATCATGCAGAAAACCAGGCGGTAAGCCATTTTCTGCATTGGGTTGGTAAATGTGATCGTCGATAAAGCTGTTAAAATACGTTTAGCGATGATCGCTGGCTTTAGTGCATCTGGGCCTAATTCTGAGTTTGAGCGCTTTGGGAAAGACATCCAAAATTCCAGTAGAGAAAATGTTCATTTTTTTGTTCATAAGAATCAGAAATATGCACTATCTTTTTCTGCTAAATGTCTCGGCTTAGCAAAACATCCATCATTTTTGGCCATTTTAGAAAAATAGGATGTCCAGATGAAATACAACCAAAACAATCCATTTGCATATAGGAAGGGCCAGCATTTTTAATGGACAGGCCACACAGACATGCAGCAAAGCAGTGGGGTACCTTAGAGAGCACTGCTGTGAACTTCACATAAAGGGTGCCAGGTATATATCTCACCATAATTCCCTTATAACTTATGGTGAGACCTCCAAAACTCCCCCAAAACCTACTATACCCACCCATCTACCACCCCAATAGACCGTATGGCTTCAATTATCACCTATATGGCAGTACAGTAGGATTTTGGTGGGATCACACCACCAAATGTAGTGGTTAGAGTGGGATATGGGTCTGAGTTCACCTCTCTATGGTTCACAGCTCTGCCCACCAGGCTACTGCAGACACCTGCTTACTGTCCTACTAAGGAGAGTGTGGCGCAGTTGTTAAAGCTACAGCCTCAGCACCCTGAGGTTGTGGGTTCAAACTCACGCTGCTCCTTAATCCCTCCATTACCCCAGGTACATTAGATAGATTGTGAGCCCACCAGTACAGCCAGGAAAAAATGCTTGAGTACCTGAATAAATTTCTGTAAATTGTTCTGAGCGCCCTTGGGAGAACGATATAGAAAATTGAATAAATCAATCAATCTTTGGAAGGGAGTCAGTGATACTGGGGGGAGCATGGGTGTGTCTTGTCTTCATCCTTCCAGTGGTCAGTATATCTGGACATCTTGGTAAATGTTCGATTATGTCTGCAAGGTGTCCAAGTGCTAATCATGCCCTGAAGGAAGGTATTTCCAGTAGGTATTCTTGGCTTGAGTGTGGGGTGTATGTTGGTGTTTGGTTGTCTAGTCTAGTTGCTAGGTATTGGGGGTCTGAAAGATGAATGATTTTGTATGTCAGTAACATGATCTTGAATTTCACACTGCTTTCAATTGGGAGCCAGTATAACTGTTCCAGAAGTAGAGTGCCACTTGTCTGCTTTGATTTTCCCAGCAGAAATCTAGCTGCTGTGTTTTGTACTATTTGGATCTGTCTGATCATGTGCTTTGGAATGCCCAGCAGTATTGCAGTAGTCAAAGATTGAGAGTACCAGAGATATTATTACGTTGGACATCGCTTGATGGTTAGGTAGAGTTTTAGTCCTCTGACCCAGTTGAGTGTGCCATAAGCTTTTTTCACGATGCATTAGATGTGTATTGTCATGTCCAGGTTTTGGTCTAGCCATACTCCTAGGTTTCTCGCTCCCCTCCTTGGATGATTTTATGGTATTGCTGTTAGAATTAGGTGGTAACTTGGATTGTTTCCCCCCCCACACACATTTGTTAATTAGAAGTAGTTCCCTTTTTTTCATGTCGGCTACTAGTTCATTTGGTTGGAACCAACTGAAGATTTTCTCTAGGCCTGTCTTGATTTTCTGCATGGTCTTTACTTCCCATTTCTTCACTGGGATGGCCGGTTGGATGTCTGTATAGATGTAGCATTCTCATTCTGGTTTTCTGATGAATTTCCCAAATGGTTGGAGGAAGATGTTGAACAGCATGGGTGACATGGTGGATCCCTGTGGTACTCCTATGTCTGTTATTTTTTCCAGTTGCTTGTAGTCCCCTGCCATTCTACTCTCTTTTAATCTTTTAGATAGAAAGAATTCTATCCATGCCATGACTTTTCTCTTGAGGCCTAATTCTCCGTATCTTGCTTTTAGTGGTATGTGTTGGACTAAGTTGAAGGCTGCTGAGAAGTCCAAGAACCCCAGCAGCATGTCTTCTCCTTTAACATGGTGTTTGAGGACCGAGTCCTGTACCTCTACTAGTACTGTTTCTATGTTCAGGTGTCTTCTGAACCCTGATTGAACCTGGTTTAGCTGTGATACGTTTTCTAGGAAGTCTGATATTTGTTGGCAGGCTAGTTTGTCTATTAGTTTAGATACCCAAGGTTGGTTGGCTACCGGTCTGTAGTTGGAGAGATCGTCTAGGTCTTTTCCTTTGTTCTTCAGAATGGACTTGATGAATGAGAGTTTCCACAGAAAGACAGAGGAGGGAAAAGAGAAAATACTCAAAAAGGGAAGGGGGAGGGAAAGGAGCAGATAGAAATAGGAGGCATGGACTGCAGCATCCCATGTCCAGAAATCCCAGAATCAACCTGTAAAGCTGTATGCTTTAGCAAACAGCCAGGTTTTTAAGTTGGATTTAAACCCCTTAAAAAGACAGATTGCTGCGAATGAGGAGTGGAAGGCTATTCCAAATTGATTGTGACAGAATATAAAAAGCAGTCTTGGGACTTGGCAGAATTAAATGATGGTCATTTAATCTAATCTTCTATTTGTGAGTCACTCAAACCCATTCAAGCTCAAGGCGACAGGTCAAAGAGGAAGGGGAAAGTAGTAGGGGACGGGGGCATGGAGAAGCAAGAGGAGGGATCAAGAATTAGAGGTTGCTATACCGAAACTGAAACAGTTAATTGTCAAAGAGATGAGTCTTCAGGTTTTTTCTGAATGTGGTGTAGTTTGTCTCTTTCTTGATTGCTTCTTGTATGTCATTCCAGGTTTTTACACTCAGATAAAGTTAGCATAGAGTGTAAAATTTGCTTGTAATGGAGGTATTTTGTGGATAGCAGGTTTAGTTGGATTCTGTTAACGATTCTTTTTGGTGTCGATCAAACGTTAGAGAATAATTGGGTGAGAGGGGCTGCTGAGCTTCCATATAGAATCTGGTGTAGGATACATGACGTTTTGAAAATTATTTGGGATGATATTGGGAGCCAGTGTAGGAAATAGGCCAGAATGATAATCAGAACTACAAGTTTAAATGCCTAAAATGTAAAGTAAATGTAAATCCTGCAATTTTGTAAATTACTCTTTGCTCTACTAGTAGCCAGTGGTGCTTTTTCCTTAAGTCGTGAGCATGATAAGAGTCATTGGATGGCCATATTTTGAAGTGACGAGTTTTTTAAGGAAGTGTGGGGAAGACCAGCATAGATGACATTACAATAGTCAAGTTGGGAAACAAAGAAAGATAACAAAGGTGTGGAAATTGTCATGATCAAATATATTAAATGTATTTTATTTAATGGCACACAACTATGGGAAAAGTTTGAAATCTGTGGTAGGAACATGAGCAAAGAATCAAGAATTACCCTTAGTAATGAAAGCTTCAAATTAAGGTTATTAAGGTATCAAAAATTTTAACTGGAAGAGCAGGCTGGGGTAAGGACCCTGTAAACCAACAAACAACCATTTTTTTCTTTGTTTAAGATCAACATGATTTTTCAACCAATGTTCAATAAGATTTAAACAGGTCAATAGTGGATTTAGACAAATGGAATGGGGGATTAGTAGGGTAAACGAGAAGAATGTTGTTGGTATGTAGATATATGGTAGGCTGCAACACCTATGGATTGCAACAGCATAGCCAAAGGACTTAGAAAATGATTAAAGAGTAGGGGAGAAAAACTTGAACCTCGAGGTACTCCACAGTGTATTCTTTATTTTTTTAGAAATAGAACCAGGGATTACAACCTGAAAGTAATGCTGGTGGAGAAAAGACATGAACCGCTTAACAGAACCCTTAATTCCAAGTGAAGATAAGTGTAAAAGAAGTAAAAAGAGTGAGCAACAAAATCAAAAGCCACTGACAAATCAAGGGAAATAGCAAGTACTACGCTGTATTTCTCAAAATGAGAATGGAGCTCACTCAGCAAACCTGTTATAACTGTTCCTGGTTCTAAATTCAGATTGTCATGGGTGCAGAGCCAAAATCTTTTCTGTAAAAGAAGAGAGAGTTACAACTTTCTTTAGTACTTTTTGACAAATAGTAGAAATTTGATACTGGACAATAAAGATCAAGAGATGGTTTGTTTCAAAATGGGATGTACCATGGCTAGTTTCCACTTATCTGGAAATAAGCCACTTTGTAAGCTTTGATTAGCAATTGACAAAAGAGTGGGAAGAAGTCCTAATGAGGGTATCTTTAGCCATAAAGTAGGAATCTGGAGGAGCAGCGTCATGGTAGGGAAAATATGGCTCTGGTTCGTGGGCTTATCTTAAATGCCTGGCACCCCTCCCATTCTCTCCCCCTCCCCCCCCCCCCCCCCGCCCGAACAGTGTTAAACATGCCAACATACTTTTGTGCATTGGCTGCTTTGGCAGGAATTCCCTGGGGACATCTGGGCTGGTGGGAAGGAGAAAGTGAGATAGGCACCCCTTGCCAGCACTGCTCGTTCCTCCCTCCACCATGTTAATGGTTTGACTATTAGTGTGCAGCCTCGCCTCAATTTGCTCTGTCTCCAGCTACTAACAAGAGAATGTGTCCACTATAGTTCTGGCCTACTTACAAAAGAATCCCAAATAAAGGGGAAGGGAGTGGAGCTTGAATACCACCTTTTTGTGGTTACACATTCAAAGCAGTGGGCAATGTCATGTGGAACAGTGCTGGGATTCAATTATAAACCACTTAGCAAGTGAAAAAAGTACTTTATTGGCTTTCATTGGTGGAGTCTGGACATACTCTGATAGCTAGGAAACATCTCAACCCATCTGTACTTTTTAATACCTGGCTGCAGAACCCCACTTTCTAGCCTTTTTACCAAAACCTTTATACACCCTCATACTCATTTGTAAAAGAAACGAGGTTCCTGTACTATTTTAGCAAACATTAGGGGGAAATCATGGTGGAATCCAATTAGAGCATATGGTTTCTCTGCCCCTCTCCCTCCCCATTTCAAAACAAAAATGTAAACAAGTTCATATCTTTGTGCTCACCTCAGCAAAAATGATAACTGAGTAGAAGTCATATCCCATCACTTAGTGAAACAATGTATAGCTTGGGTAACTATACACAGTAAGGTGGCCTCAGTCTACTCTGAACAAGAAAATACATGGGCAGCTTGAATTATTTCATGTTGTTTCTACCTAGCTATCCACCAATTTGGAAGTTCACTGTGTCCTTATTCCAGTCAGGGATCTGTATCTCCAGCTGTGCTTTAGCCAGAGGTTGAGGAGATTTATGGGTGACATCACTGAAGCCAAAAGGAATCTTCCTCCACTGTTCAAAATATCATTTATGTACTTATCAACAAGTAAATCCTAGTGTCACTGAGCTATTTCATTTATAAAAGTGAGACATGCAGAGGAACGATCAGAAACAAAGAGCCCCATAGACGAGTAGCAGGGTGAGCATGTGCTGAAACCCCCATGATGTTCCCGAGTGACAAACCTACCACCTCCTCCTCTCACAGACCTCTTGGCTGTCAGCCATGATAGATGATGCTGTCAGGGTGTACAATGATGGCATGCAATTAAACCTACCTTACATCTTATCTTCACGTTAGCATATTCATAATTACTTTCTAGTCATATAAACCAATACTGAGTTCACCCGTTTGTTACAGAAAAAGGGATGGATTACCTTTCTTACAAATGTCTAGCCCACCGAGTCTTGCCAAACACACATCACAAGGAAAAAGTGAGACACCAAGTCAAAGCAGCTCACAGTATGCTGCAAAACCATGCACCGGTGTGATATTACCAACTGGATAAAGCAGTAATAATGAATACTGATATTTTTACTAAATATTGTAACATATTGGCGCTAATACTGCAGGGCAACGTTTTGTGTATCATCCAGATTAATACAACCAAACATATTTCATTTACCTAAAATGTGGAAAAAATTAAAACAGTGCTTCTTAAACCTGTCCTGGGGGGGGGAACCCCCCCCCCTTCCCTCCCCCCAGCCAGTACCTAATGAGCATGCAGTAGAGAAATTTGCATGTCTTCTACCTACTTTATAGACAAAATTTTCTCAGAAGGATCACTATCAGGGACTAACTAATATCTGAACCAGGGTTTCAAAGATAAGTCTCATTTAAACAGTTTATTAAAGCTGTGTAGCTGTATTGAAGAAATTGAATGATACAGTTTTCTAACAATAAGATTTCTATATAGTGTGTGAGCCTATGTGGAAGCGTTAGCGGCATACAGCTCCATAAGTTTGATAATGTGTATATCTGGAGTGCCGTTTCCGATGGCTCTTAAACACTGAAGGATAAAATTTGATATGTCACTAAGAAGATTCCCTTGCACCATTGTGGTGATAACAAAATCTAAATAAATATATATAAAAAGTTATTGGGGTTGCACTTCACTGTGGCATTTAATATATAGCATTATTTACTCATGTAATAAGCATGATTTCTATATGTCCCCCCCCTTGTCTCTACTTACCTGTATATATATTGCAGTCCCCCCCATCCTACAGTACTTCATGGAGGTTTAAAAAAAAAAAATCACTGCGAAGATTGCTACCCATCAGGAGATCTTATCTTCAAGGAGGGGGTCCTCCGACTGGTCAGACTAGGCATCAGGATGAAGGGGGGTCCTCTGTTTCCAGGGCAATTAGAGATCCTCCTTGTAACTGCTGCTTTAAGTTGCTTGCACAAGTTTTGTATTTGGAGTCGGATGACAGCGGCTACCTCAGGAGACCCTTGATAAAGCGTAATAACGTGAAACATGTCGGGTCTGGCTCCCAGGTTGGCGGACGCAGAGATAAGTACACAGTATTATAAATAAGTAAATAAAAAGAGAATGGCACATAGCACTTTAAACGCACATTGAAATATATTTAAAATTATTTATGCTTCAAATATTTACGAATGCGGAATAGCCAACGGTAAAGCGGTGGAGTGGTGGGACTGAGGCTTCCACATAGTTATTGAAGAATTTTTTAAGAGGTTTTGAATATCTAATCCTTTTTTGGTGGTATACTACTTCATTAAGTTGTGAATATGCATGTCACAGTAGCATACCTCTGAATGTCCTGTTGCATTGCATTCTTCACTACAAAACCTGTATGCCTGTACGTTACAGCCAGAGGGCAATAATCACTATGGCGTGGACATTAATTCACCGTGGATGGCTATATTTACCCATTGGCTCCTCATTCAGCTCTGTTGCCCTGGATACCATCCAGGCTTCACTTCTCTCTAAAAGGTTCCAACCATTCTATCCTCATATAGTAAATGACGGCAGATAAAGACCCGAATGGTCCATCCAGTCTGCCCAACCTGATTCAATTTAAATTTTTTTTTTTTTTTCTTAAATTTTTTCTTCTTAGCTATTTCTGGGCAAGAATCCAAAGCTTTACCCGGTACTGTGTTTGGGTTCCAACTGCCGAAATCTCTGTTAAGACTTACTCCAGCCCATCTACACCCTCCCAGCCATTGAAGCCCTCCCCTGCCCTCCTCCACCAAACGGCCATACACAGACCCAGACCATGCAAATCTGCCCAGTAACTGGCCTAGTTCAATATTTAATATTATTTTCTGATTCTAAATCTTCTGTGTTCATCCCACGCTTCTTTGAACTCAGTCACAGTTTTACTCTCCACCACCTCTCTCGGGTGCGCATTCCAGGCATCCACTACCCTCTCCGTAAAGTAGAATTTCCTAACATTGCCCCTGAATCTACCACCCCTCATGTAGAGAGAGGGAGATGGCACCTATATTCTAGTCTCCCTGAAGAGTGCAAAGGCTCCCACAAGCCTTACAGAGTAGCCACCCATGCAACTTGGTGACCCATTTACTTGTGGCCTTAGGCAAGGAGAGTGATAAAAGTGAAATCATAGTTGAAGGGAGAGAGGCACCTTTTATACCTGTCATTCAACAATGACACTTCTTTCTGTCACAAATGCTACATCTTCTTCCACATCAGCATCATGCATATGTGTACAGGCAAGAGAAATAAAGGGGAGGTGAGCATATGTGAACGATGGCCTGGTTCTGGTCTCTGATACCTAGGATCTTCTACAGATTCTGTGAAAGCTGACATGCACTGCTAGAATGGGAAGATGGAGAAGTGCCACTGTGTATCTTTTCAAATTAATGACAGGATCACACACAATGGAAACAGGATTCTGGGCTAGATGAACCATTGGTCTGAACCACTGGTTTTTCTTATGGTCTTATGTTTTTCAACAGGAAAATTGGCATACAAAAGGAATTAAAAATCATGAACACCAAATTCCACGATCCATAGTATTAGCAGCTGAGTACATTAAGTCAGTTTTTCTCAAGTACCTCCTTGCCAGTAAGGTTTTCAAGCTATCCACAATGAATATGCATGAAATTGATTTGAATATACTGCCTCCATTGTATGAAAATCTCTATCATGCATATTCATTGTGGATAGCTTGAAAACCTAACAGGCAAGGGGGTACTCCAGGACCAACTTGGGAAACACTGCACTACGAGAAGTTTAGTGATGGGAGTCGTTACATACTTAACTAATAGGGGGGACAGGTATGCCATAGGTGCTGAAACCTAGGAAGTAGGAGAAAGGATGGATGTTAATACCTTCTCCCCGCCGCTGCAATGAAAGTTTTCTCGGAGAAACAAGAGAGAGCAACTTCCCAGAAATTGGAAAGCAAGTCAAAAATATAATAATAATAATAAGTGGTCAATGCCTGTATTTTAATGTGTAAAGTTACTTCTTATCTGACAACACAGTGGATATCAGTAAAGTACTGCCAAGAGGATGTTGTAGTGCTTAGCAGCAGAGAACGCAATCCTGGTTCTAATGTTTTTGTGTTGCTGTCCCCACACAAACATTAGAACCATTGTGTTGTCAGATAAGAAGTAACTTTACACATTAAAATACAGGCATTGACCACTTATGAGGCTCTGTAACAATTTCTTTACAATCAACAATTCAGACTCCTGAGCACGATTGTGTCGAGTCTTGTTACATAATAAAGTGATTGGGCACCAAGAGTCACCTTCGTTGTTCATTCCTTGCTATAAAAGTTTTGCTGGAAATGTGCCCCATATGACACGCCCCCTTGAGCTCCTATCCCTCCCACTGAGTCACAGCCAAGCAGAGAAAGCAATGGACAGGACTCAATTTGGAGCCCCTGCCTCCCTACGGCCATGCTATTAGACAGAATAAGTAGTGGAATATTAGCACAGGCTTTTGCCATCAGCCTGCAGTAAAGTCTGCTGAATGTTTTTTAGCCATACAAGTACTGTTAACAGGATGTTAATCTTTTCTTGGGGTTTTAGTTCAGACTCTAAAAAAGCAAATAGAAAGAAAGGATTATTTGAAATCGGATGCACACTTCTCCCTCTATATTTGCAGGGGATACATTCAAAGACAGCTCGCAAATACCAAAAATATGCAAATAACTTTTTCATATTATGTCTGTGGGTTTTTGGTATAGCCCCTGCGAATACAGTGAAATCGCAAATATAACTTATTATTTGTGATTGCTTTTAAAAACAAACTAGGTATTGCAGTTCTTGCATTGTACTATACACCTTAGCAATACAATTCAAGAACTGTACAATACTGTGAATATGGAACGAGACTTGACCTGTTCCTGAAGGAGAGGCAATACCAGACCACGCTGAAGCAAGTGCTAAAATTTTCTCTCTGAAGCTGCTGTTTGCCCGACCACAAATTAAAAAAAAACCAAAAACACACTGAACTTTCTTGGTACTGACATCATTTGGGGGACAAAAACCGTGACTAAATGAAGTCGCGAGTGCCAAAGTCGCCAATATGGAGGAAGAAGTGTGTTTCTGGTCATTCAGTTTCAAAAAGAATATAATGAAATTAGAAAAAGATTCAGAGAGGGGCAATAAAAATGAAGAAAGTTAACACTGGGTTTTACTATACCACAGATGAGTTTGTTAATGCAGGCCAGTGAGATAAATGCTCCAACATTCATAAGAATTGAATGAACGTCGGAGCATTTACCTCGCCGGCCTGTGGTTTAGTAAAAGGTGCCCTAAACTAGTTAGAGCTCTTCAGCTGGTAGAAAAGACAATTGAGAGGGACATAAGAGGCCTGTATATCACACCAATGTAAATACATTTTCCATTCCCTCTTTCCAGATTAACACCAGGTACATTAGACAGATTGTGAGCCCACCGGGACAGAGAGGGAAAATGCTTGAGTACCTGATTGTAAAAACCGCTTAGATAACCTTGATAGGCGGTATATAAAATCCTAATAAACTTGAAACTTGAAACCCATAATGCCTCTTCCTTACTCTGCAAATCCTGCAAGTGTGTGGTTTTAATATGATCTTTAACACTCTTCTTCCTTTTCTTCCAACCCTGTCTTTCCTGAACAGATTATAGCCACATAACAAAGACCACGTAATAAAAGATTTTCATTAATTCCAACCCAATGATTCTAGCAGAAGTGGGTGGGGTCAGGGGTGGAGCTTGGGTGGAGTCTGGGCAGAGCTATTGGGCCTCCCCAAACAAAAAAGCATTCTGCTGCCTATGACCTTTGCCATCTACATATGAAAGTACTATTATTTACCTATTACTTCTGTGTAAATTATTTAACTTTCTACCACACAGTAATTCACCATATCTTGAGTAAACCTAAAGCTTGACAGAATTAAGTTGTATTTCGTTCAAGGTGCAGCACTGGATTCTCTAAGGGGTCCTTTTTACTAAGGCGAGCGCTAACCATTTTAGTGTGCGCTAAATGCTAACGTGTCCATCAACTATAATGAACACGTTAGCGTGCGCTAATATTTAGCGCACGCTAAAATGGCTAGCGCGCCTTAGTAAAAGGACCCCAAAATGCATTCTCTCCCACTCATCTTTTCTCTCTCATTAGCTATAACTACAAATTACAAACTTTAATAGTCATCTGGGCGTATTATTCTCAAGTGACTTTTTCTTGTTACGTATCACCCTGAGCAATCTCCATGTAATCAATTAGGTGCCAATATAAAAAAAAAAAAAAATCACTTCATCTAACTCTCATCAAATATGTCTTGCCCTATAATTACACTTAGATTGTGGCAAAAATAAAGCCAATTAATAACAGGAGAAACTATGATAAGACAGGTGGTAAACAGTTCATTTATCAAACTGAAGCCTGCATTGCTCAGATGTTGGTATTCATGGCAGGCAGGTTGTTCAGTGTGTGTGGGGGGGGGTCAATGAGTCCCTGGAGTCCTACACACTTTGTGAATTCATAGGGCTGATGATGAATACTTCAACTGCAAGGAGATCAGGAGTGTAGGTAAGCAGTCTCCCACATACCAGGCAAATGCTAATCAGAAACACGAAGAAGAAGAAAAAAAGCCCTCTCCTGAGATCTCTAGATCACTCACTCTGCCATGCAATTAGATGATAGTCTGTTTTTTACTGATACAATAAAACTGTTTTAATTTCCTCCACCTCTTCAAGCCTATCTTCTCCTCACTTCAGATAACAGGTTAGATAACTAGGTGTTAAGTGGAAAGTGGTATAGAGAACACGGGGAAACCTGAAGCATACCTATAATGGAATTGACAGTTCAGGGGATGGGTACATGAAAAATGTTTGGAGGAGAGATAAGAATACAAAGATAAAGGGCTAGATTCACTAATCCCCCCCCCCCCCCCGATTCCATGTTCGATCCGTGCCCGATTGCATGCAGGCCGATGAATTCACAAAAGGCCTGCATGCAAATGGGAATGATCGTTGACACGCCCCCCACCCACCGCAGGATCGCTAGAGAGCGATCCTGATGCATGCGCAGACCATCTGTCATCTACATTTGAAATCGTATGCACTGCGCTGGCCCTCCGAGCCCAGAGAATTTTTTTTTTAACTGTTCTAAACTTTTTTGCGAGCCCATGGTTTTAACCTGCTTTAAGCCCGCGGGTTAAAACCACAGGCTTGCATTGCGGGGAAGGGCAGGAGAGTCGGGGCGGCAGGAGAGATTCGAGGCAGACAGGAGAAGTAGATTTGGTGCACGCAGGAGATTCGAGGCAGGCAGGAGAGAGAAGTAGATTTGGGGCAAGCAGGAGATGGGGGTTGAGAGCAGAGAAGCAGGGCAGAGAGCAGGGCAGCAGAAGGCAGGGCAGTCGGAAAGGACTTGAGCGACTGGTCCTCAGCAGTCACTTCTTTTTAGATCGGCCAGCCCAGTCGCTGTTCCCTGAAAAGTTTTGTGAATCGCATCCCTGCCTACTTTGCTTGCCGTTTCCTCTCATTTGCATGCAAGGATCGGAATCAGATCGGAGGAGAGGTTAGTGAATCAGATCGGAGGGAAATCGGGTCGCAAACCAATCGGTACATGATTGGTTTGCTTAGCAAATCTAGCACAAAGTATTGGAAAGTGCAGGAAAGGGTGTGAAAGGTGAACGTTCATCTCTTTCTTCTCCATGCATCTTCCTTACATGTACCCATGTCCTAAACTTTACTTCATGTGTCTGATGAAGTGGATTGCTCCTCAAAAGCTCTTACCTCAATAAATTGATCTGTTCCATCTCTGATTTGGTTACACGAGGCTAAAATGGCTACCTCTTTTAAAGTTTCATGTGCCTCACTTATAATGTCAAAAAAATTCTAACTATGCTTATACTTGGCTATTCCTTTCCTGTCAAATGTTTGTAGTTCATTTCCATAATTAATATTAATATTTATTAATTGTATATTGCTCTGAAAAATCACTCTTCAAGTAGTATATCAAGATCTAAAGAAACTATTATAATTACATTTCCTGATAAGTTTATGAGCAAGTTAATTATTTTACCGAGAAGTATTGGAAAACAAAAATTAATTATTCAGAATCTGGAAGGAAATGTAAAGTCACAGAGAGAATTTGTAAAGGGTCACTACTATCTTTGCTGTTGAGGATAATTTCCTTTCTACATCAACATTGGAGAGTCCTGAGGGCCTGCACTGAAGTTTGTCTTTCTTTCCTGCTCCTCCACCTTGGGTTTTTTTCATTGATCCTTCATTCAGCCTTCCATCAGACTCGAATGAAGCGTGGATCTTTTTACTGACTAGACTTTACTTATTATTTTATTTTATTTTATTTTGTTGGGTCATATACTAATTTCTTACCTTCCTGTTTTTTCCCCCTTTATTTCCATTTTTATCTGTACATAATTTATAATGATATTTTTTCATTTTCTTTATTTCCTTAGGCATTTTAGTTTAGAATGCGAGTCCGCTTGGGACAGAGAGGGAATTTTGTAATGTGCCTTAAGACAATGCAATTTAAGTAACTTGTAATCCACTTAGGTTATAAACGGATTAAAAATACATAAATGCTTGTTAAAAATAACATTAAAATAATGTTAAAAATATATAAATGCTTCTCTTTTAAAACTGTTTTGGCATGCTTAAGAGGCTAGAATCTCATCTACCACATGTATACCATTTCTCACATACAGTAATTTAAACTCCATCCTCCTAATATTCACACCCACTTTCTCTCACACTCTTTCAGTTACCCACATACTCATGTTTATCATACCTTCTGCTCAGGGCCAGATTAAAGGCTAGGCCCAATAGGCACGTGTCTCGGGCCTGAAAATGTCAGGGAGGACCACCGGTGTGGTGCTATGACCAGGGCTGGTGTTACAGGAGGTCAAACAGGACAGCTGCCCTGGGCCCCACAGCTCCAGGGGGCCACGCAGTCTGGGTTGGCCCATCTCCTTCCCTTCCCCTCACCTTTGCGGTCACCTTTCAATTTCAAAATGAGCGTTTTCTTTTTCAGACATGCCCCAGCTCGGCAGGCGTTCTCTTAAGTTGTAAGTGGCTGCTTGGCCCAAAGCTTCCCCTCTGACGCAAGCTGCCCAGGTGGAAACAGGAAGCTGTGTCAGAAGGGAAGCTTTCAGATGAGCAGCTGCTTGCAGAACGGCTGCCATGCTGGGACCCATCTGAAAAAGAAAATTCTCATTTTGAAATTGAAATGTGACCGTGAAGGTGAGGGGAAGGGAAGGGAGGGAGATTGGCCAACAAGGGGAAGAGGTTAAGTGGTGCTTGAGGTTTGTCTTGTGCCGTCAGAAGCATATGGGAAAGCAGAAGTAGCAGTGGTGAGGTGAGGGGGATAACTTGATGGAATTGGGGTGGAGAGAGAGAGACAGAGAGAAGGGGGCTGGATACTTGATGGAATTGGGGTGAAGGGAGAGAGACAGAAGGGGCAGATGATGGAAGTGGGGTAAAGGGAGAGAGAGAAGAGAGAAGAGGGCAGGCGTTGAATATCAGTTGAGAGGGGGGAGAAGATGCTAAATGGAAGTGGAGAAAGAGAACACATACTGGATGGAAGGAGGGAATAAAGAAAAAGGGCATATGCTGGATGGGGGAAGAGGATAGGAGTTAGTGAGATACTGAAGGGGGTGAAGGAAAGGGGTGGCAAGCTGTGGGTAGACACAGTGAAAAGAGGGAAACAAGACTGCATAGAATTTAATTTAGATGAATGCAGAAAATAGAGAAGAAAAGGAAAGGGAAGAGAGAGAGATGTCAGAGCATGGGGGAAGGGGGAAGGAGACAGAGATATCAGATCTGAGTGGAGGAAATGAGAAGAGATGCTAAAAACCACAAGGGGGAGGGAAGGAGAGATGGAAGGAAAGAGATGCCAGACCATGGGGGAATCAGTGGGAAGAAGATGTATGCCAGACCAATGGGAGGGGGGGGGATGAGTGGGAAGAGATGGAAGGGGAGGCAGACAATTGGGGCAGACAGTGGATAGATTTAAGGAAGAGAATGAGAAGAAGATGAGGAAAGCAGAAACCAGATGATAAAGATAGAAAAAAAATATATATATTTTATCTTATTTTTTTGCATTAACATGACGGCAGATAAAGACCAAATCCACAGTAACCATTATCCTATGATGAATGTCTTCCTGAGAGAATTTCTTCTGTCTTTCTTCAAAGACAGATCAAGATAAAGTAGTATTGTAGCTGTGTTGATAAATGTTTATAAATAGAAAATTGAAATAAGGTGATCCTTTTATTGGACTAATTTTGATACATTTCTGACTAACTTTCAGAGACCAAATTTTTCCTTCCTCAGGACAGGTCAGGATACTGTAACAGCAATATACTTTACTGACTTGAGGAAAGAGATTTTGACCTCAGAAAGCTAATTAAAAAATATACGTCCAATAAAATGGTATTATCTTATTTTCCATTTTTTTGTTTTAATTTTGTTAATTTGTCAAGTGATTTGTTATTTCTCTTTTTTCAAATTTATATCTGCTATCTTTATATTTTGTACAGTATTAGGGGACATGTGCCTCTGTTTCTGTGGTGTTGCATTGTATGCAGAGCCTGGCTTCACTATGGTTCAGTTTTTATATACATAAGAACATAAGAAATGCCTCCGCTGGGTCAGACCCGAGGTCCATCGCGCCCAGCAGTCCGCTCACGCGGCGGCCCAACAGGTTCAGGACCTGTGCAGTAAATTTCTATCTATACCCCTCTATCCCCTTTTCCAGCAGGAATTTGTCCAAACCTTTCTTAAACCCCAGTACTGTACTCTGCCCTATAACTTCCTCTGGAATTGTATTCCAGGTGTCCACCACCCGTTGTGTAAAGAAGAATTTCCTAGCATTAGTTTTGAATTTGCCTCCTTTCAACTTTTCCGAATGCCCTCTTGTTTTTTTATTCTCTGAAAGTTTGAAGAATCTGTCCCTCTCTACTCTCTCTATGCCCTTCATGATCTTGTAAGTCTCTATCATATCCCCTCTTAATCTTCTCTTTTCTAGGGAAAAGAGTCCCAGTTTTTCCAATCTCTCAGCATATGAAAGGCTTTCCATCCCCTTAATCAGTCGTGTTGCTCTCCTCTGAACTCTCTCGAGCAATGCCATATCCTTCTTAAGGTACGGTGACCAATACTGGACGCAGTACTCAAGATGTGGGCGCACCATTGCCCGATACAGCGGAAGGATAACTTCTTTCGTTCTGGTTTTAATACCTTTCTTGATTATACCTAGCATTCTATTTGCTCTCTTAGCGGCAGCTGCGCACTGTGCTGTCGGCTTCATTGTCATGTCTACCATCACCCCCAAGTCCCTTTCTTGGGTACTCTCATTCAAAAACTTCCCTCCCATCGCATAATTATACCTCGAGTTTTTGCTTCCCACATGCAATACTTTACACTTCCCAACATTGAATTTCATCTGCCATCTCTCTGCCCATTCTCCTAGTTTGTCCAAGTCTCTTTGCAATTCTTCGCAGTCCTCCTTTGTCCGAGCTCTACTGAATAGTTTGGTGTCGTCCGCAAACTTTATTATCTCACACTTCGTCCCTGTTTCTAGATCATTTATGAATATGTTAAAAAGCAGTGGCCCGAGCACCGAGCCCTGCGGAACACCACTCGTGACCTTTCTCCAGTCTGAGTAGTGGCCCTTCACCCCTACCCTCTGTTTCCTACCTTCTAACCAGTTTCTGATCCATCTATGCACGTCTCCGTCCACCCCATGGTTCTTCAGTTTCCGGAGTAGACGTTCATGAGGCACCTTGTCAAAGGCTTTCTGGAAATCTAGGTATATGATGTCTATGGGGTCTCCTCTGTCCATTTGTTTGTTAATTCCTTCGAAGAAGTGCAGTAAGTTAGTCAGGCACGATCTTCCCCTGCAGAAACCATGTTGGCTGGTTTTCAGAAGTTCGTTTCTTTCAAAATGTTCATCGATGTTTTCTTTTATCAGTGCTTCCGCCATTTTCCCCGGAACCGAGGTCAGACTTACCGGTCTGTAGTTTCCCGGGTCCCCTCTTGATCCCTTTTTAAAGATGGGCGTTACGTTGGCTATCTTCCAATCCTCCGGAATCACACCTGTTTTCAGAGATAGGTTGCAAATTTGCTGCAGTAGTTCTGCTATTTCTTCCTTTAGTTCCTTCAGAACCCTTGGATGGATTCCATCCGGACCCGGCGATTTGTCAGTTTTTAGTTTTTCTATCTGCCTGCGCACCTCATTAAGGCTCACTTCCATGGATGTTAACTTTTGTGCTTGATTTCCCTTAAAGATTTGTTCAGGTTCCGGTATGTTGGTTGTGTCTTCGCTTGTAAATACCGATGAAAAGAACATGTTAAGTCTTTTTGCGACCTCTTTCTCTTCCTTCACCGCTCCCTTCAGGTCTCCGTCGTCCAGTGGTCCCACCTCTTCCCTAGCCGGCTGTTTCCCTTTAATATATCTAAAGAACGGCTTGAAATTTCGTGCTTCCCTGGCTAGCCTCTCTTCATACTCTTTTTTGGCTATTTTTTACCCCCACCCCTTTTGCAAAGGTGCAGAAGAGGTTTGTAGCACTGGCCAGCGTGCTGAATGCTCTGCGCTGCTCCAGTGGTCATAGAGTTCCTATGAGCATCAGAGCAGCTCAGAGCATTCAGCATGCATGCGGTGCAAAAAACCTCTTCTGCACTTTTGTAAAAAGTGTAGTTTGTGATTACTTATTCCGTACTGGGAAAGGGTGTTTCTTTGTTTTGTGTATATGAAAGACATGATTTTCCATTAGTGTTGGCCAACATGATGGAAAAATAAAATGTGCAGACAACAAAAGGTGGAAACAAAGAGTTCTATTTTAAATGTATTACTTGGAATATGTTAGCTTTGGGATATGTGCATCACAGATCTAAGGTGAGACAGCAGACAATTTATGCAGTATTCAGCACCAGCAATCCCAACCACAAACCAAAATGAAGCCATCAAGGGTAGAAGTTAACAAGGATCCTACGGACCTCACGGAACTAAAAGCGCATGGGCTCAAAAAGAAGCCGTAGCATGGGATCCGCAAGGATCCTCATTTTTCAACTAAACTCCCACAGACCTTATATAGGATCCCACTCACCCCACGGATCCTATAGACCTCATGGATCCCGCTGAGATCTGCAGGATACATGGGGTGAGCAGAATCCATGAGGAAAGGGTTCAGAGTTTAAGTCCTGTACAAGCAGGCGGGAAGGGAAGGAAGGAAGGATTTGTTCAGAGATGTTTGGGGGGTTGCATAGAAGAAAAACTGTACACTGGCACTGGTATGGTAATCTTTGTTGCTTGTTTTAAATTTTAAAATAAAAGTAAAAAATGAAATCAAGTGGAAATAAGTAAATAAGAAAACAGGTAATTAAATGGGGGCGGTGCAGGGTCAGGGGGCCCAGCATACTTGTGTGTTTAGGGGCCCTTGAAGAATTAATCCTGCCCCGCTTCTGCTTTCAAATTTATAATATCACAGCATACTGGTAAATACTGGGGTTTCTATGGGCTATATGCTAATACCAAGAAACACTGAAATCTAGTCTGCACAGGGGTCACGACAAAGGCCATAACGAGCTATATATGGGCAGCACAACTGCAAAGGGTGTAAGAGAGGTGGAGGGTCCAAAATGGTGCCTGTCCATTGCCTTCCCTGTTTGGCTGTGACACAGTGGGCGGGATAGGAGCTGCGAAAGGGGGGGGTGCATTTCCAGCTTGAGACAGTTCTGGTCACCACACAGAGCATAGTATGGCAAATGCTGTACTTAAAATATGTCTGGGCCCCCTTTGCCACCTGTGTTCTCCAGCTCTTTTTTTCAGTCTGCAGAGCTAACAAGACATAGGGAATTAAAAGGAGTCTTTCCAATAAAGGGCTATGCAGGGGCCATACAGGTATGGTTACCATATGTCTGAGTTTCCATGGACATGTCTTTTTGGCTTTCAGTTGGGCGTCCGGGTGGATTTTTCTATAGCTCTTTGTCTGGGTTTTTGACGTTTGTGGAGGGGCAGCGGCGGTGGCCTGTCACCTGACCTGCTGAACTCTGAGTTCTGGACTCTGATGCTGCGACAGAGACAACTCGCCAGGCCAGCTCAGGTCACACCGGTCATCTGATCTACTGATGTGTGCTGCACAGCTGCTGCGGCAACCTGGATTGGATGAAGCTGAACCTACTCTCTCTCCTCTTCTCCGACCTCATGCACAATGCACTGCTGCATGTCTGCATGTATTTACCAGTTTGCATGTAGTAGTTGGCAGCCACCAAGGTTCAAGGAGAGGAGAAAAGAAAAGAGGAGAGCAAGAACCTGCTAGGGGAGGAGAGGTCACAGGAGGAAAGATCAGGAGCCCCGACTGCCAGCTGGGACCCAGGATGGAGCCGTGGCCAGGGCCACATGTCCTCTTTTTTTAACTTGAAAAATATGGTAACCCTAAGCATTGGCCCCACAGCGACACGCACCACAAAGCTGAGGGAAGAAGGAGGGAAGACAAGACAGCCTATACTGCTGCATCCGAGACTGTATTCCTGCAGGTGAGGAGACATTTTGGGGCTGGGATTAAGGAGGAGTTAGTGAATGGGACAGGTTGGAGCAGGAGATAAGCTAGCAGCAGCAGCAGCTGTATATTGATACCTCAGAGCTCAATTAGTGCATAGTGGAAAAAAAAAAAGACCTCAGTTAACCGCCTAGAGGAGGGGTGAGGCCCAAGGACATATCCTAGAAAAATATTAACACGAAATAAAGCCGAAGGGTACAAAAGGAGAAAAACTTTGACGAGAAGGCAACACGCTTTGGACGGAGTCCGAAAAAAATAGCACTTCTTCACTCTGCGGAAAACAAAGAACTGAAATACTGCAAGCTGGCATTGGGCAGGAAGGCACTTGCACGTGCGTGGTGCAGCCGGTCACGAAGTTTCTGAAAACTTAGAGGCAATCCACTTTTACCACTGTCCGTACCGGGCTCCGTGAATGATGTCACCCACATGTGAGAATATGCTGCCTGTTTGTCCAAGGATAAAATAATCAATTAAGTGCTAAGAAGCACTTAATTGGCAGTAATTAGGAGGTAGACATGCCACAATATTTTATAACATGTTTGCCTAAATCTATATATATATAAAATCGGAGGTATGTATGTATGTATGTGTGTGTGTGTGTGTGTATGTGCCGCGATCACACAAAAACGGCTTGATCGATTTGAACGAAACTTGGTATGCAGATCCCTCACTACCTGGGATGATATGTTCTGGGGGTCTCGTGGCCCACCTGCACACGTGGGCGGAGCTACAAACAGTAAATCAGATTTCACCCATTCATGTCATTGGAAAAAATGTAAAAAGCTGCCATTCTCACAGTAATTCAAAAACGGCTTGACCGATTTGAACGAAACTTGGTATGCAGATCCCTCACTACCTGGGGTGATATGTTCTGGGGGTCTCGCGGCCCACCTGCACATGTGGGCGGAGCTACAAACATAAAATCAGATTTTACCCATTCATGTCAATGGAAAAAATGTAAAAAGCTGCCATTCTCACAGTAATTCAAAAACGGCTTGACCGATTTGAACGAAACTTGGTATGCAGATCCCTCACTACCTGGGGTGATATGTTCTGGGGGTCTCGCGACCCACCTGCACACGTGGGCGGAGCTACAAACATAAAATCAGATTTCACCCATTCATGTCAATGGAAAAAATGTAAAAAGCTGCCATTCTCACAGTAATTCAAAAACGGCTTGACCGATTTGAACGAAACTTGGTATGCAGATCCCTCACTACCTGGGGTGATATGTTCTGGGGGTCTCACGGCCCACCTGCACACGTGGGCAAAGCTACAAACAGAAAATCATATTTCACCCATTCATGTCAATGGAAAAAATGTAAAAAGCTGCCATTCTCACAGTAATTCAAAAACGGCTTGACCGATTTGAACTAAACTTGGTATGCAGATCCCTCACTACCTGGGGTGATATGTTCTGGGGGTCTCGCGGCCCACAACTCTATGTTGCTTGCTCAAGGCTGGGTTCACCCAATAATTTATATGTTCTTGCTCCAGGAGGTGAAACTAAAATTGTTGTTTATAATCACGTTTTGCGTTAGTTGTATTGTATTCATTTTGTCAAATATTTCACATTATAATTTGAATATTGTACTTTTTATTAAGCTGTAAAAAAATAATTTCATTCACCACTATAAAGTATCTTTATTTGAATCCATTTACAGTGTTATTGCTATAATTAAATATCCGTGCAACGCCGGGGCATCAGCTAGTATATATATATATATTTTTATAATTTTAACATTTTTGTAATGTATCTATACCCAACAGGACCCCTGACGAAGGTTTGTCCGAAACACGGACCGTGTTGGGTCCCTTGTTTGGTAAAAGGTGTTTTATTTCAATAGATTTTTATTGTCACAATAAATTTTGCCTGCATCTTGTACACATATCTGCAGTTTGTTTTGTTTGTGCCTAAATATCACAGCATGCAACTCCAGAGTATGACCATGGGCAGGTCAGAGGCATTACCTTAAACACCTCCACTGTTAGAAATTTTGATTGAAACTGCTAACTCACTACTAATGTTAGTGTCTTACTATTATTAATATAATAAGGAAGAAAAATCTTCAGGGTGCAGTCCGGGATCAATTTCCTCACAAACTTTCAAGCACTTCCTCATAGGCTGAATAAACTCCCCTTAATTTAAATCTACTTATGAAAGCGTGTCAATGGAATTAAAGTTCAGCACTCTCCTTTACAAATCCTTTAGTGTGTCTTTAGTGTCCAATAAAAAAAATCAATGTTCAGCAGTAAAGAGAGAAAAATTTTAACAGGCTTAAATCCACTTAGTTTTAAGTCCTCAAGGTTAGCAATCTCCGCCAGTGTTGGGCATTTAAAACCTCGATCCCGCCGCAAATAGTAGCCAGTGTTTCTCTAACTGTGTGCCAAGGAACACTAGTGTGTCTCCTGAGATTCCAAGTGTGCCGCGGCACACTGAAGAGGAAGAGAGGCGCCTGCCAGCTGACTTCCCTACACGGGACAGCGCCAGCACTGCCCAATTCACCAAAGGCCTGCATGTTTCCCCTTCTCTCTAGCGTCCTCTGGCTTCCCCCTGGCCTCCAGGCCTCACCTTTAAAGCTAATTACAGCAGCCTGCAGAGGATCGCCAGTAGGTAGAATGATTTATTTTCAATATAGTGATTGAACTGCGTCAGTTTTGAGAATTTATATTGTGTGTATATGAAAAATGAATGGAAAAAATTGCATTACAATTAGTAAAGGGGATGGGATCTGGGGCAGAGCTTGGGTGGGCCTAGGGAAGTCTGTGGTTGGGGTACTTGATTGATATTTGTTAGACTTAGGGGGTACTTAGCTTGAAGTAGTTGAGAAACACTGCTGTAGGCAATCAGCTGGCCTAGTGCCTCTCCTTTTCTCTGGCCTTCTTCCCTGCTGGAATCCCCTATTGGCATCTCAGGGCCTATCTGGAGGATCTCTGCACATGATGATGTCACGCATATGCATGATGTCATCATAGTGACGTCTGCGCACTTCTGGGTGCCTCAAGCCATGGCCACCATCTTTAGTGTGCCCCGGCTCAAGAAAGTTTGAGAGACACTGGCATAAAGGATCAAGAGAACTTAAAATGAAAAGATGTGCGCTGTAAAATTATCAAAGTAAAATAAAATTTACTGAATGTTGGCATATCCACTCACTTCATAGAATATAGCCATTGTCCCCTTGCAAGTTGAAATCTCATCAGCATGTGACGTCACTGCAGCTGAGCCCCTAAATAATTTAAAGGGCCAAACATTCTCAACTTGGAGCACATGGCCCCTGTAATATTTCAAATGTGTGTGTAAATGTTTTAAAATGTAATCGTTCAAATCCTTCCATAAATATTAAATGGATGGTCCTTTGAAAAAGGTCATATTGATGGAAGATGATCCTGCTACAAAAAATGGTGTAAATATGTTATCAACAAGCTGTCAAAAACAAAAAACAAACCCAACAAAAAAACTAGCTATTAAAAAAGTGTTGCCATTCCGTTCTGGCATTCAAGTCCTGAGATTCCTTGGTAGCCAGCCTAAACATCCATTCAAGTTCCTTTTTGAGTAACAGTTCCCACCAAATAGCTGAAAAGGCACCTTGTCAACAGCATAAACTTTCAGATCCTCAAATTTGTGGCTTCAGTCTATTCTTTTGCACTTTAAACAACTTTTGTGCTCACTAATCCCAGTCTTCATTTGGCAAGAAGTTTGCCCTACATATATTTTTGAACATGGACAATCTATTAAATAAATGACATGGTCAGACTCACACTTGGTGGAAAATTTCAAACAAAATTGTTTGATTCACAGGATGTTGAAAGAACAATTATAGTATGACACTAACATTAGTAATGAGTTATCAGTTTCAATATTATGTTTTCAAATCTCTAGGAACAGACAGGTTCCCTGGAGTCCTGCAGAACTTGCCTGTCCTTCACTACTGAAAATGTGATAGTGAAACAGCACCCCCCACTGGCAGGACTATAGACTGGGAACTCCCGCTCAATTTGGAGGGAACGGTTACTATGTACATTAACTCCTAGTAATATATCTAAAACAAATAGGAAAAAACATTTTTTTTTTTCATTGAATGCAACTGATGGCAGTTAAGCGTAAAAATGTGGGCATTGTATAACATTGTGCCTAATTTCTGGGAATGCCTCTGACCTGAATGTCAAATGAAAAAAATGAAACACGTGGAGCTACTATGCAATACCTTAAACATCTCCACTTTTAGAAATTCTGATTGCAACACCACCTCCTCCTGATAGCAATGCAGTTGGAAGATTCCCGCTCAGCTTAGAGAGAAGAGTGTCCCCTAGTCTTTATTTTTTGAAAGTGTAAATAATTGATTCTCATTTACTTATTCCTCTCCACTTAGGATTTTGTAGTCTTGCCCTATCTCCTCTCAGCCATCTCTTCTCCAAGCTGATGAGCCCTAACCTCTTTAGCCTTTTCTTAATCATTTTAATCACCCTTCAATGTACCTTTTCTAATTCCGCTATAACTTTTTAAATGCAGTGACCAGAAATGCAAACTCTACTCAAGGTTTAGCCTTACCATGGAATGATACAGTGACATTATGGCATCACTGCAAGAGATCTAAAATGCCTCCAAAAAGTATAGAACTCAGCAATTTGTCTCCTATACAACCTCAGCTACCATGACCACATTACTCCAGTGCTCTATGCAGTCAAAAAGCAATGCATCTTCAAAGCCCTGATCATGACACACAAGAGATTCTACCAAAAAAACCCCAGCCTACATAGCATCCAAGTTACACCTATACACCCCCAACCTCCCCCTCCACTCCAAAGCAGAACAAAGACTCAACATTTTTGCATAGATAAAGAAGTACAGAATATTTGAAGTGGGGATAGACAAAGAAAGTTACATCAAAGAGATTCTCACTGGATTTTTAGACTTGGTAGCTACCTTAAAACCAAGGGGACTCAATACTGTAGTAGATTGGTGTTCGTTTTTTGAATTTTTTTTTGAATTTTTTGATGAATTTTTGAATAAATTTAAGTTTTTCATAACAATTTTCTTTTTAAGACTGTACAACAATGGGTTTGTTTGTTTATTTAATTCATAAATGGTATTTAATGCACATGCACTAAAACATGAGTTACATCAGATAGTTAGAGTATAACAGCGCATGCGTGGCGTTTGTTGGCAGTCAGCGCCATTTTGCTTTATGACGGAAGCCAAACTATTCAGTGAGTAACCGTTTATAATGTTATAATAATTGTCTGACATATATAGTTTTTATGGGATAAGTTTTGATATGTATTTATTTTTGTAGCCTTAACGTAGACCCCTGAAGAAGCCATCAAGAAGGCAAAACGGGTCCCGTAGGACGATAAAGAGCTACATTCAAAAAGCAGTAGTACCGGCAACAAACAAAAAGATAAGTGCTGGACACTGAGATTTATATTTGCACTAAGCATAAAGCACTTTATTATAAGTTTTCTGCACGAAGCATTTAGCACTTTATAATACTTTTTAGAAAAAAGCAATAAGCAAAAAGCTCAATGAAAGATACCACATTCCTGCTAAAGCTGGCTGGGCCTCCGCGTATGCGGATCACTGGACTTGATGGACCGAAGATCTGATCCAGAGATGGCAGTTCTTATGTTCTAAAACTCCTTGATTAATCAGCGCAAGCGTCTGAGAGCATAGTAGCACATTGATTTATATATAATCGATGACGATTATAAGTATAAGTCCTGCAGGTATGCTAGTTTGTTGACGAAGAGGACTTTTTCCATTGTTGTTTGCTCAGTGTTTTATACAGTGAAAAGTGACATTATTTATGTAGACCTGCCCCGTAGAAGAATTAATGCCAAATGCTGGTTATTTTAAAATATTATTTTCAAACCTTTTATCAATTCCCTCATTAAAAATTATCGGCACAAGAAGAAATGATATATTTTCAGTTATGGCCCCTACACTATGGAACTCCATACCAAACTATGTCAGAATTGAAAAAGACCTTCTATCTTTTAAGAAAATTTTAAAAACCTTTTTGTTTCAAGACGCCTTTGACACATAGCACGTCTCATATCAACCCCCTTACATTTAGTAATGACTATCACACTTTCCAATCCCCTTCATTACCTATTGTGTTTTCCCTTTTATGTTAATTTCAACAGATAAAGAGATTGTAACTTTTCCCTCCTTTCCTACACATTCATACTTATCTCTATCCCTACTGTCTAAATGTCAATTGTTTGTTTTTATGACTAATTTGTATAATATATATGTGAGACCACCACCTGGCGGTTTTTAACTTGTACATCGCTTAGAAATATTGTATAAGCGATTCATCAAATGCTAATAAAACTTGAAACTTGAAACTTGATTTCTTAGGCTAGTTCCTGTGTTGAAAGAACTAGCCAGCGTTCTCCTGGGTTTACTGTTTACGTATTTATGTTTTATGTTATTTGACCAAAATTTGCTTTCTCAAGAGCCCACAATTTGGAAGAGAAAACTAAAATATAGAAAATTTAATCGTAACATAGAAAGACTGCCCCCTCATACTAAATGCGGCAACTGCCGCCAATGCCGATACATACTGGATCGATCACATCTAGTGATCCCGCACTCAGGTGGCAAGAAATTTGTGTTGTCTTCCAGTGCAGATTGTAACTCCAGCGGGGTAATATACTGCATAATTTGCCCCTGCGAGAAGATATACATTGGTCAGACCTATAGAAAAATTAAAATTCGGATAACAGAACACCTTAGTAATATCCGTAGAGAGCGAGTCTCCACCCCTTTAGTATCCCATTGGTTGCAGGAAGCTCATTCAATCGAGGCAGTGAGATACACTGTCTTGTTACATATTAAAAATTTTGATAGATCACTGGAAAATCTTTAATTATGAAAGAACAGAGATTTATTTACAATTGGCAAACTTTTATGTCGTTTGGTTTGAATTCAGATATAGAATGGTTCAATTTATAATGACCATGCCTATTGGGTAGATGTCATTTCCGGTGAGGTAAGGGATAGATCGATAAATAGAGTAGTTTTAGTTTAGGTTTCATTGTTGCCAGTATTTCCCAGCCTGCCGGGTACAGACTGCTGATATACGGTATGAGATTTGGTTTTTATATTTTCTAACTTGAAGAATTAGAGTAATATGATTATAGTATACAAGATGGCAAGTAGATGACAAGTCTATAGTGGTAGAATTAGGAGGTTATTTACTGTTTAGGATTTTAAATTGAAATTTTGCTTTAACAGCGTCCCCTCCTGATGAAGAGCCGAAACTCGAGTTGGGGGGTCACGGATACTGATATGGCAGTTTAATGTACACTTTTTCCAAGCACAAGTCACTTTCACAACTGCGGTAGATTAAGTGCCCGACCCTCCAGTGAACCCAGATAAGTGGTCATCTTTTATCTTTTGTTGTTACATGTTTATGGGTTGGGCTGGGGATTATAAAGATGCTATGATGGTCCCTATCACTAAATTAATGGTTATATGGTCTGAGCACTTTATATTCACTTTTGTATAATTGATAATTTTTATAAGAGCTGTGATTGTTTTATGGTCTTATGTTATTTGCACTCATTATTTTAAATATGTTGACTGCCCACTTATAATTCAAAGGAGAGGATTTATCAATGTGGATTATTGTTAAAATGGGTTTTATTTTTTTATCACAAGTTGCTGCAATAGTACGACTTGAGGTAAAACAACATCACAAGATGGCAGCCCATGTTGATAACTTCTCCCCTAAGCAGTTTACAACAACTCATAATATGTTTGTTGGAGGGGATGTGTCAGGGGCAGAGACCACAATTATGAAAGATGAGTATTAAATAAGTTATTTGGAGAAAAGTTTATGAACAATTTTGAGGCCTGAAAATTTATAAATGAAGCTATTTATTATAAGAAAAAAAAAGTCTTTATATAAATGAACAATGATGAGGCTGGCAATAATATCTTAGTAACTAACGAACCCCCCTCCCCCCCTCTTTTTACTAAGCTGTGGTAGAGGTTTCTACCACGGCACGGAGCACTAAACCTTTTAGGTGTCAACCATCCAAATGACCTTGCCTTCCAAATCCATACAGACATGTTCTAACAATAGATCTCAAATTTGTGTTTTTGGTATACTGTTCTCTAGGAATCCTTTTAGTAAGTTTATCCTGTATACAGGTAGCCAGTGGCGTACCTAGGGGGGGGGCGGGGCGGGCGGGCCGCCCCGGGTACCAGCCCTAAGGGGGTGTTCCCGGCCTTGCCGTTCAGTCCCCCGCCACCCCCGAAGGACCGCTCGCCCCCCTGGCCTCCCCGCACCACCTATGAACAGCCGCAGCAGGATCGCGAAGTCAGCGTCAGCATCCCTGCGCTGCTTCCTACGACGCGATCCCGCCCCTCCTCTGACGTCAGAGGAGGGGCGGGACCGTGGCGCAGGAAGCAGCAGGGATCGCTGACGCTGACTTTGCGATCCTGCTGCGGCTGTTCATAGGTGGTGCGGGGAGGCCAGGGGGGCGAGCGGTCCTTCGGGGGTGGCGGGGGACTGAACGGCAAGGCCGGGAACACCCCCTTAGGGCTGGTACCCGACGCTGACTTCGCGATCCTGCTGCGGCTGTTCATAGGTGGTGCGGGGAGGCCAGGGGGGCGAGCGGTCCTTCGGGGTGGGTCGGGGCATCAGGCCTTCAGGGTGGGGCGGGCGGGCAGGCAAGCAGGCTTTCAAGGGGGAGGGGGTGACAGGCAGGCAGGCAGGCCTTCAAGGGGGGCAGGCAGGCCTTCAGGGGGGGTGCAGACCTTCGGGGGGGGGGTGTAGGCCTTTGGGGGGGTGCAGACCTTCAAGGGGGTGCAGGCCTTCAAGGGGGGGAAAGGCAGGCAGGCCTACAAGGGGGGGGGACAGGCCTACAAGGGGGGGGGACAGGCCTACAAGGGGGGGGACAGGCCTTCAAGGGGGGGGTGCAGGCCTTCAAGGGGGGGTGCAGGCCTTCAAGGGGGGTGCAGGCCTTCAAGGGGGAGACAGGCCTTCAAGGGGGGGACAGGCAGGCAGGCAGGCCTTAAAGGGGGGACAGGCCTACAAGGGGGTGGGACAGGCCTTCAAGGGGGGGACAGGCCTTTGGGGGGGGGTGCAGACCTTCAAGGGAGTGCAGGCCTTCGGGGGGGGGGGTGCAGTCCTTCAGGGGTGGGGTTTAGGCCTTCAGAGGGGGACAGACCTTCGGGTGGGAGGTAAAGTCCTTCGGGGGGTGCAGGTCTTCAGGGGTGGGGTGTAGCCCTTCGGAGGGGGGACAGACCTTCGGGGGAGGGGGGTCCTGGTGTAAAAGTACACAGAGGGAGAGAGGGAAGGGGGGGTTCAAAGATACATGCATATGCCAGACTTTGGGGGTTAGAAATAATGGGTCTAAAAACAGAGGAGTGGGAGAGAGATGGTGCATAATGGGATTTAGGGAGGGAAGGAACAGAAAGGGAGAGAACTTGGAAACAGGGGATGGTGTGGAGGGGGGATAGAGATACTGGATAGGAGGATAGTTGGGAACAGAAAGGGAGAGATGGTGGATCCTGGGGTGGTGGGGAGTTGAGAAAAGGTGAATCTGTGGATGGAGACAAAAAAAAAGGAAAGATGCCAGATCTCCGGGAGAGGGAAGGGAAACGGAAGGGGAGAACAGAGATGGCAGACGGATGGTTAGCACGGAGAAAGGAGACCCTGGCAAGCAAGACAACAAGAGCCTGGGACCAACAAGATTTGAATATTGATCAGAGAACAAAAGGTAGAAAAAATAATTTTATTTTCTGTTTTGTGATTACAATATGTTAGATTTGAAAAGTGTACATGAGACAGCTTGAAATGGGAACTTTTCTATTTTTGTGAATGGCAAGGCTGAGTTCAGTTAAAATATATGCTTTATAAGAAAATATAATAATGTGTTTTATAAAGTTTATAAGCATTGCTGGCATACTCGGTGAGGTGTTCCTAGTGTTGGTGGTGGTGGTAGCATGTCAGTGTGTTGAGAGGAAGAGGTAGTCTGGGAAATTCTGCTGAGCAAACTCTGGGCCCATTTCCACCCCCAGTTAGTCCACTCCACTCAACTGGTTCACACACTGAGTGGGTCTTTGGGTGTTATTTCTGGGTAGTTGTTTTAGAATCTCTTCCAGTGGTTTGTCAGTATCTCCTTCTGGTCCAAGGAAGGAAACTTTGTCAACCTTAGCATTGACCTTCAGAATATGTTTGTAACAGCGCTGCTTGTGTGGCATTAGGCTATGTAGTGATCGAAAGAAAAAAACAGACCTTTGCACATTTTTGCACTATATGGTGGGTGTATGAGGAGATTCATTTCCTGCACAGTTAAGTCCATTTTTTCTACTGAATAATAGTATAGGTACAATGAAAGTAAATAGCAAAAATGTTTGAGTAGATAATTAAGGAAATCTTTTTCATATTGCTTGCTTATGGACTGGAAAAAAGACTGTTCAAGCAAATGTCTCCAGAACTGCTTTAATGGAAAAATGTGATTTTTTTTTTTTTTAAGTACTTTGTGAAATTTATTGTTGTTGTGAAATTTATTGTTATACTTTGTTTAAACTTAAAAAGCGGTGTCATTAACAGTGAATCTAATCGAAAAATCGATTCAACAGGGTGAATCGGATCGAATGAAATATTTTTCTCTGAATCGGGCAGCACTATTGGCTACCATGAGAATGGGCTACTGGGCATGATGGACCATTGGTGTGACCCAGTTAGGCTATTCTTATGTTATGTTCTCATCTGTAGGGGCCTTTGTTTTCACTTCTTATTTTAATGTATTTTTTTCCTGGGAACTTATCAGTGTTTTTTTATAATGGGAACAAAAATGGAAGAGAATTAATGTGTGTGGAATGGGGGGGGGGGGTAACTAATTTCTTCAGCTAAATAATTCAATCCACTTCAAACAGACATAGGAGAACTCACGCACCATTCACACACCCTCCAACCAAAAACGTCAAAAGAAAAAAACTGTTCGACAACCTCCTAGCCATTCGAGCTGCAACACTTGACCCCCAACTCTACAACCTATTGACCTCGACCACAAACTACAAAACCTTAAAAAAAGAAATAAAAACCCTTCTATTAAAAAAACACATAAAACCAAACTAACATAATCAGAACTGTCCCAAGCATCACCTGCAACTACTCCATATGTACTTCTGATGTCATGACAATTCAGACATAATTTATGTTATGTTATGTTTGGAATAATGGTTACATAAATGAGGTTCAATAAAAGAAAATTTTCTGTGGGAGCATTTGTTGGAACTTCTGTTATCCTGATTTCTTCTATCTGTGGGCTTTCTTTAGCTAACCTACTTATCTGGGGCTTTCCACTTCTGCAGCTGCCCTTTTCACGGTCCACTTTGCGCTTGCACTCTCTGGGGAGGGGGGGTTGGGTCTGGGCTTGGTGGGGTAGGTGTGTCTGGTAGTTTTGTCTGGGTGGTGGCTGGGTGTTTCTTGGGTGCTTGTTGTGCGGATTGGTGTGTCTGGTGAGCGGTCTGGGTGTTGTTGCTTGTGGGGGTTTTTTTCATTATAAAATATGGCTGAGGGTCTAGTCCGGCTTATTATTCTTGTGGGTTCTGGGGTGGGATTTGTTTGCTTGCCCCAAGTTTTGGCCTTTTGTTGTGTATTGCTATGCCTCTCATTGGCAATTTTCTCTTGGGAGAGGCTTGTTCATGCTTGTTGTTGCTGTTACTCTCATTCTGTGTTCTTTTTGATAATGTATAAGTTTCTGTACAGACCATGGTTGCTTGTCTGGACCTTTTGCCATTCTCAATAAAAATACTTTGGGAAAAAAAAAAAAAAAAAAAAAGAAAATTTTCACTGCCTGTTTCTATTCTGACCATTTATTCCATTTCATGGTTATTGCAAAAAAAAAAAAAAAAAAATTTTACATGAGGGGGGGGGGTGTCAAAAAATGATGGGCCCCGGGTGCCACATACCCTAGGTACGCCACTGCAGGTAGCGCTAGATTCAAACCACATTAGGGCCAGAGTAAAAACAGTCTCAGTATTGTGCAAAAATACAGATTAAAAAAACATAGTTTTTCCATTGACCTGGAGTACATAACTACTTCTGCACAGTACAAAGGGTTGAACGAAGAAGTGTGGAAATTCATGCCTAAAATACATTCCAGAAATTACAAGAAACACAAGGTTACTGTTGTTTTCTGAAAGCTCTGATAAATATGAATGTAATAATGAATAAAATATAAGGTCACAAGCAGATCACCATGTACTCCTGAACCTTGCTCACAAAATGTAAGTTGCATTTGTTCCAGAGGGGTGAATGACAATGGAATTGAAGATAAGATATTAATCATAATTAGAAAGGCTATGACAGGTCTATGGCAACAATCTTTCTAACGACCAGAAAGAGTGCTTCTTCATAACGAACTGTTTAATTCATTAATTTCCTCATTAAAAGGGTCGAATCCTAATATATGTATCATAAAGTTAGTATAACACAGTATTTGTATTCTTGCTCTCTTTTATCAATTTCTCTCTGATTGGGGAGGCTATTCAGAAAATGAGATAAATCATTTAAAACATATAATTACTTGGATATATTCACATAGTAATTCCCTAGCCAGTTCCATGGTTAGGATAAGTTGTCAGTGTGCATATAAATTTATCATAGCCGCTAGACTCATGTTCATTGATATGCCACTAGCCACTGGAAAAGGAGACTGAAAACTGTAGGCTGACCCTCGGTGAGAGTTTCACTGTGGTACAAACAGGGCACAGCAGTAGATTCTGATAAGAGCTGTACTGTTTACCAGAACTTGACAATGACTAATTAAAATCCTAAGTGACTTAAATCTGCTTGTATGCGTAATAATTTTTTTTATTTTTTACAAATACATGTTAGAACTTCAATGCTCCATTAAATACTGTAATTTTTGTAGTTAAAACATGAGAAGACATTTGTTGTAGATTGTTGAATATTGATTCTGCCTTAAATATACCAATATACCAATTTACCAATTTAATATACCAATATACCAATTTAAAGTGCTTTCTTTTTAACAACGCTTTTAATTGAACCACTTTTCCTCAACTATTAATTTTATACTGTTCCCCTGGTCCTAAGTGTTTTTCCCTTAAATGTTCCTCACTTTTCTATTACAAGTGTATTTCTTCCCACTTATCCTTATGTTTCTATGGCAAATAGGTCAACATTTACCCAGTTTGTACGGTCTGTATTCCTGTAGTTTACTATAGGAAAGTATGTTTAATCGTCATTTTTGTGAAATGTTAATACTTTTTACTCTGTACAACGCTTTGTAGTATCAAAAAGGCGTTTAATCAAAAATTGAATAAACTATAAACTATAATACAATAACTCTGATTTACTGCACAGTTTCTATCATGAAAATTTTTTTTCCCCCGCATGCAATGTCCTTCTCTGCTTCCTGCTGACTTTTTGAGTGTCTGAGAAGAGTGAATGCCTGCTTCTTGAGATACAAGTAAACTAGCTAGGTGTTTGGCAGAGATATAACGTTAGCATTTGCATTCCTGTCACCTGCAACTGAAAGCTAATCACCATCAATCAATAATCACATAAACTCGATTTTATTGGAATAAATATTTGGCAGCAGCTTTATTATCTATCTGAATATTATCTCCACTTACAATACAATCCGTGTCTAAAACCAACAAAACCCCAATGCATATTTCACACACCCCCAGGGAGCTATTTGGTGTTGAAACTAGCTCCCGTTAAGTCTTTAAACTTATAACAGTCCCCCAAACATGACCACAGGTGATGCCAGGCTATGCTTCCCCTTGCAGCGGTGTCGCCTACGAGTGTTACATTTATTTATTTATTAATTGCTCATCTCCCAGATCCCACTGGGCAAGTCCCCATTTTCCATCCGCCCAAAGATGTGCCCACCTCCTCCCAACCCCATAAGCTCAACCAAACCCACCCAAGTCTACATATAACCTATAAACCCCCCACACACACACACCCAATACTGACACCAAAGATAACACCAGCACACATGGGAGGGAGGGAGGGATAAATTTTTCCTGAAGAGACTAATCTACTCTTCCCCTTTCCTCACAGAACTCACTCCAACCTGCTACAACATCCAACCAATCCCGTGACTGCGCCATCCCCATCACCTTAGAAACCTCCCTAATCCTTTTACTTTCTATTAACCCTTTCTTACCTTCTCTTATAAACTTGTCAATCCTTATTCTACAGACCCTTGACATCACTTCATATATTTCCCTCACCCTCTGCCCCTCCATTTCACCCACATCACCGTCCAATAAATATTACCAGCAGGTGACATCAGCTCAGCTACTTTTATATCAAACCAGATGAATCTGGTGTTCTTCTTTAATAACCAGTGGTCCAGTACACCAAAAGAATGTCTGCTATGCATTCAGAAGCCACAGACAGCAGCAAAAAAAGGTCTAATGGACTTTCAAAGTAACTAACTTTTTCCAGCACTGGACTAACAATCATATAAAATAAGATATGTATAAATAATTGAAGAAGGGGGGAGGAAGTCTCAGTGTGAAGGAACAGCGAAGGGAGAAAAAAATATCCAGCACTCACATACTCAGGTGAAAGTCTAATAACCTCCACCTGCACACCATCATCAAGTCCCTCCTGTGTGCACCCACCAACCAAATCACAAAATAAAGTGAAAACATGAAATGCAATACTGAGAATAATAAATCACATATTCACAGTGCTGAAACAAAGAAAAATACTTTGAAGGTCCCCCCAGCTGACTCCCAGAATCAAAAAGGAAAAAGTTAGCTTGCAGGCATAGCCCGAAGATGAAAACAGTAGCAAGGCAACACAGTAAACTGCTAAGTCAGATGAAATTCAGAATAAGGTTCAACCAGCCCGGTTTCAGGGACACTAGGTCCCTTCCTCAGGAACCTGTAACTTGAAATGGACAGCACTCATTCAGCCATGAGCGGCAAGTAAAGCAAACAAGCCAGCATGGAGAGAGGGAGGAGTTGCTATGCATGCAGGGCAGGATTAATTTATCGAGGGCCCCTAGGCACACAAGTATACTAGGCCCCCTGCCCCACCCCACCCCACCATGCGCCCAGGCGGAAATAGGAAGCTGCTTCAGAGGGAAGCTTTGGACAAGCAGCACTGTTTGCAAAATTACAGTTCCCGTTGCCTTTCTTACCCGCATTGCTTGCTTGTCTTACTTTCCATCAATGGGGGGGGAGGGGTTGCCGATCGGGGTGGGGCCCGCATTGCCGATCGGGGGGCCCACGTTGCTGATCAATGCTGGAGGGCCCCATTGCCGTTTTGAAAAAACAATGTTGATGCCTTCCTTCATCAGGCCCCCCTGACCATTTCGGGCCCTAGGCGCATGCCTACTTGGCTTATTGGTTAATCCTGCCCTGTATGCATAGCGTGAATGTAGGGCTGATATAAGAGTATTAAGGGAGGAAGCTTTCAGTGTGGGCTACTGTTAAATTGGGTTACTTTTATTTATTTACCACATTTTGGGTTGTTTTAGCACAGGGGTCTCATTGCAAAAAATGGGACCCTGTGATATAATAACCCAATTTAGGGGGAAGGTGTCTGAGTGGGCTACTGTTAAGTTGGGAAATTTCCTTGGAAGGCTTGGAGGAGCAGCCTAGTGGTTTGTGCAGTAGCCCGGTGGACTGGGTTCAATTCCCACTACAGCGCCTTCTGATTCAGGGCAAGTCACTTAGCCCTCCATCGCCCAAAGTACAAAATACTCTCCTGTATATAATATGTAAAGTGCAGAAAGGCAGTATGTCAAGTCCCATCCCCTTTTCCATTGTCACTGCTGTTAATACCATGTTTCTTTCTGCTTAATGTGGAATCTAAGTCTATGGACTTTGATTAACTCACGCAAATATTTTGGCATTTTAAAACCAACACCTTGTGCTGTGTAAACTGACTTCAGTATTATCCAGAATCTTCTGTCAAGTTTCAAGTTTATTTACAATTTGATTAATCGCCTATTCCAAATTCTAAGCGATGCACAAATCAGCAAAATACATAGTTAAAATATACATAAAATAAACATACATAACTAACAAAGGGACTAAGTTTGCAAAACATAATAAAAAAAACTCGTTTACGAACACAATGAAACAATAGGTAAGGCAAGGGAAGAAATACAATCTAAGTAATGTAGGAGTCAACAATTAGAGGTTAAGTTAAATTGGAAGGGAAAGACAAAACTGAATTGAAGGTTTAAAAATAAACAGAAGAGCAATAGGCAAATCAATTAAATATTGAATGCATCTTTAAAAAGAAAACTCTTAAGTTTGCTCTTAAACTTTTCCAAGTTCTTTTCCTCTCTTAGGTAAAGTGGGAGTGAATTCCAAGTCTGAGGCGCCGTAATAGTAAAGATAAATTGTCGTCGAGTATTGATAATTTTATGTGAAGGAATGACCAATAAATGTTTGTCATTTGATCTCAATAATCTAGAGGAATTATATGGTATCAATGCTTTATAAATAAAAGCTAGAGTTTTAAATAAAAGAGATTTGAATGTAATCAAACATAATTTATATAGAATACGATGAGACACTGGAAGCCAATGAGCTTTTTGAAGTACAGGTGTCACATGATCAAACTTCTTTGCTTTCATAATTAGTTTAATGGAAGCATTCTGGATTACCTGCAACCGCCTAATCTCCTTTTGAGCCATTCCCTTAAATATCGCATTGCAATAATCAATTTTTGAGAAAATCATTGAATGAATTAGTATATTCAATGATTCTGGACATACAAATTTGGATATTGAGCGAATTTGGCGTAGTCTAAAAAAGGTAGTTTTGACAACATAACTAATGTGGTCATGGTAGGTTAATTTTTCAACAAAAATCACCCCTAAAATTCTAATTTTATTAATCTGCTTAAGGGTGACACCTTTGATGGAAATTGGAACAACGAGCTTATGATTATCTTTTCAAGGAAAGAGCATAATATTTGTTTTGTTGATATTAAGGGATAGTCTATTGGTGTCAAGCCATAAGTGAATCTGTTTTAGTTTCTCATTAATAGCTGAAATTTCAGAAAAACTGTTGGGGTCCAGAGGATGTAAAAGTTGTATATCATCCGCATAAGAAAATACGGAGAAACCAATAGATTGGCAAAGAGTCATGAGAGGAGCAAGAAATATATTGAAAAGAAGAGGAGAAAGAATAGAACCTTGTGGAATACCATACGTAACTGAAAAACTAGCAGAGGTTGCAGTGGCGTACCTAGGGAGGGGCGGGCCGCCCCGGGTACCAGCCCTAAGGGGGTGTTCCCGGCCTTGCCGTTCAGTCCCCCGCCACCCCCGAAGGACCGCTCGCCCCACTGACCTTCCTGCACCACCTGTGAAGCAGCCCGCAGCAGGATCGCGAAGTCAGCGTCAGCATCCCTGCGCTGCTTCCTGCGCCGCGATCCCGCCCCTCCTCTGACGTCAGAGGAGGGGCGGGACCGTGGCGAAGGAAGCAGCGCAGGGATCGCTGACGCTGACTTCGCGATCCTGCTGCGGCTGTTCATAGGTGGTGCGGGGAGGCCAGGGGGGCGAGCGGTCCTTCGGGGGGGGTCGGGGCATCAGGCCTTCAGGGTGGGGCGGGCGGGCAGGCAAGCAGGCTTTCAAGGGGGCGGGGGGGACAGGCAGGCAGGCAGGCCTTCAAGGGGGGACAGGCCTTCGGGGGGGGTGCAGACCTTCAAGGGGTGCAGGCCTTCAAGGGGGGCAGGCAGGCCTTCAGGGGGGTGCAGGCCTTCGGGGGGGGTGTAGGCCTTTGGGGGGGTGCAGACCTTCAAGGGGGTGCAGGCCTTCAAGGGGGGGAACAGGCCTTCAAGGGGGGAAAGGCAGGCAGGCCTTCAAGGGGGGGACAGGCCTACAAGGGGGGGGGGACAGGCCTACAAGGGGGGGGGACAGGCCTACAAGGGGGGGGACAGGCCTTCAAGGGGGGGTGCAGGCCTTCAAGGGGGGTGCAGGCCTTCAAGGGGGAGACAGGCCTTCAAGGGGGGGAAAGGCAGGCAGGCAGGCCTTAAAGGGGGGACAGGCCTACAAGGGGGGGGACAGGCCTACAAGGGGGGGGGACAGGCCTTCAAGGGGGGGACAGGCCTTCGGGGGAGTGCAGACCTTCAAGGGAGTGCAGGCCTTCGGGGGGGGGGGTGCAGTCCTTCAAGGGGGTGCAGGCCTTCAAGGGGGGGAAAGGCAGGCAGGCAGGCCTTCAAGGGGGGGACAGGCCTACAAGGGGGGGAGAAGCTACAAGGGGGTGGTACAAGCCTTCAAGTGGGGGACAGGCCTTCGGGGGGGTGCAGACCTTCAAGGGAGTGCAGGCCTTCGAGGGGGGTGGTGCAGGCCTTCAAGGGGGTGCAGGCCTTCAAGGGGGGACAGGCCTTCAAGGGGGGACAGGCAGGCAGGCAGGCCTTCAAGGAGGGACAGGCCTACAAGGGGGGGGGAGAAGCTACAAGGGGGTGGGACAGGCCTTCAAGTGGGGGACAGGCCTTCGGGGGGTGCAGACCTTCAAGGGGGGGACAGGCAGGCAGGCCTTCAAGGGGGGGACAGGCCTACAAGGGGAAGGGACAGGCCTTCAAGGGGGGTGCAGGCCTTCAAGGTGGGACAGGCAGACCTTTAAGGTGGGACAGGCCTTTGGGGGGGGACCATGATTTAGAAGTACACGGAGGGAAGGGGGTGTTCAAAGAGACATGCATATGCCAAACTTTGGGGGGGGAAGAAATAATGGGTCTGAAAATAGAGGAGAGGGAGAGAGATGATGGACCATGGGATTTAGGGAGGGAAGGAACAGAAAGGGAGAGAAATTGGACACAAGGGATGGTGTGGAGGAGGGATAGAGATACTGGATAGGAGGGTAATTAGGAAAAGAAACGGAGAGATGGTGGACTCTGGGATGATGGGGAAGGAGGGAGAGATGCCGGATGAAAGGGTATTTAAGAAAAGGTGGATCTGTGGAGGGAGATGAAAAAAAGGAAAGATACCAGACTTCCTGGGAAGGGAAGGGAAATGGAAAGGGAGGACAGAGTTGGCAGATGGATGGTTAGCATGCAGAAAGAAGGAGACCCTGGCAAGCAAGTTATCAGAAGAAAACCAGAGCCTTGGACCAACAAGATTTGAAATATAACCAGACAACAAAAGGTAGAAAAATTAATTTTATTTTCTGTTTTGTGATTATAACATGTCAGATTTGAAATGTGTATCCTGCCAGAGCTGGTGTTGGACTGCAAACGTGAGCTAGGATTTAACAGAAAGAGGAAAAGTCCTTTTTGTTTCTTTATTTTATTTACACCACAGCGCCAGTGTGGTTAGGAGAAGCCAAAGGGGGTGAAAAAGCTATAAAACCCACCAGGAGTTTTGAAAAAAATCACCCAACTGGGCAGGAAAATCGAATTGAAAAACCAATTCAATAGGGCTGAATCGAATCAAAAATTTTTTTTCCTGTATCTGGCAGCATTAGTTTGCGCTACTGTCTTAGACTTTAGGACCTGGGATTGGGGAGAGATGGCATCCTCAGTACTTTATAATGCAAGTGAAACGAGGATTTGGTCAGACTTTTGAAGGGTCTGCAGAAAAAAAATATTGTATAGGCCGGGGACATGAGACAGCAGGAAATGGGAACTTTTCTTCCTTCTATTTTTGTGAATGGAAAGGCTGAGGATGTCAGAGAGGTCAGTTAAAATATGTGCTTTATAAGAAAATATAATAATGTGTTTTATAAAGTTTATAGCATAGCTGGCCTACCCAGTGAGGTGTTCCTAGTGGTGATGGTGGCAGCGTGTCAATGTGTTGAGAGGAAGAGGTGGTCTGGGAAATTCTGCTGAGCAAACTCCGGGCCCATTTCCACCCCCCAGTTAGTCCACTCCACTCAACTGATTCACACACTGAGTGGGTCTTTGGGTGTTGTTTTGGGATCTCTTCCAGTGGTTTATCTCCTTCTGGTCCAAGGAAGGAAACTTTGTTATCCTTAGCATTGACCTACAGAATATGTTTGTAACAGCGCTGCTTGTGTGGCATTAGGCTATGTAGTGATCGAAAGAAAAAAACAGACCTTTGCACATTTTTGCACTATATGGTGGGTGTATGAGGAGATTCACATTTCCTGCACAGCTAAGTCCATGTGAAGTTACCTTGTGCTGTATTTGACATCTAGCAAGGTCTCTGTTTGAAAGGAAAGATCTAAACTTAAAAATGAAGTGGCCAGAAGTTATGGTAAAAGCAGATAGTGTAGCTGGTTTTAAGAAAGATTTGGACAAATTCCTGGAGGAAAAGTCCATAATCTGTTATTAAGACATGGGGGAAGTGTCTGCTTGCCCTGGATCGGTAGCATGGAATGTTGCTACTCTTTGGGTTTTGACCAGGTATTAGTGTCCTGGATTGGCTACCATGAGAATGGGCTACTGGGCATGATGGACCATTGGTCTGACCCAGTTAGGCTATTCTTATGTTATGTTCTCATCTGTAGGGGCCTTTGTTTTCACTTCTTATTTTAATGTATTTTTTTTCTGGGAACTTATCAGTGTTTTTTATAATGGGAACAAAAATGGAAGAGAATTAATGTGTGTGGAATGGGGGGTAACTAATTTCTTCAGCTAAATAATTCAATCCACTTCAAACAGACATAGGAGAACTTGTGCACCATTCACACACCCTCCAACCAAAAACGTCAAAAGAAAAAAACTGTTCGACAACCTCCTAGCCATTCGAGCTGCAACACTCGACCCCCAACTCTACAACCAATTGATATCAACCACAGACTGCAAAACCTTCAAAAAGAAATAAAAACCCTTCTATTCAAAAAACACATAAAACCGAACTAACACAATCAGAACTGTCCCAAGCATCACCTGCAACTACTCCATATGTACTTCTAATGTCATGACAATTTAGACATAATTTATGTTATGTTATGTTTGGAATAATGGTTACATATATGAGGTTCAATAAAAGAAAATTTTCACTGCCTGTTTCTATTCTGACCATTTATTCCATTTCATGGTTATTGCAAAAAAAAAAAAAAAAAATTTTTTTACATGGGGGGGGGGGGGGGGGTGTCAAAAAATGATGGGCCCTGGGTGCCACATACCCTAGGTACGCCACTGAGAGGTTGAATCGTTAAAGGATACTATTGAAGAACGATTGTCCAAACAGGATCTAAACCAAAGCAGGACCTGTAGAGAAAAGATTAGCCCAGTCCAAAAGAGCTACTCATGATGCTAGAGTTTAGCTACATGTAAAGCATGTGTAAATAGTAACACAAAACTCCCACCACAAATATTTAGAACTACCAAACACACCAGCTGCCAGAGCTGTGTCTTCATGGGACACAGAGGATTTGCACATTGAACTGTTATGGTGCTATATGCACGAGGATGACCCTGAGGAAGTAGCATCTAGGCTATGAAACAATTGTAGGCTGACGTGACAGAAAATTTTGTGCGCAGATTAGAAATGTGTTGTTCCTCTTGTTTTGAAACTAAACATTAGTATAGTTTGCAGAGGGTGCCTACTTATAGCAACAAAAGTTTTCTGCCTATGATGGATGGATGTTGGTGAGGGTTACCCCCACCTATATAACTGAGGCTTTTTCTTTCATTTTGCTACGAAAGCAGCACCGCTCTTGCTTTTCTTTCATTTTGCTATGAAAACACAACGCTGGTGTGTTTGGTAGTTCTAAATACAGTGCTCCCCCGGTCATTCGCGGTCTGCAGTTCTGGTCATTTGCGATATTTTCCAACCGCGAAGGGGAGGCAGGAGAGAGCAGCCGGAGCGCTGGCGAGTGAAGAAAATCACTCACGGTATGCTCCGACCGCCTCTTCCTGTACTGAAGTCTGGCCTCACCAATCAGGAGCTGCTAAACCTTTGCTAAATAGTGCCAAGCTTAAAGCTAGCTAAAGGAAAATAGCTGGAGTCTGATGTGAAGAAAACTGTTACAGGAATACTGATAAGACCGTAAAGGAACTGTTTCAGTGAGAATGGAGGCCAATGAAGCCCAATACTTGAAGTGGCCTTACTCTGATCTGATTGGGGAACTTAAAACCCCTAAGCAATGTGCTATCAGAAAAACTGTATTTTTTTGAATGAAACTCTCAGATTTAAGGCAGAGTTATTGCCATGAACTGCTATGGTTTGAAAACAGGTTGGGCAAAGTTTTTCTTTCTGCTTTGAAGAAACAAATCCTATGTTTGTCTTTACATTACTTTATCGTTTGATGAATCTTTTTTCCTGGAAAGAAGCTGGCAGACCCAGAGAGGATAGCTGACCTGAGAATAATGCCAGAGAAGCTCAAAGCAGAAACATAGAAATAAAAAAAAATGAAGGAAAATAATGCATATGTTAGCATTGCTGCATTTTAGCAGACAGATTCCATAGTTAGTTGCCAGAAATCAGGAAGCTTGAGATTGGTGAATGTGAACAAAGTAGATGGGGAGAGGCAGATGGTGAGGGAAGAGGGGAATGAGTCAGTGGGAAAAGATGATAAAGCAGGAGGAGAGCAGTGATGGGGGAGGGAAAGGACTCCGAACTGAGAAGGTGTGGGAAGGTGGCCAGTCACAAGAGCAGAAGGACATTAACAGGGGGTAGAAAAGGTAGGCAAGGTGACAGGACAAAGGGGAGAAAGCAAGGGCAGGGAGAAGGGAACAGGAGGAGCAGGAAGGGGCCCATTGAAGCCAACCAAGCTAGTTGTTCAGAAGCAGCAAGGCCACATGTCCAGAACATGTATTTCTGTGGAGGAGCTCATATGTGGTGTCTGTGAACATCACTACCAGCTCTATGGGAAGAAGACATCTGCAGCACCGAGGAGTGAGCTTTAGGAGGAAATCTGGAAGACAGTGAGCATTCTAGGAATATGCAATAGGACCCTACAGCAGGTGCAGCATTGCTTCAAAGACACCCATCAGGATCTCAAAAAGAAGCTAAGATTGCCAAAGCCTGGCAAAAGCTTGAAAAAGGCCCATCTGCTCTCAAGATCAGTCATGTAGTGAACATATATAATTGCACATCAATTAATTGCGATTAATCATGATTAAAAATTGTAGTCGTATAATCGTTCCCCCCCACCCCTCACATTTCCTTCTATACTCGGGCAGTGACAAATATAGACAGCAGAAGTATATTCTCAGAACTGGCATGTTTTAATTACTAAAATGAAAATAAATCATTTTTTTTACCTTTGTTGCCTGGTGATTTTAAAGACGGAACAAAATGATTAGAAAAATAAAAATCACCAAGCAACCAAGGTAAGAAAAATGATTTCATTTCAGTAATTAATGTTTGACAGTTAAAATTTAATTCAATGAAGTACAGAGTGATGCATGTGGGTAGTAGAAATCCAAGGGAACCACATGTGCTAGAAGATGAGAGGCTGATATGCACAGACAGGGAGAGGAACCTTGGGGTGACAGTGTTTGAGGATCTAAAGGCAACAAAATAGTGTGACAAGGCAGTGGCTGTAAACAGAATGAAGCTAGGCTGCATAACCAGCAGAAAAAAAGGAGGTGCTGATGCCCCTGTACAAGTTGTTAGTGAGGCCCCACTTGCATTATTGAGTTCAGTTTTGGAAGCCGTATCTGACTAAGGATGTGATAAGACTTGAAGTACAGTAAAATCTTGGTTTGTGAGCATAATTGTAATCCAAAGCACTCGTATATCAAAGCGAATTTCCCCATAAGAAATAATGGAAACTCAGACGATTTGTTCCACAACCCAAAAACTCTAATATAAAATACTATACGTACTTGTATTGCAAGACCTCGCTCATTTAGAACAGTCACTACACTCCTGCAGCGTCAGAGAGAAAAGAACCATCATCTCAGTTGCGATGATGTGATGCTTGTATACTGTATGCACTCGTATTGTAAGTCTTTGCTCATTTAGAACGGTCACTACACTCTTGCAGCGTCAGACAGAGAAGAACCATCGGCTCATTTGTGATGTGTGTATACTGTATGTACTCGAATTGCAAGACATTGATTGTATATCAAGTTAAAATTATTAATGCTTGTCTTGCAAAACACTTGCAAACCAAGTTACTTGCAATCCAAGGTTTTACTGTAATTCAGAGGAGGGTGACTAATATGTTATTGGGGCTTGCACCACAAGACATTTGACAAAAGACTGGAAAATCGGAATATGTATATCCTAGAGGAAAGGAGAGATTAGGGGGAGATATGATACACACATTTAAATTCTTGAAAGGTATTAATATAGAAGCAAATCTTTTCAGGGGCACTGATGAGCAGCCAAGCAAGATGGAAGCCTTAATTTCTCTCTTCTTTTGCATTAACAGAATATTGTTCCAACTAAAAAATTCAATAATTGCTTTATTGGTCTTTTTGTACTCTAACAATAAGATCTTGCATCTCTACCCAATGTCAGCTTCTAAATATCTTAGAGTGATTGCAAAACCTTTTAGCTGCGGGATCATCAAAGCGCATAAAGCACAACCTTCCAACACCTAAACAGTGTCGCAACCCACGGGCTCCTGATCACCACAGCGAGCTGGGTTCCCCGCGACCGTAACTGCTCCCAGCGCGTTCCCTTCAACCAGGGAATCCTTCAGGCTATCTAGGCAACTACATAGGGTGAAAACAATAAGGTCCAATGTTCACAGTGAAGACAGGCAAGGGAAAACGCACACACCCAGGAATGTCCAAAAGTAAAGGTGTACTTTTATTTTTGACCTCTGGTTAAACTGCCTGGTATTATTAGCAGTTTGCAGTACTTTTCAATACATTTTGTATAAGAACCAAAACATAGAGCTCTGGGCCAACCTGGCCACATTGGCTTCACAAACAACAGCCTGGCTCCAATTTAAAACACTGGACTTTAGTCTTTCTACCTCAGTCCTCTTCACCAGCCCTCTGAGATTAGGATAGTCCCAGCAATATTCCCTCACCAGGAAAGAGCAGGAGAGAGGAGCAAATAAAACTCTTGCAGTATGAAAAATAAAGTTTTACAAAACCAAAAAGGAAAACTGCTAACCTCTCCCACAAAATACCTGCAGATAGGGAACTCATTCACATGGAGCTCCTCTGTGTCTTATGTTCTTTCAGTATCTTATCTCCAACTAATTAGCCTCCAGCTGAGTGAGAGGGAAGAACACAAAGCTGCCTAGTTTGGAATGTTACACAGTCCAAGGAAACAGCTCAGGTTCTTGAGTGCTTCAGAGGCTAGCTCTGGGAAGCTCAAACAATTCAGCATACAAACTTAGTCCCAAAACTTTCAGACAAAAAGGTAAGAAACAAAAATAGCAAAAACACTTCCAACCTTGCTCAGCTTGTGTCCATTGCATCCAGTCTCCATCCAGGAACAACTGGCACACTAATGTCCATGGGTTCCCAGCCTTCTAGCTGCCTCTCAGCTGTAGTCTCAGGCTTGTTTGAAATGTCCACCATGTCCCAATCCTTGTCCAGCTCATCAGACTTCAGCTGGAGAGGAAAGCCTTGCTGCCTCTGAGGCTTTCCTTGCAGCCCCCTATGCTCCTCCTCCTCTCTGGGTCTCAGCTAGAGAGTTGCACGGGGACAGAAATCCCACCCATCCCCGCCAGGATCCTCTCCGTCCCCACCCATCCCCGCAAGGAATTACCTCTATCCCCACCCGTCCTCATAAAAAGCAGCAATTACTTCTGACAGGATCATCAATTACACAGTTTCTTTTGTGTTTGCGCTGCTGTTTTCCTCGTGGAATCTCTTTGGTGGAACCCTTTTTTTGTTTTCTGTTCAGTTAATTAACTTATAAACCCCCTCTTTTACTAAGGCTGATGTGTCCATTATATTATATGGACGAACCCTTCTTCCAAAGCCTTCCATCCCCGTGGGAGTCCCGTTGGCAAGACGGGGGTCCCCTTGGGAGTCCCATGAGCCAGAGGGGGGTCCCCGTGGGAGTCCCGTGGATTAGGGGGGATTCCCGTGGAAACCCCACGGGACCCGCAGGATTCCTGTGATCCCCGTTCCCGTGCAGACCTTGAGTCTCAGCTGCCCTGTTTTAACAGCCTCCAATTCACCCCTCCCTGCTCTGAAGAGGGGGAAGGGAGAAAACTCTCTCTGCAGCTGTGTCTGCCTATGTGACAACTTCCTGCTATGACTCTGGCCTTCTGGGAGCTGTAGTTTCCTAGCTCCTGAGTTCCTTTGAGATCTAATAGCAGGCTTGGGAGAGTAACCTGCAACTGGACTGAACTCTCCCTGGCAGTCAGTGTCTGGCTCAGTGTCAGTACAAGTGAGGCCAGTGCTTTCATAATCGACAGGGCCAACCTGGTCAGCTCTCCTGCATAGGGTCTTACTGCTCTTCCTGGCTAACCCTGTGCCAAAGCTAGACGGAGAGCTAGATTTGTCACAACAGATAGCCGCCTCCAGCAAAGATGCTCATTGAGAAAATATAGGCACTAAGACATTAACCTCAAAGCACTATGAAACAATGTATGCGACACAAATCTTTTATTGCCGGACTCAATGTAGATCTACATTTCTGCGCAGAGGTGCCTGCCTCAGGAGTCGACAAATCAAACCAGATGGGTATAGATGCCAGTGCACAAGAGTTCATGTGGATATTTTACGAGATGTTCAAACATCAGTATCCTTGGCAACACAAATGCCGACCTGATAAAATATTGTATGTTGCAACTGAATCACAGGTTTTGAAAAAGCTTAATCAGAAGGAAGAGCATTGCTCTATATCCGCACTGGTATCCATACCCATCTAATTTGATTTGTTGACTCCTCAGGGGGGTGCCTCTGCGCCAAAGCACAGATCTGCATTAATAAAAATGGTGTTTTGTTTTTTTTACTTTGAGTTGAAATTGGTTTGGTCCTCCCCTAGTTTCTCTTATGCTCTAAGTATTGATTCATTGGGGTTTCCTCTTCTTCTTTTATTGTTTCTATAGAGGATCCCTAATCAGAAAATGGATGGTGTAAAAACCAAAACGTAAATGACTACATGTGTGTTGATGTGTTGAGTGGTGCTTAGATGGTGACTCCATCCTCAGAGAACTAAGGCCAGTGCCAGGCAGACTTCTATGGTCAGTGTCATGTATATGGCCAGACAGTTTAGAATAGGCTGGAAAGGACTTCAGCAGCTCCAGTAATTGGAACATGAGGACAGTGCCAGGCAGACTTCTATAGTCTGTGTAAGGTTACCTTATGGCTCCAGAAGAAGGAGGACGGATTGTGACATCTGGGTTTTACTTCAATTGAAAGCAGTGAAAGTAAGGAGGATGGCCCAAGACATCTGGGTTTTGCTTCTATTGAAAGAAATGGAAGTAAAACCTGGATGTCTAAAACTAGGGTTACCAGATGTCTGGATTTCCCCAGACGGCTTTTCAAAACTGGGCACTTTGTATGGATTTTGAAAGGCTTCCTGTAAAAATCACATCGGAAGGGGGCATCCGTGTATGTGCAGAAGCAACATGATGATGTCATGTCCGCGCATGCATGGATGCTGTCCGAGGGTGTGGCTGTGGGGTGGAATGGGGCAGAACTGTGGGCTTGGCCATGGGTCCCGATTTTCCTTCAGGAAAATCTGGTAACTCTATCTCAATCCGTCCTTTTTCTGGAGCAAAGTGCAGTGCTAAAAATAGCAGCGTTTTTGGCTCAAAGTAAGGGCTTCCTTAACTAAAAATGAATGTGTCTGTATTAAAAGAGGCGTGGAGGGGCATAATCGAAAGGGACGTCTAAGTCCGTTTACATCCATCTCGCAAGTTGTCCAAAGTTAAAAAGCGCCTAAGACACATTTTCGAAAGAGACGTCCAACTTTTTTTTACTTTCGAAAATCGTCTAATTATACGTCCTGCCGATCTGATCATCCAAGCCACTAAATCGTCCATCTTTATACCACATTTCCATCCAACTTTCTGTCCAAGTCCAAAATGCCTAGAACAAGCCCTGTTGGATGTGAGAGGGGTCTGCAAAGTGATGGACTGCACACCCAGACATGCCACCTAAATAGTGGGGTACCTTACAGGGCACTGCTTTGAATTTCACAAAAAAGGTGCCATGTCTTCTCCTCACTACAGCTCCCTTATAGGTGACGGTGAGCCCCCCCAAACCACCTCCAGAATCCCCTAGACCCACTTATCTACCACCCCAATAGCCCTTATGGCTGCAGGAGCCACTTATATGCCAGTAAAAAAGGGTTTTGGGGGTGTATAGGGGAGAGTACATGTTTAAGTATCATTGCAGTGATTACAGGGGCTTATGGACATGGGTCCTCCTCTCTATGGGTACCTAACCCACCCCCAAGACAACTTAAGCTGCCTCTGTGCTGGACGACTAGGCTTTCCTATGCCCGGCTGCCAGGTGATGATGGTCAGGAGGCTGAAACTTAAAGTTGTGAATAAAATTTTTATGGGGGTTGGTGTTCACTGGGGTAGAGTGTGGGGGTCTGAGTTATGTGTTTGCAGTGCTTATCTGGTGAGTTTAGGTGGGTTTTTGTGACTTAGACCATGTTTTACATGGTCTAAGTCACAACATCCAAGTTCCGTCTAGGCTCTGTTGTTAAACTTTCGGTTATACATGCTGTACGACTAAGTCTAAGCCGGCCCACGTCCCGCCCAACTCCCACCCTCGACACGCCTCCCAAAATGCCCCATTTAGCTTTGGACGTTGAGCAGCACTATGTAGGCCTAGGTCGTTTAGAAATATGTCCAAAACCCGGTTTTATTTTCAGCACTTGGACGTTTTTGAGAAATGTTCGTCCAAGTGCCGACTTAGGCCGGTTTTTGGACATTTTTCTCTTTCGATTATGAGCCCCATAGCCCCTGACAAAACTAGGAGTGAGGGCATAAAGATAAGTGCCTTTCCTTCACAGCACTCTATAGCACTTTATAATTTATGAAGAACCGGAAGAGAAAATTAATTCATATAAAAGATTAAAATTTTTTTGTTGCACATACTACTTGCTAAGACCAATGATGAAAGCACCACTCCAGTAAGGGTACGAATAGAAATATAAAGTAGTACCTTGGGTGTTTGAGGTCTAGCAGAAAAATCCATTTAATATATTTTTTTCCTCATTATTTGTTGTGTCCCATATACAGATTTGAATAGACTGGAGTGGACTTTTTTTTTTTTTTTTTTTTTTTATTTATAAAATTTTTACAATATTTCCAAGCGTATACATCTTGTACAGTAAAGTGAGATCAAACAACATATTAAACTAAGATTACAAAATTAATATTACTACAAGGAAATACTAATCTAGCTGATCTCACACTAGTCCTCAATATTATTGGATCCGTAATTAAGAGTAGAACATATATAATTCAAATTAATTAAATAAGAAAAATCCTTATCTGACTAAAGTGCAGGAAGCTAACTTTCCATGGACGTTGTTATTCCTCTTTCTAGACGTTTCATTGAGAGAAAGCTAATCAGTTGAGATGGCTCTGTAAATATATACTTCAATGATAAATATCTAAGTACAACTGGAGTGGACTTTGATGGCAAGGACACAGCCGGGCAGACTTCTATTGTCTGTGTCCCAGAAATAGCACAGAAATATCAGGATCAAGTATTTAATGCTATATTCATCGTTGGTTTAACTATGAATTGATAATAAGTGTGACTTTGGGGCAGATTGGATGGACCATTCATTTACTATAGAGTTCATTTTCAAAATAGAAAAGTCCGAAAAACGGCACAGTGTAGCAGATGGATGTTTATTTTGCAAAAATATTTATACAACTATTTTTGAAACTCATTTTTAAAATGTTTTTCTATGTATCATTTTATGTTTCTTCTGCCAAGATAGGTAGTACAAGAGACTGTAGGTGAGATAATTGTTATATTACTAATAAGTAAGATATGTATGTATTTTCCTGGGTGTACTTATGGAAATCACAGTTTTGTAACATTATTTAAGATGCGCCAGAAAGCTTTGTATTTCACACAGATAGTTTGATTTTCTGGTTATCTCTGTCTCTCAGCACTGATATAAAATAAAACACTTTTACATATTGCTCTTATGACTGGTTATTGGTGGATGGGAATCTAGAGACCTCGAACTGGACTGTTTCAGGTTGCCCAGGGATGCTGGCCACTGCTTGGTAAAAAATTTATTCTTGCTCCAGTGCAATACATGACTGGGTTTTTATGTTTGATCCCTTAAATGCCTCTGAATCTCTTTTTTTTTCCTCCTGTTTAGGGTTGCCAGATTTCCTCTTTGAAAAAAGAGGATGCCTGACCCCCCTTGTTCCCCCCTGAGTCCCCCAGCCCCACCCCCACACATACCTCCCCAAGCTCAAAGGCTGTATTTGGAAGCCTTTGTGCATGTGTGGATATAATGTGCGCATGTGTATGATGCCATCACAGTGACGGCCGTGCATGCGCAAAGGCTTCCAGACACGGTGTCTGAGCTCTGGACTTCCAAAACCCAGACATACTTTGGAAATCCCTCTGGGTGCTCAGACAGTCCTCTAAAAAGATGACATGTCCAGGTTTCCCCAGATGTCTGGTAACCCTACTTCTCTTAATTCATAAGCAAACTGGCATTATGGAAACTTTGAAAGTGGTTTATTTGACTGAATAATTTGGCCAATTACTTCTGTTTGCACATCTGTTATTTCTATTTCACATCTGGAAATATTTCTGTTCTAATCTTAGGGCTCCTTTTATCAAGCCACGCTAGCAGGATTAATGCGTGCGACTTTTCATCACATGTTAATCCCTGTGCTGGCCAAAAAACTACCACCTGCTCAGGAGGAGGTGGTAGCGGCTAGCACGGCCGGTGGTTTAGCGTGCGCTATTACGCGTGTTAAACCGCTAGCTCGGCTTGATAAATGGAGCCCTTAGTGTGGTTTTAGGGATAGTCTTCTTTCCTGTTTGAAGGGTCCTTTTGTCCCCTCTGTGTGATGCCCCTCTTTCCTAGTTGAGGGGCTTCCAGGTCCGTCCCTTCACTTTGCATGCTTTCATAAGTCATTGTGAAAATCATTTTCTTTTGCTTCAGATGACCTTGATAGTATAAACAGCGAAGGTTAATATTGCACTCTGACTTATTAACCTACCACATGCAAAGACGAACAGAAGCAAGATCAGCGCGATGTGTGTGATTCGCATGGTCCGATGTTAGTTAACAGGATTCAAGTTTAAGTTTCAAGTTTATTATAAAATTTGATTAATTGCCTATTCCAAATTCTAAGCGATGAACAAATCGAGAAAATTACAAAGTTAGGGGAAACAAACATCACTAACAAAAAGACTAAATCTACAAAACATAATAAAAATCAACTTTACAAACATAATAAAACACAAGGAAAGAATGGGAAAGAAATACAATCTTATTAATAAAAAGAAAGACAATTAAGGTCAAAAACAATAGGAAGGGAAAGGAGAAAAACTCACAAAAAATATAAAGATAAAATGAAACTCCTAAGAAATTCATTTAGTCATTGAATGCATCTTTAAAAAGAAAAGCCTTGAGTTTGCTCTTAAATTTTTCCAAATTTTTTTCCTCTCCTAAGTAAATTGGCAGGGAATTCCATGTTTGAGGAGCGGTAACGGAAAACATGGATTGCTGTCGTGCATTGTTTTATTCATGGAAGCCACATCACAAGAGTTTTTGTTTCCCTTTTAGGCTCTCTCCCACTAGACCAATTCTTGCCTACCCTTCCTCATAAAGCATGACTCGAAGTACACCTCCACAGGACTGCAAATCTTCAACGGACAGTTTGGAGAAACTGAAACTGAAGTGGGAATGACTGGAACAACAGTTCCGCTGTTGTTGGGAGGAAGAGCACACACACACACACTTTGTAAACGTCTCAGGTATTTCTAATAAATTGGAGGTCACTGCCAGAGATGCTAAGATAATAAATCTGGCTTATAAGCATATTTTCCTTGTACCCAGCAGGAACCCTCCTGGGATCATTTGTCTCCAGTTCATTATCTTGTCTGCATTATTCAGCAGCCCACTGCATGCTCAATGGGCTTCAAACAGCTTTTAACAGCTGCTGCATTTCCCAGTTCTTACTTAAATTCTTTATATTTCTTAACAACAACCAAAAAAAAAAAAAAAAAGCCCTTTAGAAGAGAGCTTTGATGGTTACAAGAAATCTAGATAGATTGATTTTATTTCAAAAAGTAGCCTTCCTTATTTAAGGTAAAATTTTTCTTAGTGTTAAATTGCAAAGCTAAAATAAAATACCTTCATCGCAAGGAAACAAGGAACTAGAAGGCAACCTTTTCAAATTCCTCCAAATTATTAACGTATTGCTAACAAACAAGTGCTTCAAAATACATGTTTTTTTGATACAAGGTTAATGCCAGTTGAGAACAAGGAAAAAGGGATCACATTAAGATGTATTTAAGTGGACTGACAGATCGGCACATTTAAGAAAATCTTCTCAGCCTGATAGAATGGATTCTGAGAAGCAGGAGGCAACAATTTTGTTTTGCAAATGAAGTCATATTTCCTTTCTTTTTCGATTTCTTTGATTTTTTTTTTTGGGGGGGGTGTAGTAGTTGGTGCTGTATTATGATTAGGGCTGCTGATTTTAGGTTTAAGGGGATAAACACCTACAAGACACCCCAGTGCAAAAAAACACTTAACCCTCCCTTTTACTAAGCTGTAGTAGGGGTTTCTACCACGGCCCAGAGTGCTAAATGCTCTGACAATCATAGAATTCCTATGAGCGTCTGAACAGTGTTGGAATATTTAGTGCCCTGGGCCGCAGTAGAAACCTCTAACATGGCTTAGTATAAGAGGGCCTAAAATATTGTAGGTGTTTATTGGAGAAACATATGAGAAACACCCCTCCCCATAGCATTCTCTCACTCTGCTCTAGGCTTGTTGTATAACCGTCAATCCATTTTTGTGCCTTTTCTGCACTAATAACTCCTAAGTGACATCAATGTACATATTTAATTCCACAGAAGACCAATATCATCTCTGGTACAAAAACACTGAAACACCAATTTTTTTGTACCTCCTAAGATACCCCAATTTGCAAAAAAAAAATAAACACAGAAAATTTATAATTTAGAGAAGACCTAATCATAAACTGGTTCAAGACTGATTTTTATAATGGCAGTAACTTCATGAATGTGATGGATAAGTCTATGGCTGACTCACTCTAGGTGTTTATAATCTCCATGATGCAAATAGCAGCCTAATATCAGGTTTTCCTGAAAATCTACTATAATAAAAGAGTGTATCTGGCCACTACTTATTGTGTGTTGTCAAAACTCTCAAAATGTTATGCGGTAGGATATGAATAAAGATATTCTAAGTGAGCAGGTAGTAGATTCTGCCAGGTACTTGTGTCCTGGATTGACCATTGTTAGAAACAGGAAACTGGGCTAGATAGACCATTGTTCTGACCTACAAGAGGCTGCTAAAAAAATTCTCAGTCCAGCCAAGAAGAGAATAATGTGGAGCCATGAAACCTACAAGTTATTCCACACTTTTCTTGACACTTTTTGTTTCAATGATATGAAATGAAATGAAAAGTGTGGAATAACTTGCAAGTTTCATGGTTCCACATCATCCTCATCTTGGTTGGGCTGAGAACGTTTCAGCACCCTTTTGTAGTATAGCTATTCTTATGTTCTTATGCTAGATCATATCTACATGTTCTGTCAGGCTCTGCTCCTCCTCCAGTAGTATCTCCAAAGAGTTGGGTAACTTCTTAGTTATGTGGCTTTGTCTCTGTCCTACCCAAATGTACCTACTCCAGCTCTTTGCCCACATGAAAAACTGATTTTTAAATTTTCTTTTCTTGCCCCTTCCAGGGAAAATCATGGTAACTAGACCATGTCACCAGTAATTCCATTTATTCAATCAAATGGCAGTCCAATGAGTTGTATAAATATCTAATAGAAAATGTTACAAAAACTCCTGTTTGGAATCATTTCTGGATCCTTAGAAACTGACAATACCACAACAGTTACATCTTGACATTTTGTTGAAAAGGAATATATCTTTGCAAGGTACAAATAGAGAAAAAAAAAAAATGACGGACAGCAAGCATGGCTCAAAGACTAATCCGAGCAAATCAACTACATCTTCAGTATGAGGCATCTCTTCACTTTCTGATTAAATACCAGGGAATTCTGTGAAAAGGGATATAGGAGGGATACTTGGCCCTCCTTAAAATCCAGTCCCTCTTAATAAGTATGCAACTGGGAAAGCTGAGTTGAGGCAAGGTTTAGGAGAAGTCCCTATAATCCGCAGCTTCAGAATAAAGCAGGGAGGTCCAGAGGGACCAAAGCCTCCAGGATGGATCCTGGGACTGCTAAAGTGAAATTTGTAGGTTTTATAGCCTGAAAAGTAGAGCAAGCTACATTTGTACATTGCCAGAGACTGCTCAGGAATACTGTGAACTCGTCTATTGCTCTGATAGAACACTCCCCCCCCCACACATTTTGATATTTAATCCCGAATAATTTTATATTTAAATCTGAACTGACAGGCTGCAATGAAAGACAGACTTATTTTGTGTTTGAACCTGAACTACAGAAATAAAGATTTTTGCTGCCTTTAAATTGTGGTCTGTCTGTATAAAGGCTTAAGGTCAGTGGCATGCCAAGGAGGGGGGCCCTCGTGGTTTGGGAAACTCTTCCCCTTCTTGCAGTAACAGTGGCAGTGCAGCCTTCACAACTCACTGATCTGGCCAGCATTGGGCCTTCCTCTCTACTGGGTCCTGCCTTCGCGAAAGCAGGAAGTAGGCGGGACCCAACAGAGACACAGGCCCGATGCCGGTCAAAGCAGCGAGTTGTGAAGGCTACGCTATTGACGATAAAAGGCAAGTTTTCAGGGGGAGGGGGAGAAAGCTGTGACAGAGATAGAAATAGATGAGGTGGGCACTGATACTCACTCACACTGTCATAAAACTGTTTGTGCCTTAACTGCATTGAAGAACCCCCAGCCCTCTGGAACAGTTTCTGAATTCTCTAGGCATTCAACAGAAAAGACAAGTAGGAAGAAAATCAGATAACTGACATATGAAAAATAATGCATTGTAAACCGCATAGAACTTCACGGTCCTGCGATATATAAACTGTTATTATTATTATTATTATTAATGCAAAGGTATAATTTACTAGAGGGAAAATACATGCAATGCAACTATAAAAGGACAATCATAAGTGGCATGACAAACACCACTCAAGGAACACGGAAAGCTAGCAGTTTGAGAAACTGAGCTTGCACTTAACATGTGGTCACTTTTCTATACAGTATTTGTGATCTGTGTTCTGTGTGTGTGACCAAGGACAGGTAGCCTGATAGCATCAATTTTCTATTTAGCAATCTGTAAGAGGTTCTGGTGGCTCCTTTATCTCATCTTAGAGCTTGGCGTTGTCCTGGAGGACTGGAGAAGGGAAAATGTGGTCCCTCTGCACAAGATCAGAAGTAAGGAGGAGGTTGGGAATTACAGGTCCATTAGTCTGACCTTGATAGAGAGTAAACTAATAGAAACGCTTCTTAAGCAGAGGATAGTGAGATTTCTAGAATCAAATGGACTGTAGGACCCAAGGCAACATGGTTTAATGAGAGGCAGGTTTTGTCAAACAAATCTGATTGATTTCTTTGACTGGTTGACCAAAGAGTCGGATATGGGAGAGGGTAAGAGATGATTTGATAGAGACGTTTAAATATCTCTGTGGCATTAATGTACAGGAGATGAGTCTTTTTCAAATGAAGGTAAACTCCAAAAGGAGAGAGTATAGGATGAAGTTAAGAAGTGATGGGTTTAGGAGTAATTTAGGGAAATACTTCTTTACAAAAAGGTTGGTAGATGTGTGGAATAGTCTCCCGGCAGAGGTGGTGGAGACAAAGACTGTTTGAATTCAAGAACGTGGGGGACACGCATGTGGAATCTCTTAAGGAGAGAAGAAGATAGTGGATGCTATGGATAGGAATGGGCCATTTTGTCATTATTTGCTGTTATGTTTCAATGTTTATTATTTATGTACAGAAATGTGATATACCACCTTTCATTAATATCAAAGTGGTTTACAAAGATGCAAAAAAATTTGTTCAGCTTTCCCAATAGATATATGAGATGTTCTAGGGCACACTGTAATATTTGCTTTTTTTGGGAATTTAGTGTTGGCATGGTAGACTTACTCTAAGTTCTGGGTTATGCATTACTTCACAATATTTATTTAATTCATTTTCCATCCCGTTCTCCCCAATGAGCTCAGAATGGGTTATAGGTTAACATAGTGATGACAGGTTACAGTTGACGTATTTACAAACAATATGTTCATCTGATTTTGATCTGTACAGAGGATCCAGTTCCAATATACATTTCTTCTTGATTCTTACTTAAGCATAATATACATTTTTTCTTCGTTGTTCCTCATATGCCTTTATGTTCCTGTTAGTGAGATTATACTACAGTCAGAAATTTGAGTTTTATAGGAAAATGTGGTGGTTCTGATTTGCACTCACTGTTGGAGGAGGGCTGGAGATTCTGTACATACAAATTTCTGTGACTTTAATACTATATGGGGGAAGCATCCATGTATTGGGATACTGCTTTAATGGTTGCTGAAGAATGCAATCTCTTCTACTTCAGCATTGCCCTTAGCACTCAATGGGGCCTGCAGGTGCTGTAGCATGCACTACTGACCTTACTGAAGTTATTTGTTGGGGACAGGGCAGGGATGCAGCAGGTGGTGTGGTTTATTTTTTTTTCCTCTCTCTCGCTCTTTCAATAAGTTGGCAATTCTAGACAAAACATACCAATCTCTAGCCTTGCCCCCAGGTACTCTAGTTGACATTGCCTCAGAGCCCATCCCATTTTGCTGCCTATCTTGGTTCAATGTCCTACAGTGTTGTTGCCAGTGACTAGCTCCTGCTACCAGACATGCAGGGCCAGTGGAAGCACTAGGCAAGCTAGGTGCCCATCTAGAGCACCACAGTTATGGGGTGGGAGCCACATGACCTAGTGCCAAACAGCATGAAATAAAAGGAAAGTATGCCAGTGAACTGTCAAGAGAACTATATCTACCTCCTTACAGCTATAATTTTCCCTCCATATTACATTGTACCTCTCCTGTGGCTTGAACCAATCCTTCAGACTAGAAGAGGCTGTAATCGAGTATGTATAATGTGGGTGACATGCAGCACATCCCCTATGCACTCTACCCAAATCTGGAAATAGCTTGAGCAGTCTAGGATTTCTTTCTCACTAGACACTAAGGGCCAGATTCTGTAAAGAATTCCTAATTTTAGGCATCCACAATATGGCCATCCATCGACTTAGGCGTCCAAATAAAGTGGATAAGTCCAATTAATGACTTTAACAAGCATTAATTGACACTTAGACATCCAAATGCTGGACATGATTCTATAAACAGACGTCCACAATTTTGTGGACGCCTATTGGAAAATGTTGTGCCTAAAAAATAGGTGTAGGCATGGCATGGGAGTGGCTTTGATATGAACATCCATTTACAGAACCACATGCCACTCAATGCCCGAACATGTCTACCTAATGCCTAAATGTAGGCGGTACAAAACCAGGTCTACTTTTGAGCATGAGCTGGGCGCTAGGTAGCCATCACTTAGGCATGCCATAGGTGTCCATTTATAGGTGAACGGAATTTTTATTTTTGGGGTACAGAGGACTTCAGGTTGTTATCAAAATATGTTTAATAATGCATCACTTAAACGAAGCACAAGAAAATATATATATATATTGCATACAAAACTTCTATTTTTGGGCTAAAAATGACTCTTATTTGATAATAATAGAAAAAGATGTTTAATAATGCATTACTCAAGCACAGCACATGAATATATATATATATATATTGCATACTAAATCTCATTTCCGTTCAATAAATTTTTATTATAATTTGAATAATACATTATCCAATAATACAATGAAAAAAAGGAAATCATCAAAAACAAATTACATAATCAAAAATACATAATTCCTTTTTAAGCCTTCTAAAGAGTGAGACTTAACACAATATATTTATCATTAGAATAAAGAAAAGATAAAGGACATGATTCTCAGAGCCTTCCGCAAACCTTGAATCATACCTTACTATAATAGGGATCTATGTTCTCCTCTTAAATCCTTAGGAGCGAAACAAAAAAAACAAACAAAAAAAGAAAGCTTGAAAACTTATTTCTGTTCTCTAGCCACTAAGAATTGTTGTAATTGAATAGGATCCCAAAAAACAAATTCAACATCTTGCAGTTTGACTAAACATTTACAAGGAAATTTCAAATAGAAAGATGCTTCTATGGCCAAAACTCTACTTTTTAACCTCAAAAACTCTTTCCTTCTGAATTGAGTGGCTCTAGAAACATCAGGAAAAATTCTAACCAAATCACCGCAAAACTTTGTTAACCTATTTTTAAAGTAAAGTTTCATAATTAACATTTTATCTATCTCACTCATGCATGTTATTATCAGGGTAGACCGACTCTGGATCACCTGAGTATCTTCCAGGAAATCAGTTAAGTTAATTTCAGTTGCGACCAGGTGGTCTACATCCTGGGCAGATTCCTTCTTCTCTTGGAGAAGATAATAATAATTATTTATTGGAAAATTCTCTGCATTGGACAATCCGAGTATTTCTTTAAAAAATTTCCTTAACAAAATTTCAGGAGATAACAAATGAGTTACAGGGAAATTGACCAAGCGGAGATTTCTCACTCTATGCATATTTTCCATTGATTCTATTTTAGCATGTATCACAGTGGAATCTTTAACAGCAGATACTGAGACAGCTTGTAATGTATTACATTGAGCTTCCGTAACATTTAGTCGTTTATCAAAAGAACTCAAATTGGAATCCACATTTTCTAATTTAAGAGAAACAGACTGCGAAAAGTCCACCGTTTGTTTCATCGTAGACCTAAGGAACCCTTCAACTCTCAAAATACCAAGCCACACATCTTTAAGAGTAATATCATGTGTTTCCACCGAAAGTGATTGCTCCTCCACAATTCCTGAAAAATCCAGTGCTTTAGGTATTTCAGTATATACCAACTTATTTATCTGAGTGGAAGCAACCGCTGGTTAAGTGGTTACTGCAGGAATGAAGTTCCTGCATTCACATGATGCTGGGTGAAGGGGAGGAGATCGGTCAAGAGGACTCATTGAAGCACCAGATAAAGAAGAGTTAATATTAATGGATTCTGATGGAAAATTTCCAGCTACCAGAGTTAGATGCTTATCTATAGGGCCAGATATAGCAGGAGTGGCACTTTTTGGTTTAATTTTCCTCTTCCTCATGTTGATTTAACACTGATAAGATAGCGATGTGATAATTAATATGAGATACTATACCGCCTCCCCGGCTCCTCATGTCTCCAAGGGGCACCCAAGGGGCCTAACGTGCCCCTTTGGGCACGCCCCTTCAGCCACGCCCTGCGGCCGCATGGCTGCGGCCACACCCGCTGCGTCGTCGTCAATTTATCCAGTAGAGACGGACCCAATGACGTCAAGGGTCGTCTCGGTGAGTGTCTGCCTGGGAGATTCCAATGGCAAAGAACCGCTGCTGCGGGGAACACGGGGACGGCAGAAAAAGTCTCCTTGGTTCCCGTCAGGTAATGTGTCCAGCTCCCCAGTAGTCCGCTGCGTCGTCGTCAATTTATCCAGTAGAGATGGACCCAATGACGTCAAGGGTCCATCTCGGTGAGTGCCTGCCTGGGAGATTCCAACGGCAAAGAACCGCTGCTGCGGGGAACACGGGGACGGCAGAAAAAGTCTCCTCGGTTCCCGTCAGGTAATGTGTCCAGCTCCCCAGTAGTCCACTGCGGCGGCGTCAATTTATCCAGTAGAGAAGGACCCAATGACGTCAAGGGTCCGTCTCAGTGAGTGCCTGCCTGGGAGATTCCGACAGCAAAGAACTGCTGCTGCGGGGAACACGGGGACGGCAGAAAAAGTCTCCTCGGTTCCCGTCAGGTAATGTGTCCAGCTCCCCAGTAGTCCGCTGCGGCTGCATCAATTTATCCAGTGGAGACGGACCCAATGACGTCAAGGGTCCGTCTCGGTGAGTGCCTGCCTGGGAGATTCTGACAGCAAAGAACCGCTGCTGCGGGGAACACGGGGACGGCAGAAAAAGTCTCCTCGGTTCCCGTCAGGTAATGTGTCCAGCTCCCCCTCATTTCCAAAAGGTTAAGAAAAGGAGATACACTACTGACAATGGCTGTAGCTCAGAGCTAATAGATGTGCCTGGTGCACAATAATGACATCATTTTGATATCATCAAGATGCATCTAGATGGCAGAATGTCACTACACAATAATAGGAACCACTGTCTAAACAAAAGATCTTACAGCTCAGTGGTTAAAGGCACTGCTTCCAAAGGTCATGAGTTCAAATCCACTCTACAGCTTCTTATTTGCTCTCATACGAGAGTATGGGTTATGGACTTTGCCATTTATATTAGCACTCTGCCCTTTCCAGGGTCCAGAGGAAAACTTATTTTTACCCTGAGATGGTTTATGATGTCCTAAGGTATCATCTCTCATGGTAGGAACCTATGCCTAAAAGAAAGCACCTGTGGCTCAGTGGTTAAAGGCACTTCTTCTATCTTCCAAAGGTCATGGGTTCAAATACCCAGACACATCTACTAGGTATGAACTACAGCCATTATAAGTAGTGTATCTCCTTTTCTTTTCTTAACCTTTTGGAAATGACATAGAGGAACATAGAGGCCAAAAGAGGAATTGGATAAGTGTTGAAGGTACATATTTGATATTTATCCTAGAGAAATGACTTTTTCTAATCAAGAGGATATAAACTTGGCTTTGGAATTGACATGTAGTTTACTATCTGAATGTGTGTGGTGCAATGGTTAGTGCTACAGCCGTAGCACCCTGACATTATTGGTTTGAATCACACTCTGCTCCCTGTGACAGAAGCAAAATAATAATAAAAAAAGGATTAAATCCTATATAATAAAATGCTAAGCGAGCATGCGCACTCTTACCCCGTGTTCCCTGATCCCTGATCTGTTGGGCTGTGGCAGGTAAGAGTACGCATGCGCGTGTCTAAGGACTGGCAATAGGTAACACGCCGTGACTCCCCCCCCCCCCCAGCCCACCCTACCTGGCACACCAGTAACACGCCACGACTCCCCCCCCCCCGCCACCGACCCTACCCGGCACACCAGAAACCCTTGTTGACCCTCCCAGCCGACCCTCCCACCGCTAGATGGCCGACAAACCTCCCAGCTCCAGCAGCGTCCGAGGCACAGTAAACACGCTGTTTCGCGTCCTTCTACTGGACTAATTTCCTCTGCCACGTCCCTGACGACCGCAGTAATGATTCCTGGCACAGCAACTATGATGAAGCCCATAGGAATTGAATTAGCTGGGTTGCAACTGTCACGCAGGAATTGCCACCATGGCTTTGTAAAAGAGGCCATGACAGCTGCATGGCATGAACCAGGTTCATTGTCACTCAAGTAAGGGAAAATGTGCAAAAACACTGATCACAGATGTAAGTGTCCCCCCACCCCCCCACACAGAATGATAATTAATATAATGGGAGAGTCTCGAGGGATTTTCACACCAGTTTACCCCATCTTCAGCAAAACCATGATGACAGAATTCTCCTCTGCTGTGTCACGAAAGAAGTGTGTCCATGTGGTGTGGAAAGGGCAGAAAGGGTGGAGCATCGCAGGGAGAATGTCCTTTGAGTGGCTTCAGGCTGCCGGTCTAAGGTGAGAGTTGCTGTGCAGTATGATCTGTAGTAGAAAAACAATAGAAAGATTGTGGAACAGAAGATTGGATGTACCAGTTTGTAGTTTAATAAGCGTCCAAATAACTTTAAAGCACTAATCATAAAAACAACCCACAAAGGGTGTATACAGTCACAAGTGACCACAGGATAGAAACCAGATAATGTATACCAGGCATGTCCAACAGATAGATCGTGATCAGAGGTAGATCACCAGCCCCACTTGGCTCCATCTCTCCAGCAGCTCGCCCCATCGCTAAAAGAGAGCTCATGCAGGCAGGTCATCTGCCGAGGACTTGCTGCCACTGCTAATCCTTTGCCTGTCTTATTTCTCTGCCTGCAGGAATCTTGCCTGCGGGTGTATTAGGGGCGGTTGTTGTTTTCGTGCCAATAGTTTGTGGGTACCCCAGGGGGCCGCCTCCCATGCCCCGTGACAATATGCCACAGGCCAGGCATCATACCTGCTCTCTTGCCTCTCAGGATCACTCATTCCTGCCCCCACCCCAACACTCCTTAGAAGTGTGTTATATACCGGCCGATATCCATTCGCCCAGGCTTTACCTGAATACACTTACCATATTAGTTGTGTCGTGTGCTGGTCATTGGTCGCTTTATAGTTCGCTTTCATTAAATGTGTTTGGGAAGACACAAGAAAGTGTCAAGAATTTGGTGATTTTTGCGGGCTTTTCCAATTTTGTTCTAACTTGCCTATGCCTTGCCTTCGAATTGGTTCAAACCATTGTGACTTTTGCTTGCCTCTGCAATTTTATTTTGCCTTGCCTTTGTGTTGATTCTACACTGTGTGCAGAATTTATTAAATCACGTGTGGTGGTATTTGAACTTGTTTGGCGGTATTTGATTTTATCTGGTTTGCTGGACAGGTGTTTGAGTTTTTTTGATGATTGTTTGGTGGTATTTGATTATTGGTGCCAGTATGATGAATTCTTTTTACTTTTAGAACTGCATGTGTGGTTTTGGCATCTTGTATTGCACATCATCCAGAGGTCTTCTATTCCTGTTGATCTTTAATACTTTGTGACAGTGACAGTTTTGGACCAGATTCAATCAGTGTTAATACTAAATTAGCAGATTTGGCTTTCTTATATCCAAGCACCCCAGTATAACGAAGATGAGTGTTCCAATGAAGAGCAAAACCTACCACTTTCATGATGAAAGGGAAATGGACTACTTCTTCATCATGATGAAAGACAAGTGTTGTTGTCTAATTTGTAACACCCCAGTATCCTTGCCCAAAAAGGGTAATCTGGAATGTCATTATAAGGCTCTGCATAGCAATAAGTTTGATGCTGATTTTCCACCCAAAAGCATATTGTGCTCGCTGGGAACCATTCTGGAATACCTTGACAGCTAGAGCCCTTAGTCACTTATTGAATGTTTGATCTCCACTGGTAGATGACACACTGGACTGGAATATTTATATTATATTTGGTGAACTTCTGTTGTTGGGGGTGGGGGTGGGGGGTGATGGGGACGGGAGTGGATATGGACTGAAATGTTGTACTCATTTGCTTACTTTCATTGAGCACTTCGTCACCGTTTTGTGTTAAGTTTGAAAACTCAATAAAATATACATCTACAAAAAAAATAAAAATAAGAAAGAGATCACAGCTGCTATTCAAGATGTACAATTGTCAAGAAACACCATCGTGCGGTGAATAGAAAAGATGTGTGGAGACACAACTGAACAATTGTTGGAGGAATGTTTTTTTAATACTTCAGTGTTAAAGAAGAACTACTTGGAATGATTTCTTTAAAAGGGAGAATTACCAGTCAGGAAATATTCAGTTCTTTCCATTCTTCTGTGACGAAGTGTAATCTTCCATTGCATACACTTGTTTCCATTACTACTTATGAAGTAAGAGCAATGACAAGTAAGCTTAAGGGTTTCATAGCCCTCTGTAGACAGCATGACGACTTCCCAGATTTCCTTTCTTACCACTGCATCATTCACCAGCAAGTTTTAGCAAGCAAGAGACTCAATACAAACTGTCATGGACATCACTTTCAAAATTGTAAATTCAGTTCATGGAAGATCACTTCAAAGATGGCTTTTCAATCTTACTCTTGATGAAGAAGCAGCAGAAATCATTTTACACACAGATGTAAGGTGGCTAAGTAGGCACAAATTTATGCAAAGATTTCATGATTTGCTGAATGAAATAAGAAGTTTTTTGAAGGAGAGGAGAGATGACCAAGCAGAGTTGGAAGATAAGGAGTGGTTATGTGATCTGGCATTTCTCGCTGACTTTACAGGCAAACTAAGTGATATGAACCTTGAACTACAAGGTAAAAACAAATGCATTGGCGAGATGATGAGTACTTTCCATTTCCCCTCGCAGTTCTTACTAGATCTTCGTTTCTCTGTTTTGTTTTTGCTTAAATTGCTTAACAGCTGATCACATGCAAATAAATGACAGAAGGTTAATTAAAAATGGGAGGGGAAGGATCCTCCAAATTTATTGGGTTAAAATTTAATTTGAAACTAATTTGAAACTTAATTTTCATGGTGGTAGATCACTGGAACTTTTGGCAGAAAAAGTAGATCACGACCTGTTCGAAGTTGGACATGCCTGATGTATACAATAAAAATAACCCAACATGGGCTGTGTTTCAGCAAAATAAAAATGCCTTCCTCAGGGGTCTTAGAGGGTCCTTGGCTGTCTTAAATATAAAAACATAAAAGTCACAAAAAATCCAAGTAGTTAAGAGGCTACAATGTAGTCTTGTGAACTGTGCCGCTTGTTTGTAGCCTGTTAACTATTTGGATTTTTTGTGATTTTTATGTTTTTATATGTACGGCAGCTTATTAAACTACAAACTGGTACATCTAATCTTCTGTTCCACAATCTTTTTGTTGTTTTGCTGCTCCATTTCCTTTGTGGAACCTTTTGGTGCTATTTGGATTCTGTTGTTTTGCTCTGTGGTAGAGGCAGGAGCACCTCTGAGTCTGATTGGATGGATCCTGGATGGATGAATTCTTGCAGAGCAGAGAAGAATGTTGGTGCAAAGGACAGAAGGAAACTGTATGCTATTGGGATTGGGAAGAGAGAAAGAGTGAAATAATCTTGGGGTTGGAAATGAGGAAAGAATGAAGTGGCTTCTGGGTCTCAGAGGGTAGGAAGAAAGAGAAAGAAGAAAATGCTGTTGTTTGGAAAGTGTAGCTTCTCGTGTAGGGGCTCCTAGGGTGGCTCCCCCTTAAAAGGGGTCGAGCCGAGCGCGGCTGCTTCTCTGACCGAGGACAGCGGCAGGGGCTCGGAGGAGCGGCGGAGAGGCCAACAGAGTCGGGCGGAGGCGGGCAGGCAGGCGATCCAGCGGGGGTAGCGGCGAGAGTAAGCTCCGCCCACCCCACCGCGTCAGAGGCAGCGTCAGCGCCCGGGCTCCCCCTTAAAAGGGGTCGAGCCAACGGCGCGCGGCCGTTCGGCGCGCGGCGAAGGCGAGCGGCAAAGGCGCTCGCCTTAGCGAGAGCGCCTTTGCGAAGGAGCCTTGCGAGGGAGGCAGAAACACCAATAAATCACCTTCTTTCTCTTTTCTCTCTGCAGGAGCACACCAGCACTTTCCGAGAGCGATGGAGGACCCAGGATCCCAGAGGTACTTTCCGGTATACTGCACAGAGTGCAATATGTACGACTACCTCCCTTCGGGAAGGCGGGAGTACATATGCAGTTGGTGTCAGGAACTGGAAAGCCTGAGGATGGAGGTCGGCAGATTGAGGGTCAAGGTCCAGGAACTAGAGGGACTGGAGGAACTGCGCACCACAGAGGAGACGAGCTGGTCTACCCAGAACGCAGACGGAGCAGCCCCCATTGTGGACCAGGTGAGGGACCTCGAGAGATTCATCGAGGAGGCCTATAGGACAGTGGAGGAACGGGATCAGCAGCAGCGCAGACGGATGTCGGCAGACGAGACCCAGGATCCACAAGGCGACACCGGGGAAGGACCTAGCGGAGGGACCACGCAAGAGGAGGAGACCGTGACTCACCAGGACCCCGAGGGAGAGACACCACACTACACCGAGGACACCGACCTGAGGCAGAGGAGGTTGCTGAGGAAAGGAAAGTCTGCTATTGTGGTGGGAGACTCGATCTTGAGAGAGGTAGACAGTCACGTAGCAGGAGGAAGGGAGGACCGGCTAGTGACTTGTCTCCCAGGGGCCAAGACACGAGACATCACTGATAGGATCGAGAGGATCCTGGACGGAGCAGAGGCAGAGGAGACTGCGGTAATAATCCATGTCGGAACAAACGATGTGAGCCGGAGGAACTTCAGCATGGACGCACTGACTGACCAGTTCAGGGTCCTGGGACGAAAGCTGAAGCGGGGCACACGGAGGATAGCATTCTCGGAGATCCTGCCTGTACCGAGAGCAGATGCAAAGAGGCAGGCAGACCTCCAAGCTGTAAATGCATGGTTGAGGAGATGGTGCCAGGAGGAGGGCTTCCGCTTTGTGAGGAACTGGACGTCCTTCTGGGGAAAGAGCAAGCTCTACCGGCGGGACGGCCTGCACCTGAGCACAGCGGGAACCAGACTACTGGCAGCCAATGTGAGGAAGGAGATCGAGAGAGCTTTAAACTGAGGAGAGGGGGAAAGCCGACAGCTGATCTCATGTTGACGCTTCGGACAACAGTATCCAGAACAGATGCTGAACGGGCTGACTGCAGGGAGGAAGCAGAGGGACCGGAAGATCTCAAAATCAGACAGCGAGGGAAACATCAGGTAAAGGGAGCTTGCTGGGAGAAGACTAAGGGGCATGGGGACACAGGGGGACTGGGTGGCATGAGGGCGAAAGACGAGAGTAATATAGAGGTACCACAAGGCGAGGGGGATCAAACAGAGGCTCAAGGGGTGATAGCCCAGGAGGGGGCCGGAAGGGCTAGAAATCCCAGAGGAAAAGCAGGGAAGTGGGGTGGCAGGAATGTGGGGAAACTGAAAGCTAAGAGGGTAAAGGCTGAGGGCAAAGCAGAAGCGCAGAGAGCGGGAAAACTGCCAGAAATCCAAGGGCAAGTGGCCCAGATAAATGCAGAGGTGGAAGAAAAACGACGGGACCTGCGGTGCTTATACGCAAATGCAAGAAGCCTCACGGCCAAGATGGGTGAACTAGAAGTCGTGGCCAGGGAGGAGGACCTGGATATAATTGGAATTGTAGAAACCTGGTGGACAGAGGAAAACCAATGGGATGTAGCGCTGCCGGGGTACAAGCTCTATAGGAGGGACAGGACCCACAAGAAGGGGGGAGGCATAGCACTATATATAAAGGACTCTATCCACTCGATCGGGATGGATATGGCAACGAAGACAGAGGGGCTGGAATCGCTATGGGTCAAATTACCGAGAAACAAGGGTGCGGCCATAAAACTGGGGCTGTACTATCGACCACCTGGCATGCCAGAGGGAGTCGGACATGACTTGGAAGCGGAATTGAGACAGGAGTGCAGGACTGGAAGTGTAACAGTGATGGGGGACTTCAACTACCCGGGGATAGATTGGAGTACGGGTCACTCCAACTGCACTAGGGAGACAGGATTTGTAGAAGCGGTGAAAGACTGCTTCATGGAGCAACTAGTCAAAGAACCGACGCGAGGGGGTGCTACTCTTGACCTCATCCTAAACGGATTAGGGGGGCCAGCGAGAGGGGTAGAAGTGGGAGGACCACTAGGCAACAGTGATCACAACATGATTAGATTCACACTAGAAAGAGGGACACCCGTGGTTAGGAGGACTGCAACAACTGCGCTGAACTTCAAGAAAGGGAACTATGCTGCTATGAGGGAAATGGTGGGGAGGAAGCTCAGAAACATCTTTAGGATGGAGACTGTGGGAAGCGCCTGGACCCTATTCAGGGACACCCTGCAGAAAGCGCAGAGAATGTACGTCCCCAATTTCAGGAAAGGCTGCAAGAACAAACGATCAAAGGACCCGGTTTGGATGTCAACAGAAGTAAAAAGGGTGATAAAGGACAAAAAAGTATCTTTCCGGAGGTGGAAAAAGGACCCAACAGAGGAAAATCACCAGACGCATAGGAAATGCCAAAAGGAATGCCACCGAGAGGTAAAAAAAGCAAAGGGGAAATACGAAGAGGGGCTGGCCAGGGAGACGAAAAACTTCAAGGCATTCTTCAGTTACGTTAAGGGAAAGCGACCAGCGAGAGAGGAGGTGGGGCCGTTGGACGATGGGGACAGGAAGGGAGTGATTAAGGAGGATAAAGAGGTAGCTGAGAGGTTGAACACGTTCTTCTCGTCGGTTTTCACGAGCGAAGACACAACTAATATACCGGACTCAGAGGAGCTCATGAGTGGGGAACAGGCTGAAAAATTAGAGCACATAGAGGTAAGTAAGGAGGATGTCCTCAAACAGATAGACAGATTAAAATGTGGCAAATCACCGGGCCCGGACGGGATCCACCCAAGGGTTCTGAAGGAACTAAGACAGGAAATAGCGGGCACAATCCAACATGTTTGCAACCTATCCTTGAAAACTGGTGAGGTACCAGAGGACTGGAAAGTGGCAAATGTCACACCTATCTTCAAGAAGGGATCGAGGGGTGACCCCGGGAACTACAGGCCGGTGAGCCTGACTTCAATTATAGGGAAGATGGTGGAAGCTATGATCAAGGACGGCATTTGCGAGCACATCGAGAGGAATGGCCTACTGAGAACAAGCCAGCACGGATTCTGCAAGGGAAGATCATGCCTAACGAACCTTCTGTACTTCTTTGAGGGAATAAGCAGTCGGGTGGACAATGGGGAGCCCATAGACATCATTTACCTCGATTTTCAAAAGGCTTTCGACAAGGTGCCACATGAAAGGCTACTTAAGAAGCTGTGGAGCCACGGGGTGGGAGGGGATGTGCACAGATGGATCAAGCACTGGTTGTCAGGTAGACTGCAGAGGGTCGGAGTAAAGGGTCAATATTCTGACTGGCGGGGAGTCACGAGCGGTGTGCCACAGGGATCGGTGCTGGGGCCGTTACTCTTTAATATATTCATCAATGACCTGGAAAGGGAGGTAAAGTGTGAGGTTATAAAATTCGCAGACGATACCAAACTGTGCGGCAGAGTTAGGACCAGGGAGGAGTGTGAGGACCTGCAAAGGGACCTGGACAAGCTGGAAGACTGGGCAAACAAATGGCAAATGCGCTTCAACGTGGACAAATGCAAGGTCATGCATATAGGGAAAAAGAACCCGCTGTTCAGCTATAAATTGGGGGGGGGGGTATTGTTGGGAGACAGCAGACTCGAGAGAGACTTGGGTGTGCTAGTGGATGCATCACTGAAGCCATCTGCACAGTGTGCGGCAGCCTCGAAAAAAGCCAACAGGATGCTGGGCATCATAAAGAAGGGCATAACAACCAGAACACAGGAAGTCATCATGCCACTGTATCGAGCGATGGTGCGCCCACATCTGGAATACTGCGTTCAGTATTGGTCGCCGCACCTCAAGAAGGACATGGCGGTACTTGAAAGAGTCCAAAGGAGAGCAACGAGAATGGTAAGAGGGCTGGAACACTGCCCATACGCCGAGAGGCTGGATAGGCTGGGGCTCTTCTCTCTGGAGAAAAGGAGGCTCAGGGGAGATATGATAGAAACCTTCAAGATCATGAGGGGCATAGAGAGGGTGGATAGGGACAGATTCTTCAGACTGAAGGGGACAGCTAATACGAGGGGGCATTCTGAGAAACTGAAGGGAGATAGGTTCAAAACAAACGCAAGGAAGTTTTTTTTCACCCAGAGGGTCGTGGACACTTGGAATGCATTACCGGAGGAAGTGATCAGGCAGAGTACGGTCCAGGGATTCAAACAGGGATTGGACGGATTCCTGAGGGATAAAGGGATCATGGGATACTGAAGGAGGAGCTGGGATGTAACACAAGTATAGAAAGTTAACCAGGTAATGAGTAAAAACCAACCAGGTCGTGCATGTGAAAGACCGGAGGGCTAGGGCTTCGATAGGAAGGCAGGACTTAAATGGGAAGCCAAGGTGGCAAGGGAGCCCCTTCTGATGATTCTGACAGGTCGTGACCTGTTTGGGCCGCCGCGGGAGCGGACTGCTGGGCAGGATGGACCTGTGGTCTGACCCGGCGGAGGCACTGCTTATGTTCTTATGTTCTTATGTGGGAAGACAAAGGTAGGCTGCTGGAACTCAGGAGTGGGTTGGGGGATGTTGTGCTAAAGATTTGCCTAACATGTAGCCTCATGCTTGAGAGAACCTTCTTAAAGGGACCAGTGGAAAGGTAATCCTGGCTGGAACACCTTCCCCCCCCCAGTCAAACCCCTAACCTCCTAAGGGTTCTCCCCTCCCCCCTCAGAGATGAGGCCCTCAACACTGTAAAGGTATCCCCCACCCCTGAATCAAGACCCTGCCCCCAAAGACATCCCACTTTCCTGAAGGCACTCCATCTTCCCAAAGACCTCCCAGAACCTTCCTGGGGTGGGGGGAGGGTTTATCCTTGTATAGAGACTAATGGAAAGAGTGTTACTCAGTTGCTTTTGGCCACTTTGGCACCAGATTCTCAAAATAGTATCAATGATTCCTAATAGTAGTCTTGCAGTATTACCACAAGAGATCAAGCTGACAAATATGGAGGTAGGAGTTGACTATGAGAGTTTGGGAGGATGCTTTGGGGGCAAGGGGATTGGCGCAGGGGGTTGTCTGTATGCAATTCCTTTCCACCAGCTCTTGGGCCACATGTTAGCAGCCTGATGCTTCAGAAAAGAAAAACAAAAGCATCTCAAAGCTGGCATTTTTTCCAATAATAATGTAGTTTATGAATGTCAACACAAGCTGCATTATTCATTATTGGATATGCATAATAAGGTGCTTAGAATACATTTGCTTGCTTTGCATTTCATTATTATGTAATTTGCTTTGCCTTATATATTAACATGCATTATAGCAAATTAATGCATGATTTTGCCATTTAATGCACATTAAGAGGCAAATATTCCCTAAATGCAGGCTATTAACTAATTTCCTATGAGTAATGCAATATTTATATATTTACCCCCTTTTATGAAGCCACATTAAAGTTTTTATTGCCAGCCGCGATGGTAAAAGTTTCAACAATCATAGAAATTCTATGAGTGTTGGAGCTTTTACCGCCACGGCCGGTGATAAAAAAAACCCTAACGTAGCTTCAAAAAAAAAAAAAAAGGGGGGGGCTGTTAATTAGTTATTCAGAATTTTGGTATACCACTATTAGAAATAAAACATCATAGCAATGTACAGTTCCAGTAAAATCAAAGCATTAACCATTTCTGGTAACCCTCCCCCCCACACACACACAAAATCAAACAAACCAGCAACAACAACAAAATAACACAGGACAAAGCAATATAGAAATACTAATACATAAGTCTGCATAGAACAAAATAATAACCTAGGCAGAATGAATAACTGGTAACAATAGGAAAGCAATACTGTCAAGTACTGGAAAAAAAAAAAAAAGAAACATAGATGCATTTCCCCCTGAGTTTTACAAAATACAAAAGAGAAGAGATGCACATTTCCCAAATCTGACTCCTTCTACTCCTTTGTTATCTTGGCATTTTTTTTTCTGATTCGGTTATTCCCTTTCCTCTCTTCCACTTTTCTAGTCTTTTCCTAAGATATTTTCCAGGTTTGCCTTTCTATTTCATCCTCTATGGCTGGCATGGAGTGGAGGAGTGTGTGGCACAATGGTTAAAGGTACCGCCTCAGCACCCTGGAGTTGTGGGCTCAAACCCAACATTGCTCCTTGTGACCAATGGGCAAGTCACTCAGTCCTCCATAGCCCCAGGTACATTAGATAGATTGTGAGCCCACGAGGACAGATAGGGAAAATGCTTGAGTACCTGATTGTAAAAACCACTTAGATAATCTTGATTGACAGTATATATTTGCTTTAATAAAACCCTTAGCGCATGCGAATTTCAAACTCTGTGCATCTGTGCCTCTGTGCAACGCATGCGCAGTACCTGCCTGAGCTGATTTCCTGCCTTCTGCCCCGACGCCAGCTGATTTCCTGCCTTCTGACTACGCAGCCACTGCTGGGACGCCTCTTCTTCTCACCCCCGGCAGCAGCTGCGTTTTCATCAAGCAGCCGCGGGGCATTTGCTAGGCCAGCCCACTTTGATAATACGAGGCGGGCCGGCCTAGCAAAAGCCCCGAGGCTGCCCAGGCTAGCGGATGCTGGACAAGGGGAGCAGGGAAGGGAGAAGGGGTACTACTGGACAGGGGGGATGTAAAAGTATGGGAGCAGGGCTACTGCTGGACAGGGGGAGCAGGGAAGGGGTACTGCTGGACAGGGGGAGGTAAAAGGAAGGGAGAAAGGCTACTACTGGACAGGTGGAGCAGGGAAGGGAGAAGGGCTACTGCTGGACAGGGGGAGCAGGGAAGGGGTGCTGCTGGATGGGGGAGGTAAAAGGAAGGGTGAAGGGATACTGCTGGACACAGGGGAAGGGAGAAGAGGTACTATTGGATGGGGGAGGTAAAAGTACAGGAGAAGGGCTACTGCTGGACAGGGGGGAGCAGGGAAAGGGTGCTGCTGGACAGGGGGGAGGAAAAAGGGAGAAGGGATACTGATGGACAGGGGGAGCTGGGAAGGGGTGCTGCTGGACAGGGAGGAGGTAAAAGGAAGGGAGAATGGATACTGATGGACAGGGGGAGCAGGAAGCAAAGAATGAAAGAGAAAGAAAGGCCTCTGCGCCCCATTGTGCTACAAGTACACATCTATTCTAGCAGCTGTTAATGTAACGGGCTTAAACACTAATATAAAATAAAACCCTAATAATAACATTGAACTTTCTTTTTCATATTTTTCTCTTTTCTGCCTGTCCATTCATATCTAGATTTTACCATTTTGTTTTCCTTTTCTAATCCTCCTGTAGGGAGGTATACCATCTCAGAGACCAAATTTATTTATTTATATTCTGCACTATCCAAAGTTCTAGGCAGATTACAACACACACAGAAAGTATTAAATTGGGACAATAGACAATAAACAGTCAAGGGAAAATTACAATGCAAAATAGGTCTCAAATGATTAGAAAGAGGATACATTTAAGGAGACCCCATAGGCACGTAAGAAAAGAATAGTTCTAAGCTCCTTTCTAAAAGATCCAAAGTTGGACATTGTATGAAGAGGGCAAGGCGTTCGAGAGTTTTGGTCCCATAATGCTGAAGAGAGATCGTCTGTAAGTTACTAGTCATACTAATCAAAAGGGAAAACCAGCCTTATGGGGATCTTGTAATGCAGTGATTCCCTGGACTTTCCTGCTAAATTTAAGGTCATCGCTTCCATCTAAGCCAAGCTAAGTTTGAGTTCAGTTTGGGAGTTGGCTGTGGGGTTCTCAGAGTGGTTTTCTGGTTTGATTTCACAGGTGTGAATATTATAATTATTTATTACACTATTTATCACGATTTTTGTTGGGCACACGTGAGATATCCGATTTACTTTGTGTGTTTGATTTTTTTCTTTTTAATTGAATTCCTTTCTTTATTTTTTGGTTGGATTATATAGTAAACCGCTTTGATTTTATTTGTAGCCTAAGCAGTATATAGAGAGTTTTAATAAACATAAACAATATGATATGGCAGGGATATGTGCTGGCAGGGATTTGCTTAGCCTTTGCCTTGCTGTTTTAAGCGCTGGAGGCTTTCCTCCCTTCCCTGACCTGTTACACTGAGGATATCCCGTTTCAAAAAATTTTAATATATATAAAATATTCTACTTATTGCCTGTTTTCACCACTTTTCAATCTTCAGAAAACCACTCTCAGAACCTATTGACTGCTACTGCCTCTTTGACTAAAACCAAGACAAATACAATTAAAAAATGAGAAGGGTCTCATAACAAGAGTGGAAATCAAATTGATAGGGGTCAAGAATAGATTTAGTAAGCAAAAAAATCAATTAGTTGGTTAAATAATACTTTTTCAAGAACTTTAGCTAAGAACGTTCAATGCGAAGAAGTACTGAGTGATGCATTTTGGGGGTTGAAATCTGAGGAACCGTATGTGCTGGGAGGTGAGAGGCTGATAAGCACTGACGGAGAGAGGGACCTTGGGGTGATTGTGTCTTAGGATCTAAAGGCATCTAAACAGTGTGATAAGGCAGTGGCTGTAGCCAGAAGGATGCTAAGCTGTATAGAAAGAGGAATAACCAGCAGAAGAAGGGAGGTGCTGATGCACCTATATAGGTCATTGGTGAGGCCGCACTTGGAGTATTGTGTCCGAACTGATACCGCAGCGGCCAGCACTAAAAAAGCTAGCATGAATTTGTACATGAGGGCCTGAGTTATTTATTTTACTTTGTGTGTTTGATTTTTTTCTTTTTAATTGAATTCCTTTCTTTATTTTTTGGTTGGATTATATAGTAAACCGCTTTAATTTTATTTGTAGCCTAAGCAGTATATAGAGAGTTTTAATAAACATAAACAATATGATATGGAATGTATTTTAGCCATAGACCTTAAATGAATGTTTGTGCATTTATTCAGAACCACTGATCTGAGAGATATACCATACTATGTTATTTGATTTGCAGAATAAGTTTTTTATGGGGATTAATTTAATGTTATTACTTTGCTTTTTTGTTATTGTGTTTTGTTGTACACGTATATAAAATGTTAATAAAATTTCTTTGACTTAAACAAATATATTTTACATACGAGTTAATTGCAGTTAATCACAATTAATCGCTAAGGCACAGCACGATTAATCGTGCTTAAAAATTAGATGTAAATAAGTGATACAGAACCAAGTTGCGTGTTCTCTGTTGTATTATTGTTTTTGAATTTATGTTTTATATTGTATAATTGAAAATCTTTCAATAAAAATATTAAACTAAAAAGAATAATGAGGTGCTTTGCATGTATTTGCATGCTTTCTTTTTTATTATTATGCAACCTGCTGTATCTTAAACTAAGGGCTCCTTTTACAAAGGTGCGCTAGCGTTTTTAAAGCACGCACCAGATTAGCGCGTGCTCGCTGAAAATCTACCGCCTGCTCAAAAGGAGGCAGTAGCGGCTAGCGCACGTGGAAATTTAGCGCGTGCTATTCTGTGCGTTACGGCCCTAGCGCGCCTTTGTAAAAGGAGCCCTAATGTGTTACAGCCAAATAATGCACAATTTTGGCATTAGATCAACTTTGGAAAAGCAATAAAAACATAGCTGTTCACCTAACTCCCCTGCCCACGACCGACAGATAGATCCTCAGTATGTGTCGCGTTAGGATAAAAACTTGTATTGAAACTATTTTGCACTGTAATTGTGACAAATTTAACCTGTAAACTGTATATTATGGATATGGGTATTAGATTCCTAGTATTTGGCAAGTTAGGCTAAAAACTTGTACCAGAAAAAAAACTTGTACTGTAACTATGGAAAATTGTAACCTGTTAACTGCATATTATGTATGTTAACCTGTAACCTGTCCTTTGGGGACACGTTACAGGTTATGTATATTATGTATTATGTATATTGTATATTATGTATTATATATATTGTATGTTATATATTATGTATATGTATATTATGTACAGGTTATGTATATTATGTATGTTAACCTGTAACCTGTCTTTTGGGGAGGATGGGATAGAAAATGAATTAAATAAATACATAAATTTAAAATGTGTTATTCCCTTAGCATGTTAGTAACTGCCTCTTTACTGTATTACCATAATAGGTAGCAGTTGCCGAAACACAAACAATTCTTCCTTCCCCTGCGTCCCCAACCTGTGCCTGTATTGTTGGCCAGGCACAGAGTAGCGCCTCCCCATCCTACAGCGCTGTCCATCTGCACTCTGAAGCAGCTGTTATCAAGAAAATACAATCGCATGAGGAATGATCAGCTTTATGAATTGAGGGATCTTGACTCCACTTGACAATCATTCTCAATTACGAAGTTCAGGCTTCTCCCTTCGCTGAACAGCACTCCAGAACACCTGATGAAAATGAGCAGTGGCTGTGCATCCTTGGCCCTTTAACTAGCATAGTTGTGGCTTCAAAGGACCCCTCCCCCCCCCCCCCCCACCATCCTTCAGAGCACTAGGCATTAAATTATATCTGGCAGTAGCCACAGGCTGTTAAGGAGGGAGAAATAAACTAGTCCATCTTTTAGATGTTTATCTTTGAAGAAAGTACTCGCTTGTTTTTATTACAGTCATAAAGTGTGTTGTAATGATAAAAGGGGGCATTTGACCTAAAGAGGCGGGCAGTAGCAGACTCCTGAATGTGTTAATGGCCTCCTTTCACACTTCTCTCCTCTGCAGTTCAAACTCCGTACATTAAAACAAGGTATATAATGAAATGAGTTCTGTCCAGAGACCTCTGATGAAAACAACCTTATAATTAATGAGTATTTGGCAATCTGTTGCCAATTGAAGAAGTGACCCCTCAGGTTTTGGCCATCTGAATTTATGCATTTTTTTTTTTCATGTGCTCCTCTGTCACTTATTTGTAAAATGCTACTAGCCACATATAATCTGGTTATTCTTTATCTAAATACGTAAGTTTCTTATTTACAGATTGGTATAATTTATTGATACAGTTTCTAGTTATTTAAGAATAGCTCATGCTAGACAATTGCTACAGAGCTATGCATTTATTGAATTAATTAATTTTCTATCCCGTTCTCCCCTATGGGCTCAAAACAGGTTAACATACATAGCATACAGTCCTAAATGGTTTGTCTTATGGTACACTTATGATACACTGTGCTCATCCTAGCTTACTATACAGAGGACATAGTTCAATATACATATACATTTGTTATTTATCTATGTGGGATCAGGCAGGGGATTAGGTGAAGAGGTAAGTTTTTATTGATTTTCTAAAGTTCAGGAGCCCTTCGAGGGATCTGATCTGTGGGGGTAATTGATTCCAGTGGTATGGTATAGAATGGGAATAGGATCGTTGTCTGGCATTCTGTAGTTGAGGGGCGTGACCAGGGGGTATTTGAAGGTACATTTCTTCCTGGGAGCAGAGTGGCCTGTTCTGTATGTATTGAGGAAGCTTAGTTGATATGTAGCCGGGCATTGTATTGTGCAAGGACCATCAAGCCTTTAAAGATGCAGCATTTGGCTATTGGTAGCCAATGGGCTAATGATGGTGTCTGAGAGACGGGCTCGTGGGAATGAAGGTTGTTGCATTTTGTAGACGTTGAAGCAGGCATATGTTTTTTGCTGTTAGACCGATGAACATTGTGTTTCAGGAGTCCATGCAGGAGAGGACAAAGGCACAGAGAAGTTGGATAAAATCATGTTCGGTGAAGTACGAGTTCCTTAATTTTCAGAATTGCCAGAGATAGTAAAACGAGGAAGAAACCACTTGTGAGATATGGTTAGAAAGAGATAGGTTAGAGTTGAGGAGTATTCCTAAGCCGTGTGCTTGGTCTTTTGTAGTTATGGTAGTTGATTCCCAGTGAAGGGAGGGATGGGTGTAGGTGCAGTGATCTTTGTGGATCCAAAGGAGTTCTGATTTAGAGGAGTTTAATTGTAGTTTGTTAATGGACATCCAGTTTTTGATTTACAAGAGGCAGTTAAGTAGTTTTGTGATCTGGGAGTCAGTTTTTTTCCAGTGGGAAGTACAATGGAGGAGTGAATTTGGTATTTCTGAGTTGTGTCTAGAACCGGTCTAAAGTAAAGGTTGAATAGAAAAGGACATAGCAGAGCCCCTTGAGGAACCCAGTACTTGATAGGTTTTGGTTTTGAGAGGGCATTGTCAAGTAGTATGCTTTGGGATCTGTTGCTCAGAAAGGAAGTTTACCAGCATAATGCAATGTCTTAGATTCCTTTTTCAAAGATTCGGGTTATGAGGAGAGTGTGATCAACGGTGTTGAAGGCTGCGCTGAGATCCATATATTTCCAGCAGTCACCTATGATGTCTAGAATGATGATCTCAGTGCTATGAAATTTTCTGAATCCCAGCTGGAAGATGGATAGGACTCCTTGTTTGTCTATGAAGGAGTGTAGTTGGTTGAGTACAGTTTTTTCCAGGATCTTGGCGATAAAGGGTAGGTTGGAGACCAGTCTGAAGTTAATGGGCATGTTAGGGTCAAGTGTAGATGTTTATAGGATTGGTCTGATGATAGCTGATTTCCAGTTTGTGGACACTGAGCCTGATTTTAGGGAGGTGTTGATAAGAGGAAGAATGGAGCTTGCAAAGGCATCTTTCACAGCAACTAGAAGGTGTGGTGGGCAGGGGTCTAGGATGGAGCTGGAAGGGAAAATAGAGTCAAGTATCTTGATGAGGTATCATCAAAAGAGATAGTATTGAAGTGCGTTAGGTTTCCAGTAGCAGGTTTAGGTTTGTTGTCTTGGTTGTAAGGAATTAGTGTTGGGGTAGTGCGATGGTGTCGAGTTGGGATCGTATCTTGTCTACTTTGTCAGCGAAGAAGTTGAAAAGCATTCCATTGTCAAGTTCAGTGTTGAGGCTTTTGTTGTCTCCTTGCGATGTTGTGAATATCTTTTTTGGTAGTTTAAAAGTTTTTTGGTCTGTGGGGGTCTTTAGTAGTTGTTGGGAGTAGTAATTTTTTTTGTTTTTTTTTTTTTGCATCTAGGATAGCTTGTACTCTTTGTGCAGTTTCTTCCAGCAGGATTTGTCACTGTCTAGACTTGATGTGTACCATTTTCTTTCTGCTTTCCTTAGTTCTCTTTTTTTTTTTTTTAGTTCTTAAGCTGTCAGTAAATCAGAGGGAGGAGTGTTTGCAGGGATAGTATTTGATTTCTTTGACTGGTGCTATGGCTTCATAAAGGGCTCCTACTTCCGAGTGCCAGCCCTTGATAGCCTCCTCAATGGATCTGGTTGGGTTTTAATGATCATGCTAGGTTGGAAAGACTTGAGAAGTCCTCTATGTCAATGGTGTCATTGTTGTATATTTTCTTGGGTTGGGTTTGCTTCCTGGTTGCAGGTTGTTTTGTTGAGTAGTTGTGGTTGAATGTGATTAGATCAGGGGTGTCCAATGTCGGTCCTCGAGGGCCGCAGTCCAGTCGGATTTTCAGGATTTCCCCAATGAATATACATGAGGTCTATTTGCATGCACTGCTTTCATTGTATGCTAATAGATCTCATGCATATTCATTGGGGAAATCCTGAAAACCCGACTGGATTGCGGCCCTCGAGGACCGACATTGGACACCCCTGGATTAGATGATGACTGGAAATGCGGGAGCATACAGTGAGATACGGCAGAAAATGGGGAAGTCCTTGAAAAAGACGCTTCTATTTTTGCAAAACATATTGGACATATTCCCCTGGGACAATGGACACTGCTTTAAAGATAAGTTTGCTGTTATAAAGCTTCTTTAATACTGTTATAAGGATGATGGTTAAGCCACATAAAGTTTGAATTTAAAATTATTAGAAAGAAAAATAAGAAGGGCTGATGATGAGGTGGGTATGTGAATCTCATTGTAATGAGAAGGTTTGAGTTTTGAGTGACACCGCTGAAGCCTGATAAATCTAAAGGTTTAAATGGATAAAAGAAGTAAAGTATAATGAATTGTTTGCTCATATCCTGAGGCTCAATACCATTATAGTCCTATGGGCATCTGTAGCGGTTAGCATGCACTAATGCGCTCAACATCCTTTCATGAATTCCCCCTAAGTGATTTTGGTGCAGATTTGATAGAATAGCGCCCAACACTGCATGGCTTGATTTTTACATAGATGGAGAGCAAGCTTCAAGCAGTGTCTGAGTTGCTCATTAATACTGATTTAAAAATAATGAGACTTAAAAAAAAAAAATTTAGATTCAGAAGATCCACAGGATCTGAACATTTTTCTTTTTCAAAGTAGTGTTCTTCATTCAATATATATTTTGCAGCGTTTCAAAAATGATTCAAAGAAGTGCAGTAGTCTGTTTTGCGCCATCACTTTTAGTGCTGCGGCTGTGGAGTTTTTCACTTCATCATCTGAAGAGAACTTCTTTCCGCGCTGTTGTTTTTTCAGGGTTGGGAATGTCAAGAGTTTGATTACCTCTCTTTCCAAATTTAACACAAAATTCTATCACACACCTCTGACGTACTCCAACAGACACGTCTTCCTCATCTGCCATGAAAAAATGTACGAAGTTCTTCCTCTCACTGTGACCCAACAATAAAGACTACGGCAGTCCAACTGCAGGTTCAGAAATGTTGATGTATGAGCTTCACAAGAACTAGCACAGCATTGCCTCATCTACTTTATGGAAAGAAAAACAGAAGCAGCCTTATTACTTTTCAGACACCCCTCGTATAACACACACTTTTACAAAACCGTGCAAGAGGTTTTTAGTGCCGGCCGACACGCTGAATGCTCTGCGCTGCTCCGACACTCGCAGGAACTCTATGACAGTCGGAGCAGTGCAGAGCATTCAGCGCGCCGGTTGGCGCTAAAAACCTCTTGCGCGGTTTTGTAAAAGGTGGGCACATAAGAACATAAGAACTGCCATCTCCGGATCAGACCTTCGGTCCATCAAGTCCGGCGATCCGCACACGCGGAGGCCCTGCCAGGTGTACACCTGGCGTAATTTATAGTCCACCATATCTTTATATGCCTCTCTTAAGGAGATATGCATCTAGTTTGCTCTTGAAGCCTAGGACGGTCGATTCCGCAATAATCTCCTCTGGGAGGGCATTCCAGGTGTCAACCACTCTCTGAGTGAAGCAGAACTTCCTGACATTAGTCCTGAACCTGTCCCCCCTTAGCTTCATTACATGTCCTCTAGTCCATGTCAAATTGGCACAGGTAGGTATTAGACAAGTGCATGCTTAGGTACTCTTGCAACTGACACCACGACATTCTTGTTTGTGTTTTCAGATGTCTGTGTTCTAAAATCTAAATTAAAAACAAAACAAAACAAAAAAGAACTGTGTAGGAAGTGCTGAAGGATATCATAGCTGAGATTAAGCTAGGCCAACAAAAGAGTCAACATGTGTGTGGGCTAACATTATCAAGGAATACGCTAGCTTGCTCATCACATTATTTATTTGCTCTGTGCACTTTGACAACACCTCACAACATTCAGTCTTTTCAAATGGATAAATCTGTTTAAAATGGATTAGCCTTCTCAGACCTCTGTACAAGGACTAATTAGAGTGATACAAATGGAAATCAGTTCCTTTTGTTACACAAAGCATTCAAAGCAAATGCTTGCATTATAAAGGACCTTAATTTGCTCTGAAAAAGTAAACCAGCTCATCCCTGAAATTTTCCAGTCAGTGCTTGCTGCCACCTGCAGGAAAAAGAAGATAAAAATACAGGCAAATGTGCTATGGAACATCATGCAACAAACTCTGAACTATTTTCTTTTTAGAAAATAATCTGCAAAAAAAATAAAAAAGTTCATTATCCCCTTCCTTTAGAAAACCACGCTAGCATTTTTAGTCCCGGCCACCGCGGTAACAGCTCAGATGCTCATAGAATTCCTATGTGTCTGAGCTGTTACCATGGCAGCTGGCGCTAAAAATGCTTGTGCGGCTTTGTAAAGGAGGGGGTATATGTGAAATGGATATTTTGGCAATTACAGTTCAATTTGTTCACAGGGCAATTGTGTAATTTGATCCAAAGATCATAAAATTACAATGAAAGGACAAATATTACTGATGCAAAATTTCAATTTGACAAGTGTTGAGTTAATCTGGGGGTTCTAAGACCAATCCTTGGGACACACCCAGTGAGTCAGGTTTTCAGGAAATCCACAATAAATATGCATGCATGCAAATCTCTCTCATGCATATGCATTGTGGATATCTGGAAAATCTGACTGGTTGAGTGTGCCCTAGACTAGAGATTCCTTTCTGTAGAAACAGGTAGAAGCACAGAGATCCTGAAGGAGATATTCTCATGCAAATGATAGCACACCTCACAAGGATGGGAGAAACAATAGATTTGGAACTCTCGTATAAATGAGGAATGTGTTTACAGTGCCACAGAAGGTGGCCACTTGAGATCCAACTATAGATTAATTGTTAAAACTTGATATTCCATCTATGACACACAGCTCCCAAAGTAGACTCCAATATACCATAGTTCCCATATACAGTAGTTACACAATAAAAACAGAATCAGTAACTAGTTCAAGTTCAATTTATTGCAAAATTTTCCAGAGAAATGTAAGTGGTTTACAACTATCCCTGTTTCATAAAATAATATTCTAATACAATCACACATGCTAACTAAATGCATTATCAGACAACCATGTTTTTACCCATTTCTGGATTCTTTAATACAGATTTTCCTCTTGAAGCTCTTTAAAAAGAACATCCCACAACACAGAGGCAAAACACTGAAATAAACACCATTTAGTAACTATTGGCAAGGTGTGTTTTAGGGATGTAACATCTAATACAGTATATCACCTTTTCTGCCAGCATGACAGGGTGATTTACATAAAATAATTTAACAAGTTGGAAAGGAATGCTATTTGGTATGAGAGGATAAAGAAAAAACAGATAAATTGAATAGTTAGGTGCCATCAACTCGTGTTCGAGTCCCAGCAACTTGTTGAATTACAGATCTAAAAAAGAGATCAGTTTTGTGCTAGTCTAGTAAGATCCTCCATTATCATCCCTATGGTTGTTTTGAACATGCCCAGTCATCTGATTGCAGGTTGCCCTCTTTGCCTGGTTCCTTTAATCTTCTCAAACATGATGTCCTTCTCCAATGATCGTTCTCTTCTGAGTGTGATCAAATTAAGACAGCTGTAACTTGGGCTTCGAGTGACATAGCTGGTTTGATCTCTTCCAAGTATTTTTGTGAGCAGCTATGTAAAATCTGTGTGCGATGTTCCTAGAATGTAAGAGCAACTGCTCATACTGTGATCAGTCAGGCTCCGTGCCTGCCTTGCTCCCAGTAAAATTTCCTAAAAAGGGTAGGATCAAGCCCAAAAATATGACCCCTCAGGTTAAACTGCAGTTCCAGATAAAAAACACATTCAGAGGGGACAGGGACAGAAACAAACATCTTCTCAGATGTAAAAGGGGAGGAAATGGAGACCCTCCCCAGTAACATAACACCTCCAGTCAGACCTAGAAACATAGGTCCTGCTTGTAGGAAGCCCTGCAGTTTCCCCAACATCCACCGGGAGAGCCCAAGAGAGCCACAGGTGAGAGCAGACCCAGCTAGGTCAGGGCGTGGCTCTCACTTTGAAAAGCCTGCTGATTTCTCCACACTAGTGCTGCCCAATTTACGATTCGAATCGATTCACTGGGTGAATCGATTCAAATCAATGTGTATTTTTAAAAAAAATTGGCCTCCCCGATTTGGGGCCCAACCCTCCTCCCCGTGCCGCTTACCTAAAGCTGCTGCTCTGGCTCTTGGACAGTTTCTGTCTCTGAGGCAGGAGACTGCAGTGTTCTCCCTAGCGCTTTTTAGCCGGTGAGCGCCTGGCTGTCATCGCGGTCGCAAATCCTGCTGTTGCTGATGCTGCCACTCAAACATTTTTAAAAACCCCTCTCACCGGCTTGGGGATTTCCCGGCCTGACTCGGCACAGCCTGAAGTTCTGTGTTCGACTCTGGCCAAGGAAAGTAAAAAAGACACCCCCCTCCCCCGAAAAACCAGGCAATTTTTCAAACCCTCCCCGTAACACTAACCTGGACTAGCAGCTTCTGTAGCTTTAGCGAGTCAATTCCTTTCTGCAGCCTCAGGGACTTTGCTAGGCTGTCCCACTTCCGATGATGCAAATTCCTTCTTCCTTGGAGGCAGGACGGCCTAGCAGGGGCCCCAAAGCTGCTGGAGGGAATTGACTCACTAAAGTTACGGCAGCAGTCAGGCAAATTACACATTATCCATGAGAGCAGTGCTGCTGCTAGTCCAGGCTAGTGTTACGGGGAGGGTTTGAAAAATCGCCTGGTTTTTCATTGGTTTTTTTAAAACTTTCGTTGGTCGGAGTTGAACACAGAACTTCAGGGGGGAATCCCCAAGCCGATGAGAGCCTGTTAATCGGGAGGAGGGGAGTGGTGCCGATGGACCTGGAAGATAAGATAGAGGGATGCTGATATGAGGTGAGGAGAGGAGGAAGTGGTGCTGCTAGACCTGGGAGTGAGTGGGTAAGTTACTGCTTCTAGTCAGAGGGGAGGGAAAGGGAAGGAAGAGGAGCCCTGCTAGTCAGAGAGGAGAGGTGCTGCTGGCTCTGGGGTGGAAAAGAGAGATTCTGCAGCTAGTCAGTGGGGGAAAATGGAAGTAGAGAGGAGGGGAGGGAGAGCTGCTGTTGGAACTGAGTGGTGGAGGGAGGTGAGAGAGAGGTACTGCTAGATTGGAAACAGAGGAGAGTGCTGCTGGACTTAAAATGGAAGAGGGAAAGCTGCAGCAGGACTGAGGTGAGAGCATTGGAGGAGGAGAGTGGATGGGGAAGAGGAGTGGTAGAGGAGAGTGAGAGGGTATGGGGGAAGGGGGAAGAGAAATGCTGCTGCTGCACTCAATTGGGGAGAGGGAAGGAGGGAGAAGGAAGACCAGGAAGGGAGAGGAGAGGAAAGAGAGATGCCAAGACCATAGGAGAGAGGGAGGGAAAGGAAAGGCGATACTAGACCATGGAGGGAGAGATGTTAGGGCATGGGGGGGGGTGGGGGGAAGGAGACAGATTCCAGACCAGGGGAAAGGAAGGGAAATGGAAGGGGAGGACACAGATGGAAGATGGATGGTTAGCAAAGAGAAAGAAGAAAGGAGTCCCTAGCAAGCGAGTTATCAGAAGACAACCAGAGCCTGGGACCAACATGATTTGAATAATGACCAGACAGCAAAAGGTAGAAAAAAATCATGTTATTTTCTGTTTTGTGATTACAACATGTCAGATTTGAAATGTGTATCCTGCCAGAGTTGATGTTAGACCACGAACGTGAGCTAGGATTTAACAGAGAGAGGAAAAGTCTTTTTTTTAAATTTTGTTTACACCACAGCACCAGTGTGGGTAGGAGAGGGCAAAGGGGGTGAAGAGGCTATAAAATAAACCCACCAAGATTGGGCAGGAAAATCAAATCGAATCAAAAATTCGATTCAATAGGCTGAATGAAGCTGGTTCTACTTCGGAGCTGGCAGCACAAGTCCAGGAGGAGCTGATGGAACTTCAGGAGGAGCTGATTCCTGAGGCAGAGTTAATGGACATGAGTTTGGCTGTCAAACCCTACTGAAAGCAGTGCTGTGCTTTTTTGGGTTGCTTTCTGTGTTTGAAACTCTAAAAAAGGAATACAGCCTGGCTACATTTTTTTCTCTTTTGAATGTTCCTTTGTGTTTACTGATTGAACAGGACTGGATGTGGGGCTAAGACTAAGTTTGCTGTGCTGGAGAAACCCACAATAGTTTTTGGACTCTGTGTGGGGGTGGGGCACCAGTTTTGTCCTGAAGAAAAAGTACTGTCTTTTTCTTTTTTATGAGTTGTGCACTGCAGTTTCTTGGTTGTAGTGATTTGTTTTTGGGTTTATAGCCAAAGTTTACTAGGAAGCTGAGTTTTGTCTGATGAGGGAGAAGTTTGCCACAAACTGAGTGGGAATTTTTGGGAGCTATTTTGGATAAGCTTTTGAAAGGCAAACTTGAGGCAATTCTCCTGGTGCCAGCACTGCTTGCGCAGCTGGAGGCTTCCGTGGGTTTTTTTTGGTTTTTTTTGTGGTTTGAACGCTGAAACAGTTAAAGCTAGTAAGCTATACTTACCTATATTCTGTACTGGGGCAGGCTAAGGGGAGAACTTATGAGAATAAACGGTTTATGATGAAAAGTAAAGTTTTTGCTTAGAATGAACTGTGCAGGGAAATCCTGGAGGTTGCACAGGATTTTCCCATGAAATTTCTTTGTCCTGAACTTTAATTTCACTTGGTGCTTTGGCACATTCTGACCAATAAACCGTGTTGGGTATTTTTGCAATAAGGTTTTTGTGTTTTTTCATTCTTTGATAATGTAGGGCTGTCTCCATCTTGAGCAGCGCGCCTAGATCAATTTTGCCTGTGGCCACTTGGGGCGCTGTTATCTGTTATTTCCATCTGTTATTCCCATCTGGTTGTGACCCTCTGGGAGAAGTCTTGATAAGAGATCAGCTTTCCAGTATCTGCTAACAAATGCTCCAAAAGATAAATCCCCACATCCTCCCAATATTTAAAAGACTTATTCTCCATTCCTGGTGGAGTATAGTGTTGACTACCTCTCAACCAATCGCTGATGTGTCTAAGAAGACAGACAATATTATAACTTTTTATATCAGGGAGCTCCAGACCGCCCACTCTTCAGGATCCAAATAGTAAGGGCAATCGTATTTTGGATTTTTTTTTCCTGCCTAACAAAATTTTCTAATCATCTTGTTTAATTTGGCAACATCTCCAGCTTTTAACCTGAGAGGAAGAATCTGCAACATAAATAGTCATTTAGGAAAAACTATCATTCGGTATAAATTTATCCTACCCATCAAAGACAATGGAAGGGACTTTAAAGCCTCCAAGTATTTCTTAGTAGCTTCCAGTAAGCCCCCAATATTGATTTCATGAAGTTCTCTAATATCTTCCAGAAATCCAAATTACTTCCAAATAAATCCAAATAATTCCAAGTAGCTGGTCTCCATAAAAGGGAGCACCCCTCTTTCCAATACCAGAGCTATATCCTTCTAAACTATGAGCAACCATACTGTTAACTACACATTCAGCACTACACACACCCTCCAGTCATACATAACCCACTACAGCAGACTGAAAAAACACAGCCCAAAGCAATGCTATGTAACTGAAATTGAGGGACTGTTGACTGAGTGAGCCACTCCAGCAGATCCTCTTGTTGTATACTCCAAAGGAAAAAATGGAAAGGTACTCAGTTCTCAAAACAAGACAAAATCAGCTCCCAAAAGGTCAACTAGGCAATAGTGTGACCACCATTTGTTCCTCTAGGGCAGGGATGTCAAAGTCCCTCCTCGAGGGCCGCAATCCAGTCGGGTTTTCAGGATTTCCCCAATGAATATGCATGAGATCTATTAGCATACAATGAAAGCAATGCATGCAAATAGATATCATGCATATTCATTGGGGAAATCCTGAAAACCCGACTGGATTGTGGCCCTCGAGGAGGGACTATGACATCCCTGCCCTAGAGGAACAAATGGTGGTCACACTATTGCCTAGTTGACCTTTTGGGAGCGACTTTGACACCCCTGCTCTAGGGCACTGCAGCCCAAGGCCACTTATCTCAGTGTAAACTGTATAGCATCGACGGCAGGGCTGCCAATTCAACAAAATATCCAGCAAGTCCCAAATGTAGTTTTCTTTGATGATTCAATGCAATGACTCAAAGGAAGGTGGTCCGCTATGCCTCCCTCTCAGTCCACTGGGCCCTGAGTAGGTCCTATTGTAGACAGTGCCGCCAAATAATCCTTAGATGCATTAGCTGTACCAAACTCTCTCACTTGCCCACTATCCATGATCCAAAGTTTAGCTGGGTATAGTAGGGCAAATTTCACTTTCTTCTGGTATAGTTGCATGCAGATCAGAGAGAATGCTTGCCTTTGGGCTGCTGTCGTGGCAGAATAATTGTGAAAACAAGAGTTTCTTTCCCTGGTACTCCAAAGTCTTTCTAGCTCTCAGGGCCTGCAAAATTGCAGACTTGTGAGTGAAGTTAAGAATTTTAAAGATTTCCTTCTCTTTTGGCCCCTAGGTGATGAGTCCATTCTATCTAAATGGGACCCACAAAAGTGTACAAGTCCACATGCCGATTAAGCAAAGCCTTAAGGAACCCCTGAAGCTCTGCATCTTACATGGATTCTAGAATCCCCACCAAGCATAGATTATTGCACCTGGATCTATTTTCTAGATCTTCTGGTCGATCCTCAATCATTTGCAGTTTATCAATTTCCACACAATTGCAGTTAATGTCTTGCATCATATCTTCCATATCTAACGCACTTGAATAGCTCCTACATTGGTCCGCAGAGTCTCCCCACGGTTTTCGACCATTTCCAGTTTGTCAAATAGTTTCTGAAACATTATATCCCAAGATGTTTCCAATAGTGTCACTATCTTCTGAGACACCTCTGCTGCCCAGGTCAAACATCGAGATTTCCGCATTCAGAGCAGGATCCACCATCTTGGAGTCCTGGGAATGCAGCTTTTCTTTATCACGCTTTGGTAATCTTGAAGTTATCTTACACTTTATAGTCTCGTCAAAGTGTTTTCCTTGGTTAGCAACATGTTAAATGATTAAAAAATAATATTTGGGCTTGTTGCAGCTATTATCGGAGGGTGGGGGGGGAGGGGGAGATAAAGGCCCGAGAGCTATGGAGGAATACTTCTGCTCATCGGTCCTACACCACTGGAACTCCAGCTTCCTGTTGGTATTTTAACAATTTTATCTCATTCTTGTTTTACCCACAAAAATGCTTTTGAAAATTTTAATTCCTAGTTGCTTTTTTATACAAAAATAGATGTGGAGCATGACTACTGTACTTCCGGTACTGTTCAACATAGGAAAATAATATACAGTAGAAATAGCTATAAAAAGTTGCCACTAGATGGTGCTAAACCCATAGGCTATAATGACACTTCTGTAATACTGTACTGTATAGCTTTCTTGAAATTTACTCCAGAAGAAAGGATAAGGCCTATAAGTGTTTCTGGTACAGACTTTCTGTTCTTAGTCATTTGGAGGTTATTTTTCAAAAGTAAAGATCCTCGTTGACTTACGATCTATGCAACTTATGACGGTTCGACTTTACGACGCGTTTCTCCCATCTCCCATCCCAGTCCATACTAACTATTTTTACCCCTCCCCACGTACCTTTTCCCTGGTGGTCCAGCGGTGTATCCTGCACTGAGCCCCTCCTTCCGATGTCAGCAGTCAGAAACCAGCAGCGCACCTGGGCTGGCACGCGCAGAAGTGAGCTTTTGGAACTCCTGCCCCACCCTGCGCTGCTCACTGAAACACTACCGCAAGTTCTCACGAGACTTGCTGTTCCCTGAGATGTCCTGTCTGTCCAAATTAGATTGTAAGCTCTTCTGAGCAGGGACCATCAATCAAAACCTACCTTTTTGACAAATTCCTCTAACTTCTCCCCCCCCTCTCCCCTGCCTCCTCCTCTAACCTCGACTTACCTCCAGACTCATCACTGCCGTATATAACACTGCTATAAGTAACACCGCTGTATGTACCTTACAGCAAATGTAACAACTCTGCAAATGTAACCTAGCTGTAAAATAACTTCACCGTAAATGTATCGTCAAAAATGTAAATGTAGCATCACCGAAAATGTAACTTCGCTGTAAATGTACAGTCTCTTCATCTGTTAACCGCATAGAACTTCCATGGTAATGCGGTATACAAGAATAAAGTTATTATTATTATTCAAAGTTAAATGTACAGCACTGCGTATGCCTTTCAGTGCTATAGAAATGATAACTAGTAGTAGTAGAAGAATGAAGGCTTCCAGGGGAGGCAGCAGGCTTACCTAGCTGCTTCAGTCGGCCGGCACAAAGATTAAATATTCGACAGAGGAGGTAAAAGGGGGACAGAAGAGGAAAACCTGGACAAACTCTTTGAATTTAGAACGATGTCCAGACACCTGGACTGTCCTCTAAAAAGAGGACATGCCCTGGTAAATTCAGACTTCTGATAACCCTATACTTGCAGTGCCTCATCCGTGATCTTTTCCACAATATCTTGCTGAATCTCCCATGATAATTAATCTCTCCCCTAACCCCCCCCTCGAAAGTTCTTTTCAAGAGGTACAGTTACCATATGGCTCCAGAAAAAGGAGGACGGCTTGAGACATCCGGGTTTTTACCTTCATTGGTTTCAATGGAAGTAAAACCCAGACCTAGCAATTGGATGGGTTTTCCCCCTCTTAACCTAAAATATAATTATAACATCTTCAGTACAGATTTTATAAGAGAGTGGTCATAGTTTTAAATGAAATAGATCCTACAAAACCTGGAATGGTTAATAGGAAACCCAGCCCTTTGGTTCACAGAAGAGATGCATAATTGGAGATGCACTGGCCAAACTCTAGACTCTGGAAGGCAACTTCAGTGGCAGATAAAGAAATTTGCCAACCTAACTTAAAACACCTTGGAGGCAATTAACGGACACAATCTGACCCTCCAACTCATTCTTGGATCCCTGCCCATCACACCTCTTACTCTCCGTCAAAGACTCCTTTGCAAAATTAATCTTCCCACTCATCAACATTTCACTACAAACTGGCTTAGTGTCAAAAAGCTGGGAATCAGCAATCATCAGACCAATCCTAAAATAACCATCCCTCATCTCTAATACACCCCATAACTTCAGACCTATCTCCAACCTACCCTTCATATCAAAGATACTAGACAAAGCAATTTTAACACAGTTGCATGCATTTATTGACAAACGGAAGGCTCTATCTACCTTCAGAAAATTCCACAGCATGAAACCATCCTCCTGGACGACTGTTGGCAACTATTAGACAAAGGAAATGACGTTTTGCTTGTTCTGCTTGACTTCAGCGCAACCTTCGATACTATCAACCACTCGACATGCATAGATCAGGAGATCCATGACACAGCATTACACTGGTTCCCAGTTCTTCCTGATACCAAACCGTACTACTTGGCACCAACCTATCCAAGCCAAAACCAATCAAATATGGAGTACCATCGGGAGCCCTACTGTCCCCTCTACTCTTCAGCCTTTACATCAGATCAGTTCTGGATATAGCCCAAAAATATCAAATAAAAAAACACTTCTTTGCAGATGCCATCTACTTATACCTACTACTGGGAGCAAATTGCATCTCTTAAATAACGCTTCATAACTGCCTATCTGAAATAAAAAATTGGATGATCTTAAACTCCGATTGAACACCTCAAAAACTGAACTACTCTGGATCAGAAAAGAAAAATGCACCTACAACCGTCCCCTCTTGAACTGGGAATCAACTACCCTGACAGCAAAAGACCAAGTACTGAGCCTAGGGATTATCCTTGACTCAATATCACTTTCAAAGCACATCTCACAAGTGGTCTCCTCCTCATTCTATTACCTCCGCTAGCTCTGGAAGATAATAACCTACTTCACCGAACAAGACTTCTCACAACTACTCTATGCTTTCGTCCTCATTCGCTTAGATTTCTGCAATGCACTATTCAATGGACCAATAGCAAACAACATTCAACGACTTCAGCGTGTTCAAAATGCAGCAATCCAGTTACTAAATAACCTACAAGCCCACAACCCTGTCTCCCCAGCTCTGGCATCAGCCCACTGGTTACCCATAACTAAATGATGCATTTTACAACATGGTAACCCAGCTACTTCACACAAACTCCTCCCTACACTCTTAAGAGACCATTACGTTCCCAAGATGAAATATAGTATTCCCCCGATATTTGTGGGGGTTCCGTTCCAGGAACCCTCACGAATGTTGGAAAACCACGAATACGGTTTTTAGCAGGGGAGATAGGAGAGGGCAGCTGGAGTGCCGGCGAGTGAAGGAAATCACTCACGGTATTCTCCGACCACCTCTTCCTGTACTAAAGTCTGGCCCCACCAATCAGGAGCTGCTTGCCACTTTATCTTTCTTGAGATAAGGAGACTAGAATTGAATGAAATACTCCAGATGAGGTCACACCATGGAGTGATACAGGAGCATTCTAACAAGTCTGTGATTGTTACAATATCCAAGTCTGCCTTTAACATCAGGGCTTGTAGGTTATGCTTTTTGTTGCCTAAAGACTACAAGCACTTATGGTCATTGCTTTCCAGCTACTTTTCAGTGGCAATTTTTTTTGTCTAGTTTTTTGTTTAGTCTCACTTCCTATTTAATTTACCTTCAAGGTTTATTAAAAATTTGTTATACCGCTTAATCTGAAATTCAAAGCGGTGTACAATAAAATTCATTGTCAGCATGCAATGACATAAAACAATAAAATTCATTATCAGCATACAATGACATAAAAACAAACCTTGTTTAAACATATGATTTGTTGGATATACTTTAGTTTTCTTTCACCCTTGTTATTGTTTTTTTTTTTTTTTAGTTGCAACAAATAAATACAAATATTTAAATGTTTAATCTCTGTGCTGTTGAGGATTGAAGGGGAGGCCTACCTGATCATGATTATAAGATCCCATACATTTAATTGTGGTGGTTGAATTGTAATGTAATTGCATCGCATCGCCGCTAAGGTTTTTATTTTTTATTACAATGGCAAGTGAGGACGGGTGTCCTGTGTGGTTCAGTCTAAATATTATTCATTATTTAACACCGAATGCATGACTTTTACCATCCCGTTTGCCTGTTTAGATTGTAAGCTCCTTCGAGCAGTAACTGTCTTTTTTGTGACTCTGCATAGTGCTAATTATGTCTGGCAGTGCTATATAAATAATTAGTGGGAGGAGTAGTAAAAAGTCGCAGATGAGTAACAGGGAAATTATGTGCTCGCTAAAAAGTCTTCCATCTTAGGTGAATGGAAAGACACCACAAAAACAGGACAGAAGACCATTTCTACCACTCTCTCCTCCGTCCTCCTTCTGAACCAGAAAAATGCGTGTGAATTGCAGAAAGCGAACACACACGTTTCAAACCAAGAACACTACCGTACTAGAACTCCACCCGGATCCAACAAGTGTAGCTGCGCTGCACAAGCACACAAGCATCCACGAGACCACTCCCCCACCCCGCGCCACGCCCACCATCACCTAACGTGGAAAGAATCTTCGAAGCGAATGACGGCACGGCGAGCGGGCTCGGGGATTGGCTCACACCGCCGGGGCTCGGGCTTGCCGTGGGCGATCGCTCTAAGGTTTCGGAAGGCGCGCGCGCACCCCCGTTCTCGCCTCCTCTTGCCCCGCCTGTCTCCGCCCTCGTGGAGGCCGTGAGCGGCTGAGCGTCAGGTTTGTGGGAGCGCGGCCGGGGGGGGCCGTGAAGATGGTTTTCGAGTCGCTGGTCGTGGACGTGCTGAACAGGTTCCTGGGAGATTACGTGGTGAACCTGGACAGCTCGCAGCTGAAGCTCGGCATCTGGGGAGGTAACGAGTCTTGCCGACTGCTCGTCGGTTTCCCGTGCCTCGGGCGGGCCCCGTCAGCTGCACAGCAGCAGCACTCCTGCCCTCTCGCGGGGTCTCTTGCTCTCTCTTCCCGGAGGCAGGGCTCTGGGTGCCTGTTTTTGCATGTCCTGGAGGCGGCGGCTCTGACTCAACCCGGGACAAGTTTTGGCTGCGCCTGGCCAACGCAGAAGTTGCTTTGGGGCAAGCGACATTGCGTTTCTTCTTTTCTGTTGCTTTCCGCTGTCACTTTGCTTGGGGGGGAAAAAAAACCTTCTAAAAATGATTAATAGTAGTACAAATACCGTGGTGCTGTATGGTTGGCGAGGCCTTTTGTTGCCTCTACTCTTAATTGTGTTAATGTTTGTTTGATGTGCTCGTTTTTACCTATTTTAGGGTTGCAGATGTTGGATTGTAATAGCTGTTTACAGCTTATCCCCTGTTTTATTGTAATGGTACATATAATACATTGTTTTTTTGAGCAAGCTATGACCAATGCAGTGTGTATGTGTAACTTGGGTTGTAAAGCATAGTTGTAGAAATCACCAGGCATCTAATTTCTTATTATAGCTAGTTTCCCCTGTGAGTTCTAGATTGTTTAAGCTGCACTGCTGTTGGGAGGAGCAGGTATACAAACAGCTCTCTGTATCCTGGCTGTCTCCAGTGGGAGGAAAAACCTTCCAAAACAAAACTTAACATGCAAAACTTGTGGATTTGTGTGTATAGTAAGCTACCATATTTTTTGTTCTGTAAGACACACCTGACCATAAGACACACCCACCTGTAGAGAAGGAAAAACTAAGAAAAAAAAAAATTCTGAACCAAATGGCCATGTACCCTATCCCCCCTCTGGTGGCCTTGTGGTAGGCCGGGACAGGGTGGTGGGCACGTCTAGTGACAGCCAGTCAGCCAGCGCTCCTGCCTCCTGGCAGCGGCACAGCGGTGCATGAGGCAGGCGCACGCTTTTTACACGCCTGCCTGGTCCTGCGCTGCACTCCGAATGGCTGCTGTGAGTTCTCGTGGGACTCGCAAGAACTGATAGTAGCTATTTGGAGTGCAACGCGGAACCAGGCAGGCACATAAAAAGCACGTGCCTGTCTCGTGCACCGCTGTGCTGCTTCCGGAAGAGAGCAGAGGAACTGAGGCAGGAGCGCTGAAAGTGCGCTGGGAGCCAGGATGCAAAAAAAAAAAAAAAATTTGCTCCTTATGATGCACCTTTATTTCCACCCCCTTTTGGGGGTTGGAAAAAGTGCGTCTTAGGGAGCGAAAAATATGGTATTTGTTTATATATTATGCAGCACTAGCCTAAGGAGTTGTATGGACAATCCAACATAAAACTATTTAAACTCTGAACTGAAAAATAGATTAATAGAGTAGTGAGCTCAGAACCAGGGAAGCCTATATCAAATCCTACTACTGCTTTGTATCTGATACAAACATAGGTTTGTGTGTAAACCCTCTGGAAATGGGAAAATGCCTGTTGTACCCAAACGTAACTTGCCTTCAGCTACAACTGAAAAAAGGCATCTCTTTATTAAAACATCACGTGAACCAAATGATGGAAGCAAACTAGCAGGCCTAACATCACCTTCCTTATCCATTCTTCCTCCTTCACATTCCCTCCCACCTTATCCAAAGTGTGAAGACGACAGCAGCAGTCGACTCAGACCCCAGTGTTTTGTATTCTGATCTACGATTTGTGAGTCGCTCTACGCCTAAATAGGTTCAAGGCGACACACAATTCAAGTAATTGGCAAAAGATGGAAGAAATGGGTGAGAGGAGATATAGCAGGGGAGTGGTGAAGTCCTCTACAGGGAAGTCAACATTGAGGAGATATTTGAAGTACAATTTACATTGGAAGGGAGGAAATCTGAAAGTTAGAACAAGCTACTGATTGAAGAGGCAACAGGTCTATAGCTCAGACCCCAGTTCTGTAGTCTAACAGGATCATTCATTGACTCATAGGCCCAATGCCGACTGCTACTACTGAGCAAGGGTCATGGTGGAAGTTTAGAAAGCTAGGGCATGGCCCTGTTTTGTGACCCACTTCCAAACTGATGGAAGGATGCTCAGAACCCAGGGCTGGTGCTAGAGCTGATTAACAATGTCTGTGTTAATGTTCAGCGAGGGCTCTAGTGCAAGAAACGTGTGCCATAGATTAGCAAAAATAGTATTTAAAATGGGTATTGAGGTCATACGAGGGGTGCTGAAAAGTTCTCAGCCCAAACAAGAAGGGAATGACGTGGAGCCATGAAACTAGCAAGTAATTCCACATATTCACCCCAAAGTTCAACACACATGACAGATCACGTCTGAAGTTTCTTTAACCCTTTCAAACTCTGATGACTGGTCACTGAAATATGGCTCCCCTGTTGCAATCGCCTCCAAGTCATTTGAAAATTGTTGCCCTTTCAAACTCTTTAAGGTTTGGAAACAGAAAATAAGAAGGAGCAAGATCTGGTGAGTAGGGTGGATGGTCTGTACACTGAAAATCCTAAAACATCCATCGTTTTGCCAGCCTTGAGAGCAGGTGCATTGTCTTACAAAAAAACAAAACACCTCCTTTCTGCAGCCTCAAACACTTTAAAATCATAAGTGTTCAAGGCTTGTGCAGTTAAGGCAGAGCTTACAGGAATGGGACAGGGACAGCAACAAAACTCATGGGGACGGGGAAATTGAGTTCCTGCGGGGATGGGGAAAAATTTGTCGCTGTGTCATTCTCTACTTGGAAACACACCACTGTGTCGTACAGTGTCTGCGTGGAGAATTCAGTGGTAACGGGGCCAGCTCAAGGGATTGTGGTACCCTGAGCAGTCTCTTTGTATTAGTGCCCCCCTCCAGATCTGCACGCTCTCACTGCATCATCAATCCCTGCCTCCTTCTGCAGCTTCCTTACAACTAGCCCTCCAACATTGTCTACCCATGTACCTGCTATCCTCATCTCAACTTGCCCTAGAGGCTATGGGCATAGGAGCCATCTTTTCAAAATTATTTGGGGTGCACAATATCCTCCCTCCCCCTGGCCATCACCAAAAAAAGAAATAGTCTTATATTTTGTTGAACTTGAAGGTGTGGAGAGCTCACCTTACACAACATAAGAACATAAGCAGTGCCTCCGCCGGGTCAGACCACAGGTCCATCAGGTCCATCGCCGCTCCCGCAGCGGCCCAAACAGGTCACGACCTGTCTGAATCACCAGAAGGGGCTCCCTTGCCACCTTGGTTTCTCATTGAAGTCCTATCTTCCCATCGAAGTCCTAACCCTCCAGTCTTGCACATGCACGACCTGTTGGGTTTCTATACTTATTACCTGGTTAGCTTTCTATACCTGTGTTACATCCCAGCACCTCTCTCAGTATCCCACGATCCCTTTATCCCTCAGGAATCCGTCCAATCCCTGTTTGAATCCTTGTATCGTACTCTGCCTGATCACTTCCTCCTGTAGCGCATTCCAAGTGTCCACGACCCTTTGGGTGAAAAAAAAAAACTTCCTTGCATTTGTTTAGAACCTATCTCCCTTCAGTTTCTCCGAATGCCCCCTGGTACTTGTTGTCCCCTTCAGTCTGAAGAATCTGTCCCTATCCACCCTCTCTATGCCCCTCATGATCTTGAAGGTCTCTATCATATCTCCCCTGAGCCTCCTTTTTTCCAGAGAGAAGAGCCCCAGCCTATCCAACCTCTCGGCGTATGGGCAGTGTTCCAGCCCTCTTACCAGTTTCGTTGCTCTCCTTTGGACTCTCTCAAGTACTGCCATGTCCTTCTTGAGGTACGGCGACCAATATTGAACGCAGTATTCCAGATGTAGACGCACCATCGCTCGATACAATGGCATGATGACTTCCCGCGTCCTGGTTGTTATGCCCCTCTTTATGATGCCCAGCATCCTGTTGGCTTTTTTCGAGGCTGCTGCGCACTGTGCAGATGGCTTCAGTGATGCATCCACCAGCACACCCAAGTCTCTCTCAAGACTGCTGTCTCCCAACAATGCCCCCCCCAATTTGTAGTTGAACAACGGGTTCTTTTTCCCTATATGCATGACCTTGCATTTTTCCACGTTAAAGCGCATTTGCCATTTGTTTGCCCAGTCTTCCAGTTTGTCCAGGTCCCTTTGTAGGTCCTCACACTCCTCCCTGGACCTAACTCTGCTGCACAGTTTGGTATCATCTGCAAATTTTATAACCTCGCACTTTGCCTCCTTTTCCAGGTCATTGATAAATATGTTGAAGAGTAACGGCCCCAGCACCGATCCCTGTGGCACACTGCTCATGACTTCCCGCCAGTCAGAATATTGGCCCTTCACTCCGACCCTCTGCAGTCTACCCGACAACCAGTGCTCGATCCATCTGTGTACATTCCCTCCCACCCCGTGGTTCCACAGCTTCCTAAGCAGCCTTTCATGTGGCACCTTGTCGAAAGCCTTTTGAAAATCGAGGTAAATGATGTCTATAGGTTCCCCATTGTCCACCCGACTGCTTATTCCCTCGAAGAAGTACAGAAGATTCGTTAAGCATGACCTTCCCTTACAGAATCCATGCTGGCTTGTTCTCAGTAGGCCATTTCTCTCGATGTGCTCGCAAATACTGTCCTTGATCATAGCTTCCACCATCTTCCCTATAATTGAAGTCAGGCTCACCGGCCTGTAGTTCCCGGGGACACCCCTCGATCCCTTCTTGAAGATAGGTGTGACATTCGCCAATTTCCAGTCCTCTGGTACCTCTCCAGTTTTCAAGGATAGGTTGCAAACATGCTGGATTGTGCCCGCTATTTCTTGTCTTAGTTCCTTTAGAACCCTTGGGTGGATCCCGTCTGGGCCCGGCGATTTGCCGCATTTTAACCTGTCTATCTGTTTGAGGACATCCAGTGCAACAATCCAGTGCACTGAGAAGCAGCAAACTCTTATGCAAAAACATGCTATTATAGAACTGAAAGAGAAACAGCAATCCTGTCTATGAAGAGGCAGCACTTCAATAATTATCACACCAAGATCTAGAATACAAAATACATCATCACCTATGTGGAAAACAGCAAAAGCTGCATCGCTACCAAAACAGATTTTCAACACGGAATAAATAACTACCCCTCTCTTTTTACAAAACTGCAATAGCAGTTTTTAGCGCAGGCCAGCGTGCTGAATGCTCTGCACTGCTCCCGATGCTCATAGGAACTCTGAAATGTTAGGAGCAGTGCAGAGCATTCAGCGCACCAGCCTGCACTAAAAACCACTATTGTGGTTTTGTATAAAAAGGGGGTAGGTTAAAAATTAAAAATACAAATATGCAGACAAAGCCTGAACCCCAGGAAGACAAACCTATGCAGCAGAATACTGGAAAAATAGAAAACAGAAATGCATTTCCTCTGTACTGTGTAAAATATGAGAAGAGATGCACATTCCCACAGGTTATAAATTCCAATTATACTCCAGAAAAATCAAAATAGATATGGTTTTGTATCTCTTTTTCTTGTCTGAACATTAATTATACTTTTTTTTTTCCAAATTCAATGACTATCAGTAGCGTACCTAGTATATTTGACACCTGGGGCCAATCACCCCTTTTTTTATATGAAAAAGATATTTATAGTAATAATGCATGTCACACAAGGGTGTAACTAGGAAAAGGCAGCATCTTAAGTTGTGAGCATTAGAACACTGATAAACCCATTGTAAAACTAAACAAGCCAGATTAGTACAGACTGATCCTGCAGTCAATGCTAACAGAAAATCATGCCCTTTTCATTCACGCAAAACTTATACACCCTCATCTAGAATGGTATAAGTAACCATAAACTAGAATTAGAAATATGTACATAAGAACATAAGAATTTGCCGCTGCTGGGTCAGACCAGTGGTCCATCATGCCCAGCAGTCCGCTCCCGTGGTGGCCCGCAGGTCAAATATCAGTGCCCTGAGACCAGCCCTACCTGCATACATTCCGGTTCAACAGGAACCCGGCCAACTTTGTCTTAAATCCCTGGAGGGTGTTTTCCCCTATAACAGCCTCCGGAAGAGCGTTCCAGTTTTCCACCACTCTCTGGGTGAAGAAGAACTTCCTTACGTTTGTATGGAATCTATCCCCTTTTAACTTTAGAGAGTGCCCTCTCGTTCTCCCTACCTTGGAGAAGGTGAACAACCTGTTTTTATCTACTAAGTCTATTCCCTCCAGTATCTTGAATGTTTCTATCATATCCCCTCTGTCTCCTCTTTTCAAGAGAGAAGAGGCCCAGTTTCTCTAATCTCTCACTGTACGGCAGCTCCTCCAGCCCCTTTACCATTTTAGTTGCTCTTCTCTGGACCCTTTCGAATAGTACCGTGTTCTTCTTCATGTACGGTGACCAGTGCTGGATGCAGTATTCCAGGCGAGGGTGCACCATGACCTGGTACAGCGGCATGACAACCCTCTCCGATCTGTTCGTGATCCCCTTCTTAATCATTCCCAGCATTCTGTTTGCCCTTTTTGCTGCTGACGCGCATTGTGCAGATGGCTTCATTGACTTGTCAACCAGTACTCCCAAGTCTCTTTCTTGGGGGAAAGGGGGGGTCTCTCCAAGTACCGCCCCAGACATCTTGTATTCGTGTATAAGATTTTTGTAACCGACATGCATCACCTTACACTTATCCATGTTGAACCTCATCTGCCATGTAGCGATCCATTTCTCAAGCGTGTTTATGTCACTTTGCAGATGTTCGCAATCCTCCTGCATCTTCACTACTCTGATAACTTCATATCGTCTGCAAATTTAATCACCTCACTCGTCGTACCAATTTCCAGATCGTTTATAAATATGTTGAAGAGCACAGGCCCAAGCACCGAACCCTGCGGCACTCCACTGGTGACGCTTTTCCAGTCCGAGTATTGCCCATTTACTCCCACTCATTGTTTCCTATCCGCCAGCCAATTTTTAATCCACATGAGTATTTCACCATCGATCCATGGCTTTTTTTTTGGGGGGGGGTTTCCCCCGTCCCTGCAGGAACTCAATTTCCCCATCTCTGTGAGTTGTTGCTGTCCCTGCCCCTATTCCTGTAAGCTCTGCCTTAACCGCACAAGCCTAGAAAACTTATGATTTTAAAGTGTTTGAGGATTCTGCAGATGAGGACAGAGCTGGCAGATGAGGAAAAGAACTCACGGGGATGGGACAGGAAAATGAGTTCCTGCGGGGACGGGGAAAAATTTGTCCCCGTGTCATTCTCTATTTACACTGCTTTCTTTTTATTTTCAAAAGTGTATTATCTTTCTCTGGTGTTGAACTGCATATGGCTTCTTGAGGTTCGTTTGATTTTTGTCTACATTTATTTGTTTGTGCTTGTAGGTGCATTTTCCTAAGTAAGGGCCTTGTTGTGAATATGTTAGCTTTGAGATATGTACATCACAGATATTTGTATTATGTTTAGTGACTTACGAGAACTGGTGGGGAGGGAGGGTGAGCAGTCTTTATAGATTGGCTCATCATAACCCAAATTTCTAACCTCAGTTTATATTCGAGTTAACTTTTTTCCCCCTTTTTGGAGGGGAAAAAAGGATATCTCTTTATATTTGGATCAGTTTATATTTGAGTATATATGGTAGTATAACCTCAATAGGACATTATTTTTTCCAATTACTCTAGTTTTGCTTTGGGCGGGGGGGGGGGGGGAGGGTCTGCCTTTCTTTATTCCAGTGAGCAGCATGCTCTTAGACTGTGGTATGGCAGCTTTGCTTTTCAGGCGTTATTCTGACGGTAACTAGTAGCCTAACCACTGGAATTCCAGTACGATTCCTTTCTCTGGGGTTTTGCCTGCCACCCCTGTTTTTTTTTTATGGCTGCTTCTAACCTGGCCTCTGCTAAGAGATCTGCAGCCTGCTGGTAAGCCTGTTGACAAAGCACAACCAGGCCCTATTGTCCTTTGTTCTCTCTCTTGCTTCTATTTTGTTGCATTCCTCATGTGTTCTTCCTAGGTGAGCACCATGGGCGATGCTTTCTGGTCCACCTATGATCTGAATTGCAGCCCAGGAGCTGTGAGGGGTCTGATATGCATCTATTGTGTATGCTCTGGACATTGAGCAGGTACTTTGTCTCTAGGTGTCTTCCTTTCCAAAGATGCTTGATCTGATGGCTGCAGCCCCTGCATGTGTTTTATCTCTGGTGCTAGAAGGCAGCACTTCTGGTCCTTTAGACACGGGACTATTTCTGACAGGATTGTATGGCGCCTTCTGCCAGTTTGACTCAGCTCTCTATGTTGCTCAGTTCCATGTGAAGATGTTAAGCAGGGCGCCGCCTACCCATTTGGTGCGAATCCTTTTATGCTTCCCTTCCTTGGGTTTTAGAGTGGTGCCTCCTGCCTTGTCGGCTTGGGTCCATTTAGGGACCAGCTCCATCTAGGGGAGGGGGTAGGGCAAGTAGCCTACTGCCTGTTTGGCATAGCTTGACTCCGTCTCTGAATATAGGGTGGGGGCGTTTGACTAATGGTAGAGTGTTTGTTTGTTTATTAAAATCTTTATATACCGTTATACAGCCAAAAAGGATCAAAGCGGTTTACAATCTAATTTTTCAAATACAATATATAAAAGAACTCCATTTTGAATAGAAAGGAAAAGCAAAAAAAAAAAGAACACAATTTCTAATACATAATAAAATTAAAAACTATTAATACCAATTTAAAGCATTTACTTAAAAATATATACCGTATTTTCGCGGATATAACGCGCGCGTTATACGCGTTTTTACGTACCGCGCATACCCCTCGCGCGTTATATGCCTGAGCGCGGTATACAAAAGTTTTTAAACATAGTTCCCACCCCGCCCGACGCCCGATTCACCCCCCCCAGCAGGACCGCTCGCACCCCCACCCCGAACGACCGCTCGCACGCGCTCCCACCCGCACCCGCATCCACGATCGGAGCAAGAGGGAGCCCAAGCCCTCTTGCCCGGCCGACTCCCCGACGTCCGATACATCCCCCCCCCGGCAGGACCACTCGCACCCCCACCCCGAAGGACCGCCGACTTCCCGACAATATCGGGCCAGAAGGGAGCCCAAACCCTCCTGGCCACGGCGACCCCCTAACCCCACCCCGCACTACATTACGGGCAGGAGGGATCCCAGGCCCTCCTGCCCTCGACGCAAACCCCCCTCCCCCCCCAGCGACCGCCCCCCCCAAGAACCTCCGACCGCCCCCCCCGCCGACCCGCGACCCCCCTGGCCGACCCCCACGACCCCCCCGCCCTCCTTCCCCGTACCTTTGGTAGTTGGCCGGACAGACGGGAGCCAAACCCGCCTGTCCGGCAGGCAGCCAACGAAGGAATGAGGCCGGATTGGCCCATCCGTCCTAAAGCTCCGCCTACTGGTGGGGCCTAAGGCGCGTGGGCCAATCAGAATAGACCTTGGAGCCTTAGGTCCCACCTGGGGGCGCGGCCTGAGGCACATGGGCCCAACCCGACCATGTGCCTCAGGCCGCGCCCCCAGGTGGGACCTAAGGCTCCAGGGCCAATTCTGATTGGCCCACGCGCCTTAGGCCCCACCAGTAGGCGGAGCTTTAGGACGGATGGGCCAATCCGGCCTCATTCCTTCGTTGGCTGCCTGCCGGACAGGCGGGTTTGGCTCCCGTCTGTCCGGCCAACTACCAAAGGTACGGGGAAGGGGGGTGGGGGGGTCGTGGGGGTCGGCCAGGGGGGTCGCGGGTCGGCTGGGGGGGCGGTCGGAGGTTCTTGGGGGGCGGTCGTTGGGGGGGGGGGGGGTTTGCGTCGAGGGCGGGGGGGCCTGGGATCCCTCCTGCCCGTAATGTAGTGCGGGGTGGGGTTAGGGGGTCGCCGTGGCCAGGAGGGTTTGGGCTCCCTTCTGGCCCAACTACACAAAGGTACGGGGAAGGCGGATGGGGGTGTCGTGGGGGTCGGCCAGGGGGGTCGCGGGTCGGCTGGGGGATGGGCGGAGGTTCTTGGGGGGGGGGGCGGTCGTTGGGGGAGGGGGTTTGCGTCGAGGGCAGGAGGGTCTGGGATCCCTCCTGCCCGTAATGTAGTGCGGGGTGGGGTTAGGGGGTCGCCGTGGCCAGGAGGGTTTGGGCTCCCTTCTGGCCCAACTACACAAAGGTACGGGGAAGGCGGATGGGGGTGTCGTGGGGGTCGGCCAGGGGGGTCGCGGGTCGGCTGGGGGACGGGCGGAGGGTCTTGGGGGGGGGGCGGTCGTTGGGGGAGGGGGTTTGCGTCGAGGGCAGGAGGGTCTGGGATCCCTCCTGCCCGTAATGTAGTGCGGGGTGGGGTTAGGGGGTCGCCGTGGCCAGGAGGGTTTGGGCTCCCTCCTGGCCCGATATTGTTGGGGAGTCGGCGGTCCTTCGGGGTGGGGGTGCGAGTGGTCCTGCCGGGGGGGGGGGATGTATCGGACATCGGGGGGGGCATCAGGCTTTCAGGATGGGGACAGACCTTCAAGGGGGGACAGGACTTCAAGGGGGGACAGTGCACGGAAAGTCAGGGGGGTGAACGGAGAGTCGGGACAGCGCACGGAAAGTCAGGGCAGTGCACGGAAGTCAGGGGGGGGTGAACGGAGAGTCGGGACAGCGCACGGAAAGTCAGGGCAGTGCACGGAAGTCAGGGGGGGGTGAACGGAGAGTCGGGACAGCGCACGGAAAGTCAGGGCAGTGCACGGAAGTCAGGGGGGGTGAACGGAGAGTCGGGACAGCGCACGGAAAGTCAGGGCGGGCGAAAGGAGCGTCGGGCATCATGCGCGGTATACCCGTGAGCGCGGTATACAAAAGTTTTTGTACATATCATCGTGATTTCTGCGCGCTATACCCGTGTGCGCGTTTTACACGGATGCGCGTTATATCCGCGAAAATACGGTAAATGCAGACTGCAGTCCCGGTTCTGTCTCATCCATTTAAAAGGCCAATTGAAAAAAATAAGCCTTCAATTGTCTTTTGAAATTTTGAAATTATTTTTCCTTCCTCAATTCCACAGATAGACTATTCCACAATATCGGGACTAAATAAAAAAAATGCAAAATTTCTAGTTGAGGCAAGATGAGCCTTTGAAATATGGGGCACAGCTACTCTGTTATCATTCAAAGATCTTAATAAACGCCTAAGCGTTCTAACAATGCCAGGTTAGAAAAATATAATGGTTGTAACTCATACAAAGTTCTATGTGCTAACATCAAGATCTTAAATTGAATCCTAAATTCCATTGGTAACCAGTGGAATTTCATGTACATCAGAGTTACATGATCACGAATGTGTGCATGGCCTAACAACCGAATCACCGCATTTTGTATTGTTTGTAAGCGCTTTAATTGCCCTGCAGTTATTCCTGCATATACTAGATTAACATAATCCAACTTGGATAGAACAGAGGCATAAATTAAAGTATATAACGATTTCTCATCCTATTCTGCACAGCTCCAGGTCTACTAGTAGTGTGTGGCTGCAGTTGATCTGTTTGATAGCTCCTTCTCTGGATGTTGAGCATAGCTCCAACTGCCTGTTAGTATTGCTTCATCTCTGGATGCCGAGCATAGTTCCGGCTGCCTGTTGTCACCGCCCTATCGTTGTCCATGGAGCGTGGTTCTGGCTGCCCGTTGTTGCTGCCCCATCGTTGTCCATGGAGCGTGGCTCCGGCTGCACATTGTCATCGCCCCATCACTGGAGGGGAAGTGTGGATCCAGTTGTCGGTGGGTATAGTCGGGCCTAAAGATCCCGCGCGGCACCATCGCTTGAGATTGTAGGCAACCCCATCATAGGGCACTGCTTGGTTGCTGGTGGTGAGTGCTGCTCCATAAAGTTTACTGTGCATAGCTCTGTTTACAGAGGAGAGTGTATTCCATGGTTGGGGTTTGGCCATCTCTCAAAGGCTCATTCCTCACTGTCAGTAAAACAAGGTGCTTTCCTTGGCTATTTCTCATCCGTTCCACTAAGGCGGTGTATCCCTTGTAACCTCAGGGTTCTCTAACGCCTCCAGTTTGGTCAACACTGAACTGTGGCAGGCTTGTCCTCGTAGTTTAGTTCTTTGAGTGGAGCAACTCTCTCTTTGAAGAAACAGTATTGTTTCTAGCCGTTCCTTTGTTAGAGCTGATGCTTCCGTCAGGGTAGAGCTCCTTCGGTTGGGCGGACCTTGGATTGTCCTTCGAGACATTGGTTCTTTGAACTTTCCTTCAATATCTTGAGGGATAGCAAACCACCTAGTTATGGTATATTCATCTTTTTAAGTTTTGTTCATTGTCTCGCCCCACTGAAGACTGCTTTGCTACATCCTTCTCATCTCTGGATTCATCTGCTGTTGATGACAAGGAAGGAAAAATTATGTTTCATACCTGATAACTTTCCTTTTTAGTCACAGCAGATGAATCCAGAGACGAGTGGATTGTATTCATTACCCAGCAGGCAGAGATAGAGAGCACCAGTATTCTGTTATATATAGGATGGCATGCTCACTGGTAAGCCATTATTCCTCAAAATAAAGAGTAGGATCAACCGAATACACTAGTCAGCAAAGAACTCCCTCCTCCATACTGCCACTCCACTGAGCCACCAAGCAGACCACAGGGCAAAACCATACATAGTAAATAAGAGAGAAAGGAACATAAGAGGGCAGGACCCTGGATTCATCTGCTGTGATTAAAGGAAAGAAATAATCAGATATGAAACATAATTTTTCTCTTTTTTTACACATTGATTCTTTATTGCTCTCTAGCATTTCTCTTGCATTTCTTTCCTTCCCTTGCAGCAGCTCCCTGGTTCCAGTGGCTTCTCCTTTACACTGGTTCCTGGTTAAGTGCAGAGTTCTGGTTGACCAGGTTCCTAGGATTTTTCCAGCCCTAATTTAACCTGCTCACTACTTGTAGTGATAGTCGTGTACAGTATTGTGGTTCTGATTTACTCTCTCTCTTTCTTGGCTTGCACATTCACTCATAGTGAAAAGTTATGCAGCAGTTTCTGATTTTTCATGTCAGAAGACTTGCACAGTTTATCATGTTTTTTATTTGCTTCTGTGCTAAAACTTTCTGAAAAGTTACTGTTGGAACAGGTTCAGATTGTGTAGTTCAACTGCTGCTTGGGGTATAGGATTTTGCCTTTTGCGCAATCAACTTCATGCTGTAATCGCTGAGCAATTTTCTTAGACTAGACATTTTTGGAATATTTTGGTGCTGTAATACTGAAATCCAAGAATAGGGTAGGCATTGAGAAACATTCTTAAAATATTTATTCAATATTGGGGGCGTGGCTTGGAAGCGCTAGTAATGGATGCATGAATGTGAGGCTCCTCAATCAAAGGCAATTAATTTGAAAGAAATACCAGTCCAAAGTGGCTATTTAGATTGAATTTGTAGCAGAAACTGCCGGTATGGCCGCAAAACAAGTTAATATGGAAGCAGTGGAAGGCAAATCAAAGCTGCAGAAGCAGGAGCAGTTGACACCTTTAAAAAATCCTACTGCCAACCGACAGTGCAGAGCTTCTAGAGGATATGCAGCATATCAGACTCCTTCTACAGGGAAATTCAGAGAAGCTTGCTGCAGTCCGAGAAGAAGTGGCAAATTTGGCAAAATATATTGAGGTGACTAATACACAATTGGAGAAACTTGAGGGTAGGGTGGAGAGAGCGGAATCAGCTAAGAAACAGTGCCAGAAAAATCACTTGGTTACAATAACTTTGTCAAAGCAGCTGGAAGATTTTGAAAACAGGACCCGTAGGAAAAATGTGAGGATTCTGGGCCTTCCTGAGGGATCGGAAGGGAATGATTCAGTGGCATTTTAACAGAATTTTATACAATCTTTAATCACAAAGCCATCTAAATACCCGTTGGAATTTGAAAGAGCACAAAGGATTCCAACAAAATGGAGCAACGGTTTCTCGGGTCCTAGTTCTTTGATCTTTTGTCTGCTACGATTCCAGCAAGTGATGGAATCTTACAGTTTGCTAAGGCAAATATAAATCTGTCATATAAAGATTCAAAGATAATAATAGTTCCAGATTTCGCTCAAAAAACTGTGAATCTCAGGAAGAAGTTTCTTCAGCTAAGACCCCAATTAAAACATCTAGGAGCACAGTTTGAACTCTTCTATCCTGCACTTATGCGTGTTACACTCCAAAATAAATCTATCCAATATGAAGATCCTGAGAAATTAAAATAATTTATTTTGCAGCAATCAGAACCGATGGTTTAAATCGTAAGAATGTCTGAATGTTATAGAAACTTTCTGTACAGTACTGTAACTTTTCTCAGTGTGGTTTCTTTAAAACTTAAAACTTCTTGTCAGGTGACTTCATAATCATGTGACTGTTATGATAGTCATGGTGAAGCAGTCCATTGATAGTGAAGGCTGTTAAGCTTATTAGATTCGGAGGATCGGCAAAGAGAATAAGTGAAAGTTTTATATTTAAATGGACTGTTACAGATGAAGAATGCTTTTGAAAAGGAAAGGAAATCTAAACTAATGAACTAATCATCAATATAGAAGTCAGTAGAGATGGAGAAATAACGGAAAATAGAATATAATAAGGCAGATGAGAAAATGAGTGTGGTGTGACTAATATATTTTCTTTAACAAGCGGCCAGTTGGAACTCTAATGGGAGCAGAGTTTACATTTTAACTAAGTCTCTGTGCAGCACGATGTATGGAGGGTATTCCATGGACTTCTGCATTTAGAGATGGAATCTGTTAGTTTATCTGTGCTTCATCAACCCTTGCAATCCAGATGAGCTATGAATATGAGACCTTTACTCTCTCTGTTTAACTGCAGGGGGTGTACTTCTAAGCTTGGTATTGACAACTGTGGAGCTATTATTGGATGCTGTGTTCTGTTTAAATATGATTGTAAATGTATGTTTGGTTTGCTTCTCTCTTTCTATATATAGAGTGGGATCAAAAGTGGTCCTGAGGGTAGATTAATGTATATATGTTGAATGGGAAGAGCATGAGGAAGAAAAGGTATTTGGTAATATCCTTGCTAAAAGTTATACCATGTAATATCAATACAGGGTTATATATGCATATATGTTTAAGCTTTTCAGTTTTATCAATTGGTCTTATTATATTTTGAGGGGGAAAAATATTACCATGATTATCAATCATATAAAATTGGTACTGATATTGACATATATTACATGATAAGAATTCTGGGTAGTAAATTAATTTAAACTTTGATCAGTCTGAATTACTGTACAGGAGCACAGATTCTGATTAACTCATTTACTGATCAACTGGTTAAATTAATTTGAGGATATTATTTGATAAATTTATTTTTTTATACTTTCATTAGTAACTCATATACTGGTTTTATATGTTGGAAGAAAAAAGGGGGGAATTGTTGATTTAAAGGTTAGATTTGCGAGTCTGATGTTGAGGGAGAACTTAGCATATAAATTTTAAAAAAAGTAAGTTTCATATTTTATTATATCTTCACTAATTTGGGATGAGATGATTTCAATAGGAATATTTATTATATTTTATCTGTCTAACATTGGATGTATTTAAATTATTTTATGACATTTATAAAAAAGAGTAATTATTAATTGAGATAATATTTTAAATAATTTAAATTGGACTTTCAAAAGATAAGTTAAAAGGTAAATTGCTGGTAATGTAAGAAATAAGTAAGTAATTTTGCCTAGTGGGAGCTTTTATTCATTAGTCTGTATGGGTGTTTCCAGGTGGTCGTGTTATCTAATGGGGTGGGGGGTGGGCAAGGGGGTTATAATGGGTTCTGGATGTGTAATGGTCTAATGATATTTATGAGTTATTTTTTGAGATGCAAAGATATAAATGTACTTTTAATTCATCTTTTATGGTTTCAATTAATTAAGATTTACCAATGGCATTAAAGTTGTTTTCCTTAATCATTAATCCCATAAAAAGAAAAAAAAACCCCTCTTATTTAAAACAACAGAAAGCAGATATATATTTTTTACAGGAGACACACCTGTCTGCTGCTGAATTGGCAAAGCTGGAGGGTGGGTGGGTCAAACATAGGGCTCCTTTTACTAAGGTGCACTAGCGGTATTAGCGCACGTACAAAATTACTGCGCCCTAGCAAAATTATTACCGCCGGCTTAAAAGGAGGTGGTAGCGGATAGTGCGCATGGCAATTTAGCATGCGCTATTCCGCACGTTAAGGCCCTAGCGTGCCTTTGTAAAAGGAGCCCATAGTGTTTTTGCTCCTGCTGTCAGAAAGAAGGCTGGGGTGGCTATCCTTGTACATAAAAAATGCCCATTTGTAGTCGGGATAATTAATGCTGATCCTTTGGGGAGATGGATTCAAGTTGACTTGAGCTCTGGAAAAGTTACTCTGAAGATTCTTAATGTCTATGCTTCTAATTCAAATCAAGCAGAATTTTTTAAAGCTCTTCAACAGTTGATTCTGCCACTGGCCACTTCTAATTTGATAATGGCAGGGGACTTTAATGCTATCGTGGATCCATTGTTGGATAAACAACCAAGAAAGCTTATGGAATTTATGGGGGTTGAATAATTTAGTACAATCTTGTGGTTTAAAAGATATTTGGAGGATTCTTCATTATAATGCTCGGGAATTTTCATTTTGTTCCCATGTGCATAAATCATTATCAAGAATAGATTATATTTTTGTTTCAGATTCAATGACTCGACAGGTGACAAAATCTGGCATAGATCAAATTGTTTTTCGGCTCATGCTGGGATTTGGATTGAATTTAGAATGATTGAATTAGAATGTAATAAACCTGTGTGGAGATTCGATAATACATTGCTTGCAGATTCAAATTTTATCAGAGTTTCATTTGAAAATGAGTGAATTTTTTTCAACTTAATACCTCAGAAGAAATCTCTTTGGAAACATGGGATGCTTTTGAAGCCACTATGAGAGGGCAAATTATTTCATATTCGGTGCACATTAAGAAAAAACTTAAAAAGGAATATTCTGAGTTGGAACAAGAAATAAAAGATCTGGAGTCACAATTAGCCTCAAGATGTGAGCAAACTACTTTACAAGCCCTTTTGAAAGCTAAATAAAAGTACAACAAGATTTCTTCACATATAGCTAGGAACGATTTGTTTTCCCAACAAGCTCTGTATTATGGAAACTCAAATAAAGCGGGAAGATTATTGGCTAATTATTTAAAAGCTAAAAAAGAAAAGTAAAGATCCTTTCTATTGTAGATGAGAAAGGAGAAACACATTCTCAAATTGGAAATATTTTAAAACAATTTTTGGTATATTATAAAGCCTTATATTCTTCTGAGGGTTCTTCTTGAGGGTTCAGAGTTCTTAAAATTAATAAAGGGACCAAAAATTCCAGAGCATATAAGGGGAACTCTTGAGGTGCCTATTATAATGAAAGAACTTCAAACAGTGTTGAAGTCCCTTAGAGTTAGATCCGCTCCAGGTGGTGATGGTTTCACTGTAGAATTTTATAAATCATTCCAAATTACCCTATTACCTCATCTTTTAAATTTATATCAGGCTCAACTAAATAAAGATTGCATTACAGGTACTATGGCTGAATCTTTAATTATAGTTTTGCTGAAGCCAAATAAAGATCCTACGTTGGTTTCAAATTACAGTCCTATTTCTTTGATTAATGTAGATGGAAAACTGTTGGCCAAATTATTGGCTTTGCGTTTGGCAAAGGCTCTCCCTTATATTATAGGTCTGCATCAAATGGGATTTGTTGCTCAAAGGCATTCATCAAATAACACCAGATTGGCTTTTCACATGTTAAATTTAACAAAAGCCATGGAAGATCTGACTTTCTCTGTGTCTTTGGTTGCAGAGAAGTCCTTTGATCGTGTGGAATGGACCTTCATGTATCAAGTGATGGATTAGTTTGATATTGGATCCAGATTTATACAAATGATTCAAACCTTGTATAGTTCACCTTCTGCTAGATTGTATATTAATTATACTTTTTCAGAACGTTTCTGTCTGGAGAGGGAAGTTAGACAAGGGTGTCTGATATTGTATTGGAACCCTTGTTATTGGCTATTCAACAGGCAGAGGAGATACAGGGTATTCCTTTTGCAGGTTGGGAATATAAAGTCTCTGCATATGCAGATGATATTTTGCTTCATTTGAGGAATCCTGAAACTACCATTCCACATTTACTGGATTTAATTGACCGATTTGGTAAATTTTCTGGGTATAAGATAAATTGGAATAAATCAGAAGTTCTTCCACTAAATGTATACTGCCCAAAAAGATTATTTAAGTCACTCCCTTTTATATGGAAAGAAGAGGGAATAAAATATCTAGGTATTTGGATACATAAAACTGTGGAAGAGACGATGAAAGTAAATGAAAAATCTTTATTGTTGAAGGTTACAGAAATGTGTGAACATTGGAATCCTTTACATTTGTCTTGGTGGGGGAGAGTTCAAACAGTTAAGATGATGATTTTCCCTGTGGTTTGTTACCAAATGAGTATGTTGCCAGTGTTTTTTCAGGGGTCCTTTTTATAAGAAATTAAACAGTATACTTACTAAATTTGTTTAGTTGGGTTAAACTGCTAGAATTGCTTTAGTATCTTTACAAAAACCAATTGCGGCGGGTGGGGTAAATTTTCCAAACTTTTATAGGTACCATCAGGCCTATATAATGTGTCAGGGTATGTACTGGGTCCTTCCAGAGCTCATGGATCTTCCTGATTGGTTGTACTTAGAGTGGCAATTGATGTCCCCATTACGGCTGTCTCGTGTTGAATATCAAGTTGCCTAGTTATGGTAAGGACAATAGTATTTTATTTGATACATGGAAAACTTTAGAATTTATTAGCAATCTGACAAATTCAAGTAGAGAAATCCACATGTAAATTTTTAAGTGTAGTTATATCATTGATTAAGAAAAGGGGTGGGGGAAAATGATTACTTTAACTATATGTATGTTAAAGGTGCTTTCTTCTGATTTGTTCTAGATTTGAATACATATGTTTTGCACTGTTAACACTTGAAAATTAAATATTTTTTTTAAAAAAAATATTTACTCAGTATTGTGCTTTAAAAAAGAATGAGAGGCCATATTAATTTCTGTTAGTGGGTTATGGGAAAATACTAATATTTAACAAATACAAAATGTAAAAACTGAAGTAAAATTCAATATTTTAAGCTGTGAAGAACGGAGCTAGTGCTTTATGATAGAGAAGTTGCTATAGTGTGTGACAGGCTGACAAATATAATTTTCTGGGCTGTATCAATGTACAATGCAGCCTGTTGCCTATGGGTGCCTGTCTGAAAGAGCTGCCACTTTTGTTTCCCAGAAGCATTTCAAATAAATGAATGAAATAAAAAAAAAAAAATCAGTGAATAGCCAAAATATAAAAGCATTCCATGATATATAAAAATGAAATATTCAGCTTGAGCAGCAATATCCCATTAGACTCATCTCAGATATACATTGTCTGCTTGTATTACTGTCATATTAATTGGAGTTCCTTTTTAGATTATACACCACTCTGCTCTGGTTGCCAGCCAAAGTGGTATAGAAAGTTTTAAATGAAATGTAAATAGAGGAATAAGGACAGTGCCATTCAAAATACTGTAGAAATAGCATCTGACCTAACTTTGCACCTCTTAAGGGATGTGCTTGATGGAACATAGATGCTCAGGGGGTGTGGTGCTTGAAAATATGGAGTAGTATGTGGAAGAAACAGCGGTTGTGACAGCGACAGAGGAGAGGCTTCTGGGTTAGTAGAAGGCAGCTTGTAGGAATTGCTGCCACTGATTCTGACCCATTGAAGCCGGAGAGTAAAGAGCAGAGTTCTCCCCAGGGCCTTTCAGCCGGGCGCTCTGCACAGCTAATTTAGATGAGCGCCCAGCTGTAATCTCGATCGCAATCCTTCTGCTGCTGCCGCCTTCTGCTCAACATTTTTTTTTAAAAAAACCTTCTCACCGGCTTGGAGATTTACCGGGCTGACTCGGCACAGCCTGAATCACAGGAGCCTGACTTTTTTTTTTTTTTTTAGTTTTTAACGCCAGCAAGCGACTTGAACCCATGCTCCGGGGCTCTAACATGTGCATGCCGCTTCCCTCCGAAACCGGAAGTCACGTCCCGATGGGGGAAGAGAAGGGAAGTCGGCATGCACACGCCCCGGAGCATGGGTTCGCTATAGGAGACAGGTCAGCTTACAACTTGCTCTTGCTTGCTTCGGGCTTTCCTCGCTGCCGGGTCCTGCCTACTTTCTGTTTCCGTAAAGGCAGGACCCGGCAACAAGGAAGGCCCGAAGCAAGCAAGAGCAGCAAGTTGTAAGCTTCCCTCCTTTGCTGACTTATGGAAGATAGGTCAGCGATGGAAGGAAGCTTACAACTTGCCTTAGTCCAGCCCTGCACAACATGCGGCCCAAAACGGATTTCACTGCCGATATGGCTCTCACTCCGCTCTCCTTAGAAGATCAGCTCAGGAGGCAAGATTTAGCCCGAGATCAAAAGAACATTAAAGGGCATTTGAAGGCATCAGAGCAGATTGAAGAGAACATGTCCTGTTTTTCTATGCCTAAAAATACCACCTTGTCTAATGTAATCTCTGATCAGATCCTTAAGAGTGATGCAACTATGTATGCTGGACAGTCTCCTCCATTAAACAGAACTTTAAAGCCTGCAGCCATACAGAACCAGATGGTCAAAGGGCTCCGAAGTGTAGTATTGCCAAGGGATCTGTCTCACAAGTTTCTGCTGCTGGCAGATGTAAACACAGCACAAGAAATAGAGACTTGTGGCATTCTGTGTGGAAAGCTGATGCATAATGAATTTATTATTACCCATGTAATAGTGCCAAAACAGTCTGCTGGACCAGACTACAGTACAGTGATATGGGGAATATGGAAAAATTATTCAGTGTTCAAGATCAACATGATCTCCTCACAGAAGAAAGACGGAGAGAAAGAGAGAAGCAGATACTGGAGAGGGGGGGAGAGAAGGGAAGGAGATAGAGATGTCAGACTATGGGGTGGAGTGGCAAGGAAGGAAGGAAGGAAAGGAGAAGAGAGAGATGCCAGAGCATAGGGGAGGGGTGTAGACAAAAAATGGAGAGGGGTTGAAGCTGAAATAAATCATGTACAAAGGAGAGAACGGGCACAGAATATAGAGTTTATTGAAGGGACATAGAAAGAGGGAAGATACCATATGGAACAGAGAGAGGGCAGACACTGGATGGAAAAGGCAGAAAGGGTGTACAGTGGATGCAAGGGGCAGAGATAGGGTGGACAGTAGATGGAAGGGGTAGAGAGAGGTTAGAGGCTGGGTGGAAGGGGCAAAGAGAGAGGACAGATGTTGCATGGAAGGGAGCAAGGACAAATGCTGAATAGAAAGAAGAGAGTGAAGAGAAGATGACTAAAGCAGAAACAAAAGGTAGAAAAAAAATATTTTTGTTGCTTTAGGTAGAATCAAGTAGTATTGTAACTGTATTGATTAAAATTTATCAATAGGAAATGGAAATAAGGCAATTTTGGGGGGGAATAAACACTTTCCTCAGGTCAGGACAGGATACCATAACAGCTGTATACTGTACTGTCTTGAAGAAAGATTTGGCCCCTGAAAGCTAATTGAAAAATGGATTAGTCCAATAAAATGGAATTTTCATATTTCTCATTATTTTATTTCTATTTGTTAATTTGTAAAGTGGTGACTGTTATGTAGAAGTTTTTTTCAAATTTACATCTACTGTCTTTATATTTTGCACAGTATTAGGGGACATGTGTCACTGTTTCTGTGGTGTTGCATTGTATGCAGAGTCTGGTTTCTTGGTTCAGTTTAACTTTTGTCTACATATTTCTATTTTTAGTTTGTGAATATTCCATATTGGGCAAGGGTGTATCTGTGTTCTGTGTGTATGAAAAGGACATGGCTTTCTGTTAGCATCGACTACAGGATCAATTGACTGTGTAGGATCTGGTTTGTTTAGTTTTACAATGCATGTGTTGGTGTTCTAATGCTCACTGCAGTGTTTAAGATGCTGCCTTTTCCTAGATGCACCCTTATTGTGTGACTCATGGATTATTACTAAAAATATATATTTTTTATATAGAGGAGGGGGTTGTTAAAAAAATGATTAGCACTGGCTGTCATATATACTAGGTACACCACTGGATTTAATGACCCTATTCTAACTTTTCTGTTGACGTAGGTATTGTCCCCCCCCAACACACACATTATAAAGAATTAAATTAAAGTTGTATTATCATCAAGCAGCTTTCAAATGATATTATAAGCAAATAAAAATAAAATATTTTTAATACATTGCTAATTATTACCTGCATCTTTACCTATACTGTTTTGCCCTAGCTCTTACTTTGCACTATAGCAAAATAAAAAAGAAGCAGATAAAGATCAATCACACAGGTCTCCTTCAAGGCTCAGTAACACCTCTCTATAAATTATGTGGAAGAGGTCTGGAAGTGGGGATAGCATCTATTTCATATCCTCAGTAAGACCTCAGGAAGGAACCTAGTGATCAAAACATTATTAGAGGTGTTGTACAGCTATTTCTTGTATGACTGGATGAGCTATATTTATCTTTTTTTTTTAGTTGTTTAAATTCATGCAGAAATAAATGGTTAGATTGAACCTAATGACTTCATTAACGCATTTCCCTTTTTTAAACTTCTATACTATTTGAAAGAGGGTGAATATCTAATTATTCACTTCTAGAATTGGATACTTCTTAAATTTAGTAAAAATATTCTGGCACAAGTGACAAACCTTAAAAAAGGAAGTCATATCGAGCATTGGAAAATAATAATAATTAACTAATAAAAATAGTATACATTTAATTTTCCCCACTACCAAATTTCCCCGCCCCACCCGGCTACTTTTTCATGCCACTCGGCTGGAAAAAATTTCTGGGGAGAACACTGAAGAGGGAGGAGCCCAGCCTGCTCCCCTAACGCCACAGAAAGAGAGAGAGAGAGAGAGCTGTAAGTGGAAGGAAGGAAAAATGGGAGGGTTGGGAGGACAAGAGAAGGATTGTAGGACATGGGGTGGACGGGAGGAAGGGAAAGATACTGAAAAAGGGTGGAAAGGGGCAAGAAAGGGAAAATGTTACGGGGTAGAAGAGAGACTGCAAAGAGAAGGGCAAGAGGGAGAAATGTTGGGAAATAGGGGTGCATGGGGGGGTGGAGAGGGAGACAGGCTAAAAAAAATTATGATGGAAGGGAGAGATGTTTGACCCAGGGCACAAGAGAGAGGGAGAGAGATGGTGGATAGTGGGAGAGAGGAAGATATGTTGGACATGGCAGAGAAATTGAGTTTTCCAATAGATTTATTCTAGTGCACATTGTAGGTATATTCTAGTACACATTGTAGCGTTTGATGCTGTCTTTTCCTAAGTAGGTCCTTGTTACGTCACTTGTGATGTTACTGTCATTACAATGTAGTAGCTGTACTAGAATCAAATTTAAAAAATGGATCCAAATTCGCAAATGCTGTAGAGCATTAGCATAGAAGTTGAATCTACTCCAGCAATTGTAATAGATCAATTAGAGTGGAATACAGTATCCCAGATTAGGCACAAGGAAGCAATAAATGTGCTAAACAGCTTCATCCAAGTTTTCAGTACCCTTGATTATCGAGCACGGTATTTTAAACTGAATCTGATGCTTTTCTGTGTGCTAATATATTATTTAATAAATATGAACTGATCTCAAGCCTTTATCCCAAGCAGCAAACAGACTTCACTATTTAGCAACACTTTTCTGTCTAACTATCAAATTGGAAATCCCTGATATAAGCTATTGCAATAATCTAATTTGCTTATAATTATATTTTGGATCAATGCTAAATCTCTTTGTGAAACAAAAATATCTCAGTGTGAAAGATGTTTTATCCTTATGCCAATGCTAAAATTTGCTTACTTCATGATGATGGTCCAGATCCAGTAAAGCACCTGCATCAGGGCTCCTCAAACCATAGGTTGCAACCTCGAATGGGGAGAATCTCCTAAGTATGTCAATCCACACATCTGAGGAATCACTGGCCTAGATTTTCATAACCTGTATTTCCTTAGCAACAGCAGCAGATGAATCCAGAGCGGAGATAGAGAAACTGATTAACAGGTGGTCCTATTGGCTGGCACTCCTCCTGTATCTTTAGTATGCTCTATCTCCCAGCAGGTGATGTTCACTATTCAACTAGCTCCTGGATTCTGACTGTGACTGGAACTTTATTTTCCCCTGTTGATGTTTCTCTTCAGTGGGACAGCAGAAAGAACTCGGATATGTGAAAAATCAATGATATTAAAGATACACTTTCACAAGGAAGATACAAAAATGTCATATATAATGTAGACAGTGCTGCTTTAGTTTAAAGGGGTGTGTTTCAAAAAAATGGAGGAAAAGCCTCAGACAGAAGCCCTCCCACCACCACAAAGGTGGATTAAGGTGGTTGGGTGATAACCTCACTGGCAAAAAACCTCCATTTCACTCCCAAGTATAAAAACTTTAGCAGGGCTGTCTATGCAAGTTGATAGAAGAAAAAGCTCTCAACATATCTTCAGTTGATCAAGGATCTGAGGAGGCGTTTCGGCGTCCCATTTAAAAGTTTGATCGGATTGTTTTACACCCTGAGGCAGCAGACTCGTGAAACGCTGGCCACCGTCGGTGTACCGATCAACTGAAGATAAGTTGAGAGCTTTTTCTTTGTGGCGGTGGGAGGGCTTCTGTCTGAGGCTTTTCCTCCATTTTTATGAAACACACCCCTTTAAACTAAAGCAGCACTGTCTACATTATATATGACATTTTTGTATCTTCCTTGTGAAAGTGTAACTTTAATATTAATAATAATAATAATCTCTTCAGTGGGACAACATTTATATTTCTCCTGTTGAGGTTTTTTCTTCAGTGAGATAGGGGTGTCCGGCTGAACGGTGCCGGCTTTAGGAGTTACACCTGGGCCCCCCAGGTCCCTGCCTCACCCTCCCTCCATTGCTAGGGGGTCTGACTGGGTCTCCATTTTTTTTCTTCTTTCCCTTCTCTGTTTAAAAAAAAAAAAAAAAAAGGGAGACCTCAGTTGCTACATTCTGCCCTGTTAGTGCTGTACAATTAGCTCTTACTGGCTTCAACTGGCCCCAACAACAAGCTTGTGAGTCGTATGTGTTTTTTACTGTTGTTTGAACTTCAGGTTCTGTTTGGGAGTCTTAGTACTATGGGTTCAGTCAACGTACGTTTAAGGAATGGACATTTTATTGAGGCTAAGTTTTATGACTAGAAATCTGTTGAGGGAGCTGGGATTTTCCCGCACTTTGCATGCACGCGCTTGGTTTCCTTGTTGATTACAGCGCGGCAGTAGCAGTGCGATTTCATGCTCGCACTTGTTCTCCTCGGGATTCAGGGCAGCAGTAGTAGTCCTGTTTATTTCGAGGCTCTCTTTCATCGGTGTTTGTTGTGGCCATGTGCAGCTGATTGTGCAGGTGCCGGATTATAGCAGCGCGCATGAGATGGGACATGTTTTTTCCATTGCTGTGGGAAGCACCGCACCATTCTTCTAGTTATTCCCCTAGTCTGATTTTCTTTCTATGCAGGCTGTGGCAGGGTAAATTTTGCGGGGCTTGAATCTGACTATGTTTCTAGGAGTGTTGATGCAGCGGCCACGTTTCAGCGAGAATCAGGCATGTGCTGTTTCTAGGAGTGTTGATGCAGCGGCCACGTTTCAGCGAGAATCAGGCACGTGCGTAGGTCTCAGGCGATGGCAGGAGAGCTGCAGCATTCCGGTAGTTTATTTACAGCTGACTTTGGTCAGGTATGCCGTGGCTTCTCTCCTTTCCGGTTCAGACAAGTTGTACGTGTTTCACCAGCTTTGGGACAAGCTTGGGCAGATTTATATGTCTATGTCTGTGTTCCTGCTGTATTCACTTGAAGGAAGCTGCTAGTTTAATCGGACTCTGGGATTAGCCCTCAAGAGAATTACCTGAGAGACTCTGACCTGTGCTAGGTCACCCAGTCTCGGTTTGTCTCTGGACTGGGTCGACATACAGCAAATCATGGCACAGTGAGATCAGCAGTAAGCTAGTGCCCTGTATTTCACATGGGTATCTCATTGTCTCTCTTGGGGTCCCTGCAGATTGAGCCTTTGTCTGTTGGTAACTGTCCTTCTTATTTGGGCCTCTGTGCTGCGCTGCATGTGTCTAGTAGTGGCATAGGATATATGTGCCTAAAGGTAGTACAAACAGTTTCCAAGTTCGAGCTGTCTCTATGGGCAAAATGACACTTCGCATCTTCCTGCGGCCAGGACTCTTTCTCTATTTCTGAGGGGGCCTGGACTTCAGATTTCCATGCTTATCATGCTGGTTTCTCCTGTCGCCATTTTCTCATGGCATATGCTAGACGGACCCCCTGACCAGACAGGAAGGGCTGTACAGTTCCTTCTAACCAGGAGCCAGTTATCTATTCTATCAAACCCGCGGAGGAGCACACGTTATATGGCTGTTAGCCTCATCCCTGAAGCTCTCAGTGATGTGAGCTTTGTCTGATACCTGTTAGGATGCTGTTGTTTTCCATGGGGCAGTAGATGCAGCATCTTGATTGCGTCTAGTACGTATTCACTTTAAAGGACATACGTATTTTGCTCACGTTGCATGGAGTTAGTACTGTTTTCATGGTTCCAGTATACTCCTCTTTACATTCCGAAACTTGATTTTTTCTAGGAGAGTTTCTTTCTTCTTACAGATCGTACAGTTCTCATCCTGCTGTTCCCTGACCTTCTGCACTTCATTCTGAGGGGATCTTGACTTCTTCCAATGACTTTTCAGGCTTTCTCATGAGGGAGAAGATGCTATAATGTCAGGTCAGGGGGCTGTGAACATTTTTCAGGATACTTGCAACTTTGCATCCTCCTCAGGTTTCCGATTCGTTCTTAGAGTCTCTGTGTTTTGTATTTCCCTTTTAAGTGTTACTGGTCCTCATGGCAGTTCTTGTAGTTCTTCAGGAACTAAGGGATGTTGTTTCACTTACTGCATGGTGCCCAAGACGGGGGCATTGGGCAGGCTGGATCCCATTCTGCTGAATTAGTTTCCTAGGGTTACACATTTCTACAGAAAAACTGGGAGCATATTTACATTTTCACTATGGACTCCGAATCTGCACTAGGTTTGCTTGCCTCTCTTGGAGCAGCGCTTTCGGTTTTGGCACATGCCATTTCGCCTACCCAAAGGCTTCACGAACATTTTAGAAAATGTGGGCAGTGGTACCGTTTTGGCACTACCAGGCGATTCACCTAATTTCTTCTTGACTGACTGCTTGATTCGGACGTCTTCCAGTCGGGCCATTTGCCCGGCACGAAAAGGGTGGTTTCTTTTCCTCAGTTCTTTGGACATCAATCTTCGAATTTGCACAGCGCTCTTTTCTCCTGTACTATTTATAGGTATATCAGGGAGATGTTTTTATTCATATAGGAGAGAAATGTGTTTCTTCCCAGAGACTAGGGCGATGAGTCACAGTCTCAGGTTTGCATTCTTCTTCGGTCACCATGACCAAGAGTATGGGATTCTGTACAGGTTCTAGGATCCATGTTGCTGACTCCACTGGGAACTTCGGCTTGCTTTCCCATTATAATGCTACAGCCAGTGTTCTCCCCAGACATTTTTTCCAGCCGGGTGGCACGAAAAAGTAGCCAGGTGGGGCGGGACGGGGAAATTTGGTGGTTCAAATTTGGTGCTATGCAAATTACCCCTCTCTGCTTACAGTGAAGGAGTAGGAGTGGGGAATAGGGTTGGTGCTTGGCCTGGAACACTATGAAAATTACCTCTCTCTGCTCATGGTGAAGGCAGCAGTGTCCAACCTTTTGGCTTCCCTGGGCCACATGGGACGAAAAAAATCTGGGGCCGCACAAACACTAACACTAGCTGATGAGCAAAAAAAAAAAAAAAATAGGCTGAGCAGGTCCCATATTTGCAATCATTAATATAGAAGATGTACGTATCTAATAATAAACCTTCATTAAAGGGACACTGGAGAGGAACCCAAAAAAGCAGTAACGCTTACCCTGATTAAGTGATCCTCCACGTGCACCGCTGACAGTGGGAGCAGCCACAGGCTTCCGCATCCCGACTCTATGAACAGGGATGCCTGCTCCTGGTTTTCCCATTCACTTCTATTACAGCTACGGTGAGCCTCTTCAGAGCGGGGATGCTGCATCAGTTGTCAGCGGTGCAGGTGGAGGATCGTTCAGTCAGGGTAAATATTACTGCTTTATTGGGCCTCCCACTTTGAGCTTAGGCTCCCTCAAAATGAACATCTCCCTGCTGTAGCTAGTAGAGATCCCCAAGCGTCACCAACTGATGGCTACTTCCTCCCCTCCAACTTCCCAAGTTCTGCAGCTGGCAGCAATATTGCAGAGCTGCTGTCTTCCCTCCTCCCTGCCCTCCCCCCCACCTTGGCTTTCCTGCATGCATGAAAGCAGTGGCAGCTTGAGGATATTGCCATTGGCTGTAAAGCTTGGAGATTTTGGGTTGCCAGACTGGAGGAAGATGTCTTCAAGTGGCAGGGCTTGGGAATCCCCAATAGCTCAAGTATTTGTAAATCCCACTCAGGTGGGAAGAAACTTTGGTGCCCATCCACTAATTTTGGGCTCCAGTCCCGCCCCCAAATCAGCTGTATATGACTACGCCACAGACTACAAAAATAATTGTGTTGCACATATCCCAAAGCTAACATATTCTAGTTAATAAATTCAAAATAAAACAATTTTTTCTACCTTGTCTGGATATTTTGTTTTTCCATCATCTTGGTCCCAGTTTCTCTTTCTGCTTTTTGTCTATCTTCAACTAATTCTCTTTCCAGTGGCTGCTGTTCATTTTTTTTCTCCTCTTGTTCCATTTCCTCCTTATGCTTGTCTCCAATATATTGATTTTCCTTTTCAGCTTTAACTTTTTCTTTTCTTTTTTGCCTCTGTCCACTCAAATCTTGCTTTCTTTCTCACCCTTCTTCTTTTTAAATGTTCAGCTACCTCTCAATTCTCAATCTTCTCTGTCCCTAGCTCTCCCATTTCCCATCTCACTCCTTTCCCAGCCTCTTATTTCCTGCTACCTACTCTCCATTACCACATTTCTACTACGTACTCACTGCTCTCTCACTTATTTTGTCATCATCTCTCTTTTGACCTCATTCACGTGGTTCACCACTTTCAGAATCCCCTTCCCTCTCTCTACTGGTCAGGCTATAACTCCCTGTCCCTTTCTTTCCATCCCAAAGTTGGCTAAAGTTCATGACTGATTTGCTCCCTCAAATGGCAATCTCTGACGTCCAAGCCGATTGGGCTTGTTTTCTTTATGCTTTTTTGAATTCAAATTTTATTGAGGCACTGTTGGTAGGAGTCTTTTAGGATTAGTAAGCCTACAGTCTAACGTTTGTGTGTTTTTTTAGTGACCTCGACCCTGAAGAAAAGTTTCAAACATTGAAACATGCATATCGGGAGAGGTATTAGGATGAACTGATCACTATTAAGATAAGTGAGGTTCCTCTGTCTATTCAATATGATGATTAAAAAGAAATGATGATTTTATATAGATCCAAAGAAAAAGTTAAAAAGTCAAAAAGAGTAAAATAAAAGATTAATAAAGATTGGACTGACGAAGAGTTTAGCAACTGAGGTGGTGTGGTGCCCGGTTGCAGCCTGAAAGTCCATACAAATAATATAAACAATACACAGAATTGTATGGATAAGTGACCCACAAATTTAGTGGAGTTGTTATCTTCTTAGTTCCTAAGAGACTTAGAATTGAACAAAGTATTTGAATTTACAACAGGTGACATTCTTTATTTGATCCTTTCTTTTATGACAGTCTCACTTTTCCTTCCTTCTTCCTGGGAGGGGAAATGGGGAGATGTGCTTTTATTCACTGCATTTTTTTGAAAGTGCTTAGCGTTCTCCGCGAGCTAGGTTTCTAACGACTTTTAGTTGTTTAGATCACCTTTTTGTATTCTTCACGGGACGCCTCAAACGTATGGCAGCGTCCATAGCCTCCATCGCTCGATGGGTCCAGGAGGACATTCTTTACGCTTGCTTGATGGCAGGGAAGCGGTTGGCGAAAGAACTTCATGACCATTTCGCCAGAACAATGTCTACTTCTTGGACTCAGTCCAGAGGTTTTTTCCTTGGAGGAGTTTTGTCTCGTAGCTACTTGGTCTTCCAAGAGTGCTTTCTCTCAGCATTACTGGTTGGATGTGGGGGCGCATGCGGTAGATGCGTTTAGTGCTTCGGTTGTTATGGAGGCGGCGTTTGCTTCCCACCCAGATTGAAGATTGCTTTGCTACATCCCATTGGTCTCTGGATTCATCTGCTGCTGTTGCTAAGGAAGGAAAAATTATGTTCTTACCTGTTAATTTTCTTTCCTTTAGACGCAGCAGATGAATCCAGCACCCCACCCTTTCTGGATATTGTCTGTCGGTTTTTTCTTTTCCAACTTTCGAAGTTTGTTGTTATTGATGATTGTATGCTGTATTATTGCCTTTTGAGATTTGTTATGGGAAAGAAGTTTTTTACATGTTATATCTATTGATGGTTACGGATGCTTGGGCAATGAGCTATACTGGAGATAAAGGAGGAGTGCCAGCCAATAGGACCACCTGTTAATCAGTTTCTCTATCTCCGCCTGCTGGTAGATGTGTGCTATCCCATTGGTCTCTGGATTCATCTGCTGCGTCTAAAGGAAAGAAAATTAACAGGTAAGAACATAATTTTTCCATTCCATAGTTGGATGCCTCTTGTGTGGCTGATTTGTAGTTTCCGGTTTATCTTCCTCATCATGCTTCTGTTTTATTTAGCTTCTATTTTATTTAGTTTCAGTTTTAAAGAATGATCATCAATTCTTAATACCAAACTTCTGCCAAACAGGCATTTAAGTTTGACATAATTGTCACTTGATCTTGTTACACAAAGGTACTCGGTTGCATGTTATCTGCCTAATAGGGCAAAATTCTAACCTCACAATAGCTGATAAAATGGGGCTTACAAATATTGAAAAAGGAACAATACTGAACCTTGTGGAAGGGCACAGCTTGGTTGTATAGAGGGGGGAATCTCAGACCCGTCCACAATATTTACTGGGTTTCTAGTCATATCCCTGGTTTTTAATATCACTGAATTTCTGCGTAAAAGCCTACAATTTACAGTATCAAAAACCGATTGAACAAAAAAAACAAACAAAACCCCCCAGATCTTTGTCCATTATAAATTGAACACTACTTGGTTCTGATTACATAATCTTTTATAAATCCAGATTAGTGGGGAGCATATCTATTCTCTCACAAATCTACTAAATGTCGATGACCTACTTTTTTTTTAAGTAAAATTCTTGGAAAAAGTTGGAAATTTGTCATTTACATAACATTATAATCTCATAAAGAGGTTTAATGATTTACTATTTTAAAATAGCTGGAATGTTTCTTTGAGCCATATTGCAATTTGCCATTTCTATTAAATAAGGAATTGTAAGGATCAGGTATGTCCATTATCAATGGCACTTGTAGCAGGCCCATTTCGGAATTAGTGGTTGTTCATCTTCTATCTAATCCATACCATGGTTGGAGTGTACAAGAAGCTGATTTCCGGGATAAACCTAGCAATAGGGCACCAAAACCAATAAAATCATTGTGGCAAACTTGCTCCCAATTCAAAATCAGTCTTGGTGCTTGTCTTGTGCTGGAGAGTAGTTCCCTGGTTTCCCTCTTCCAGTGCACTGATCAGCTTAGAGGAGTTGTCTTGTAAATCCTGAGGATTGACTATAGGTTGATTGCTTAGAGATTCTAGAAAGAAAGTTAAAAAAAAAATCTTAACAATTGTTTTCTCTTTCAGGCGCTGTAGTACTAAAGAAGCTTGAAATTAAAGAAAACGCCTTGGTAAGGTTATGATTGGACATAGCATTTCCCTCATTTATGGGCTCTACTAAGAAACTAATGGGTTTTATATATAAAGCTGCTGCCTAGTGTGGGAATGGGTGAGAGATGGGTGTGAAATGGACATGTGGAGTGGTGGTTAGGTGAAAGGTAAAGTAGATGGGAGTTGATTATACTGCTTTTTCTGTGTGTGATTACAGTCAAAGAGGTTTATGTATTTTACACAGTGTGCTTATTTTGTACCTGGCCAGAGTCACCATGAACTGCAGTGGGAATCAAACTCACAACCTCAGGGTGCTAAGGCAGCTGCTCTAACCCCTTTGTTACTCCTATGGCCTTGTAAAGCTGTGTTACCAGCAGTCCTGTAGTGCACTGTCAATAAAAGTGTTGTCAATTCACAAGCCTTCTGATTCCCCTCCCCTCGCCATTACACTCTTCTGATCCCTCTGTTGAAACCTCTTCCCCCAGAGCTGATCCCTCTATTGAAACCTCTTCCCCCCCAGAGCCCCAGAGGCCAACCCCCCCCCCCATATCCTTCTAGGACTTACTTGGGATCTCTGTGGTGAATCAGTGGTATCCAGATAGAAGCTGAGCCTGTCTGTTGCTGCCTGGGACTGTGCTGGGATCCAAAATGGCCACCATAACCCATAGTTGTCATCTCACTTCAGACCAGGTACCATTGGTCCATCATGTAAAACCCATCTAAGTCCTGGAGGATGGATGGGGGGTTGAATTTTGGATAGGAAGATCAGAAGAAAGTTATGGCACTTAGGAGAGGAGGATCAGGACTGCTGAGGCAATGGAATCTTTATATTATTTTCTGGTGCCTGCACCATGGTAAATGCAGGATGTGTTCAGCATCTACCCTGTATTTATTGTATTTTTATTTTTGAAACTTGCTACACATTAGTAAAAGTGCCCTTTAATAAATGAGTTGGTGTTCAATTGATTAATAAATATTAAGAGTTCAGAAGTTCAATTTAATCGAAAACCAAAGGAATAATTACACAGGACAACAAAAACAATTTTTTTTCTTGGTGCCTTGGGTTTTTGACCTGTTCCTGGGGTTATTTGGGACGCTGATTCAGAAAATTGCATTGGACAGACTGCAACAACTCTAGTTTCTTAGATATGGTATCCTTACTTTTTATGCCTTTGGGATAGTGGAGCCAAATATGAACATTGGGCAAAAAAAATCGTCTTGGAGGGAATATATATAGTGGTTGGAGGACAAAATGTAATCAATGAACCTTTGGTAGCATGAGAGAATCATACTGCTACCACTCCATATAAAGCTAGGCCTGATGAAACAATTTGTAAAGGCTTTGAATAAAGACGATTTCGTGCATTGAATACATAGTGCATATGTTACCTGTATTTACCATGGAAAAACTGAAGGCAGGAATTTTTTAACCACAGATCAGACAACTTATAAATGATCCACATTTCATAGCATCAGTGAATGAAATTGAATCGTGCCTGGTCTTCATTTGTTCTTGTTGTGAAAAACTTTCTGGCAACAAGAAGGCAGACAACTAAACACAATTAGTAGAGGATATGCTCTTTCATTTCAGCAGGCTTGGTTGTAACATGTGTGTTAAAGTCCCATTATCTGCACAGTCACTTAGATCGCTTTCCAGAGAACCTTGGTGATTTAAGCGAAGAGCAAGGTGAAAGATTTCACCAAGACATAAAAGCAATGGAAACTAGATACCAAGGAAGATGGGATGCTCACATGATGGCAGACTATTGTTGGAATCTTATGCAGGATTGTCCTGGCACATCCCGCTCTTGGAAGTCTTACTAAAGGAGCTTCTTGTATGTTGAATGACTGACTGGAAAATTTGTATCATAAACTTGTGCTTTTAGTATGAAATAAGTAGATTTTCATGTTGTATGCTTTTCTTTTAATTTTTAATGTTTCCTTCATGCTTAAAAGATATGAATTTAAACTACATTAAAATATCCTGATTTTTTAAATGGGTGAACAAAGTGAAGAGTGGTATATGGCACATGTTCTGTATCTCAAAAACTAGAGCTGATAGGAGAAAACTGGTGCCATTTGTGGAATCAGCAGGTCAGATATACCCAGAAACAGGCCTAATATTTGAGGCAACAAAATGAGTGTTGGCCAGTGTTATGTATAATTTTTCTTATATCCCTCAAAAACTCTCTTAGTTCTTATGTGGTTTGCATGCAGAATCCTAGACTATAGGTGAAACAATTAAAATAATTTCTTAAATCTGGACATTAAGGGGTCCTTTTATCAAGCCACGGTAGGGGGTTGAACGCGCATAATACCGCGTGTTAAACCGCCTGCTGTGCTAGCCGCTAATGACTGCATTAAGCAGGCGTTAGTTTTTTAGCCGGCCGCGGGGGTTAGCGCATGATGAAATGTCCGCACTAACACTGCTAGTGCGGCTTGATAAAAGGACCGCTAAATTCTGAAAAGAATTTCAAAATTTTCTAAACAGAAGATTGTCTATCGACCTTAAAGACAATTCTGTTGCAAAAACATAGGATTCTGTACTGAAGTTGTTGTCCTCCTCTAGTCCTGAACTTTGCAGAAGGGTGTTGCACTCAAATCTCTCAACTCGTCCCCTTTACCAGTGGAGAAAAACTTCCTCTTCAGTTTTTTTTCTGCAAGTGAACTGAGAAGGTGTGTTCTTGTACAATCCTGCTCTGTTCCTGGACAAGTGGATTATTTTCTTATGGTTGCCAGACAGCTTGTAGGAAACCTCAATTATACTATGCTTTGAGTCCCTCCCCTCCTACCTTGGAACTGCCCCCCAGGAATCCAGTTTCTTTCCTACAAGCCAGACTATAGGAGCTTGTCTTTTCAGCTTGTGTTTATTTGTATTTAAACTGGTCTTTTTGTTTGTGGATTCTGCCCTTGTGCTGCAGAGATTCCCTGCAGGGACAGCTCTGGCTGCGAGAGATCACAGACTTTGCATAAAGTCTTGTTTCAAGGGAGTTGGCTGTTTTTCAGTCTACCCTTTGGACAGCCTGCACTTCAGTTCGGGGTCCAGGGACTGTTCCCTTGGGTGCTTCCTCACCCCAGGTTCATCCGCTACTGGGTCTAAGTGTAGGCTTGTGGCTTTGCCAAGTTGCATCTATGTAGGTGTCCGGTGAGGTCGCCATCTGTTGGTATCAAGCCGGTGGGGCAGTCAGAAGACCAGCAGTCCAGTTTGCGTGCTTGTTGAGGCGGATGTTCTCCCTGTAAACTGTTTCAGCTTCCATTGCAGCAGTACACAGTACCACATGGCACAGTGAGAAAAGGGCTGACAAGTTGAATCAGCAATTTTGGGGGAGAACTCCAGAAGTGGTTTTTCAGAGGTATGGGTATGTGCCCTAGTAGTCCCCCCCCTCTCAACCCCTAAAATCACCATGTTTTAGGGCAGTGGCCTCAAACTCAAACCCTTTGCAGGGCCACATTTTGGATTTGTACTTGGAGGGCCTCAGAAAAAATAGTTAATGTCTTATTAAAGAAACTAGTCTTATAGCCTGTTACATTAACGGGTGCTAGCATATATGTGTGTATGTCTGTCTTTATTTATTTCTCTCTCTCCTTAGCCTGTTTCTGTATTTCTTTTTTCTGTCTTTCTTTCTTTCTGTCTTTCTTTTTGCTCGGCTGTCCACAACCACCCCTTGCCTGCTCCCCACGCAGCCATAGGGAAATCCTTCTTAGTTTCCTGCCCTTCCAGCACTTTACAGTGATTTAATCCCCTCTGCAGTTCTTCTCCAAGCACTGTCAGGAAACAAAGTAAAATCTTGTACGTGATACAGTGAAAGCTGCCTTAAGAAGCAGAGTGACTTTTGATTATTATAAAGGATCATTGCTCTGCAGCATCTGTCCATCATTTCACTCTCTTAATCTATACTGCAAGGGCTTCTACCGCAGCAGGAGCCATCTTCGTCGGTTGCTGCCCTGCCTCGCTCCCATCGGGTCCGATGCCCACTGGAGCTCCCGACTGCCTACTTCCTACTGGGCCGGGCGTGTGAGCCTGCTCCGCCCCCCAGTACCTTCCAGGAGCCCTTAAACTTGTTCTACAACCGCGCCCATTTCCAACCTCCATGGGCTCTTCAGGCCCTCTGAGGCCTACCTTTAATCTTCGGGACCTGGCCATTACTACGACGATACTCCAGTGCTGAGGCCAGGGCTCGCGGGATGGCGGGGAGGCCGGGGTTGCGCGGAGCAGCAACGACAGCAGCTCGGCCAGTCAGCCAGCGCTAGGCATTGCCGGGGTCGGGCATGGACCTTGCGCCGCCCGCTCGTGGAGGCAATCGGCAGCTGGCTGTGGTCCCCGGCCTGGCGGCTTGAGCTAAAAAATGAACTTAAGCCCGCTGCAGCGTCTTAAGTTAAAAACAAACTTCGGCCGGTAGGGCCATATTGCATGAGGTGGAGAGCAGGGAGGCTTGTCCGGCGCGCACGTGCACTCTTGCCACCACATCCCGACGGATGAGGGAACACGCGGCGCGAGTGCGCATGCGTGCTTACCGTTATTATTATAGATGACAGTTTTGCATGAGGTAAAACTCCTTTATAGTTTATAAATCTTTCCTTTTGGCTAAGTCTTAATAATAATATTGTAATTTATAGCTACAGAGACATGTGATCAAGAAACTGTTTTAGCTTACTTTTGTGTTTTTGATAAACATACTGAGGGCCTCAAAATAGTACCTGGCGGGTCGTGAGTTTGAGACCACGTTTATGATGTTCCTGTGCTTTTCCTGGGCTGTTTTCTTCTAAAAAGAGCATCCATGGTGGCCATCTTGGTTTTCCCGATTTGATTTTAAAATTATTTTTTGCTTCTATAAGTTCTGTTTTTGCAAGAAAACCACTCGTATGGACTCCCCAGGGCAGGATTATGTGGCTTCATGCCCTGTTTGTGGTGGATGGCTATCTGGCGAGTGGCCATGTGCCACGTGCACTGTGACGCAGGAGCGTGGCAAAATTTTGTCAGCACAAATACTCTCAGCCTCTTATGAGTAATGGGAGACCACAGGCAGTTTCTTTTCATGATCAAGATGCTCACAGACATTTGGGGGGTTCCTGAGGGCCCATTGAAATGTACCATAGCCTTTAACCAATGTGCCGGATGCCTTTAAACAATGTTTTGTATCCCTGAAGGATTGCAAGAGAGCTTTGGCCTGTTTGGAGTGGACTGATGTCCTAAGAAGATCTACATTACTTTGTTTGATTTGACCCTAATACGATGAGGTCTGCTATTACCAAATGATTGGCTAGCATTTCCTTTGAGGGTCATGTCAGAGCTGAGATAGAGGTGGTAGCCCACTTGATTAGCCTCCATGGAGGGCTACATAATGAGCATTTGTTTGTACGTTGGTAGCCCACTGCTGTTTGGAAAAGGAGGTTTGCAGAAGGAGGTGTGGCCAGTTAATCCTACAGAATTCCTTTTGGGAGTAGAAACCAACTCCATCCCCAAAAGTCCATTTCTTTTCTTCCCCAGGGAAAAATATGAAAAAGACTGATGCCACTAAATAAATTGTGGTGTCTACCTGTTGCAGTGCCTTGTTACTTTACTTTTCCTTGTTGTTGTCCCCCCCCCCCACCGTGCTATCTTGTTTTTCCTCAGGGAACATCTGCTACATGTAAGTAACTTGGTTGGTTTCCTAATTCCCTGTAGGGTTTTCTTTTTAGTTTTCTTCATATTTCCACACTCTTATGAGTTTAAGGTTGTGTTCTGTTAAATTCAAAACACACTGAAACATGCTGCACTTTCTCATAGTTCTAGGTGTCATCGGTTTTGTAAATAACACCTCTACACACAATGACATTTTTTTTCTTCTATTCCCCCTCCCCCACCAAGGAAAGCAAGTCATCTTATCTTCTAACTTTTTATCCTCATTAGTAATCATTTTCACCATATGATACTGTATCAGGTTTTTAGTATATCAATAGGAGTTTCCTTTTAAGCAAGTTACGGCCCTGTTCATCTTATCATACTTTTTGCTTTAGTTGTCAAGCGGGCATGATGACTTAAGTAAGTTTTCTTTTGGAACAGAGCAGTGCATCCACCATCACATAGACCAGGCTTAGCCAACCTTTTTTCTAGGGGGGATCATTTTATGTTTTAACGTTTGAAGGGCCACCATTGTATTTTGCTACATAGTGGCAAAATATAATGGTGTATCATCCCCTCCCCAGCTTTCACTCCTGCTTATGTAACGCTCCCCCTTCATCTTTCACCCAGTTTCTTATACTTAGAACATAAGAACATAAGAGATGCAGCTGTTGGGTCAGACCAGTGGTCCATCGCGCCCAGCAGTCCACTCGTGCGGCAGCCCTTTTGGTCAAAGACCAGTGCCCTAACTGTGACTAGACTTACCAGTGTAAGTCCTTGTTCAGTAGGAACTTGTCTAACTTTGTCTTGAATCCCTGGAGGGTGTTTTCCCCTATGATAGCCTCCGGGAGAGCGTTCCAGTTTTCCACCATTCTTTGGGTGAAGAAGAACTTCCTTACGTTGTACGGAATCTATCCCCTTTCAACTTTAAAAGAGTGCCCTTTCGTTCTCCCTACCTTGGAGAGGGTGAACAACCTGTCCTTATCTACTAAGTCTATCCCCTTCAGTATCTTGAATGTTTCGAACATGTCCCTTCTCAATCTCCTCTGTTCGAGGGAGAAGAAGCCCAGTTTCTCTAATCTGTCACTGTACGGCAGCTCCTCCAACCCCTTAACCATCTTAGTCGCTCTTCTCTGGACCCTTTCGAGTATTACCGTGTCCTTCTTCATGTACGGCGATCAGTGCTGGACGCAGTACTCCAGTTGAGGGTGCACCATAGCCCGGTACAGCGGCATGATAACCTTCTCCGACTTGTTTGTGATCCCCTTCTTAATCATTCCTAGCATTCTGTTCGCCTTTTTCGCCGCTGCCGCACACTGTGTGGACGGCTTCATTGACTTGTCAATCAGAACTCTGACTGCAGAAAAAAATGTCAGGATCCCTACTTCTGTGACTTGGCTTCTGCAAGCTTGAGCCAGAGAACTGAATCATGGTGGGGATCTGGAATCCTGCTGTAAACATTCCGTACAAGAATTGGCAAGTTTCCAAGGGCCCCCCCAAAAAGTACTTGGTGGGCCAGATTCTGGCCCACATGCTGTAGGCTGGACAAACCTGACATAGACCAGTGCTTCTCAGCCATTGTGTAGTAGGAATTCCTTGGGGTGTCGTATGAGCCTGTGCCCCCATGTCCACGAGAGACAGCAGTGCCTTAAGTTACACAGAGGAGCCACATGTCTAAATGCAGAAACTGCCGCTAAGAGCTGCACTGTGAAAGATTTTCTGTGCTGTGCAGCAGCTTCTTCAGAAGTCTCCCAGAGCCTTCTATTGCTGCTACAGGTTAATCTTCTGCCTTTCTGAAGCAAAAAAAGATCAGTACTACAGGTACAAATGGCTGAGAGTTAAGTGCTGCATGTGAAGTGCCAACAAGCGTTGGCACAAGGCTGCGCTAGCTGACGGGATGTAGAAAAAAGTGCTATCTGTGAGGGGAGGCAAAAAAAGGAATGGGCAGTCTCTCTGGGAGAAGAAAAATGTTGATTGTGCATTTGATGTGCCAGAAAAAGAAAAGTGCTACCAGTGGAGGTGAAATAGAGCTGCTGGATTTATATGCATTAGGTGTTTATAGGGAGAGGGATATGTTGGCTGTGTGTGAGCCTGTTGAGTAGGCAAAAGACAGCCTGTTGAGCAGGCAGAAGACAAGGGTAAACTGGCTGTGTGTACTCGGAAGGAATTCCATGAGCCGTGCTCTGCATGTTTTCTCCTGTAATACTTGAATTGTCGCGGTTGCCTTTCTGAAGTTTAGTATAGATTGTACACAGCGAGGTCACCGTGTAAAAGTACTCGGTGAGACTTGGTGGAAGGGGGGTAGACTCAAAATTTTATTTCTTTATAGAAAGAATACTGGACATGTAGAACAACCTCCAAATCAAGCTGGTAAAGGCTATCTGAATTCAAGTGCGAGATGAGTACAGATGATCTGAGGGATAGGATTGGCCTTATGGTTTTATTTATCTTCCATTTATTTTCTATAAGAAATGTTTCTCTTTATCAGAGATTCATAGTTAATCACCAGTTTTACTGTTGAATTTTAGATTGTTGTCCGACACTGGATTCATGTTTTAGGACTATAACCCTGACTTTTCCTCACAGAAAGCAAATTTGCTTTGCTGTAACAGTTGTTATCCCAGGACAAGCAGGCAGGTATTCTCACTAGTGGGTGATGTCATCCGACAGAGCCCCGATACGGACATCTTGCAAGCATGTCTTGCTTGAAGAAACTCAGAAGTTTCGAGATGCCCGCACCGCGCATGCGCCAGTGCCTTCCCGCCCGATGCTCCGGGCGTGTCTCCTCAGTTCTTTTTCTTCCGCGGAGCTGAGAAGTCTATCTTCAATTTGCGCCCATTGAATCTCTTTTATTGCCTTCTTTTTTGCCGCGGGTTGAGTTCTTTTGGCTCTCTTGTGCATTTATTTCTTTCTTTGATTTCTTTTTCAAAAAAAATAAAAAAAATTTTCCTTCCGATACCGGGTCGACCGCGTGGCTGGGGCCCCGCGCCTTCGACCTTGCGGCGGAGCTTTTCCGGCCTATGTCCCGGCCGATCACCGGTTTTAAAAAGTGTAGCAAGTGCCAGCGCGCGATTTCGCTCACGGACCCTCATCGACGCTGCTTACAGTGTCTGGGACCGGATCACTTCCCGAAATTGTGCCGGCCTTGCTCCACTCTGACGGCGAGAGCGTTTAAGCGTCGCTGTCTGCTGTGGGAGTCCATGTTCAAGATGGAAGCTTCATCGGATCCTGCAGCTTAGACATCGACATCGACAGGTGCTTCGACTCTTTCTGCGAAGCCCTCTGCCTCCCCGGCTGCTTCGGGCCTCCTGAAACCTGCGTCGTTCACACCGGTTTCGGCCCCGGCTTCGGTGCCGGTGCCTTCATCCGTCTCCTCGGAGCAGGTATCGACCCCGACAGTTCCTCCGGTGGTGCTCAAGGTGCCGAAGACTGGCAAGCAGAAGCACGTAGCACCCAAGGAGCGCGGAGACCGTGCGGAAGGGCCCCCTTTTGGTGCGGATCCCTCCATATCGGCTTCGTTGCGGTCCATCCTGGAGGCTCAGTTCATGGAGCTCATGCAGACCATGGGGCCTCGGCTGATTGCCACCATCCAGGGTGACCTTCCAGCTTCGGCTTCGAGGGGCGGACCGCCCCCTCCTCCTCCTCCTCGCCGCACTACCTCGTTACTCGGCGAGGAGGAGCGGCGAGCGGTGTCCGGGTCCTCGAGGAGATCCTCCGTTAGCGCTGTACCTCCTTTGGAACTGATTTCCTCGAGGAGGGCCTCCCTTAGTGATATGCCTCCCTTGGAGCCCATCCCCTTGAGGAAAGCCTCGTTTAGTGACCTGCCTCCCTTGGAACCGATTACTCCGCCCTATGACTCAGTGTGGCGTCCACCTTCGGGGCCACCCAGTCCTGGGCATAGCAGGAAGCAGGACGAGTTCTTCCGAACCCCCTATCAAACCTGGGCGACGTCGGGGGAGCCTCCGACTCTGCCGCCTCTGTGATCGACGGCATCGAGTCCAATCTGCTCCTTGGAGGTGTCTGAGCCAGTTTCTCACAGACGGGCTCGATCCCCTTCCAGGCATCGGGAGGGGCATCGATCCAGACATTCTTCGAAGCATTCCTCTCGACACTCAACCGTCTCGCCTCAGAAGAAATTGCCTCGGTTGGGGTATGCTGCTTCGACTGGGTCTCCTCCTCCGGGCCCGGAGTTCGAGGACCCCGAGGTTTTCTACTCGTCCTGTTGCTCGCAGGCCTCTCTGGAGCCTGAAGCCTCTTCTTCTTCTAGTCCGTCTCGCAGACCTGCGACGGCAGACCAACTGTCCTTTTCATCGTTCCTCAGGCAGATGGCGGATGACATGGACATTACTCTCGATGCTGGATCTCGATATTCCAAAGAGTACCGCAATACCATGCACTTGCCTCGTCCTCCGGCAGAGTCCTTGCGGCTTCCCCTGCACAAGCTCCTCGACCAGACCTTCATGCGATGCTAATCTAATCTAATCTAATCTAAATCTTGGGTTTATATACCGCATCATCTCCACTGGTGGAGCTCGACACGGTTTACATGGTAAGGAAGCAACGGAACTCCAATGGATTTATAAAAGTAAGTAAGAGAGAGGTTAGGTGTGATAATAATAGGGAGGGGACGGGTTACGTTTTGGAGAAGAGCCAAGTCTTCAGAAGCTTACGGAATGGTAGAAGGGGGTTCAAGTTGCGGAGAGGGGAAGGGAGACTATTCCAGAGCTGAGCGATTCTGAAGTGGAGGGAGGACCCGAGTTTACCGACGAGGGAGATACCCTTCGAGTCTCCTTACTCTATCCCTGCGGTCCCTGGTAAATTGGATGCGCGGTACCGCACGGTGCATCATAAAGGCTTCGAGGGTCCTCAGCTTTCTCACCAGTCCCTCCTGGTCGAATCCTCGCTCAAGCGGTCTCATCCTGGCCAGGTCTATGCTTCAGTGCCTCCGGGCCGCGAGGGCAGAACCATGGATAAGTTTGGTCGACGCATCTATCAGAATTCGATGATGGCGTCTCGAGTCCTGAATTACAATTTCCACTTTGCAGCCTACTTGGAATTTTTTCTACCTGTGCTTCGGAAGTTCACACCATACATCGAATCCCAGGCTAGGTTTGAGTTTGAGGAAGTGGTTGCTTCGCTGTCCCAACTTCGGCTTCAGTTAATGCAATCTGCCTATGATGCGTTCGAGCTCTCCGCCCGAGCGGCGGCCTGCTCGGTGGTGATGCGCCGGTTGGCCTGGTTGCGGACCATTGATATGGACCCGAATCTTCAGGACCGCCTGGCAAACGTCCCGTGTGCTGGGGCGGATCTTTTTGACGAATCCATCGAGACTGTCACGAAGAAGTTGTCTGACCACGAAAAGTCCTTCCAATCTATCCTTCGGCCGAAGCCTAAGCCTCAGCAGTCTCGACCTTCTCGTCCGCCGTTGATTTATCAGAGGCGTTATCAGCCGAGGCAAACTCCTCCTGCGAGGCAACCGGCAAAGCGTCAGCCTCCCCAAAAGGGTCAGCCTAAGTCTCAATCGCCTGCTGTCCCTAAGACCACTCAGCCTTTTTGACTGTCTCGTCGAGGGCATAACCAACCTCGTTCTGCCTCCCCCTGTTTTTCCCATCGGAGGGCGCCTCCATCATTTTTATCATCGCTGGGAGGCCATAACAACCGACCTCTGGGTCCTTACTATCATCAAGGAAGGATACTCTCTTCATTTCCATCGGGTCCCTCCGGACCACCCTCCAAGAGAGTATCCTTCCAACTTGACTCAGACCGCCCTTCTTCTCCAGGAAGCTCAGGCTTTGCTCCGGCTTCGTGCCGTGGAGCTGGTCCCGACGGACCAACTGAACCAGGGGTTTTACTCCCGGTACTTCCTTGTTCCGAAGAAGACGGGTGACCTGCGACCCATTTTGGACCTCAGGGCCCTCAACAAATTCCTAGTCAAGGAGAGGTTTCGCATGCTGACACTTGCTTCTCTCTACCCTCTCCTCGAGCAGAACGACTGGTTATGCTCTCTGGATCTCAAGGAGGCCTACACTCACATTCCCATTCATCCGGCCTCCCGCAAGTTCCTCAGATTTCGGGTGGGACATCTACATCTGCAGTATCGAGTGCTTCCATTCGGCCTGTCCTCGTCTCCTAGAGTCTTCACGAAGTGTCTGGTGGTGGTGGCCGCTGCACTCCGGAACAGGGGTCTTCAGGTATTTCCATACCTCGATGACTGGCTCATCAAGGCCCCGTCAGCTCCAAGGGTCATTTCGGCGACCTTGACCACGATCTGCTTCCTGCAGAGCCTAGGCTTCGAGATCAATTTTCCTAAATCTCATCTGCAGCCTACCCAGTCCCTTCATCGGGGCGGTACTGGACACCATCCAGCTTCGAGTATTCCTTCCTCCTCAGCGCATGGATGCTCTTCTTCGTCTCTGCCAGTCTGTATCTTCTCGCCAGTCCATCTCAGCGAGACACATGATGGTCCTCCTGGGCCACATGGCCTCTACAGTTAATGTGACGCCCTTTGCTAGGCTCCATCTCAGAATTCCTCAGTGGACCCTAGCTTCTCAATGGACTCAAGTGTCAGACCCGTTGACTCGACACATCATAGTCACTCCTGCTCTTCGGCAGTCTCTACTTTGGTGGATGACCTCTTCGAATCTATCCAGAGGTTTGCTGTTTCACACTCCTCCTCATCAGAAGGTTCTCACTACCGATTCCTCGACCTATGCCTGGGGGGCTCATCTGGATGGTCTTCGCACTCAGGGATTCTGGACCTGTGCGGACCGACTCCATCAAATCAATCTTCTGGAGCTCAGAGCCATCTTCAATGCTCTTCAAGCTTTTCAACATCTGCTTCACGACATGGTGGTCCTCATTCGCACCGACAATCAGGTCGCCATGTATTATGTCAACAAGCAAGGGGACACGGGCTCGGCCTCCCTCTGCCAGGAAGCTCTCAGAGTCTGGGATTGGGCGGTTCGCCACAACACCTTCCTCAAAGCTGTCTACATTCAGGGGAAGGACAATGTCTTGGCGGACAAACTGAGTCGTCTTCTCCAGCCTCACGAATGGACACTCCACTCCAAGCCCCTTCATCAGATCTTTGCTCAGTGGGGAATGCCTCAGATAGACCTCTTTGCGGCTCCCCACAATTTCAAACTGCCTCAGTTTTGCTCCAGGATCTACGCTCCTCATCGCCTCGAGGCAGATGCTTTTCTGCTGGATTGGGGGAATCGCTTTCTGTATGCGTTTCCGCCATTCCCTCTCATTCAAAAGACTCTGGTCAACCTGAAGTCCAACCATGCCACCATGATTCTGATAGCTCCTCGGTGGCCCAGGCAACTTTGGTTCTCCCTTCTACTTCAACTCAGCAGCAGGGAACCGTACCTACTTCCAGTGTTTCCTTCACTGCTTACTCAGCATCAGGGGTCTCTGCTTCATCCCAACCTGCAGTCTCTCCACCTGACAGCTTGGTTCCTCTCAACGTAACTCCTCACCAGTTTTCCCAGGCGGTGAGGGATGTCTTGGAGGCTTCCAGGAAGCCGGCTACTCGTCAATGCTACTCCTAAAAATGGACTAGATTTTCTTCATGGTGTATTTCCAATTCTAAGGAGCCTCAGCGAGCCTCCCTATCCTCTGTATTGGACTATCTTCTACATTTGTCTCAGTCTGGTCTCAAGTCAACATCTATACGAGTCCACCTGAGTGCTATTGCGGCTTTCCATCAGCCTCTACAAGGGAAACCTCTCTCTTCTCATCCTGTGGTTTCCAGATTTATGAAAGGACTTTTTCATGTCAATCCTCCTCTCAAACCGCCTCCAGTGGTTTGGGATCTAAATGTTGTCCTTTCTCAGCTTATGAAACCTCCTTTTGAGCCTCTGAGCAAGGCTCCACTAAAGTTTCTCACTTGGAAAGTGGTTTTTCTGGTGGCCTCACATCTGCTTGCAGGGTCAGTGAGCTTCAGGCCTTGGTGGCGGACCCACTTTTCACAGTATTCCATCATGACAAGGTGGTCCTCCGCACTCACCCGAAATTCCTGCCTAAAGTGGTCTCTGAATTTCACCTCAACCAATCCATTGTGCTTCCAGTGTTCTTTCCAAAGCCTCATTCTCATCCTGGGGAATCAGCTCTTCACACTCTGGACTGTAAACGTGCTTTGGCTTTCTACTTGGATCGCACCAAATCACACAGAACTGCTCCTCAACTTTTCGTCTCCTTTGATCCAAACAAGTTGGGACGACCTTTATCGAAGCGCACCATCTCCAACTGGATGGCGGCTTGTATCTCTTTCTGCTCTGCCCAGGCTGGATTACCCCTTCCCTGTAAGGTCACAGCCCATAAGGTCAGAGCAATGGCAGCCTCTGTAGCCTTCCTCAGATCGACACCAATTGAGGAGATTTGTAGGGCTGCCACTTGGTCCTCAGTTCATACGTTCACCTCTCATTATTGTCTGGATACTTTCTCCAGACGGGATGGGCAGTTTGGCCAAACTGTGTTACAAAATTTGTTCTCCTAAGTTGCCAACTCTCCCTCCATCCCATTGAGGTTAGCTTGGAGGTCACCCACTAGTGAGAATACCTGCCTGCTTGTCCTGGGATAAAGCAATGTTACTTACCGTAACAGTTGTTATCCAGGGACAGCAGGCAGCTATTCTCACGTCCCACCCACCTCCCCTGGGTTGGCTTCTCTGCTAGCTACCTGAACTGAGGAGACACGCCCGGAGCATCGGGCGGGAAGGCACTGGCGCATGCGTGGTGTGGGCATCTCGAAACTTCTGAGTTTCTTCAAGCAAGACATGCTTGCAAGATGTCCGTATCGGGGCTCTGTCGGATGACATCACCCACTAGTGAGAATAGCTGCCTGCTGTCCCTGGATAACAACTGTTACGGTAAGTAACATTGCTTTCTCTAAGGGCAGCATGATGTCAGTCCTCGGAAACCTACCAACTTCCCTCAGGAGAGTTTTCCCACTTTATATAGAATTGAGATGACCCTGTGTCTGACACAGGTGGTCCCACACAAACATGGGACACTGCCCTAGAAGACCAGAGATTTGTTTATATTTTTTTGTTCTGGGCTTTGTGTCTCCCGGACTTGTGAAAGCTCATATTCTGTTGTCTTTGGGGAGTATCTGTTGCAGGGAAGCAACTTTGCTTTTACTGCTGAATGATGACATTTGTTTACTTCTTGAAGCTACTTCTTAGGAAGTGACACTTCTGTGGTGGCTATATCTTGCTTGTCCTCGGAGAAAGCAAAGTCAATTGCCTGTACAAATGTTTTGACAGGCTAGCAGAAACTGACTACCAAACCTTCACACATCCCTTTTATATATATACTAGTGTTTAAGCCCATTACATTAACGGGTGCTAGAATATATGTCTGTCTGTCTGTCTTTCTTTCTGTCTCCCTGCCCCTGTTTCTCTCTTCCTTTCTTTCTCCCTCCCGCTGTCTGTCCTTTCTTTCTGGTTCTCTCTCTGGCACCCTGTCTGTCTTTCTGTCTCTCTCCCCTCCCGCTGTCTTTCTATGTGTCTGTCTTTCGTTCTAATGCGCTGCCTGTCTTTCTGTCTCTCCATGGCGCCCTTCTGTCTCCCCTCCCCCAAAGCAAACCAAGATTGCTCCCAGGCCCCCTTTCTCTCTCTGTCCCCTCCACTTCCCTGTGCAGCAGCAGCATTTCCCCCCCCCTCACACACACACATCCCTGTGCAGCAGCAGCATTTCCCGGCCTTCCCTGTGCAGAAGCAGCATTTCCCCCCCACACACACACTTCCCTGTGCAGCAGCAGCATTTCCCGGCCTTCCCTGTGCAGAAGCAGCATTTCCCCCCACACACACACACTTCCCTGTGCAGCAGCAGCATTTCCCGGCCTTCCCTGTGCAGAAGCAGCATTTCCCACACTTCCCTGTGCAGCAGCAGCATTTCCCACACTTCCCTGTGCAGAAGCAGCATTTCCCCCCCCCACACACACTTCCCTGTGCAGCAGCAGCATTTCCCCTCCCACACACACACTTCCCTGTGCAACAGCAGCATTTCCCGGCCTTCCCTGTGCAGCAGCAGCAGCATTTCCCGGCCTTCCCTGTGCAGCAGCAGCATTTCCCGCAGCCCCCTTCCCAGCTGCCGCGTTTAAATTCACAGAAAAGCGCTGCGCCACGCTACCGCTGTCTTTGGCGTCTTCTATCCATTGCGGCCAACCCTAGCGGAAACAGGAAGTAGTCAGAGAGGGCGGGCCGCAGTGGACAGAAGACGGCAAAGCCAGTGGTAGCGCGGTGCAGCGCTTTTCTCTGAATTTAAATGCGAGTGAGCCGGCAAGAAGGAGGAGGCTTAAAAGTAGCTGGTTTTGGCGGTGAGTGAGGGCGGGAGGGGGGAGTCGCCGGCTGTGCTGTGTCTCTCTGTGTTCGAATTCGAAAATGAAATTCGGCACGGAGGGACACAGCACTTGTCAGGTACCCACATTGTACGCGTCTACCGAGGGCCTATGGAGATGCATACGGCCTCCCAGGTCCGCCAGAGGTTACTTCTTGGCCAAGCCACACCTATGCCTAGCCTTAGGTGAGTTTAGGGCTTGCACGCCTCCCTAGGCTCCCGGAGGTGCTTCCAGTGTAGGCAGCCTGCCTCGGGAGGTTTTCTTTTTAGAAAATGTGCGTCCCGATTGGCTGGTTAGGCGGCAGTTGGCCGCCTACAATTGGAATGCCATTTATAGAATCCAGGCCACTGTGTCTGAATTTAAGAAAGTGTGGTACAGGCATGTGGGATCTCTTAGGAAGAGGAGGAGATAGTGGATGTTGCAGATGGGCAGACTGGATGGTGGGTCATTTGACCTTTATCTGCTCTTTGACCTTTATTTGTGCTTAGACTAATGCAGTATACTTCTCTTGGGTCTCCCGCGCGCCTGTCTTTCGCCTCTTCAATCTGTTCAAAATGGTGCTGCGCGACTCATAGTCCATGAGAGCCGCTATTCTCACATTACCCCTCTCAAGTCGCTTCATTGGCTCCCCATCCATTTCTGAATACAATTTAAATTCCTCTTGCTGACCTACAAGTGTGTTCACTCTGAAGCCCCCCGATATCTCTCCTTGCTCATCTCCCCCTATGCTCCCCCCCGTGATCTCCACTCATCAAGCAAGCCCCTCTTATCTGTACCCTTCTCTTCCACTGCCAACTCCAGACTTCGTCCCTTCTTTATTGTGTTGCCGTATGCCTGGAACAGGTTCCTGAATCAATACATCATGTTCCGTCCCTGGCAGTGTTCAAATCCAAGCTAAAGGCCCACTTTTTTGAAACTGCTTTCAACTCTTAAACTCCCCTTCACTGCTGTCAGATATACCTGCTATAACCTCCCCAACCCTGAAATGTCCTGTCTAAATTAGAGTGTAAGCGTTAAAATGTACAGTGCTGCGTATGCCTTTCAGCGCTATAGAAATAATAAATAGTAGTAGTAGATCGCCTTGGGTGGAATTTTTTAGATTTTGCCTGAAAAGGGGGGTATATCAAGTATTGAATAAGCATGAACATTTTGGGAAGGCTAATAATCAATTTGGATGGGTAAATAAAATCGGTGTCAGGTCAAAAGCGCGCCGGGACAAAGGCGTGCCCAGACAATTGAGTGCAGCGCGGGGGTGAACGCCGCCGAAAATTACTGTTTTTAAGGCTCCGACGGGGGTGTGTGGGGGGAACCCCCCCACTTTACTTAATAGAGATCGCGCCGCGTTGTGGGGGCGTTGTGGGGGGCTTGGGGGGTTATAACCCCCCACATTTTACTGAAAACTTCACTTTTTCCCTGTTTTTAGGGATAAAGTTAGTTTACAGTAAAATGTGGATGGTTACAACCCCCAAACGCCCCATAATGCCGGCACAATCTCTATTAAGTAAACTGGGGGGGGGGGGCTCCCCAACAAACCCCCCCGTTGGATCCCCTAAAAACTGTAATTTTCTTCGGTGCGCGCCTCCATCTTGCACTCAGTTGTCGGCGCGCGGGGTTGTCTATGAACCATAAAATCTGCTGTCTTATTTTTTTCTGCTGTCCAAATTCCAAAGTATGTGATTCTCCACCCAACAAAAAGCAGTTCAAATCTAAAATCTTGTTTAACATAATTGCTGAATTGTTTTTAAAATTTATTTTTAGTATGTTAAGTTTGATTTGATTTATAAATTGCAGTTATCGGACTGATGCAAAATAGTGAACAGCAAATTAAAAATGTAGGGCCTCAATCCAGTTGGGAAATCCTGAAAACCAAACTCAATCGTGAAAGATGTATATCAACGTAACAAGAACAAGTACCACACCAAGTTGATATTAATCAACTTAAAGCCTAAATGGAGGAAAAGAATCTCAGATTACACCACTAAGGGAATATGTAGGTATTCTCCCTATAATTTTTGTGGTGTTGGGTTTCTTTCATCAATCCAAAAACCTCCATCTGAAGTAAAGTGCTAAGTGCCAAATCTTCATTCGGAGATAAAGTGAGAACAACATTGTGCAATATAACATCTAGCACTTTATCTCCGAATGAAGATTTGGCACTTAGCACTTTACTTCGGAGCACGGAAGCACTTTAATTCCTTGGGGTGTTTCATCAGTCGCGATAAGTTATTTGTCTTTTCTGCATTTTGTTAGATACAAAGCCACTTTGAGCATATTATAATCAGTAGCTATATATATATTAGATTCATTCATACAGTATTATGATGCTATTATTAATTTAAAATAATTTAATTTTTTTTTATAAAAACATGGACTTTTAATGAATAGCTATTAGGATAGAATGAAGGTTTTTTGATCAATGAAAGAAACCCAAAATCACAAAAATTATAGGGAGAATACCTACATGTTCCCTAAGTGGTGTAATCTGAGATCTTATCCTCCATTTAGGCTTTAAGTTTATTAAAATCCTGAAAACCATCATGAATATGTATGAGATCTATTTGCTTCCATTTGTATGCTGAAAACCTGACTGGGTGAGGGCTGAGGTTGGACAGCCTTGATATAAAGCATCGGACTGATATTCAGTGAGAAATATCAAATTATTTTCCAATGATAGGGGGTCTTTGGATTTTCAACTACCCATAACTGGAAATCTGGGATGATTGCCACAGCACTATCCAGTAAGGCCCATATTCTATAAATGGCACCTTAAATTGGTGTCAGGTCAAAAGCGCGCCGGGACAAAGGCACGCGCAGACAATTGAGCGCAGTGTGGAGGTGCGCGGCGCAGAAAATTACTGTTTTTAGGGCTCAGACGGGGGGGGGCATGGGGGGGAACCCCCCACTTTACTTAATAGAGATCGCGCCGCATTGTGGGGGTGTTGTGGGGGGGTTAGGGGGGTTGTAACCCCCCACATTTTACTGGAAACTTCACTTTTTCCCTGTTTTTAGGGAAAAAGTTAAGTTTACAGTAAAATGTGGGGGGTTACAACCCCCCTAACCCCCCACAACGCCGGCGCGATCTCTATTAAGTAAACTGGGGGGGCTCCCCAACAAAAATCCCCGTCGGAGCCCCTAAAAACTGTAATTTTCTTCAGCGCGCGCCTCCGTCTTGCGTTCAGTTGTCGGCGCGTGCCTTTGTCTTTCGCAGTGTTGTCTATGAACCCCTTAAATTAGGCACTGGTAGGTGCCCTATTGTCACCTAACTTATGTTGAAAACGCCATTTAAAAAAATAAAAAAGCTTTTTAAAAAGAAAAATGTAGGTTCCTACTGGCACCTTAAAGAAACGGTGCTTGTATCACGCTTATGTATCACGCTAATGCCACTGTAGGCATGGCAAATGCTGGAAGTGGTGCTAGGCATCGTAAAGTACCTGAATACCCTGGCCTACATTTCTGGTGCCTGCCTTTTCTGAAGCCACAATTCTATAAAGGGTGCTGCCGCATGATCGGCATCTGTTTTTTGGTGGCCGCCGCTGCCGCCAACAATGTCATTTATAGAATATGGGCCTAAGTACCAGGACTGTTTGAGCACAGCATTAGGGAGAAGCCTGAATTTATCCAGTAAGCAGTAATGTTTGTTTGTTTATTTAAAAAATATATAAACTGCTTAAAATCTAAGTGGTATACACAATAACATGTTCAGGCAGGTGCCTAGATAACAAAGGGCTCCTTTTACAAAGGTGCGCTGGTGTTTTTAGCGCACGCTATAGCGCGCACTACCTGAAAAACTACCGCCTGCTCAAGAGGAGGCGGTAGCGGCTAGCGCGCACATTAAGGCCCTAACGCACCTTTGTAAAAGAAGCCCAAAGTGGGTAAAGTTAGGATAGCAAAAAGACTGTCCTAACTTAATTTGCTGTTATCCAAGCACGGGTCTGAATATTGGCGAGTGACCATTCAAGCCTGGATATTCAATTATGGTGCCTGGAATAGGTCCAGCATTGAATTTCTGGGCCAAGTTCTGCCTGTGGTGGTCAGTTCTATGACAATCTGACTGCTGTGGCCTGAATATTGGCCCACATATATAGCAAAGTGTGAAAGTTACTGTATCTTTTGCTGAGTCTTTACGTAAGTTTGGAATGATTACTGAGATCAAATGCTTTCTTTGCAGAGTCAACTGGATGTACCTTTTAAGGTAAAAGCAGGTCACATAGGTGAGTTGTAATTTTAAAAGTCTTTTTGTCAAATTACTCTGCTTTTATGAAGGATTGTTCCAATGCAGACATTTCTGCAGCTCTTATTGTATTTGTTCCTTATCTGTTTGTGGTGTTACATATTTGCTGAAAGTTATTGGCAGTGTTGGGTCCAAGAAGACTTTGAAAAACAAAATCATAAGCGTGTCCTTGAGGGATGATCATTCCTTGCATACCTAATTTTGATTATAAATGCAACAATTTAAGGCACTTCTGATTGTATGAAAGCTTAACAGTCTTTGTCTCCATCACATCCACTGGGAGGCAATTCCTCACATTCAGTACCCTTTCCGTGAAGACCTATTTTGTTAGGTTACTTCTGAGACTGTCCCCTTTATCCTTCATCCTGTGTCCTCTTATTCTAGAACTTCCTTTCAATTGAAAGAGACTAGATAGCTTGTAAGGAAGCAAAAGTGGTTCTGTCTCTGCATTGTCAGTGGAAATACTTCTCTTGTGCCACCTTAAGGCCATGAGCTCTGTTCAAAGTTGGCACATGTTGAGGTCCAGAGTGCTCCCCCTCTTGACAGGCTAGCAGAGAATAACATTAAAGCCACTGATGACTAGGTTATATGCTCAAAGATAAGAGATTACTTGGTTACCTTTTAAATCCATTGTACTCGATGTCCCTACATTGTGACTTTTACTCTGTCTCTCTCCCTCCCTACAAATTTTCATGTATTCAAAGACTTCATTGTAATTTTCTTTTGGCTGACTGTCCAGCTCTTCTTACTGTAAACCGCCTCGAACTACTATAGCTTTGGCGGTATATAAAAATAAAAACCAGTAAGCTTTTCAAAATGGTACACTTGAATGCTTTGAGCTAAGCATTACTTGTTCACAGAAATATTTTTTTATTCGACATGACGGTTTCCTTGTGTGCCTTTTTAGTTTTTCAGCAATCTGAGTTTTTTTGATCTATGACGCTGAATCTTCAGTAACAACTTTTGGTTCTAGTTCACATCTTGTTCAGTAGTATTTAAGGTGAGTTATAGTCATGTATGTTAGGTGTTTCCCCTGTCCCCAAAGGACTTGCAGTTGATATGCGAGGCAGTATAAAGTTAAGTGACGCTCTGCAGGTCACAAACAATGTCAGTGAGACTGGAACTCTAGCTTCTCTGATACTCTTCCCATTGCTTTAACCACTAAGTTTCTGTTACTCTTCTGCTAACTTCATCAAATCAGTGTCTCCTTGTCCCTTTTTATTTTATATCTTTTTTTTTTTTTTAATAAACTCTGCAATTGCAGTGATTAGTGCATAGTCAGAGGTCTTGAACTAGAGGTGTTATAGATAACTTGGACCCTGTGGGATCTTTAGGTTGACTTCTTTACAACTAAGAGCATTTCCAGGCCTGGTTGCTCAGTAAGCAGAAGCCTGGCATATGAACCCAATCCAGGTATCTCTTTAGGAGTGCACTGCATTATTACAGCCATCAGGTTGGCTCACACAAAACTGTAGAAAACATTGGGGGGTGGTTGGAGGGGTTCTCAATTCATGTGTTTGGCTTATACAGTACTCCGTACCCCTTCACCATTTATTTTTGTTTATAAAAACGTAACTGCTTACAGTATGAAAAAAATGACACAGGCAGCCAATGTAATGTAGATTTTCTAATTTCCCTTTGGAAAGGTTATTTTTATCAGTACTTGGGGCTAAATATGAATGAATCAGACTATGAACAAGGAACTTTATGGTGATTCGCTCTATGTGGATAACTTTATAATAAGCCATGCTGAAGATATGTACTACTTTATAAACGGTGATCTTTGCATGATTTTTGAAGTAAAAGTATGTGTGCACTTTCACTATGGGAAATTTATTACAAGAAAAGTACCCGCACACATCTTACACCTGCTCATTTATGTAAATATATTTTGAATTAGATATGTCCATGTTTTTTGAAAAATTGAAAGTATGCCTCTAGTTCTAAACCCCATTCCATGGGTAAACCCATGACCAGGAGTAAACAGGGCGTCTCCTGCAGGCTGCACTACTACTTTTAAGTTTGAGCTGTGCATTGCAGCAACTGCCTGCTGGTTTCAGGAGACTTGGACCAGTAGAGTTCCTGCACTGGATGCCTCACACTTAATAAAGGCAGACCCATACAGTACAGACTGCAGGAGAGCCCTAATTCGTTCAGCAACAGAGGCAAATAGATAAATGAGGTAAGCAACAAACTTGATAACGGGAAAGGGAGGATATGGGACTGACCTGAATGGGGACTGAAAGAGAGAGCATGCCTTTTTGCCTTAACAGTGAGCTCCGATATCTTAATGACAGCACACTTGGGAGAGGGCTTCTTCCAGTAATGTGAAGTGGTGGCAAATTTAAGAGCTTGACTAACATACTTTCTGTACCCACAAAAACAGAGTGGGGAAAAAAGTGTTAGTAAATCAGCTTCTAAAAGAGTTGTGGCAGACCTCAGAGGATCCTCCTCATACTCCTGGTGGGGAGCAAAAGAAGTGTTGGCTTCTAGATAGAAAGAAAATTTTGTCAATACCTGCTCTAACTGTATAATTTACTTTCAGATGGCAGGTCTCATTCGGCTTTCTAGCTTTTCTTTCAGATGAAAGAAGGCAAACAGAGTAATTGTTTTGTTAGTCCTGCTCCTGTCACTCTACCCACAACCCTTGTTTGATATATAAATACTCTCCCTGGGCACTTAACTTTTCTTTTGAACTGTTATGTGGTTTGAATTATCCTCTTAAGGGTGGTCAGAAGTTAGCAGCCATGCACTGCACTTTCAGATGTGCAGCCTAAAGTAGGAGAATACTCCCACATCCTTTGCTGTTTAGTTTTATTTAAAGTGTGACACTCGGGGCTAGATTCTTAAAACTTGGCGGTAAAATTCGATGGGCTACTGCCACAGACATTATTGTAGCGATTTCAAAAAGTTGAGTCATTCTCCAAAAACCTTGGTTGGTGGAAAGTAGTGAAGATTTGTTAAATGTGCATGTGCCTATCTCTGATGATAGCAATGGGCACGTGTACAGAATAAATGCAAAAATATTAATTAAAAAAAACCCCTAAGATCGGCAGGAGGGATGCCTATTCCCTCCTGCTTCTGAACTCAAGCAACCCCCCCCCCCACACACACATATGGCAGTGGGAGAGATGCCCACTTCCTCCCGCCACTGAAGTCAAGCATCCTTCCCCCCATGGTAGCGGGAGAGATGCCCACTCACACTCGCTGTCCCAACACCTCCTTGCCTCCGGCAACCACCCCTTACCTTATTTACGATGGCTAGCCGGAGGGATGCCTACTTTGTCTGGCCAGCAGGCCCACTTCAAAATAGCAGGCCTTCCCGATGCATCCTGGGATGCGCAGGAGAGGAGCATAAGGCTCTGATTGGCCCAGGTTATATAAGGCCTCTCCTATGGGAGGGGCCTTAGGCATTTGAGCCAATCAGAGCCTTAGGCCCTTCCCTGGTGCATCTGGTGGGGGGTGGAGGGGCTAAGATTAATCTCTTGGTTCATATGAATACAATCACTAATGGCACAGGCAAGAGTTGGCATCCCTGCCTAGAACACCTTCCCAGGGGGACGTTCCACAATATGCTCCATTTATTCTCTCCCTAGCACAGAGGTTCCGTTATAATGCCATTATCCCTGGAACAGTATACCCAACTACTTGTGGGAAAATACAACACTGATCAAATTTAAGGTAATGCTAAAGACATTCCTTTTCCACGATGCCTTTGTAACCTAAACTGTCCTTTTCAGGACAACTTAGTTTTAAGTAACATTTCCATTTTCATTTCCCCAACCTTTTGTTCTTCTCTTTAAGTGTTTTCTTTCCTATCTATCAATTGTAGTTCTAATCCCTTCTTCCCTTCTGTCCCTGTTCGTCTGTGTCCTTAAATCGTGTGTGTGTGGAGGGGAAAGGGGTGAATACAAGGTTTACCTTTTTGTGAACAGTGTAGACAACTATAGTTTATATGCGGCAACCTCTACCAGAGGTACCTGAGGAATTAGAAACCTGTAGCCACCCCCCGTCTGGGTTTAAAGTTAATATAACTGAGATATTGAATGTAACACTCCGCTCAGAGGATATGCAGGCTGTGACTCTAAAACAATTAAATCTAAAACTATTGTATGCTTAGTTTAGTAGAAGGGTCTCATTATACCACATCAAAAGGATCACGGACGCAAAAAATAAATGCAAAAACGGAGAAAAACAAACCTCATACACAGGCAGCCGGGACTACACAAGTACCATAAAGCCGCCTGTATTGTCACTGGTTTGAAAAAAAGAACTCCGTACAGATATATAAATATGCTTTCATTTCATTTCATTTCATTCATATCAAAGACGTTTTCTTTTCAAAGTTCACTTAGTCTTGTGTATCATAATGTGTGAATAGAAATCCAATCTATCTAAAACAGTTGAAAAGGCAACAGCTTAGTCTCAAAAGAGTTCTTGTTATCGTGGAACAAAAAAAAATTGTCAGATATAAAAAAGACTTATCTCAAACTGCATTAGCAAACATCTTTCGTCCAATATCTGACTTCCCGACAGAAAGTCCTTCTGTTTCGCCTCAGCAGGCTACTTCAGGGGATCAGTTTTCAATATTCAATCGGCTCCACGCTCTGAATGTAACACAGAAGTGGAACTAACTCCTCTCAAGATGGCTGCGACTCTGACACTTGCATTCCACAGAGCAAAAATCATCCTTGAGGTACCTAGGGATTCAAATAGGTGAGGGATGTGGGTCAGTTCAAGCTTAATTATCCCCCATTGTTCAGTTCCCAAGGTAAAAATCTGACATGCTAGAGTAGATTTTATCCTGGTTGGACTGAGTAGCAAGGGTCAAGATGGTGATGTTCCCCAGATTCCTTTGTTTGCTAGGTCCTTTCAATCCCTTTCCCAGAGCCTTCAACACTTTTAACTCCTGCATCAGGAGGACGAGGAACCCCCCTCACCCCAAACATTCACATAAAATGTTGATAACTGTTAGGGCTTTTTTTGGGGGGGGGCTGTGGGGTACTTGGTATATTATGAGCATTCCGCGAATTACTGAGTCTGCGATTCGTGATCCGTGAATTTGTGGGGGTAACACTGTATAGCTTTTTATTATCAGACTCAATTGTGACTTTGACCAACAATTTTTTTTTTTTTTAAATAGCAAACTAATTTCTGAACTGGGTACTTTGTTGGATTTGTATTTCAGAATTTACAGGGAATATCAGACTATCTAAAATATTTTATTTTATTCTTTTATTTTATGAAGGTAATCTTGATCTGAAAATCCCATGGAAAAACCTGTATACCCAACCTGTGGAAGCAGTTCTGGATGGAGTGTATTTGCTTATAGTGCCTATAGCCAGTAAGTGTAATGTTTAAGGAAAAGCTTAAGCTTAAAGGCTCCTTTTACTAAAGTGCAATAATGATTATTGTTTCTTAAATGCTAAGAAGCTCATAGGAATAAAATGGTTCTTAGCATCAGTGCATGCCAAATCTTGTAGGACAGCTTAGTAAAAAGAGCCTTAATTTGAATGCTTACAATTCTTTTTTTCCAATTTGTTTTTAGACCTACCTGTTTTTAAATGCAAGCATATTTGAACAGCATTACTATAGATTTTAACCTATTAAGATAATAAAATGGGAGAAAATCTTTTGCTAACTTAAATCCCATGTGTATCTAGGAAAACATGAATTTTAAATTATTCCCATACTGTTTTAGATTAAGTTCATCTCCTCATTTAGTACTAGGATTTCATAGTTCAGTAAAAAAATTTTCTTATGCTTTTTGTAGGCATAAAATATGATGCTGAAAAAGAAGAAAAACAATTTGTTGAAGCAAGACAGCGAGAACTACAAAGGATAGAAGATGCAAAACAGAAGATGGCTGACAAAGGTAATTAACTGATTTTATTGCAGGGAAAAAGTTATAGATTGAGTGGTTGTGGTGTTCTAGGTCTGTAACTCTAAATGAACTAGGTAGGCTTCCATATACTGTATTTTTCATTCCGTAAGACGCACTTTTTTTTCCACTCAAAAGTGGGTGGAAATGTCGCTGCGTCTTATGCAGCGAAGATACTTTAACCCCCCCCCAAAAAAAAACAAACAAACACCCCACCCCTCACCCCATCGTACCTTTTTAAAGGCCCGTGCCCAATATGGCTCTTCCTAACATCGGTGAGGTCCTTTGAAAGCTTCCTCTCTCTCTTCCCCCTCCGGTATCCAGATCCAGCATCCTGCCTGGGCCCTCGCGAAGGGTGGGGCCTTACCTCCAAGCCACTTGCTGCACTCAGCGAAAGGTCGTCTTCTGTACTGTGACCGCCGCTGAGATAATTACATCAGCCTGCTGAGCAAATGTAGCAGGCTGCCATTGGCCTTTGAAGCATGTTGCCTCTGCTGCGGTTCTGCCCCTGACGTCAGAGTTGGGGCAGGACCACAGCAGAGGCAATGTGCTTCGGAGGCCAATGGCAGCCTGCTACGTTTGCTCAGCAGGCTGCTGTAATTATCTCAGCGGTGGTCACAGTGTGGAAGACCTTTTGCTGAGTGCAGCAAGCGGCTTGGAGGTAAGGCCCCGCCTGTTGCAAGGGGGCGGGACGCTGGATATGGACATCGGGGTGGGGTGGGGGTGTGGGGGAAGAGAGAGACAGAAAATGACCTGGGGGGGATAGAGAGAAAGAGACAGAAAAGGACCTTGAGGAGGGGTGGGAAAACAAACTTGAAGACAGGGCAGATGCTGGATTAGAGGGCATAGAGAGGGGAAACACAAAGGGGAGGTGGGGCTGGAGGAGGAGAGGTGCTGGCGCTGGATGACTGCCTACATGACGTGCCTCTCGCCACAAGAGGCACATCCTGTAAGCAGTCAGTCGGCGCCAGTGCCTTTTCTCTTTGATGGTGTCTCACGGCACACCCAGAATCTCACTGCAGCACACAGTTTGTGATACGCTGATTATAATGGATGGCAGAGATAGAGTCAAAAGGGTATCACATCTATCAGACGTGCTGAGAGGCTTGGTGCTTGAAGCAGTAACAGCCATGAGTCATTTAGGATAAATATCTACACCATGTTTACACAGCAGGATGGCACTGTTTTTGCCCCTTCCTTGGCACAATAGCTCAGACCCTTAAGTGATAGCTTTAGCAGAATATGAGGCCTACTTGCTTAGAAAAACCCCCCCCAACAACTGTGGATAAGATGTTCTGTAAATGATTTATTACTTTTCACAATAAAATCAACAAAGTCCAAATACAAATGTAATAGTCAAACCGGACCCTACATGGAAGATGGAGGGAGGGAGAAACATGAAACAAAGAGGGAGGCAGAAGAGAGGGGGGGGGGCAGATGTTGGACTTGGGGGTGTATAGAGGGAAGAGAGAGACTACAGAGAGGTGGAAAGATGCTGGACCAGGGAGGGAGGGAGGAAGGAAGGAAAGAGAAAGAGAGAAGCAGAGAAAGACCTGGAAGAAAGGAGGACAAATGCTGGACATGGGGATGGGATGGGGGGTTGTAAGCAAAAGAGAGAGAGAGGCCTGGAGCAAAGAGGAAAGACAGGAGGCAGATGCTGAACTATGGGAAGTGCAGACAGAAGAGACATAGGGGGAGAGAAACCCTGAGGAAGAACATGCAAGATCGTAACAGAGGAGGGAGAGAGAGGGAGACCTGGAACAAAGGTGGTGGTAGGTACAAAGGAGAACTGACACTGGATCTGGGGAGGGTAAGCAGAGGGAAAAGAGATAGAGACCTAGACCCAAAGGGGATGGGGCTGGATTGTGAAAGAAATGTTGGATGCATAGTCAGAAGGAAGTCCAACCAGAAATCAATTAAATCACCAAACAAAGGTAGGAAAAATGATTTTATTTTCAATTTAGTGATCGAAATGTCAGTTTTGAGAATTTATATCTACTGTGTGTATATGAAAAATGAAAGGAGAAAATTGCATTACAATTAGTAGAGGAGGGGGGACAGGGTGCAGAGCCTGGCAGGGAGTGAGGGGGGCTGGGTGCAGAGCCTGGTATGTTTTAGTACACAATTTGGTTCAGAATATTTTTTTTTCTTGTTTTCCTACTCTAAATCTAGGGTGCGTCTTATGGAGCGAAAAATACGGTACCTGTGATAATATTAAAAGTGAGACTTCTGTGCATTTGTGGTAGCAGCAGGATTCTGTGTTGGCACATTTGGCACATTTGTTGCATTCATAATGTCAGACATTATATAAAACGTGTCGATAGTTGATGTAACTCTTATCAATAAATTTTTGTGTGTTCAAGTACAGTGTGCTTAGGTTACATGCGCTTTTTATATGGCATATACTGCATTTCTGATATTATATACTGATTTACATAGATGTTTGAGTGCCTACTTCAAAAAACATACAAAAACTTAAAAGAATAAATCAGAGAATATATGTGCAGAAAAAAAATTAAACAGGCATGGGACTATCTGACAAAGGATTAAGTATCTATGGGATTAAGTGACAAGGGTTGAAGTGTCTGTGATTAACTGTCGCTGGACTAAAGCCCCAATTCACTAAAGTTAACGATCGTCACTAAACCTGTTTTCACAGGTTTAGCAACGATTGCTGCTAACCGACCCGATTCACAAAACAGGCCGCATGTTTTTCCCTTCGATCGCACATTTTCCGATCCGGCCATGCAAATTAGTAGAAGCCCATTCAAAATAGTCAAGCGATTGATTCCGGAGGCTGTGATAGGCCGGAGCACGTTACAAGGCTTCAAAGAAGGTTTGGATAGGTTCCTAGAGGATAAAGGAATTGAGGGGTACAGATAAGAGTAGCGGTAGGTTATAGGGATAGTCTGGGACCATTGCTCAGGCAATGGGCCTGATGGGCCGCCGCGGGAGCGGACCGCTGGGCGAGATGGACCTCTGGTCTGCCTCAGCGGAGGCAACTTCTTATGTTCTTATGTTCTTATTTGCATTTGCTTGGCTATTTTTCATCGGGTTTTACGATCCTAAAACCCGACTGCTGTAAGAACTGTCGGTAATTGTGTTACGCATGCAAAACATCTACCAAGGGAGGAGCATGAGGAGTCTGAGCCAATCGGGGCCTTAGGCACCTCCCCATGCTTCACATGATGCACTGGGAAGGAGCCTAAAGCCCAGTGGTGTAGCAGGCCGGGCGGGGAGCCAGGAGCAGGAGGTGTTTGCGGTTCCTCCTGCTCCCAATGCAAAAGGCATGGACACCGGGGAGGGGAGGGGGCATTACAGTGGCAGGAATGAGTGGGCATACCTCCTGGCATTTTGGCGATGGGGGATGGGGCGTGGGTGGGCGATGGAAGGAGGGAGTGGCTATCACTCCTGCCGGTTTTTTCGAGGAAGCGGTGGTGTGGGTTAACCCATTTTTGAAAACAGCATTTTGTACTTGGTGGAGTTTTTTGCCTATGAGACAGAATTTGACTGGTTTATAACTCGCTGGGTTGCCATCTAATATTGAAAGCATTGTTTAATGCAGTTGAGGCTTTTTCTCCACTATTAGTAAATGTGCTTCAGTGGGTATCTTCACCACTAGGCTAATAACATCGATATATTTTTTTGAGATTGGATTTTTTGTTATTACTGTATATTATTTTTCTTTTTGAGAGACATTTTAAATATCTATGTGATTTAAATGCGCGTGAGCTCTAGAATGAGAGGGCATAGGATGAAATTAAGAGGTGATAGGCTCAGGAATAATCTGAGGAAATGCTTTTTTTTACAGAAAGGGTGGTAGATGCACGTAACAGTCTCCCAGAAGAAGTGGTAGAGACTGAGACTGTGTCTGAATTCAAGAAGGCATGACATAGGCATGTGGGATCTCTCTTATAGAGAGGAAGAGATAGTGGTTTCTGTGGATGGGCAGGCTAGGTGGGCCATTTGGCCTTTATCTGCTATCATGTTTCTATGTTGGAGAAGGGGCTTTGAGGGGCTACCTAGGAAGAAGGGGCTAAAGGGAATCACTTTGTTATTGAATTTCTTGTTGGATTAAGTAAAGCTGAGGCCAAGTTTTTTGGCAACATTATGTACATGTGTATTATTTATGGAGTGAGAGCTATGAGTTTTAAATGAAGCAGGAAGGCAGTGGTTCAAGTACCGAATGCTATGTATATATGTGTACTGATCTCTTTATAGTCCTAATTGTCAAATTTATCTTAATTTAGACAAGCAAAAAGAAGAAAAACAAGATACATTTGTAGAGAAATTGGTCACTCAGGTGATAAAGAATCTTCAGGTGAAAATTTCCAACATCCATGTTCGATATGAAGATGATGTAAGTTCTTTTTTCTATTTCCTTTCTCTAGGGAGTGGAATCTTGATTTTGGGAGAGATACATAATTGTAACATACATATTGGTAAATTTTAGGTCTGATGTGCCTTACTGCCAGCCCTTTTATGCATTCACTATTAGCAATGTTTTCCTTATTTATGATTTTCTTCATATATCTATTTTGAATTCATGGCCAAAATATTTGCTTATCATGTTACTTTTGCATATGTTTGACATCCCGTACACTTTAGTTGGGGGGTGGGGGAAGGAAAGAAACAAAGAATATGAAGCACAGAATATGATTTTCTGTAGCTGATGTCACAAGTCACTTGGAGGACAATTGTCAAAATGTATTCTGATTACCTAATGACCTCTACTTTTTTTTTTAACATACCCTGAGCTTTTGCGCTTTTTATATTGTGATGGGGCATTCCCTTTAATAGTTGTGTTTTTAATAAATAGCCTGAAGAAAGAGGATCCAATTTCTCAACCGCCTATTCCTAAGTGGCTTTTCAAATAACAACATATATAAAATGTTTACTTTCAGCTATTTAGTACATTTTTAAGGGACTAATTTAGATATTCATGGATTAAGTATATAATAGATATGCACAAAATATATAGCTTTTAATTTAGGAGACAGCAAATTGCATATAATATAGGAAACATCAGATCAGTAAACTTATTCATTAATGTGTTTTTTTCCTCCAGCTTTATTGTCTCTTATAGAACAGAATTTTTTTCTTTTTTGTTTCTAGATCACAAATCCTAATCGTCCACTATCATTTGGTGTCTCGCTTCAAAATCTCAGCCTACAGGTATTTTAGTTTTTATAATATAAAAAAACAAAAAAGAGAGGAAATAATGTAATACCTTTTTTATTGGACTAACTCAGTGCATTTTATGATGAGCTTTCGAAGGTAACCCTTCTTCAGATCAGAAATAAATACCGTATTTCCCCATATATAGTCCGCGGCCTATATGTGGGTTTTGCAAGCTGGCACAGTGGGTGTGGCTTGCAAAACTGGGGCGGCCTATATAATTTAAAAAAATCATCCCCCCCTTACCTCCCTCGCTGGACTCGCTGCTCCTCAAATCGCGGCTGTGCAGGGCAGGAGGAATCTTTTCAATCTCCAGCCTGGCCCCACGCTGCTTCCTGCGTGCCTTTACTGTTCTTGCAAGGGTGAATAGAATCGCATTGGTATAAGTAGCCTAGTAGTGAAGTGGATGGTGCACCAGTTGATATGGGTAAATTCTGTGTAGAGTGGGTGAAGCCTCAGGAATACTGTATGTTTAGTGTGGTTGGTTATCAAACTCTGTTATAGGCAGCTCGGGTCTGGGAGGAGGATCTATGATTGGAGCTAAGTTACCAGGGGAGTGGGGGCCAGATCTCATGGCAAGATGTGGGCTGCTCCTAAGGTGTGAGCAGGCGGGTGCCACTAGCGCCAGGCTTTAAGGGAGCAGGTATGCTCCTCCAATTGCAAGTCTGAGCGATGGTTGGCTGTATTTTGAACAGCTGGCTCTCCTTGGTGGACAATGTAGCTTGGTAGGGGTGGGGGGCTGTAAGTTTTACAGGTTTGTGGCGGTAATCCCAAGCAACAGGGTTCTGGGCTCATCAGGTGATGAGCGGTTATTTGAAAGTGAGCTCAGGTGAGTGAATTTCTTTTGATCAGGTGACCAGAAAAGGGGACATGGAAGTCCATGCCTATCCCCAGGCTCTAGCTGACATGGCAGTGACAGAGAACTATAACCCAAGTTGCATCCTGTTTGTAGCTTGAGAGGTGTTGCATTATTAATTGTTATTTAATTGCCTGTAAAGCTGTGGTCAGATTTTCACACCAATAAGTGTCTGGTGCCTAATTACTATAATCAATGTTGTTGAGGTGTTTTTAAGTTGTTGTGTCAAGCATGGATGGGGCATGTAAAGATAAGAAGGAGGGGGGTGGTAGGTGCACAGCTTGGCCATTCCAGATCCAGCTTTTAAGGGAATAGGGGTCTATTTGACACTCTCTAGCAAATGGTAGATTACAAAGTCCCGTCTTCAAATGTTGTCTCGGAGCTTACATGCTCAGGTCTGTCATCAGGCCAACTCATGCTATGAGCAGTCTGTGGAGGAGGGGCAAGAATCCTTCTTGTATGGTGTGAAGATTGCAATCTCCATCAAATGATGCACCCACAGTGTAGAGGCTATCGGAGCTTTTGCCACAGTAGTGGTAGCAATGCAATGGCGTTCCTTTACTTTCCCTTCTTACTCCAGCTCTGTCTCTCTACGATAAGTCGCCTGTCTTAATTATATTTTTTTAAGGCCATGTTCACGTCCATGTATAATTATTAGTGTTTTAATTAAAGGTGGTATAATTGCAAATTAATCACTTTTTTTTTTCCAAGCGCTTAAGCCAGAAACCTGCACTAAAACAGTGCCAAGAAATATTTTTTGGTTATTTTTAACTACTTCATAGATTACCAGTTTCCTCTAGTTCAATATTTTTTATTGATTTTTTTGAAAAAATATAAGAAACAGTTCAAGTACATGGTATCAAAATATAAAACAAAACATTTAGTATAACTAATATTCAGTTACATTGTGCAATGTAGAATTGAATCGTTTTAAAAGATCTAAAGTACTAGGACTGTTCATGAAAAATTAGTAAAAGGAAAGATAAGAGGAAAGAGAAATTGAAGGAAGAAAAAGAAGAGGAAGAGGAAGAAGAAGAAGAGAGGAGTGTCTATGAAATAGATTGAACATATGAGTCCAGGAATTTCCAGGGTGATTTACATTGTATCAAATTTTTGGAAAGTCGAATTATATTTTTCTTTTCATAAGCATATGATTCAAATTTATGATACATGCTCAAAGAATTCCACCAGAAGGTATAGTTTAGTAATGAAGAGGACTTCCAATTTTTCAAGATGTGCATAAGGGCAGTCACAAACATTGCATCAATGAGTTTAGGAGGACAGTTAGACTGTGTAAAACAAGGGTGTTGAGATCGGAGAATTATAGTGTCAAAGGAAATTTCTTCTGAATAATTGGTAATAGACTTTATGGTGTCCCAAATGCACGTCCAAAAGGAACGAACTTGAGCACAATGGAAAAGCATGTGATCAAGAGTCCCAGCTTCTTTCATACAGTTCCAACATATAGAGTCTTGTTTTAGGTTAGCTTTCCACATCCGAAAAGGTGTCCATACCGCATTCCACATAATGAAGAACATTGATTGTGAGACTCTGGATGATAAAAGAGGTCGGTTTGTCGAGGACCAAAAGAGTTCTCAGTCAACATCAGAAAGTGAGGTTGTCAGCATAGATTCCCAATGTTTCATGGAATGAGAGGAAAATGTAAAAGAGTGATCTCTTAGAATACTATAAAAGAGAGATATCGCTTTACCTTTTGATATAGCCAATGTGGACCAGTGATACAAAGTGTGAGTGGATGTCATATTACCAGTTTCCTGAATCTGATTATTGTTTGTTTTTGTGTTTTTCTGCACAGCTTTGACTATTTACTTGCATATTTGTGTAAATGATGTAGAAAACTAATCCTAGACTTACAATTTATTTATTTTTTATAGACATCGGATCAAAATTGGAATCCATGTTTACATGACGAAAGTGCTAAATTGTTTTACAAGGTAAAGAACAATCATTAATGCTGGTGCTAAAGAAAACACTTTATGGTGTTTGCACATAGCAGTTACAGAAATTGTTTAACATTTACCGTCATTTGTGATCTAGAAGAATTATATTATGACTGGGTTAAAAGTGGAATTCTAATGAGCTGCTGCAAGAGTGGGAGTGAATAGCTTTGTGCGTACTTCTTTTAGAAGCTCTCAGTTGTTTCTGCCTGACTACCTGTCAAAGTAATGGTGAAGTTGCTCCATACAATAAAATTCCTTGCCTTTCTGAGTGTCGCTGGAATATATTTCAGAATTTAAGAATAGCACTGTCTCTTATGTCTATTGCACATAGTTTATCCAGAAATATATGAAACTATTCTAGATCAGTGGTTCACAATCTTTTTCTTTTTGTAAGTCTGGACACACGTGTCGGATGATGCTCTCATATATGAACAAGTGAGGAGTGGGATAGAACACGTCATCCTTGAGACAATCTTTTATTTCTATAAATTCAAAATGAATACAGGAACACCTGAATAAAAACACATGTATAAAAAGTCCTATGAACGTGATGTCCTTATGTTGAAAGGATCCAGCTGATGACCCAACATGGTCCGTGTTTCGGCCCCCAGGTGGAGGCCTGCCTCAGGGGTGTGTCTATTGGTCTTAAAAAAGACAGTAAGCAAATATGATGCATACAGAAAAGCCCAAAAAGGAACTCAAATCAACAGGGTGTTTCTGTGTTTATTTTGAATTTATAGAAATAAAAAATTGTTTGTCTCAAGGTTGACGTGTTCTATCCCACTCCCCACTTGTTCTCTTGGTTGGATTTTACATTGAGTTTCTGTTCCTTTTACTTTGTTCTATATTTGTTCGCAAATCTGACACACTGCATACATGACCTTTTGGTCTGATACATTATGGCAGTTCTTATAAATTGAAAGTAAACATGCTATGTAACCACAAAAACCATATGTGTGTGTATATGTATGTGTATGTATATATATATATATACACACACACATGTACACACACACACACACATATATATATATATATATTTTTATTAATAACATAAAGCACTCCACTATCAGGCACATGATGAAATACAGCACCTGAAAAAGCCTTATCACGTCCATGTAGCAAATTTACAATGCAACAGTAGCACACATGAATCCTACCTATATGAATTCTAGCAGTTATTCAAAAAAAACACTTACCTTCACTGGTGACAAAACTGACTAGAAGCTCATCAGCAAGCCATTGCATTCAACCATCTGCTTCAGAACTAGAATCCTATTTTCCAAACAAGGTGATTTCTCTGCGTAACTCACTAAACAACTTTCAGACTTCCAATTAGAGAATGACACGGTGACAAGCCTGGAACACTTTAAAATCATAAGTGTTTGAGGCTTGTGCGGTTAAGGCAGAGCTTGCAGGAATGGGACAGGGACAGAACTTGCGGGGACGGGGACAAACTTGTTACCCATGTCATTCTCTACCCAATCTAACAGTTACGTCTGGGGAGCCTAACATACAAGAATCCAGTGATATTCCTCCAGAATCTTGTAATCTCTCTTTTTTTTTTTTTTTAATTTGGTTTTCATAACAATTACTGGTTTGTTAAAATCAATGAACTTTTTAAACTCCGGCACACTAAACGGAGCAAATGTTTTTTTGTGGCATACTAAATGCAGCAAATGTTTTTCATGGCTGGAAAAAATTTCTGGGGAGAACACTGTTGCTGTTAGTTTTCAAGGTCCAATCACATCAAAGAATGATGCTTATCTGGGCAGTTGTATAATAAAAAGAATGGATAAGATAACATGAGACGTGAAATTGTCATGAATCAGAGAGATATATACCCTGTAGGTCCTAAAAGCAGGTTTGTGGATTAGATATAAACTATGAAGGCAGTGGTGTACCTAGCATATGTGACACCCGAGGCCCATCATTTTTTGACCCTCCCCCATCTGTATGAAAAACATGATTTTTAGTAACAATCCACACATCACACGAGTGTATCTAGGAAAAGGCAGCATCTTACATACTGCAGTGAGCAGTACATCAATACACCCATTGTAAAACTAAACAAGCCAGACTAGTACAGATCAATCCTACACAGTCAATCCTAACTGAAAACCATGTCTTTCGAACACACAGAACACAGAAAATACCTTCGCCTAGTATGGAATATGTAATCACAAACTAACCCTTCTCCCTTTTACAAAACTGTAATGTGGTTTTTAGCCATGGTGGTAACAACTCAGACTCTCATAGAATTCTGAGCAATTACCACCATGGCCGGTGCTAAAAAACGCTCTACAGTTTTGTAAAAGGGTGGATAAAATAGAAAAACGTAGACAAAAGTTAAATTGAACCACCAAGAAGCTGGACTCTGCATACAATGCAACACCACAGAAACAGCGATGCAGTTCCCCTAAAGCAAAAAAAAAATAAATAGAATTTTTTTCTACATTGTCTTCTCTGGTTTCTGCTTTCCTCATAGTCTTGTCGCGCTCTTCCTTTCATCCACTGTCTACCCTCTCTCTGCCCCTTCTATAAGGCATCTTCTCTCCTTGTATTCCCCTTCCATTTCTCCCTTCACCCCTATTATTCTGGCATCCATCTTCTTCCCTTCCCTCCTGCAATAGTCTGGCATCTCTCTGCTCTTCTTCCCTTCCCTCTCCCTCACCCCCATGGTCTGGCATTTCACTCTTTCTTCTCCCTTCCCCCCACTTCCATCAGCATCTGCCCCCTTTCTTTTCCTCCAACCCAATTCCATCCAGTATCCTTCCCCCTTATGCCTCTCTCTCTGTTGCACTATGTATTGGATTTCAAAAATGAATAAATAATTTAAAAAAAAAATTATTTTGGGGCTCTTTTACTAAAGCTTAGTGTGCACAAAACGTTAAGAAGCCCATTTTTATACCAATGACCTTCTTAGCATTTAGTACAGTATTCCAGTTTTAATGACTATTTTGTATTAACCACTGACAGAAAGGAAAACTGCCTGAGGTTTCTGAGTACTAAAAACCCCCCTAAAAAACAACTATGGCAGAGTACTTTGAGAAATCTGCTTTCAGTCTCCTGCACTAGAACTGGGTCACTTTCAAGCAAGTTTCCAAATTCCCCATTTTTAAGTGCATCTAGAGAAAATGGGGCTCAGAACAGTACAAGTATATCAGAAGTGTATGCTTTTGTTACAGGTCACACAGTATCCTGAACGAGTAGGGGGGAAAAAAAAAAAATCGGTTCAGAAGTCTCCTGCCCTCCCCCAAGCCACTGCCACGGCCATTGGATAACAGGCCCCAAAGCCGCCGCCACCCCAAGCTCTCCCTGCTTCGGGCCGACCAGCATTCCTCTCCCCGACGGCAGAATTGACGTCGGGGAGAGGAAGGCTGATCGGCCCAAGATCGCGATGACTCATTGGGAGAAATGCTGCCGGGTCCTGCCTTTGCGGAAACAGAAAGTAGGCAGGACCCGGCAGGAAGAAGAGTAAATTGTAAGCTTCACTGACCTGTCTCTCGCCTTAGCCCCTAGCGAATGCATGCTTCGGGCCTCTTAACATGTGCATGCCGGCTTCCCTTCTCTTCCCCCCCCCCCCCCAACATGACTTCCGGTATCGGAGGGAAGAGAAGGGAAGCCGGCACGCACACTTTAGGGCCCCGGAGCATAAGTTCGCTACGGGCTAAGGCTGAAATCTCCAAGCAGGTTTTTTTAAAAAAAAATGTTGAACAGCGGTGGTAGCAGCAGAATTTAGCTGGGCGGTCATCTAAATTACTCGGGCGGACCGCCCGGCTAAAAGGCCCTAGAGAGAACACTGAGAAAGCTTAATTTTTTTCTAAAGAGAATTCATTACGTAAATATATTGGTAAATTTTTCCAAAGCTGGGGTGCTTTAACCGAGAATCTCTCGCTGTGATCAGAAATGTATACACCATCCATGCCAGTTTGGATTTACAGTAGAACACATCATAGAACAGAGACCACCATAACAGTAGGTGGGATCTGCAAGATTATGCTGTTGAGTTGCTTATGGTAGCTACCTGAATCTAAGTCATTGAAGCATATTAATAGATATCTAATGGACAAATATTTTGTTCTAATTTCAGTTAGTTCGACTAGATAACCTTTTTGCCTACTGGAATGTGAAATCAGACATGTTTTATCATCAAAGTTATGATGAAGCTTTGGTAAGTAAAATTTCAGGTACTACTGTCGTATATAGAAAATTTTATATATTTTTCAACAAGCAGGATAATCGGCTATACCAGTGAGTGATGTAGTAGTATGACACCAGTATGACAAAATTAACTGCCTCTTTTACAAAGCCGCGCGACAATGGCCCCAAAGCCCTTAAAATCTCAAAGGGCTTCAGGGCCATTAGCGCAGTACAGCCGCTAGCGTGGCTTTGTAAAAGAGGCCGTAAAAGTAAAGAAGAACTGGAAAAAGAATACAAAAAAATAAACTGATAACCTCCAGTTAAAGCGCTGAACAAAATGCTCAAAATGTAATCACCTTGCGCTTTATACATTCTGTTCATCTCGGTGAGTATACACTTGCTGGGGAATTTGCCTCAGAAGCTGCAAAGCAATCATTGCTTCGGAGCTATGAAGGGGAGCTTAAGTTGCTCATTAGCTCCCCTCCAACATTCTATCATAGGCAACCCAGTTAAAGTGATTCAAGCATTAATGTAATTAGTTTATAATTTATAGTTCAAAAAGTGCAAGCATCACTTATCTTCACTTAACGGCATACAAACTTCATAGTGTGATGCAGGCACCAGTAAAACTTCCTTTCAAAACTGCCGACGAAGGCCAACGTTTCATGATTAAAAAATCATTTCTTCAGGGCTCTAAGGAAATACAAAATCAAATCATGAAAGCATGAAAAACATAAATACTGTCAAATTATCCTCGTAGGAGTTACAAAAAAGCTTACAATACCTGCAGTATACTAACACTGAGAGTCTAGCACAGTGAAAGAAAAAATGGCACTTTGCAATTTGAAGATCCAGCGAAATTGAGTGAGTTTATTTTTCAGCAAATAGAGCCAATGTCATAATGACTGATGGCTTTGGCGGTGATCAGGAAAGCAGGAAAGAGGAATAAAGGATGAAAATGGAAATGAGAGTAATATAATGGAAGCTGGATAATATACTGGAAGTGATAAAAATACAGTGAAAGGTTTGGGACATTTAGTTTGTTTTTTTCCCAATATATATTTAAATTATTTCGTTTGAAAACACTGGATTAAAAGCGCAAGACAACAGTTGTCTGTCAAACTGAGATTCAAATATGGCGGGTGAATAGTATGTTAAATAATACCAGGATATTACTTCAACGTGAGAAACAGCTGTGATTACTAACAAAGTTATATCGGAAGAAAGTGGGAATGTACTGAAATGAAAGATTGGATACAACAGCAGAGAAGGAGTGAAGTTGATTTATTATATACATAGGCTGAATAATTTGCTGGAGAGGATAAGATAACGATTCTGTGAAAGTTTGGGACATCTCAATATGTGGATTAAAGGCGCGTGATAACAGCTGATTGTCAAACTGAAATTCAAAGTGACGGTTAAACAGTATGTTAAACAGTACCAGGATGTTATTACATTGTGAGTAACAGCTGTGATTACCATTGGAGTCATGCCAGAAGGAAGTAGGCAGGAATGTAATAAACCGGAAAGAGTGAATACAGCAACGGAAATGGAGCGAAGGGTGATTGGTATATTCTGCAGAGTTCGTTACTGGAATTCCTTGCGTCATGGATAACTATAAAATTTTTTACTATTAGTTTGGCTTTGAATGGAGTTCTGATTGGTATCAGTGCATGCTATATATTAAACTGTTTCTTTTTTCAAATTCTTTATTAATTTTTCATTTTACATCAAGTACACAATATTACATCATTTAAAACTTTTACACATCACTTGAATTTCTTTCTATTGTCATCATAAATACATAAATTTATTCCCTCCCCACCCACCCTTCCCACAAAAATTTCAATCAAAAATATCATATAAATATTGTATTCTTATCTATTGATTAAACCTTTAATAGAACTTTATACCATCCTCCCTCCCCCGTATGTATAAATATACTGTCAGTGGAAAATGATGTCTAATCATTACAATAATTTGTCAATGGCCCCCGAATCTTTTTAAAATTATTATAATTCCCTTTCTGTATGGCAATTGTTCTTTCTATTTTGTAAATGTGGCACAACGAATTCCACCAGAATGTATAGCTAAGATTATTGTAATTTTTCCAGTTACTGGTGATATGTTGCATGGCGACTCCTGTCTTAATCAATAGAAGTTTATTATTGCTTGATGAAATTTGACTTTTTGTTCTCATTGATATACCAAACAGAATTGTATCATATGATAATGCTACATGGTTTTCTAATAAACAATTTATTTGAGACCAAATTGATTTCCAAAAGGCCATGATAACAGGGACAATAAAATATTAAATGATCTAGGGTCCCTGCTTCGAAATTACAATGCTTAGAGCTATCTAATTTTTGTAATCGAACTGGGGTCCAAAGTGCTATATGTAACAAAAAGAACCAAGTTTGTCTCATAGATGCGGACACTGTGCATCTCATTCTCCAAGACCAAATTCGTGGCCATTGAGAAGCAGAAATTTGATGCTTAATCTCAATGCTCCAAATGTCTCTAAGTCCAGTCCTTGGTTTTTTATTCATAAATCCAGATATCAATTTATACCACTGTGTGGCTTGGTGTCCCAAGAAATCCGCCTGAAAGCATAAGAACTCCAGACTATACTGATAATAGAGATTTTTCCATTCAGGGAACCCCTCCTGAATAGCCTGCTTCAGTTGCAACCATCTAAAACTTTATGATTTATTAAGACCATATTTATGTTGCAACTGTGAAAAATCAAGCAGTTTACCATTTGAAATAACATCATTTAAAGTCTGTATACCTGCAATAATCCAATGCTTCCAAACAATTTTAAATCTGCCAATTTGAATCTTGGAGTTTATCCATATAGATTGATTTATTGATTTATTTATTGGGTTAGGTGTTAAATTACTAACATATCGCAATGTTTTCCATGTATCCATCAATATTCTGTTCTCTTTATATTTCCTAGGCATCTTGATACTGAGAACATGAGATAAATTTAGAGGAAACAAGAGTCGCCATTCCAAATACAACCAATCCAGGGTATTTTCCATGAGCTCTGGGAGGACCCAATATATACCTTGGTGTAAAATATAGGCTTGATGATACCTATAAAAGTTTGGAAAATTTACCCCACCCTCCGCAATTGGTTTTTGTAAAGATACTAAAGCAATTCTAGGCATTTTACCCAGCCAAACAAATTTTGTAAGAATACCATTTAGCTTTTTATAAAAGGACCCTTGAAAAAAAACTGGTATCATACTCATTTGATAACAAACCACAGGCAATATCATCATTTTAATAGTTTGGACTCTCCCCCACCAAGAAAGATATAAGGGATTCCATTGTTCACACATTTCTGTTACTTTTTTAATAAAAAAATTTTCATTCTCTTTCATTGTGTCTTCTAGTGTATTTTTTATTCTAATACCTAAATACTGTAATCCATCTTCTTTCCATACAAATGAGAATGAATCAAATAAGCCTTTAGTACAATGCACATTAAATGGAAGAATTTCTTACTTACTCCAATTTATCTTATATCCTGAAAATTTTCCAAATTTCTCTATCAACTCTAGCAAGCATTTCTCAAATAAAGCAGTATATCATCTGCATATGCAGAAACTTTATATTCCCAGTCTGTACGGGGAATACCCTGTTTCCCCTTTGCTTGTTGAATGGCTAATAATAAGGGTTCTAATACAATATCAAAAAGCAAAGGAGATAATGGACAGCCATGTCTAACCCCCCTCTGGAAAGTGGAGCTTTATACAAAAATACAGGATCAGAATTGCAGTAACGAATGTGGAGTGAAGATTTGATAAGAGGAAGCAATGAAATTCTATAGTGGATGGATTTGGCCATTATAAGAAGATCTAATAATTTATTGTTAGGTTCCGGATTGAATCAATTGACTCCAAGCATAATGATTTATGGGTTATTATATATGTTGCCCGGTTTAAAATTGTAATCCAGTATATAGTTTGTATGGTTAATATGGTTGATACTGCTTATTGTCATATAGAATTAAATTGTTCTATATATGTTTTTTAATTTATGTGGTGCTTATTTGTGTTGGCATTCTTCATCACATTATATTCCTTTATATTTCCTTGATTTTTTAATATATATTTTATTATGGGCTCCTTTTATCAAGCTGTGGTAGGCGGTTAACGTGCGGAATACCATGCGTTCAACTGCTTGCCGCGCTAGTCACTAACGCCTCCATTGACGAGGCATTCTAAGCCCTCTAAAAACTCTTCATATTTGGACCTCTAACCCCTCATTGTAGTTTCTTTCTATCCGATCTCCTGCAAACCTCTACCTTTCATTGTAGTTCCTTTCCATCCCATCTCCTGTAAACCGTGCCGAGCTCTACGAATGTGGAGATGATGCGGTATACAAACCTAAGATTTAGTTTAGTTTAGTTAGTTTTTTTGGTGTGCTGTGGGGGTTAGCGCGTGATGAAATGTCCGCGCTAACCCCTGTAGCGCACCTTGATAAAAGGAGCCCTATATCTTTTTGTGGTTTTACATATTTGAAGATGAATTAATAAGTTGAATGGATTTATTAATAAGTTTATATTCCTTCTTGGTAAATTATTTAAAGAGATAAAAGGGCTGGGATAATATATGAGATTATAGAATGTATTGCATAATACATTTGTTTTGTCTTTTTCTCTATTAGAGCTAATGTGATTTGGAGAAGTTTAATTATTCTTGGGGTTTAATAAATTTACTTAATTATGAAGGCTTGAAATATGATTAAATTGTTCAAAGAATAGGATAGTAGGTAATTATTTTATGTATAATTAAGATTTAGTTTATAATGCTAGTATTACTGGGATATGAATTGGATTGGGTTAAAATATGTAGATTACATGATGGGGGCTTTGCACAATTTAATAAAAAGGCTAAGTAAGGGGTTGAGAAAATTTTATTGATGTATAGAGTATATTACATAGAATAATCTAATTTTTATTAATTGTGAAAGTGTTCTATGGATATTTTTAATGATTTTTTAGCTTAATTAATTAATTTTTGAATGAATGATAGTTTAGGATGATTTATTAACTTGTTAAATTATTTGATGAATTGGTGGAAAAATATGAATGGGAGGTAGGGGCTAATATAAGGAATTTATGAGTTGCTTGGTAGGGGGGTTTAGGTAGCTGATCTAAATGGGTGCTTTCAAGCAATCGTATGATTATGGGGGAGGGGGAGGGGAATGGAGAGTAAGTATAAGGGGCTTAGGATTTGTATTTGTAAATTGCTACTAAGGGTTAGGTGTGTTGGAATACATGTTATGGTATCAAAATTTAAGTTCTGGAAATGTCTTTAAAACTGTTTTCATTGAATGTTAATGGTCTCAATCATCCAGTAAAGAAAAAAAACCTCTTAACTTCTTGAAACAACAGAACATGGATATATATTATATCCAAGAGATACATTTAAATGCTGTGGAATCTGGTAAATTAGAATCAGGATGGGTTAAGCAATGTTTTTATGCCCCGGCGGTAGATAAGAAGGTAGGTAAGAATGTTTGGGTACATTTAAATTGGTTTCTGCAGACCCTTTAGGTAGATGGGTTCAGGTAAGCATGAGCATGGGGAATCTGAAGCTTATAAATGTGTATGCCCCTAATTCAAATCAAATTGAATTCTTCAAAGCTCTACAACAGTTGATTTTACTGGTTCTGGTTCTGATTTAGTGGTAGCGGGGAACTTTAACGCAGTAATGGATCCATTGTTGGATAAAAAAACCTAATAGGACGTTAAAATCATTAGGTTTGGATAACTTGGCTCAAACTTGTGGATTGAAGGTATTTGGAGGGCTCTTCATTTTAATGCTTGGGAATTTTCCTTTTATTCCCATGTTCATAAATCCTTTTCACGTATAGATTATGTATTTGTATCTGATAAATTTGTACAACAGGTTAGGAAAGCTACTATTGATCCAATTATTTTATCTGATCATGGTGGATTGAATTTAAATTTGAGGATCAAAAAAATTATAGACCTGTTTGGAGGTTTGATAATGCATTGCTAATTGATGAAAAATTTTGGGAGGAATTTCAAACAAAAATGAATGAGTATTTTCAACTCAATACTTCAGAGGAAATCTTATTAGAAATGCTGTGGGATGCTTTTAAAGCTACCATGAGAGGGCAAATAATCTCATATTAGGAGACAACTTAAGATGGAATTCTCTAATCTGGAACAAGTTATTAAGAGCTTAGAGTCAAAGTTGGTTTTGAAATGGGAACAAAATACTTTATAGGCCCAATTAAAAGCTAAATATAACTATAATGAGATTTCTTCTAAATTGGTTAGAAAAGAGTTGTTTGTGCAGCAAGCTCTGTATTATGGAAACTCGAATAAAGCGGAAAGAGTATTGGCTAACTATCTCAAAGCAAAAAAAAGAATGTAAAGATTGTGGCTATTAATGATGAGAATGGGGTAACTCAATTTCAAATTGGAAATATTTTAAAGCAATTTTTAACATATTATAAGGCTTTATTTTCTTTCGAGCTCTATTCAAATAAAGAACTTGATGGGTTAGACTTTTTAAAATTAATTAAAGGTCCTAAAATTCCTGAGCATATTAAAAATATCCTTGATATGCTTATATCTTTGAAAGAAGTACAAACAGCTTTGAAGTCCCTTAGAGTTGGATCCGTTCCAGGTGGTGATGGATATACTGTCCTTCGGGGTGGGGGTGCGAGCGGTCCTGCGGGGGGGGGGGGTGAATCGGACGTCGGGGGGGAAAACTATGTAAAAAAAATTTTGTACAACGCGCAAGGTTATGCACGGTTTGTAAAATCGTGTATAACGCGCGCCTTATATGCGTGAAAATACGGTATATGTGATCATATGTCCCTGCAGCTTGATATATGTAGGAAGAACGAGCCGTCCGATAAAAATTCAGTTAAACGAACATAAGTCTCGTTTCAGTAACGCAAAACTAGAAGCTACTATGGTACAACATATGATGCTGTTGAAATATACAGCATCGCAGTTGAGATGGCGGGTGATCGATAGCATTCAAGAAGGGAGGGTGGGAGATAACATTAAAGAGATTCTAAATGTAAAGGAACAACGCAGGATTCATCGGCTCAATACAGTAGAGCCGATGGGATTGAATGCAGAGATTGAATGGACCACGTTTTTTTGATCTTCCAGGGGCACAGTTGTAACAGTTTCATTGATGAAATTTACATCGTGGATGTAGAGTCCTTAATGATAAGTGAAGTAGGGGGGAGGGTCTCGTGATACATGCACTATAAGTAAGGTTGTAAAAGACGACAACGCCATCTTGCAAATGAAAAGATATGCGGGGTGGATGATAGCGGCAATGGTAAGAAAGATATAACAGAGGGGGTAGCAGGCAGGAAATAATTATTTCTATGAATTGGCACAAGCAAGGTGAAAGAAGCTTAAAGGTGTAAGAAGATTAGAATAACAGAACTTGGAACTCATTACATAGAAGTCGGTGAATTTATAGTTCCAAGACACGCATTTTTGCCTTCTAATAGTGTTGTGACCATTTTATTTGGAACATCTATGAGGGCAAAGAGTCAAATTTCGGCAAAAAATAACCAACTTTTGTTTATAATGACGGAGGTTGCCATGCAGCTTATTTTAAAGAATTGGAAAAATTGGTATAGATTAAGAACATAAGAACATAAGCAGTGCCTCCGCCGGGTCAGACCATAGGTCCATCCTGCCCGGCAGTCCGCTCCCACGGCGGCCCAAACAGGTCACGACCTGTCTGAATCACCAGAAGGGGCTCCCTTGCCACCTTGGTTTCTCATTGAAGTCCTATCTTCCCATTGAAGTCCTAACCCTCCGGTCTTGCACATGCACGACCTGGTTGGGTTTCTATACTTATTACCTGGTTAGCTTTCTATACTTGTGTTACATCCCAGCTCCTCCCTCAGTATCCCACGATCCCTTTATCCCTCAGGAATCCGTCCAATCCCTGTTTGAATCCCTGTACCGTACTCTGCCTGATCACTTCCTCCGGTAGCGCATTCCAAGTGTCCACGACCCTTTGGGTGAAAAAAAACTTCCTTGCATTTGTTTTGAACCTATCTCTCTTCAGTTTCTCCGAATGCCCCCTCGTACTTGTTGTCCCCTTCAGTCTGAAGAATCTGTCCCTATCCACCCTCTCTATGCCCCTCAGCATATTATTCATTCTGGTGGGAATCTCTATGTTATGTTTTTAAAATGGAAAAGTTTATGGCTATTCAGAAGGGATGATATAAAAAATTTATGGAAGTTTGGGAACCATTAACTAAATATTGTAAGGATTGATTTATTTATATAAAGGAGGAAAACATACACATCCGGGGAGGGGGGTATGTTTTGGCATTGGTTAAGAGGTATAGATAGGTTGTTTACAGGTATTTTTATGAGGTGTTGGTTGATTGGAAAATGAGGGGGGGAATAAGTCTTGTCTTTATTATATTAAGTTTATTGTGCTGTAATGTTAATATTATATGTAAATGCATCATCTCTTGTGCACAATTGAAGTTTTAAAAATGAATAAAGAATTTAAAAAAATCAAAAAACTGTGAAAAGCATATATTTTGTTTATTTTATTTGTTTATAAGATTTTTGTAATATGTTATCCATGAAGAGCTGTTATCACACAAGCTATAAAAACTGATTTGATTTGATTAAAATACTGTAGAAGAAGCTAACACAAACTGTCTTAGAATAAGGTATGACTTGCTATAAGCAGCTGTGTTCTGTGGCTGACTGATGGAATGTAGATTGGAATAACTGGTCAGACTGGATGAATCAATTGGTTTCTCTTTACTGTCATGTATGTTTAATACCAAATCAAATTTGGCTGCATAATTGTCATTTATTTTTATTATAGAATATCCTCAAGTATGGTGTTGCAACCGGTAAAAGGATGCCTGAAAATTATGATTTTGGTGAGTAATAAATCATTTTATGGTAAGTTTGATTTGGGCTTTCCATCCATTGAGACTTATTTTGTAAAGATATTTTTTCTGTTAGCATAGAATGATGGAAAGTTATTTTTTTTAATAAGAGTCTTTGTATCCACAGATGTTTGAAGGGGAAGTTCTCTCTAATTATGGTGGGTAAATTCAATTAAATTTGGAGTTTGCAAAATTAAGGAGTCTTTTACTAAGGCACGCTAGCTGATTTAGCGCGCGCTAAATGCTAATGTGCCTTAGTAAAAAATCCCCTTAATTAGGCAGACAAAAAACATTTTATTGATTCATGGCTGTTTATGTTCCCTCTGGAATCAATACAATAGATGTTTTATCTCAGCCCGTGAACCGGGTCTTGCAAAATACCACATGCTTTTTTTCTCTGTTCCTCCCACTTGGCTGAGGAACACAGAGCCCCCTTCAGGTTTTATTTTCTGCAAGCGAACTGTGCAGAAGTGCTTCTGATCTGCTCTGCTTCTTTCTTATTTTTTCACTCAAGTTCATATTTTTCTCGATGGCTTTGGTGCCTTGAGACCCCTTTTGGGAGGAGTTCTCTTCCTGGGAAAGGAAGAGATTTCTGCAGAGTTGGATTGCAGCTTCACAGGGCAAGATTTGGGTGTAGCTGTGGAGCCAGCCTGCTGTGTGCCACCTCAAGGCTCGGGGTTCATTCCCCTGGGAGCAAATTTGCCTCCAGACTTTATCAGAAGCTTAAGCATAGGCTGTATGTGCCCTAAGTAAGAGTCCTTGGGGTATCGGGGAGCAGGCTTCATTTTCCTGCCCCCGGTCAGGTAATGAGGCTCTTAAGGGGTAGAGGTTTCGGTTGGGGTTCATCCGATTGGCAGTCCGAAGATCCTGAAGCTTGGACTGTTTTGGAGAAAATTTGAGGCAGAAATTCCTTTCCCTTCACTTCAGCTGCACAGACAGAGCTGACAGGTACTTTGGAGACTGTGTGTACAGCCCAATTACTTCCTAGGAGAGAACTGTGGGGGGGGGGGGGGGGAATCTAAAAGCTGAGTTTTTAGCAGTTTCTGGAGGTAGGGTTCAGGTCTCCTACCTCCAGAACCCCTATTTTGACATTTTTTAATTTTCTAATTTGTCTCCAAGGGACGTTTTTGGTGCAAATTTACTTGTGGCGGCAATCTTAGATTTTTATCTTTTTTTAAAAAACTTTTATCTGCCTTATCTCCCCTCGATTTTGCTAAAAATCATCAGGGATAGATTCTTCCACCCCTATTCAGATGACTTCATGTGTGGATTGTGCCGGATCACTGGCGGAGGTGCATCCATGTACCGTGTGCAGTGACATGTGAGAGAAGAGGACAGGAGCTTTGGGCTTTGCCTCCTCCAGGTCCCTCTAGGGCTAGGGAGCTGGAGTAGGTATGGAAAGCTTTCCAGAATCTGGTATAAGACAAGACAGCCATACTTTTCTCCAGCAATGCCATGGCAGTGGCTTATCTCTACTAGTAAAAAGGAAGAAAAGGTTTAGCAGTAGTAAAAGAAGCATCCATATTACTGTACTGGGCTGAGAACCATCTGCAAATGTTATTCTTAGAGGACATCGCAAGGGTCCAAAACAGTCAAATAGATTTCCTGAGCAAGCATGCTCTGGATCAAGGAGAATGTGAGAGAAAGCCTTTGCCATGATCCAAAGCCATTGGGAGACTCCAATAATAAATCTCATGGTGTTGAGTTGGAATGCCAAGGTTCTCCTATTTTTGAGTCAGTGGAAGGAATACAGGAATTGGATGCTTTCTTGTAGAAATATCCTCCAATAGAAACATTATATGTCCTTCCCTCATGGCTGATGTTGTACCAGGTTTTGTAGAAGGTTGCCTAATGCTGCCAGATTAGCCCAGGCATCCCTGTTATGTGGGTTTGGTTTGTCATCTAGTAGTGGAGAATTTCAAGTTCCCTTAGAGAAGGCTAGTTCTTGTATAAGAGCCAGTGATCATGGGACACTTGCCTTTCTTTTGTCTTATGTCTTGGCCCTTGAGAAAGTGTGTCTGAAGGATAAGGGTTATGTGGATGGGGTCATTACAATTCAAGGCAAACAAGGAAACGGTCGTCTTCATTAGTCTATACTAGAATCTACATCAATGTCTTATAACCCAGTCCTTGGGGCACACCCATCTAGTCAGGTTTTCAGGATATCCACAGTGAATATGCATACATATCAATGAAGCAGTGCATTAAACTTTCTCATGTCTAGTCATTGTAGATGTCCTAAAAACTTGACTGGCTGTGGGTGCTCCAAGGACTGGGTTGAGAAGTGCTGATCTTGAGAGGTTTTGAAGCATGACATGTGAGAGGATTTTCTTCTTTTTAAGCTTCCATCATCCATGTATTGTTGCTACAGAATGGACTGAAAAAGGACCTAGACTTGGGCTAATGTTGCAACCTGAACTTTTAATGAGGCCGTTGCTGGATTTTATGGCAGGAACTTTTAGTTGTTCACTTGAATGTTGCATGTCTTTTTCAAGAGCAGGGCACAATTGTGTTCAGTGTTCCCAGTATAGCATCTGGTTTTTTTCAGTCCTTAGCACCTGCATTCTTTGAACTACTCAAGAAGGAATAATTGATACTACGCCATGTTCTTTCCCTGTAGGTTAAACTTTGCACCTACCTTTTGGAATCCTGGGAATATTTCCATGGGACAGCTATAGCCTATGCTCCTAATTTTGTCCCAGGGGAGCTAGATATGGTAGTCAGGATTTGGGCAGGAAAGGGCTTTCAAACTCTGAGGCAATTGATAATTGAGGGGGAGTTGGTATCCTTCTCTTATTTGGAAACTGAGTAAAGCCTGGTTGCTTGAGATCTCTTTCATTAGAGGCAATTAACAGCTTTTTTTCATAAGAGTTCTTCCTGTGTTAAGTCAGCTGCCCACATTGTTGGACAAGGCGGTTCTACAGGGTTACGGATGGGGGACTATCACTCAGTTTTATAATGCTTTGCTGCAATCTATTCCTAATCCTCCCAAATATAAATTTGCTTGGGATCAAGTCCTTGACAAAATGTACAAAATTAAGTTGTAGGAACGTCAGCTTAATTTTCTGTTACGAGTGTCTGTTGCCAGTAATATGGTGGCAAATGGCTATAAGATGCTATATCAATGGTATTATACTCCTATGCAATTGAAAACCATATTTGGTAGGGGAACAGATCTTTGTTGGAAAGCTTGTGGGAATTGGGATTCCTTTTTGCACATTTGGTGGCTATGTTCCAAGGCCCTAATATATTGGGAACGGGTGATAAGTTTTATTTCGGAGGTCTTGGGCTTTTCTGTCCGTAAGACCATTGAATGTTTACTAAATGTGGCTCTGTCAAGCTTACTGAAGCGCTGTCATAAGTGGATAGCCTTGGTGGTGACTGTGGTTTGCTTATTGCTGGCTGCTGCATGGAAGAAAACTGATCTCCCATTGTTGGAAGCAGTACTGTACTACATAAAGTGAATTTTGTGTATTTGATGTCTAAATTATCTGCTTTGTGTAGGAATCGACTTATATACTTTCAGAAAGTGTGGTCCAACTATATTTCTTGGCAAGAGACTGCCGCGGAAAAGGCCTCCTGATATCCTTATTTTTGTAATCACTGGTGAATGTCATGAGAACTGATACAAATGTCTGCAAAGCTGGAAGATAATTAGCAAACTAAAAAGAATAAAGCAAAAAAAAATATTATAATACCTTTGTCCTCCACCACCATATTTTCTCTCGGAGGCCAAACATTTTTTGCCTAATGTTTGACTCTACTATCTCAAAGGCATAAAATCAAGGATATTTTGTGTAGCCATATCTAAGAAACTAGAGCTGATGCGGTCTATCCAATGCAGTTTTCTGAATCAGCATCCCAAAAAAACCTAAGGCACCCAGAAACTTTTTTATTTGTTGGCCTGTGTAATAGCTGTGTGATTTCATTGCCATTTTTAGGAAACTTTAGCCTGGCAGTGAAATGTGAGACCTTTAAACTGATTTTCTGCCTGTCAAGGAGCAGGGTTCAAATATTTCAATTAAAAAAAAGAAAAGTTTGAGTGAGGCAGCTTGACAGCTTTTTCATAAAAGTAATGTTTTCCTCCATTCCCATGGTGCAGAGTAATTGGCTTCCTTTCCTCTCCCTGCATCCAGTCTCCCAGCATTTCAGCTGTATGGTCAAATTTACCCTTCTTATCCTGAAGAATGACATGGTGACTGTTACCCGTGGCTAGCCATGGGTAACCCGCCGGGGGGGGGGGGAGGGAGTGCTCACTGCAGGCATGGGGACAAGGCCATCCACTGCCCCGTGGAGCGATGAATGGCCTTGTCCCCGCAGTTAAGGGAGGGAATGTGCGTGGTCACCGATTGTGTGCGGCCCCCTCCCTACCTATCGAATCTATCTCCCTCCCTCCCTCCCCCCCTTACCTTCGCGGCGCATTAGTAAAGTAAGTTGCTCAAGCCGGCCAAGCCTGCCTGCCTGCAGTCGCGTGTGTGTGGGCGGAAGCTTCTCCTCTGATGCAACTTTTAGAGAGCAGACACATTAAAATAAATACGGTATTAGAACAGGGTAAGCAAACAAGGGCAAGGCCAGCCTGAGATTCAACGTTCATTCCTTACAGCTTGACCCTACAAATGTAAATAATTTAAAAAGCAAGTAAGATAAAAGCAAACAGGACTAAAGGCTGGATTGGGATAGAATCAGGACTTCGGGAACAGATTGATGACAATTGCCATTCTGGGTCTGACCAAAAGTCCATCAAGCACAATACCCTGTTTCCTTTAATGGCCATTTCAGTTCACAAGTACCTGGCAGAATCACAAAATGTAAATAGACTCCTTGCTGCTTATAAAAATGGTTAAGCAGTGGCTTTCCCTAGGTCTGTCTTAATGGTTTATGGACTTTTTTCCAGGTGTCTCATCCAAAAATGTTTTAAATCCATCTATACTAACTGCTTTTACCACATCATCTGTTAACAAGTTCTAGACTAGAGACTATGTTGCTTGGAAAAAAAAATCTCCTCATTTAAATGTACAATCTTGTAAATTCTAACCATGAAGCTAATGACTGCTTTCTTTGAGAATGCTTGTTGGTAGGGTATTGATTCCAAGTGGAAGAATACTTCACCAGATAATGCTACAGTTACTCCTGGGGGAATTCTGCATAACTGTGCAGCACAGAATTTGCACAGTATTCCCCATCCGAACAGAATTCTGTGCAGACCTGCAATCTCCTTCACTCCTGGTCCTGCTCATGACCTGACAATTCCCCCTCCCCTTCCCCCACGCAGATCTGGACTCTGATTGACCTCCCTCCCTTTGTGGAGCCGATATCTTACCCACAGGCTGCCCAAAGTAATAGCAGTGGTTGGCCAGCCAATAGAGGCAGTGCAATAAATAGGTTGTTTGTGGTCAGCCCTGTGAGGGCCTTTCCTCTGCTGCATCACTTCTGATGCAGCAAAGGAAAGGCTCTGGCAAGGCTGGCTGCAAGCAGCCTGTTTACAGCACTGCCTCTCTTGGCTGGCCGGCTGACCGCTGCTATTGCTTTGGGAAGGCCTGAGGGTAAGATACTTGCTCCACACGGGGAGGGGTCGATTGGAGGTCAAACCCATGCCAAGGAGTGAAGGGGTTGTTGGGTCAGGAACAAGGAAATGCCACCGGTGGGGGGGGGAGGTTAGAAAATGAGAGAATAGACCTACAAAAGGGGGAAGGGGACATGAATTGTGACCTGCAATTGGGGAGTGAGGAAAGGGCATGAATAGTGGTTAGCAATTGGGAGGGGGAGGGGGTGGGGGAGAAAGTGACACAGACCAGAAAGGAGGTGGGAAGGGAAGAAGAGATTCCTTGCTAGCAAAGAGAGAGATAGAGGTGCTACATCATGAGGGCCAAGGAAGGGATTTAGGGTTCAAGTGAGAGAGAGAGGTGGAATTTAAAGGGAGACAGAACTGCAGTTGGAGTGAGAGAGGGAACAGAAGAGGCTGGAATCTGAGAGAGGAAAGAATTTCAGGCCTTAGGATGGGAGAGTTCTATGCAAAACACTACAAATAAACTGGTTCTGAGAATACAGTACATTGAATAAAGGCTGGCTGTTGTATACTGTATTTCCATTTTCTCATCTGTTCATGTATTGGATAAAATTATGCCATTGACTTTATTGGTATAAAATGTTGACAAATCTGATTTTTTTTAAATTTTATTTTAGTGTTTCGTCCAATCTCAGCCAAAGCCAAACTCTGTATGAATCCTCGTGCTGATTTTGATTTTTCTTCACCAAAAATGGATCTGGATGTAAATCTACAGGATATAGCCATTGAATTTAATAAACCACAGGTAAATGTTAGTTTCTCAACACATGGTACTACGCGAGTTGCTTGTGGAGGGTACGTGGCACTGTGCGGATCTCCCATTCCCCTTCCTCCTCAGTTGTCGCTGGGGATCCCATGTCCTCCTTCCTGTCCTTCAGCTACATCATTGAAGCCAACCCGGAAGGCTTCCCTCCGATGTCAGAGCTGACGTCGGAGGGAAGCCTTCCGGTTCAGCCGGGGATCCCAGTTACCTCCTTCCTGCCTTCAACCGCACTTCTTTGCAGGAACATGGACAGTGGTTCTTGCATGCTGCCCTTGGCTGACCTGGAAGCCTTCACTCATGTCAGAGCTGATGTCATAGGGAAGGCTTCCGGGTCAGCCACATGCAACATGCAAGAGCTGCTGCCCGCGTCCCTGCAAACAAGTGCGGCTGAAGGCAGGAAGGAGCAGGCCAGCTAGATGGCCCTAAAGGGAGCGAGTAAGGGTGAGAGGCAATATTATTGTGGGACAAATGGAGAATTGAGGGGGGGAAGGAATGCCCTTGGACACGAGAGGGGCACAAATTTGGAACTCATGGCAGCCAATCAGCTAGCGGTTCTGCGAAGGAAGGTAGCTTCTGATGCAGTTCACCACTGGACCACCAGGGATACTAAAGGTACACGAGAAAGGTGGGAGAGAGGTATAAATTCTTAGACTCAGCTGGGACAGGAGGTGGGAGGGATCCCTCCTGTTCTGGGCACCACTGGACCATCAGGTCTTGCGGCAGACCCGGAGGAAGCCTGCAACAAGTTTGGGAAGGGGTGAGGCGAGTGCTGACCCGAATATAAACCGAGACCACCATTTTTGGGCCATTTTTTTGGGGGCCCAAAAATATCGGTTTATATTCAGGTATATACAGTATATAAATGTGAACCAGTGAAGGCAATTGCGGATTGTTAGAGCTTGCATTCTGCATCCCTCTGCTTAACCCACGGTATCTAAGCCAAAATATAATAATTTAAATAATGAAAGATCCTATTTTACCTCCAACCAAAATAGCCTCAACACACATGGACCGCAGCTAATGCAACTGAAATTAAAAGCCATGGTGCTTTTACAGTGGCTTTGTGCCATACCTAGTGACAGCTGTATTTAAAAGCATTTGTTTAGAGCACTCTATTTATCTTATAAACTATTGTGTAAAATCATAACTGCATTATTTGCAACTGTAGTACAAAAAAATAAAAAATAGAACCCCCTACCTGGACTATCTTACAATCCCTGGTGTTCTTGGAGCAGAAGTGATGCTCCAGTTGCAAAAGAATTGGAATGAGCAGGAGTTAATGTCCTATCTACACCTCTAGAAAACCAGGGATTGTAAGATAGACCTGGAGGGAGGGTATGGGTGTGGAGCAGAAAATTTGGATAAAGGGGAGGGGTCCAGGGGAGGAACTCTTATTCGGGAGGGTTGGGGGGAAGCAAACAGGGCAGACCACACATTTTCAGCTTCCACTGAAACACAAGGTCATTTGTGTCCAAAAACATGGATAAAAATTGAAATAACTTTTTGACCAAAACCGAACAGAAAAAGATTTTGGATTGATTTCAGCACCATAACCAAAATCAAAATTTGGTTGGCCTCTAGTCTACAACTTATTCAATTTCCATGCTGTGTAAATCTTATATAATAGTCTCCATTTTCATTTGAAACTTCACTGATTGGTTAAAAAAAAAACCCAAACAAACCAAAGCATATTGGTCCTTTAGATGTGAAACAAATGGATCAGTGTGAGTACAGGTACATGATTGTATGCACTTTCTTGCCACCTGCTCATGCTAGTTGTTTCTTTTCACAATCTCAAGGAAAAAAACAAAAAACCTTGAAGCCTGGCGCTGTGGAGCAGAACCACAGTTAATTTGCTCATGATAACCAAAACATTTCTACTGAAGTGACCTCAGTAAGTTAATGGCGTGGAAGAATACCCTCATGCTTAGATTAGTGGGTTGCAACAGCTAGATTTGAAATCCTGCTTCTTCCACAAATGCTCCTTGCACATAAGAATAGTCTTACTGTATCAAACCAATAGCCCATCAAGCCCAGTTACCCGTTCTCACTGTGGCCAGTCCTGGTCACTAGTACCTGGCAAAAACCCAAAGAGTAGCAACATTCCATGCTACCGATCCAGGGCATGCAGTGGCTTCCCCCGTGACTTTCTCAATAACAGGAAATTATTCAAACCTTTCTTAAAACCAGTTATGCTATCTGCTCTTACCACAACCTCTGGCAACATGTTCAGAGCTTAACTATTCTCTGAGTGAAAAAATATTTCCTGCTATTGGTTTTAAAAGTATTTCCCTGTAACTTCAAGTGTCCCCTTTGTAATTTTTGACAGAGTGAAAAATCAATCCATTTGAACCCATTCTAGTCCACTCGGGATTTTGTAGACTTCAATCATATCTCCCCTCAGCTGTCTCTTTTCCAAGATGAAGAGGCCTAACCTTTTTAGTCTTTCCTCATATGAGAGGAGTTCCATCCCTTTTATCATCTTGGTCATTCTTCTTATCTTTAAAACAGAGAATGGCCAAGTTTCTGTAATCCTGTGGATTACAGGACCAGAGGCAACATGAATTCACTAGAGGTAGGTCTTGTCAGATAAATCTGATCAATTTCTTTGACTGGATGACCAGAGAATTGGATGGAGGATGTGCACTAGATGTGGTGTATTTAGATTTTAGCAAAACCTTTGACAGTGTTTCACACAGACGTCTAATAAATAAACTTGAATGCCCTTGGGATGGGTCCCAAAGTGACGGGGTGGGTCAGGAACTGGTTGACTGGAAGGCGACAGAGGTAGTGATCAATGGAGATCGCTCTGAGGAAAGGGATGTTACCAGTGGTGTTCCTCAAGGTTCTGTTCTTGGGTCTGTTCTTTTTAACATTTTTATAAATGATATTGCTGAAGGGTTGTCGGGAAAGATTTGCCTCTTTGCGGATGATACCAAAATCTGCAATAGAGTAGACACGCTGGATGGTGTGAATAACCTGAAGAAAGACCTGATGAAGCGTGAAGAATGGTCTGAAATTTGGCAGCTAAAATTTAATGCTAAGAAATGCAATGTCATGCATTTGGGCTGCAAAAACCCAAGGGAACAGTACAGTTTAGAGGGTGAAGAACTTATGTGCACGACGGAAGAGCAGGACTTAGGTGTGATTGTATGTGATGACCTTAAAGTGGCCAAACAGGTTGAAAAGGTGACGGTGAAAGCTAGAAGGGTGCTAGGTTACATAAGGAGAAGTATGGCCAGTAGGAAAAAGGAGGTATTGATGCCTCTGTATAAGACTCTGGTGAGACCTCATTTAGAATATTGTGTACAATTCTGGAGGCCGCACCTTCAAAAATATATAAAAAGGATGGAGTCAGTCCAGAGGAAGGCTACTAAAATGGTGTGTGGTCTTTGTGATAAGGCGTATGGGGACAGACTAAAGATCTCAATCTGTATGATTTGGAGAAAGGCGGGAGGGAGAGATATGATAGAGACGTTTAAATACCTATGTAATATAAATGTGCACGAGTCGAGTCTCTTTCATTTGAAATGAAACTATATAATGAGAGGACATAGGATGAAGTTTAATAGGTGATAGGCTTCCGAGTAATCTGAGGAAATACTTTTTTTACAGAAAGAGTGGTAAATGCGTGGAATAGTCTCCGGGAAGAGGTGGTGGAAACAGACTGTGTCTGAATTCAAGAGGGCCTGGGATAGGCACATGGGATCTGTCAGAGAGAGAAAGAGATAATGGTTACTGCGAATGGGCAGACTAGATGGGCCATTTGGTCTTTATCTGCTGTCATGTTTCTGTGTTTCTTTGAACCTTTTCTAGTACCGCTGTATCTTTCTTGAGTTAATGAGACCAGAATTGAACACAGTACTCCAGGTGAGGCCACACCATGGAGCGATGGAGCGGCATTATAACATTCTTAGTCCTGTTAAAACCATCCCTTTTTAAAAATAATTCCTAGCATCTTGCTTGCTTTTTTGGCTGCCACCACACATTGGGCGGAAGGTTTCATCATATTGTCTACAATGACACCCAGATCCTTTTATTGGGCGCTAACCTCCAAGGTGGACCTTAGCATCCGATAACTGATTGGGTTATAGTTCTCAATGTGCATCACTTTGAATTTGTCCACATTAAATTTCATCTGCCACTTGGATGCCCAGTCTTTCAATTTCATAAGGTCTGCCTGCAATTTTTCAGGATCTGCATGCTTTTTAACAACTTTTAACAGTTTAGTCCCAATTTCCAGATCATTTATTAATAGGTTAGATAGCACCTGTCCCAGTATAGATTCCTACAGCACCACACTGTTTACTCTCCTCCATTGAGAAAACTCACCATTTAACCTTACCCTCTGTTTTCTATCCGATAACCAATTTCTATTCCACAACTGAACTTTGCCCATGGTTCTTTAATTTTCTCAGGAGCCTCTCATGAGGAACTTTGTCAAAAGCTTTCTGAAAATTTAGATATACTATATCAACCGGCTCACCTTTATCCACATGTTTATTCACACCTTCAAAGAAGTCAAGCAAATTGGTGAGGTAAGATTTCCCTCGGCTGAACCCATGCTGACTCCATCTCATTAAATCATGTTTGTCTACATGTTCCACAATTTTATTTTTTATAATTGTTTCCACCATTTTGCCTGGCACTGAAGTCAGGCTTACCAGTCTATAATTTCCCGGATCTCCCCTGGAACCCTTTTTAAAAATTGGCGTAACATTGGCCACCCTCAAATCTTCGATTTTAACGACAGGTTACAGATCACTAACAGCAGGTCAGCAATTTCATGTTTGAGTTCTTTTAGTACCTTGGGATATATACCATCTGGTCCAGGCGATTTATCACTTTTTAACATGTTGATTTGGCTTAATACATCTTTCAGATTCACTGAGATCTCTTGCAGTTCCTTTGTATCATCACCCTGGAAAACCATTTCCAGTTCAGGTAGATCTCTTATATCTTCCATAAAGACCGAAGCAAAGAATTCATTCAGTCTCTACGCTATGGCCTTATCCTCCCTGAGTGTCCCTTTTACTCCTTGATCATCCAACGGGCCCACTGATTTTCTTACAGGTTTTATGCTTCTGATGTACCTAAAAAAGTCATGAGTTTTTGCCTCTTGCAAATATGTGTTTCTCTTAATATTTGCGTCTTGTAAATATGAGTTTCTCTTCATATTCTTTCTTAGCTTTCTTTTCAATGCTTTGCTTCTGACTTGCCAGTTCTTGTGTCTCCTCTTATTTTCTTCATTTGGATCCTTTTTCCGTTCTTTAAAGGATGTTTTTTTGGGCTCTAATAGCCTCTTTCACTTCACCTTTACATCTCTTTATGAACTTGGGAAAGTCATTGGATCAGCCCCCTCCCTTCAAGTTGTCTCAGGTAGTAAGGTACAGGCGGAATAGAAGTCACTAATGTAATGTAATGTAAACTAAAATTGCAGGCCGCCTTTGGCAGAGAATAACCTACTGTATTGGTCTATACCCATCTTGAGCATTGATTTGGAATAGTAATTTTAAATCTAAAATCCAAATCTGAATTCAGATATATTGTAAAGTCTATACAATTTGTTACTTCATTTATGATAACACAATTTTCTCATTGATTTACTATTAATGTCTGATTTTTAAAGTGAAATTAATTTTCTTCTTGCTAATATGTAAATACTGATTTGTTTTTCAGTACCTCAGTGTTATGGAACTCCTTGAATCTATTGATATGATGTCAAGAAATCTACCCTACAGAAAGTATAGGCCAGAAGTTCCTGTGCATAACAATGCTGAGAAATGGTATTTATTATGTCCCTTAATGTATTGTTTTTATATTCAAAATACATTTTTATACTGAGAGTAAGCTATCACAAAATAAGGAAAATTACAGAAAATATAAACTTTCAGTGTCCCATATTATAATTGTGTTTATATTTTAAAATATAATCTAGACCGAAGAATGTGTGGAGTACTATTTTCTGACCCAATGTCTAATGATTAAAAAAGCATTTAATGTGCTCATATCCCCCTTTTTTACAAAGCCGCAGTAGTGGTTGCTGTGTTCCAACACCTATTAAATCCCTTGGGGCATCATTGATTACCACAGCTTTGTAAAAGGAGCCCAAAATTAAGAATTTTCTTGTCACTTTTCATAATAGATAGACCACTCTCAGTGAATTAATTGCATCATTGAGAAAGTGTCTAAATATATCCAAATAATTTTATGTTGCAATAATCTTTTGGGAAGTCACAGTATGCAGTACCTGACATGGACCATGTTTTACAATAGTCTTCCTCCTGTAATTAAATCACAGCAGTGGAGGAATTATGCTTCAAAAGATTGTACCTTTATAAAAATAAAATTGAATAAATAGCACAATTTAAAAATTGGTGTGAATCCCAATATTGCTGGTGTGGATGTTGTCGATTGGAATTTTTATTCATATATGGTAGGAATGCAAGGAAATTCAGACATTTTAGAAAATAGTTTGTGATATGCGGGGGGGGGGGTTGGAAATTATCAGGGGGTGCTAACTGCTAAGATGCCCATAAAAATATAATGTCTCATCCTCTAGATCAGTGGTTACCAATAGAGAATGACACGGTGACAAAATTCATCACCGTTCCCGTCCCGCGGATAACCGCGGGAAATAATCCCATGTCATTTTCTAGTGTCTATTTCAACCTTAGTCCTTCTACCCCAGCATTCTTCAAAGCAAAGCTTGTGGGTCAGTGGTTGTGGCCATTCATACTCTGATTCTTCCCTCTCTCCTTAAAGAATGACATGAAGATGGTTTCCCGTGGTTATCCGCGGGGACGGGAACGGTGATGAATTTTGTCACCGTGTCATTCTCTAGTTCCCAACCCTGTTCTGGAGGACCACCAGGCCAATCAGATTTTCAGGATCGCCCTAATGAATATGCATGAGAGAGATTTGCATATAATGGAAGTGACAGATATGCAAATCTGCTCCATGCATATAAATTAGGGCGATCCTGAAAACCCGATTGGCCTGGTGGTCCTCTAGGACAGAGTTGGGAACCACTGCTCTAGATTACCTCCTAAAAAAACCCTTCTATTTAGACTTTTGTTAATTTATTAATTATTGAGTCTCAGCCCCACCACTCCACCGCCTCAATATATTTTATCGCGGTGAGCTTTAAGTGGTCTTAAGATAAGATAAGACCATGTAAAGCTCATCGTAATGAAATATATTGAGGCTGTGGAGTGGTGGGGCTGAGGCTCAAAAATTAATTAACAAAAGTCTAAATAGAAGGGTTTTTTTTAGGAGGTAATCTAGAGGACGAGACTAAATTATTACCTCTAAAGAAAAAAGAATAAGAATAATATATCATTTCATCATAAAAATATAATGGGCATTTTAGCATTTAGCGCGCACTGAGGCCCCCTTTTATAGGGGCAGCATTAAGCTTTTTTTATTTCCAGCCGTAGGATTATTAGTTCTAACGCTTATAGAAAGTCTATGAGAGTCGGAGCATTTACTGCTGCAGCCGGTGATTTAAAAAAAGGCTAATGCGGTTTCATAAAAGGGGGGGGGAAATAAATCCCTTGATTAATTCCCCCTGTGATAAGCTGCTATGATTATTTTAGTCTGTTATTGAGACAGACATGAGGGAAGCCACTGCTTCCCCTGGATTGGTAGCATGGAATGTTGGTGATTTTTGGTTTTTTGCCAGGTACTTGTGACCTGGGTTGGCCACCATAAGGACGGGCTACTGGGCTAGATGGCCCATTGGTCTCACCCAGTAAGGCTATTCTTATGTTCAGATAGAACTTAAAAAAAAAAAAAAAGGTTGGAGTGAATTTCTTAATTCCTAAAGAATTATCTAATTTAGTTCAAACTGCACTACTGGCGACCAGTTGTGTTATGTTGTAAAATTTTGGAAACAATAATTATTGGTACCTATCCAGGAATATAGCTTGAACATAGTTCCAATGGAAAAATTAACATATGAGGGATGTTCAAAAAGTTTCTGCACTTATTTGTATCTCAAAAGTAAATTAGTTTTCCACATAATCACCCTGTTTTGCGATACATTTTTTTCCTGCATCCTAGTAACTTCTTAATGCCATCAGAAAAGAATGTTTTTGGTTGACCGCAAAAATATGAAAGTGCAGAAACATTTTGAAGAACCCTCATAAAGTAAAATGACTTTGGGTCCCTTTTACAAAGCTATAGTAGCAATGCTGCTGCAGTAAATGCGGCAAAGATCTGCCTCCAAAGACTTCAATTGATTCAGAATACCGCTGGAAAAAGCAAATTCGACCACGTGACTCCTTTGCTTTTGAGTCTCCATTGGCTCCCGGTTTATCTCAGAATCCAGTTTAAACGTATATGTATTATTTTTAAAATTTTATATGGTATTTTTGTTCCTCTTGTTCCTCTTCTATGGAATGTTTATAGATTTTCATATGCGAGAGGCACTTAACGATTTAAACTTTCCCTCCCTTCTAGGAAAGGAATTAAAGAAGTCGAGAATTTCAGCCTTTCGCTGGCTTTTAAGTTTCCCCAATTATGGAATGAACTTCCTTTAATTTTGAGGTGTTCCAGCTCTTTCCATAAATCTTTAAAAACTTTTCTATTTGCTAAACATTTTGAAAATTAATCCTCTTGTATATAAAGTTAAGTTTTAGTTTAGTTTAAGAATTGAATAGGCTTTGGTGCATTTACCATAACACCATTGCTACCACGCCTTTGTTAGAGGCCCTTTGAGAAAATATGGAATCCCTTTATGAAATTGCTAAAATGCTGAAAACCAGAATAAATGGCCTGGCTGTTTTCTCATAAATGTTATTTTTCTAAATTCTAGATTTGACTACAATATTTAAGCATGATTAGATGATATGCATATATTTTCAGGATATGGTGGTTCAGAGCTTTTCTTGTTCAGTATTTGTTTATATCCTTTCTTACTAACGAGGAGAAGATGATTCATTATACTGGGACCTGCATAATTTATATGTCTTGACTGGAATATTTACATTGAGTATACCTAAATTGAATTGGATATGTATGTTCTGCTGAAGGGGTTATTTTAACTTGTTAATTCGGTTAAAAAAAAAATCAGTATAAAAAATTGATGTGCCCAGAGCATATTGGAATTTCCAACAGGTTGTCCTTTTTAATAAAACTAATACCAAGAGAAAATCTTATTTGATGGACACAGAGCTTCCTGTTTCCAAGAGTACCATATCAAACTATTCCAGATGAGTGAACAAAAGTCCAGTAAAAAGAAGGGATTGGCAAATCTAGAGAAATGGGATTAGAAATACTGGATGCTCATCTAGAGGGGTGTGGGGAATTTGGCACTGCATTTGCATGTAGCTGTAGTTTCACTGGAACCAATCCATCTGAATGCTGAAGAGGCTATTACAGGAAATTTCAAATCTTTAATGCAGATATCACAATACAGATATTAAAAACATGGACAACAGTTCTTATAAGTATTGCTGTTGCAATGTCAAACAGTTCTGTGTAAAGTGATCTTAATATCTATTTTTCCCTAGGTGGAAATATGCCATAACAGGTATTCTTGAAGTAAATGTGAAACCCAGGCTTCACATGTGTTCCTGGAAATGCATTCAAAAGCACAGGCAAGAAGTGAAAAATTACAAAGAGATCTATAAAATGAAAATAACGACAAAAAAGGCAGCTGAGGATGTTATAAAATCCCAAGAGGTATAACACTTTTTCTTTTCTTTTCATTTGAGTTTTGATTCCAGAGAAACAGTGGCGTAGCGAGGGTGACAAGCACCTGTGGCGGTGGCACCCCAACCCCGCTCCTTCACTGGTCCCCCCCTGCTGCTTGCACACCTCCCATTCCTTCCCCCGTAACTCTTGTTTGTTCGCTCCAGCAACAACTTCAAGTTGCTCCTTGTGACCCCGTCTATTCTTCCTCTGACGTCGCTCCCTATACGTGGCACCCAGAAATGATGTCAATGGGAGAGCCGATGCGGTCACGAGGAGCACATTGAAGTTGTTGCTCATGGCGGTGAACAGTTATAGGTATGGGGGAAGGGAGGGGGCAAGCGTAGCGAGGGGAGGAGTGGGAAGAGGCAGGGGAGAGAAGGAGGGGCGTCCCCCAACATGGTGTCTGGGACAGACTCCCCTCCCCCCCTTATTACATCACTGTAGATAAATGATTTCACTTTTTTCCTTATATGGATTCTATTGCTAGCGTTGAGCACTCTTGATCCTAAATACTTGGCTTTAAGGAGGGTCATGTTCAGAGGCATTTTCCTTGGTAATTAGGGCTCTATATACAGCTACAAAGAGTAAGGTGTGTACATACTTTTTACTAATGCAAATTATTGAATTATTTCTTGACCCCCAAAGAAATAACTGATAGTTCATGCAAATGAGAATCCTTATTTGAGACAGTTGGTAATTGTTAATGGAGGCACACACCAAGTCACATAAATCTAATATTTTCAATACATTTTATGGACTTTTGTAAATGAATGTGTGTATATAATATATTTATATATAAACCGTGTTTCGACGAAAATAAGACCTATCCCAAAAATAAACCCTAGCATGATTTTCGGGGTAGGTCTTAATATAAGCCCTACCCCCAAAATAAGCCCTAGTCGCCAGCAACAGCGCTTCCTGCCGAGCCCCTCCCCCCCGCCGCACCCCCAGCCGCGCAGCCAAACCCCCGCTGACACTTCCATTTCTCCCTCCCATTAGAATGCTGCCAACCACAAGACCGATATGCCTTGCAAATGGCAGCATCGGCAAAAATCTAATCAGCATGCTTTGCGGCCTTCTCTTCTCTCTCCCAGGCGTTCCGTGTGCTGCATTACTGATGACGATATGAGTGATGCGGCTGAGGAACGCCAGGGAGGGAGAAGAGAAGGCCGCGAAGCAGCCTTAGATTTTTGACGATGCTGCCATTTGCAAAGTATATCGGTCTTGCGGTCAGCAGCATTCTAATGGGAGGGAGAGATGGATGTGTCAGCGGGGGTTTGACTGTGCAAGTGGGGGGGATAGAAAGATGCTGCACGGGGGGATGGAAGGAAGAGAGGGAGGGAAGGCACAAGGGGATGGGTGAGAGGGGAAGAAAAATGCTGCACATGGAGAGGGAGGGGGGAGAAAGGAAAGAGAAAGAAAGGGTAGAGGAGAGGAAAGGAGAGATGATAATTATACATGATAAAAAGAAGACGGCCCTTATGGTATTATGGATGGTATTGTAGAGATTCTGATTAATGAATGTTAGTTTTTGGTGTATGGTCAATCAAGCATGAGGGTATTGAAGTGGTAGTATCTTACTGCTGTGAAGATTTTTTATGTGCTAGATAACTGGGGGATACAATAAGTCCTTGATCAAGGAAAATAATTATCCTAACCTGTAACAATATGAAAGTGATAAAAATGACCCTATTGTCACCTATGCAGCAAAACTTTGCTCTTAGCATGTGGCAAGAGCAAAGTAATGTGTGCTACCTGTTAGGGGTGTTCCCAGTTTGTTCTCAAATACAGAAAAGTACTTTAACATACAGTAAGCGCATTGATAGCATGAATCACTTAATCATCATCTATTTAGGAGGTGGCAAATGAATTCATGCCATATGCACTAGTGACAGCACATTGTAAAGCACTGTAGGCTGAGTGTAGTCTCCACCCATTTTCTACCCTATAACAATATACAGCATGTGACTTGCTGCTTGCTAACTATCTATGCCAGTGTGGTAATGTGTAATAAACTTAATATACCATCTTCAAAACATCAATGTTAAAGTGGTGTATATGCCGTGCACAAAGTTACCTGCACTAAGTCACATGCTAAACAGCTGATCACATTTTAGTAAAAGGGCCCAAATGGTTTCAAATACATTTTGTAAAAGTATTTGGATGTCCTTGTGGACTATCTTTTATTTAGAATCCATTATCTTTATAGTATGCCTTATTCACCTTGCATCAGATAGGGCCTTCTCAACCTGTTTTGGATTCTCTTTTTAAACTTTATAGTAGGTGTATTGTATGAACAGAAAGATTAACAAAGAATATATATGTATTTCTTTTTAGGAATTTGAAAAGAATTTGGATGTGTTTAATATCACATTAGCAAGACAACAAGCAGAGGTTGAGGTAAATAATAATAATCTGTGAGTAGAGAAATTGCACATTTAAATCTTGATAGTATGTTTCGATGACTTGCAGGTATCAATGTATGTTTTAATTCCCTTGCTTATTTTCAGGGCAACTGGCCCATTATATAATCACTTTAGAGAATGAGTTAGACAGAACTCTTAGCAACATAAAATTCCTTCCATTTACTCAAACTGACTTGGTTTAATTCCTGGTTAATGTACATGACATAAGAATTTTATCTTGATCCGGTCCCTGTAGGTGTTTGACTACTTTTTCATAAGGGTGGTATATCAAAGCGACTTACAATAGTATCTATCAAGTAGAGGAGGAATAGAAAAGAGCTATAAATTATTAATAGGCAGATGAAGAGATAGAAAAGATGAGCAGAGAGAGGGACTTGATAGACAGAGGAAGAGAAGAAAACCTAACAACTGGCATGCATTGCATCAGTGGATTACTGAATGCCTGAGCAAATTTTGCAGTATTCTTCAGAGAATAACAAAGAACTGATATAACTGGAATTGAATTTGAAAGGAAAATTGCAGAAAAAAAAGTCTACTCACAATTCAGTTTTTAGGATCCAATTTCAGTAAACCAAGAAAAAAATCAGAAGGGTTAAAAAACTCAAACCTAACTAATTTAAAAAAATAAAAAATTTGCAAGGTTATTTGAGAGACCCTATTCACTGGACCTTAAGAATTCTGCTACATATTTTTAATCTCCACAGGAGACATTTTGATCATACAATTTATCCATGTTTAAAAAAAAAATAAAATCAACCAAATTCGAATCAGAGTGCAATGTTAAGCTAACCATCAATGTTAATTTGTAAAATCTGTTGCTGAAGTATGTGATCTGGCAGCTGACTGAACTGCTCTCAAAAGATGTTGCAACAAGCTTCTTGAGGAAATGTCCATAGATAAGGTGTTAGCCATATACTGTATGAAGGCGTTGAAAAGTTTGGTAAAAAAATCAAGTTAAATATCTTTAAAAATTTGACAAAACCTATTTTTTTGATGGGATGGAAAAACTGGACACTTGCTGGACTAAGTGTACAGTCCTCAATGGAGACTAAGTAGAGAAGTATAACAGTTTTTTAAAAAAATATTTAACTCTTCTTTTTTTTTACCGAACTTTACAAACCATCCTCGTAGACTTGGGAAAGCCATTCCTTTATCCCTTGAAATGAGCTATGAGAAATTTGATCTGCTTTTTGAGATCTGCCAAGTACTTGTGAGCTAGACTGATCACTGTCTGAGGTAAATACTTGGTCAGACTCCACATGACATAACTTATCTCTGTATTTTCCAGTAGTTGGAACCGCAAGATCAGTGTGAGATTTTTGCGTTATAAAGGATTGTTAGTGTTGAATCAACCTAGTTTTTCTTTAAAAATAAGGGGACAAAAATATTGGATGTTGGTGGTATCTTTTGCAGCAGGTGGTAATATAGTGGGGACTTTAGAAAAATTTATAAGATGTACATTTGCTCTCTTCATAGTATTTCCCAAGAATTCCCCCTGTATTGTAAGGTTAGATTCTCTTTAAATAATACATTTCCTATTGTCAGATTCTTCACTGTATTTACTTTACAAGCCTGCATATCTGAAGTTTCCATGGCTCCTTAATTGTACCACTACCCTTACAAATCGGAATAGATTATACATTTGTCCAATCAAGAACATCCACATTTGTGACCCAGTCTCTCCAGCCCTACACTCGGCTCACTGGTTATCCATCAGCAAATGTATTTTTAAGGACCTAATGCTGGCCTACAAAACTTTCCATTTATATGGTGCCAGGTTACATATCCGCTAAACTAATACCCTACACACTCAGATGACCACTTCGCTCTAAGGATGAGAAACGACTTAACGTATTGCCAGTACGATCCCTCCACCTCGAAACAGCTCATAAGCGATCCTTCCTAAACTATGGAGTCTATTACCCCTGCACATCAGATCATTGGAGGACATGATGAACTTCAGGAAAGCAGTGAAAGCTACCTCTTCCAATGACCCAACTACAGTCTTTCTACTCATATGTTTAGACTAAGGAAATAACCACACTTGAATCCACATAAACCTACTAATGAACCTGCAGTCTATAAATCAAAGCAAATTGTTGATAAACTATGTTAATTGTTATGCTAAACTGCGTTCAGATCACCCCTTCCACTGCCTCAGTCAATTAACTGTAACCCGGATATTTGTATAAACACCCATGTCGGTAACTTCTCCAGTTTGTATCAATCTTTGTACGTTAACTTGTATCTCCTCGAATTGATAACCCCTCCAGTTTAACTGATACTTCTTCAGTGTGTTAACCGTATCCCCTCTATTATGTTTAACGCTTTAAACCTGTTCTGAGCTTTCTGGGAGGACGGGATATAAAACTAAATAAAGAAATGATTTTCCTAACTTTGAAATTGCTATCTGTACAGTCTCCAAATCGAGTTGGTCATGGTAAAACAAATTCAAATAGTTCAAACAAAACTGGTGATCCTTGTAGATTTGAACTGCACCAGACAAGGAAAAGCCAGGAGGGGAACCTGCTGCATCCCTTTCTAAGTATTAGGTATACTAGTGGTATCCCAACTTAAGTCAGTCCTCATCCTCCTTGAATGTTCACACTTATCAGCCTGCCCTGCAGCATGCCCAGTGTTGTTGCATAGAGCCAAAATGCTTTTGTGATATACAAGGGTCATTTCATAAATAATGCACACTATTTTCTTTAATTTACATGTTTTATTTTATTTATTTATTTTTTTTTTCAAATACAGTCAAACCTCGGTTTGTGAGTAATGCGGTTTGTGAGTGTTTTGCAAGACGAGCAAACTGTAACTCGCAAACCGAGCATTGACTCTATATGCGAGCCACGACCCCGGGAACTGGCAGTATTGCTCCCTCTGAGGCCACAGGCCTCCTCCCCCCCCCCAATGAGAATCTCGGTGAGATCCAGAAGGCCTTGAGCATGCGTAGATGCTCAAGGCCCAGCAGCAGCCCAGCAGAAAACCGGCGGCAGGCACTTTCTAACACTGGCAGTGCATGGGTAAGGACAGGGCCGGTCAGTGGGGGAAAGGAGGCAGCGCTTGTGGCCTCAGGGGGAACATGGGAGTCGGGGTGTCATGTATTAACTCTGCCATTCCATGTCCCAAAGGAGACTACAATTGTCGCACATAATAAAATGAAATACAACTTGTTCTTATCCTCAAAACAGCATTAATCTTAGTCAGCATTTATTATTGCAGTGCATACCGATGTGCCCTTGTGTTTAGAATTGGTCACACCATGAGAAAATGTGGATGAATGCCGTGATGGATAGTTTATCTTCATTCTGGTTGATTGCAAGCTGGGGCTTGTTGTTTTTTTAATGTCCAAGAGTGAGATTATTGTTGAACTTCTGTGGGGTTTAGGTTTATTTTCTTTATTTTAATTTTATTCTGTGTATATTTGGTTGCTATTAGTTTTTTTACCTTAGGAGCTTGAACTACCATTTAGAGCATCTTTTCCTTGAATTTGGGTCAACTGCATTTTGCCAACTAGAAACGTAGTTAGAAATTGTTTTTCTTATTTCCTGTTTTTATATCATAGGCAACAAAGGCTGGATTAAAGATTTACCGACCTGGAGTTAAAGATGAAGATGAAAGCAACAAGGGTTGGTTTGGTTGGATGTGGGGCTGGTCAGGAGGAAGCAATGAAAACCAGCAAGTAGCGAAATCTGGAAGTGAGTGCTCTACAGTATTCCATTTTTATTTGTGCTAAACATGATTAGTTGTATTTATAGGTTAATAAAATCATGTGTGTGTTCTCTGTCAAATGTCTAAGGAACTTGTGAGTTAGCTTTAGGTAATTGTTGCTTAGCACATCCTTAGGTAATTGTTGCTTAGCACATCCTTAGGTAATTGTTGCTTAGCATTGTTGCTTGCTGTTCATAACCGCTAAACCAATTTTTTTGGCAAAAAAGAACCCCAGGCACACACTTTTGGCAGAATGCATATACAGTTGGTTCTCTGTATCTGTGGGGGATTGGTTCCAGGACCCCCGCGGATACCAAAATCTACAGATGCTGAAGTCACTTGTTTCCTCCCGCACTGCACCACATGGTCTGGTAGCACTCTGTATCAGGTCCCCCGCCCCTGGTGTACCTTGTCATCAGGTATGTCTTTGGCCTTTCTGGGCCCCTACAGCCGCAGCCAAACTCAAAGGCTGTGGCCTTCATCGGGCCTGTCCTCTGACCAAGCCCGGGGTGGGAGCTTGACACAACTAGGAGACACTCGATGGATTTACAGAATAATACTTTTAAAACCAATAGGAGAAAATATTTTTTCACTCAGAGAATAGTTAAGCTCTGGAACATGTTGCCAGAGGATGTGGTAAGAGTGGTTAATGTTGCTAGTTTAAAAAAAAGGTTTGGACAAGTTCTTAGAGGAAAAGTCCATAGTCTGCTGTTGAGACAGACATGGGAGAAGCCACTTCTTGCCCTGGATTGTTAGCATGGAGACAGTATACTGGGTTAGATGGACCATTGGTCTGACCCAGTAAAACTATTCTTATGTTCTTAGCTTCCTGGATGGGCCAGATCAAAGGGAGAGGCCCAGTGCACCTGCAGCTTTTGAATATGGTTGCTGCTGTTGCTGTAGGAGATGAGCAGGGCCAAAGACATGATGGCAAGGTACACTGGGGTGGGGAACCTGATATAGAGAGTCGCGGTAGAATAAATCCATGGATCCCAAACCCGTGGATATGGAGGGCTGACTGTACAAGTGGAACTACAACTTTGACCTTATTATTATATTGTCACTTGCACATCAGTAAGCAGTGTCCCTAAAGTACAGCTGCTTATTTACAGTTTTCTTTTTGTAAACAAAAGAGCACCTCTGACTTTAGTAAAATGAGGGAGTAGTTGAGGAAAAAGCTAGCAACATGGGAGGATATAAGAAGTTGAAAGTTAGTAATTCAGTGTGAAAGAAGCGATAAAAATGGATCGTTATGCGAGAAATGTAAACAAAAGCAAGGTGAGAAAGAAACCCCACATGGTTCACCAAACAAGTATCAGAAGGAATAAAGGCAAAACAGGTGGTATTATGAATTACAAAAGAATGCAGAAAGAACATAGAAACAAATACCAAATAAATCTCAAAAGTGAAGAGAGCAAAGCAGCTGACACACCTGAATTCCTTCTTTCAGGAATGGGGAGCACTTCAGATTGATCTTTTACCTAGTGAAGAGAATGCAAAGATTCCCTCTACATATAGCTTTCAGTGCCTTAGCAGTTCCTTGGATTTGCTCATTCTTCTATGCTTATCTTCCAGCTTCTCTTGTACTGAAAGTTCTACACAAGTTGCAAGAAAGATGACGCACCATAATTCTTAGTATTCTGTTGGCCTTGCCAGAATTTATTCCCTCTGCTTGAGAGTCTGTTAGTTTTAAACCCCTCACCCCCCCAAAAAAAAAAATCTGTTGCAATTTCAGCACTGATTACTGAACAGGAGGGCTGTCTTTTTCATCCAGACCTGAAGTCTCGCCTTCACATCTTGGAAATTGAGTAATCTTCAGTTTTTGCATTCAGTATTCCACTGCCTAGTATACCAACCTTCTCTAGATGATCATGCTTTTTTTAAACCTGTTGCTTTACTAATTGCCATGAGTCTATCATGTGTCTTCCAAAGATGATGATACAGTATCTGTACAGCCTTTATCTTGGCCTTCAATCTCTTCTGTTAGAGCACACCTCCATGTGCTCTTGCCTTATGCTCCAGTGGATAGCCTTCCAATATCACAGTAGCATACCGTGGCTCATTTCATTTTCTTTTTTTAGTCCTTGGAGTTAAGAAGAGGCAAATACTGCTTTTCTTATGGTCTGCTTTTGTTCTCCATTTTGGATTTTGGGGACCTTTTGCCTTGTTGTTTTCTTATTTCATGAAATGCTTGCTTCATGTAAGGTACCAGTATAGAAGCCCCCTGTTCTTGGGTACTAAATTTGATACTCACTCCCGTTTAGGAAGTTTCCTTTTGAACCTCTGAACGTGGCACTTTTCAAGTTCCTGTTGTTGAAGATACTGTTCTAGTTGGTTACTTTAGCTAGAAGAGTAAATGAACGTCAGGGTAATGTACAAACTTTTCATGCAGTTCTTGCAAGAAGTGATTTTATTTTTATTTATTACTATTAGGATTTGACTTGCACTTTTTCAAGTCAAGTTACATTCAAATACAGGAAACCTGAAAATAATATATCCTACCTTCAGTCCAAAACCCTATTCAAATCACCTGGATTATACCCCCAGGATACTTGAGCTCAAAAATGAAATTGCAGATCTACTATTGATAAACTGTAACCAGTTGTTAAAATTATCCATGGAACATAACATAAGAATAGCCTTGAGTCAGACCAATGGGCAATCTAGCCCAGTATCCCAGTATCCCATCTTCATGGAAGCCAATGCAGGTCACAAGTACCTGGCAAAAACTCAAATAGTAGTAACATTCCATGCTATCAATCTAAGGCAAGTAGTGGCTTCCCCCACAATTGTCTGTACCAATAGCAGACTATGGACTTTTCCTCCAGGAACTTGCCCAAACTTTTTTTTGCTATGGGGATGAATAAATACATGGATAAAGAGCCAGTTGATGTAGATTTTCAGAAGGCTTTTGACAGTCTTTCATGTGAGATTCCTGAGAAAATTAAAAAGCCACAAGATTCAAAACAGCAATATTATGTTGTGTATTGGGAACTGGTTAAAAGATAGAAGACAGAGTAGGACAGTTCTCTCAATGGAGGAAGGTGAGTGCTGGAATGATTTGTACTGGGATCAGTGCTTTTTAACATATTTGTATATTTATCTGGAATTGGAAATGACAAGTGAAGTGATCATACTACAGAAAACACAAAACTGTTCAAAGTTGTTCAATCACATATGGACTATGTGAAATTGCATAATGACCTTGGGAGGCTGGACATCCAAATAGCAGATGAAATTTAATGAGGACAAGTGCAAACTGATGCACATTGGAAAGAATAATCCAAATTATAGCTACATGACATTAGGTTCCACATTGGAAGTCACCACCAAGGAAATAGATTTTAAGGCTCTCCATAGACCATACATTGAAATCTTCTGGTCAGTGTGTGGTGGTGGCCAAAAAAGTAAACAGAATGCCAGGAGTTAGTAGGAATGGACTAGAAAACATTACCCTCTCCTCAAGTCACTTCAGTGACTCCCTATCTGTTTCCAAACTCCTCTTACTGACCTATAAGTGTATTTGCTTCGCAGCTTCTCAGTTTCTCTCTTTTATCCTTGGACAAGCAGGCAGGGGTAATGTCATCCACGGAGCCTGGTACCGACAGTACTAAAAGTGTACTGTCACTTTAAACTTTCTAAGAAGCTTTGAGACTGCCCGCACCGTATATACACGTGTACCTTTCCGCCTGACTTTGGCTCACGGTTCCAGATGAGATGGTCATTTCAGCCAAGCAATTTTAACATAGTTAACATAGTAAATGATGGCAGATAAAGAATTCATTTTCTTCCTAAGTTCCAACCTCCATCCCATTCAATAAGTTAGGGAGTCCTACATGTGTGGATATGCTGCCTGCTTGTCCAAGGATAAAGCAGAGTTGCTTACTACAACAGGTGTTATCCAGGGACAGCAGGCAGATATTCTTACATCCCTCCTACCTCCCCTGGTTGGCTTTTTAGCTTGCTTAGGGAACTGAGGAGCCACAAACCAACGCTGAGCAGGAAGGCACTTGCGCAGTGTGGTCAATCTCGAAGTTTCTTAGAAAGTTTAAAGTGACAGTACACTTTTAGCACTGTCCGTACCAGGCTCCATGGATGATGTCACCCACATGTGAGAATATCTGCCTGCTGTCCTCGGATAACATCTGTTACGGTAAGTAAATATGCTTTATCCTTGGATAAGCACAATAGTGAATAGATGTTCGTAATAGGGTCTGATGAATAGTTCTGTTAAGTGACCTGGATCTGCCACTGCTGCAGGATACTAGGATCGTAGACCATTGGTCTTATGTAATATGACATTTTCTGTGTTATTTGCTTCCCCTTGACTGTTTACGTAAACCCAGCTGATTGTTTCCTTTTTTTATTTGCTATAAACGGAACTTCTTGAAACACAGTACAAGTGATTATTTTGATAGCATAAATGCATAATTTTCTTTAAACTTACCATGAGCTGGATTTAGCACAATTCATTCTCATATCTTAGAACTATTAATGTTGCATTGGCAGAATATGTCATTTAACATTTTTTGAAGTCAGAGATACACTGGTGTACTTAGAAAAGGTTGGGCAATTACAAATAAACTAAGTACAAATATGCGTACACTCTTCAAAGTATGAAATTATTGCATATATAAAACTAGAGCCCAGAACTGTGGTTGTCAGGTTACTTGGATATGTAGAAATAAGAGCCAGTAAAGAAGCTATAGGTGAAATCTCTTTATTGGACAAAATATAATCTGTGACTCGCTTTCTAGAGTTTTTCTCTTCCATCTCAAAAACTCATCTCCAGATATGTTAAAGTTAAGTAAAACAAAACAAAATAAAGGTATTGCTTGCAACTTGTTTGCTGACCCTTATTTCTAAGCTAAGTTTAGTATAAGTGTAACTCGAGGCTAGAACTGAAATTAGGAACTCTTTTTTTTTTTTTTTTTAAGTCATAAAGATAAGCAGAAGCTTTAACAGTGTTATGTTATGTTGCATTTAACTAAAAACATTACAAATTAGCTTTTATTTTTTTGGAAAATGTTTACTAGTGACTTTTATTGTGACAGGCCTTGAAGAATTGATGACAGCTGAAGAAAAGAATAAACTCTATGCAGCTATTGGATATAGTGAAGCATCTGTTGATCCAACTTTGCCCAAATCGGTAAGCGAGATCTGGCTAGTTCTCCAGAGTTCAGGCTTCTCTGCCTTAAACTTTATGCTTGACTAGAGAATTGAAGAAAATAACCAGAGTTCAGTTTTGTTTGCAATATCTTTTTAAGGGTAAAGGACATGCTATACTGCTTTTTTTTTTTTTTTTGTGGTTACAGTCAAAGCGGTTTACATATTTTAGACAGGTAGCTCTTTTGTACCTGGGGCAATGAAGTGTTAAGTGACTTGCCAAGGGTCACAAGGAGCTACAGTGGGAATCAAAATCACAATTAGGGTGCTAAGGCAGCTGTTCTAACCTCTAGGCCAAGGGTGTCAAATGTCAGTCCTCGAGGGCCGCAATCCAATCGGGTTTTCATGATTTCCCCAATGAATGTGCATGAGATCTGTTAGCATACTAGAGTAAACAGAGAGGGAGGAAGAGTTACATTTTTGAGAATAACCAGGTTTTCAGATGTTTACGGAAGAATTGGAGGGATTCCTAAGAGGGGAGGTAAGGTTGTTCCAGAGCTCAGTGATTCTAAAAGGGAGGGAGGAACTTAGTTTTCCTACAAGGGACAGCAGGCAGATATTTTTACAACCTACCCACCTCCCCTGGTTGGCTTCTTAACTGGCTTATCTTAACTGAGGGACTGCGCACCTACATTGGATGGGAAGGCATTCGCGCATGTGCAGTGCGGGCTGATCGCGAACTTTCTAAAGCTTAAAGTTGCAATTCACTTTTCAAGTGTCCATACCGAACCCATGTGTGAGAATATCTGCCTGCTGTTCCTAGATAACACCTGTTACGGTAAGTAACTGTGCTTTAAAGATAAAGCAGCATTTTATTGTAGTTCTTTTGCTGCTTAAATATTTTTGATTTTAGAATGTAAACCAACCGGATGGGCTAGTTAGCACAGGTAGTATAGCAAGTTTTAATAAACGACAATAAATAACACTTTTCAGGGTCTAATATATAGATATAAAAATGTTAAAAGAAGATATTTGGGAATTGAAAAATAAGTGTGTTTATATTTTATGTTTTCTTAGTATGAAGCCATGAAACTTTCAGTACAGCTGTTAAGCATGTCTATATTACTACGAGAAGACAAGAATAAACCAGAGCTGATGAACTTTGCAGTAATTGGTTTGAGCACAAGCATAAAACAGCGACCAGGAGCACAAGCAATAAAGTAAGCTTTAATGTATAAATCTGAAATCCTTTGGGTATTTTATGTTTAAACAACTAGGACAGTGTATCACACACTGTGTGCTGTGGCACACTAGTGTGCCTGCTGAGATTTCAGGTGTGCCATAACACACTGGCGAGGAGGAGAGTCGTCCACGCCAGCTGACTGTCTGCAGGACGTGCCTCTTGCAGTGAGAGGCACGTAGAAACATAGAATATGACGGCTGTACTGTAGGAAGACAGCCAGCGTGGACGACTCTCCTCCTGGCTGGCATCTCTCCTCCTCTCCCTGTACCTCCCGGATCCCTCCATCGAAGTGGGTCGCAGCAAGATGGGCCTCAGCGCACTTCCGAGTGCCTTCCGAATGGGGCAATGCATTTACTGTGCCGCCAGCCGGAAAGTTTTGCGAGACACTGAACTAGGACAACTGACCATTTTAAGAGTATAATTATAATAAATTCATTGGGGAAATCCTGAAAACCCAACTGGATTGAGATCCCTGCACTAAAGGCAGTATAGTCAGTGAACATAAGAATTGCCATACTTGGGACAAATCGAAGGTCCATCAAGCCTAGCTAGATATCAAATAGTAAAAAAGATTTTATGCTGCTTATCCTAGGACTAAATAGTGGATATCCCCAAGCCATCTCAGTAATGGCTGTGGACTTCAGCAAAAAAATTAGAGTTTATAATTTTATAATTTATAATTTTTATAATTTTTGTTGCCCTTCTTTGTACCTTTTCTAATTCCGCTATGAATTGCACACAGTATTCCAGGTGTGGCTGTACCACAGAGCAATACAAGGGCATTATAACATTTTCATCTTTGTTTTCCATTCTTTTCCTGATAATTCCTAGCATTCTATTTGCTTTCTTAGCTGCCATCGCATATTGAGATGAGGGTTTCAATGTATCCTCAGTGATGACACCTAGATCTTTTTCCTGGGCAGTGACTCCTAATGTGGAACCCTGCATCACGAAGCTATAGTATGGGTTCTTCTTTCCCACATGTATCATTTTTGCACTTACTCACATTAAACATCTGCTATTTTGACACCCAGTCTCACAAGATTCTTTTGCAATTTTTCACAATCCTCCTTGCGATTTAATAACTTTGTGTCATCAGCTAACTTAATTATCTCACTAGTTATTTCCATTTCTAGATCATTGATAAATATGCTAAAAAGCACCGGTCCAAGCACAGACCCCTGGGAAGTCCCACTATTTACTCTTCTTCATTGAGAATATTGACCTTTTAAACCTATTCTCTGTTTTCTGTCTTTTAACCAGTTCTTAATCTACAATAGGACATTACCTATCCCTTGACTTTTCTAATTTCCTCAAAAGTCTTTTATGAGGTACTTTGTCAAATGCCTTTTGAAAATCCAAATATACAATATCAATTGGCTCACCTTTATCCATATGTTCATTCTGTTTTATTCCCTGCATTAGCCTATTTGATGACTAGACATTATAGTTTCATGGTGTAGGATTTTAATAATAATTTTATTTTTATATACCACCAAAGTCATAATAGTTCGAGGCGGTTTACAATAAGAAGTACTGGACAATCAGTGAAAAACAATACAAATCATCAGAAATACATACAGGATAAAAAGAAAAATTAAAAATTACAACAATGAATCCTTAGGTTACAAATCGATCAAACAACTGCATTTTTACTAATTTTCTAAAATTAAAGTAAGATGGAGCACGCATAATAATATTACCAAGCTAGTCATTCATTTTACCTGCCTGAAAAGCAATAATCCTATCCAGAAATCTTTTAAAATGATAAGCATTTACTGTTGAATAAGCAAACATATGGATTCTGCGTAAAGGCCTATTAAAATGGTCTAAAAAAAATGAGAAACCAGATACGCAGGAGCCATACCAAATATTGATTTAAAATAGATACAGGAAAATTTAAACAGAACTCTTGCCTCCATCGGTAACCAGTGTAGTTTTTCATAATAGGGAGTAATATGTTCCCATTTTTTTTTTCAAACCAAAAATTTTGTACAGTTTTTTTTTTTTTTTTTTTTTTAGCATGTTTTAATTATTAATAGTATTGCTACCCAGCTTAGGGCACAGCAGAGGCAGTATATAAAATTTCCTAAATATATGAAAACTATACTTAACAAAAGGAGGCTGTTGTTTTTCCATTGTCAAATACAGGATGGGTCAAAAGTAGGTATACAGTATTTATTCATTATTTCTTTTTATTGTATAGGTATTGAACAAGTATAATATACTACTGAATGCTGATCAAGTAAAAGCGAAATGATGTAACTGATACAAAAACTTCACATGAATGTTATTCATGGCACCTGTAAAATAAAAAGAAATGATGAATACAATGCTGTATTCCTACTTTTGGCCCACCCTATATGTAGCATAGATAGTTTTCATCAGATAGGGTTTTTTTTCACCTCACAGTGTGGTTTCTGATAATGTACAATCAGAAGGAAGCGTGCAGAGATTTGAGTGATAATGAGAGCCAAGTACATGCTCAAGTCCAAAGAATACCAAAAGTGAAAGCAAATGTTGGCACCTGTTTTTTTACATTTTAACGATGAGCATCAAAAAAACAAACACACAGTTTTTTAAATGCTCGTATTCTACTTAGCCTGTTAGACCGGTATAGTCCTTTATGAATGGGTTAAACTTCACTGTGACCAGCAGGTGGAGACTGAGACCAAAACTTGTATATTAGATGAGACTCCCCCTTCCCCTCCAGTCTTTCTCAGTCTCCAGCAGTGTGGTAAGACTAATTCGGCTCCCCCTCTTAGAGCTGTTGGAATTTGTTTAGGACTCCTGGGTTCCCTTTTTGTGCTGGATGGAGCTTAGACAGGTCCTGTTTGGGGATCCGTCTGACCTAAGGGGTGTCAAACCCGATGGGTCTCGTTCTGGGTCCCTTCCCCCTCCTCCACCTTCCTCCATTTTTGTAGAGGTGCTTCAGCCGGCAGCCTGGCCCCGTGGTTGATCATGCTTCCAGCTTTGAGAGCCGTGGAGTCTGTTCTTCATAGTGGGGGGGGGGGGAGGATAACACCTGGGAGAGATAACACCTACATCAACACTAATGTTAGAATAGGGTCATTAAATCCAGTGGCGTACCGAGCATATATGACAGCCAGTGCTGATCATTTTTTAACAACCCCCTCCTCTATATAAAAAAAGATATTTTTTGTAATAATCCATGAGTCACTCAACAAGAGTGCACCTAGGAAAAGGCAGCATCTTAAACACTGCAGTGAGCACTAAAACACTTACACACGCAATGTAAAACTTAACAAGCCAGATCCTGCACAGTCAATTGATCCTGTTCAGTCGATGCTAACAGAAAGCCATGTCCTTTTCATACACACAGACAGATACACCTTCGCCCAATATGGAATAATTACAAACTAAAAATAAAACTATGTAGACAAAAGTTAAACTGAACCGCCAAGAAACCAGACTCTGCATACAACACCACAAAAACAGGAATACATGTCCTCTAATACTGTGCAAAATATAAAGACAGTAGATGTAAATTTGAAAAAAACTGCTACATAATAATCACCACTTTACAAATTAACAAATAGAAATAAAAAAATAATGAGAATTAAGAAAATACCATTTTATTGGACTAATCCATTTTTCAATTAGCTTTCAGAGGCCAAATCTTTCTTCAAGACAGTACAGCAGGGGTGCCCACACTTTTTTGGCTTGCGAGCTACTTTTTAAAATGACCAAGTCAAAATGATCTACCAACAACAAATTTTAAAAAACACATAGCACTCTGTACGAAGAGAAAATGTTAATTATCATTTGTATTCGGGGTTTTTTTAAGAGGTCAAGGCAGATGACTTTAAAATATGCAATGTCACCTCAGTAACAACCATACAAAAATAGACAAATATACCCTCTCCCCTTTTACTAAACCACAATAGTGTTTTTTTAGCGCAGGGAGTTGGGCTGAATGCCCCGTGCTGCTCTCGACGCTCATAGGCTCCCTGCGCTAAAAAACACTATCACGGTTTAGTAAAAGGGAGCCATAGTGCAAAATATAGACAGCAGATATAAATTCTCAAAACGGAAACATTTTGATCACTAAATTGAAAATAAAATCATTTTCCCTACCTTTTTGTCTGGTGATTTCATGAGTCTCTGATTGCACTTTCTTCTGACTGTAAATCCAATATTTCTTTCTTTTTGCCCCTCTTTCTGCCTTTTCATTCTGTCTCACTTTCTTTCTCTCTCCCCCCTGCCTGCCTTTCTTTCTCTTCCCCCTGCCCCCTCTTTTATTTCTGCCTTTCTTTCTTTCTCCTTCTGCCTGCCTGTCTTTCTTTCTCTCTCCCCCTGCCCCCCTAAGCCATTGCACCGATTTCTCCACTTCCCCGATTCTTTCCCTACCCCCTAAGCCACCATGACAATTTCTCCCTACTGCTTCCCTGAGCCAGGCCAGGCACTTATAAGCGCTGGACTTACAAGACTTCGCTCCCTTCCATGCATCATCTGTCCTTTCTCTTTGCCTCTTCCACCCAGCCTCTGCCCTCTCTTCTCTATACCCCTTCCACCTACTGTCCACCCTTTCTCTGCCCTTTGCATCCACTATCCACCCTCTCTGCCCTTTCCAACCAGTGTCCGCCATCTCTCTGTTACATATGGCATCCCTCTTTCTATGTCACTTCAATAAACTGTATATCCTGTGCCCTTTCTCTCCTGTGTACATGATTCATTTCAACTTCACCCCCTTCCCCATGCTCTGGCATCTCTCTCTTCTCCTTTCCTTCCTTCCTTCCTTCCCACTCCATCCCTTGGTCTGGCATCTCCCTCCTTCTTTAGTTTCCTTTCCTTCCCCCCATGCCCTGGCATCTCTCGCCTTTCCTTCCATCTCCCCCTCCCACTCCATTATCTGGCATCTCTTCTCCTTCCTTTCTCTCCTTCCTTCCTTTCACATGGTCTGGCATCTTTCTCCTCCCCCTCCCCCATATGCCTGACATCTCGTCCCCCCCCCCTTCCATGGTCTGGTAGCTCCTTTTCTTTCTTTCACTCCTATGGTCTTGGCATCTCTTTCTTCTCCTCTCCCTTCCCTGGTCTTCCTTCTCCCCAATTGGGTGCTGCAGCAGCAGCCCTTCTCTTCCCCTCCCCTCCCTAATTGGGTGCAGCAGCAGCATTTCTCTTCCCCCCTCTTCCCCAAAATTGGGTGCAGCAGCAACATTTCTCTTCCCCCCTCCCCCAAAAATGGGTGCAGCAGCAGAACATTTCTCTTCTTCCTCCCCTCCCCCATTGGGTGCAGCAGCATTTATCTTCCCCCTCCCCCCTTGGGTGCAACAGCAGCATTTTTCTTCCCATCCCTCCCATCGACAGAGTCACAAGCTTCCCTCCATCACTGACCTATCTTCCATAGGAAGCTTGCAACTTGCTGCTCTTCCTTGCTTCGGACCTTCCTCGTTGCCGGGCCCTGCCTTCGCGGAAACAGAAAGTAGGCAGTACCTGGCAGCGAAGAAGGCTTGAAGCACGTAAAAGCAGCAAGTTGTAAGCTTCCCAACGTCGTTGACCTGTCTCCTGCCTTAGCCGATAGCAAACTCATGCTTCGGGGCTCTAAGGTGTGCGTGCTGGCTTCCCTTCTCTTCTCCTTCCCCCAGGACATAACTTCCAGTTTTGGAGGGAAGAGAAGGGAAGCCAACACGCACACATTAGAGCCCCGAAGCATGAGTTTGCTATAGGCTAAGGCGGGAAATCTCCAAGCCGGTGAGAGGTGGTGTTTTTTAAAAAAATGTTGAGCAGGATTCGTGATAGATGTGACATGTATATCCTGGACATATGGATGATTCAACTGGATTCTACAGACCTATCTTTTCACTTGTGTATGCTGGACACCCTGCTGGAAACTACAGACATATTTTCCCATAGCCAGGCCCAGACTGTTTGCAATGCTAACAATGATGTTCTTGTTTCCCTGCTGGGAGGATATCCCTTCAAGGTTATGCTGAACTGTTATCACTGCTATATGACTTCATAGACTTCATATGCCAGACACCATAGAAAGCCATAAAACTTTTATAATGAGCAAGGAGCTCTGCTCATGTGGGTGTAACGAGATGAAAGAACTTGGTACCAAACCATGGGTTTCCTGTCTCCCAACCAAGCTATGGGAACCAGACAGCTGGATTGTTGAAAGGTCATCTTTGCCAACTTTTCATCTTACAAGGACACCAACTCGAATATGCACAGAATTGTAACACCTCTAATTAGCAGCTGCATGTCTACGTGCTGAAAGAAGAAAGTTCAACAACAGTTCTCTGTTTCTGCAAGGCCCCCGGTGGGGGTGAGAGAGAGGCGTGGACGGATGGGAAGAGTTAGATGTACATTATTTTTATGTACCAATAGGGAATTACATAACCAGAATTCAGGGATGGACTTTCTTGGTACAAAGGAAGAATTACTCTGTATAAAAAAACACGTGCATTCTAGAAAAAGCCAGAGAGATTCACTTACTTATGCTACGGGGAACTGCTAGCCCCCTGCTAAGCATATGGGTGCAAATTCTTCTCTCCATTGCATATTCTGAACTGACAATATATTTTTTTCCAATATGTCTTTGCTGCTGTAATACTGTAAGTTTTTTATACTAACAATAAACAAATATTGTCAGTTTTGGAAGATACAATGCCGTCTTGTAGTTATTCTAATGAGGTAAACAAAGCAGCCTTTTACTTCAGATTGCAGCCGGGCGGTTATCTAAATTAGCTGGGCGGAGCGCCCGGCTAAAAGGTCCTATGGAGAATACTGGACTATACCGATCTACCAGGTGACACAGAAAGATAAATTAGGTTCTAACCTGCTAATTTTCTTTCTGTTATCCTGTAGACTGGTATAGTCACCCACCCACGTGCAGATTTTTCTGCGGTTTCTAGTATTTTTCTAGGGCTGGGGAAATATAAGAACAGCGGCTATGGCTCAGCTGGCTTAGTTGGTGAGCTGTGGGGATATTTTATATACTAGTTTTTTTTGTTCTATACCTGTTCCAACAGTTGTTACCATGAGTTTGTTGTTTTACACTCCTGTTCGGAGTGTTACTACCGTTTCAGTTTAGTATTTCTAGGTTCTGCTTGGCTATTTAGCAGACTGGTGGGGAAGGGGGAGTCTCACCTAATATATAAGTTTTGGTCTCAGTCTCCACCTGCTGGTCACAGTGAGGTATAACCCATTCGTAAAGGATTATACTGGTCTACAGACTAATAGAAAGAAAATTAGCGGGTAAGAACCTAATTTCTCCTTTAAAAGCATGGAAGAACAGCATTAATGTATGCTTGCACTTCCAGCTTTGTCTGGGCATACGCAGTAGAGCCACACTTACCAAATGCTTCAGACATGGACTTCTCCTTGCTTTCATTAGTGCCAATTAACTGTGGTTATCATTTGTATAAGACTTTTTTTTAGCATTTGTTCAAAATTTCCTTGTGTTCCTTTCTGCTTTATAGGCTTGACATTAATCTGCTCTGCGCCAAGCTTTGACTATCAACCCCTATGTAAGCTAGGTGTGCCATTAGAATGGCTCTTTGTTGCTATGCTAGCACTTTCATGGATAAGTGTATTCTTTAAGTACTAGTACGCTATACATTTACATGCCCAAGGGGTAGATAAATGTAGATGTCTAGATTATAGAATTGCTTTTCACGTAGTTGAATATCACTGTTTAGATGTAAGTTAGATGTCTTCAGTAACAGCACCTTTGGAGCACCCCAGGTTCCATTCCCTTTCTAATGGATATCCTCAAAGTTGCCACATAGAGAAAACCCACCCTGTATCTCTTCAATCTGTATATAATATAGGTAACAGGAGTTTTTTTGTTGTTTTATATTTATATACGCTAGTTTATCTATTTCACATTTTTTCCATGGAAGAAATTCAGTAATTAGAGGACCTTGATAATTACTCACAATTAAGTCTATATCCTACAACAAATGCTCTTAAGAAAAAGGCACATAGTAGGTATACCCTACTCTGGATATCTTGGTCTTATTAAAGAATCTCTGGAATTTAACAACAAATTCAAGCTGGATGGCAGAAAGGATAAAAGATTACCCAATTCTTATCTCTTTAAGACCTCGACCTCCCTTTGGTAACTCTTTACCCAACATTCATTACCTTAAGAAATATTATGACATCGCTTATGCTGTTCCTGCAAACTTTTAATGTAATTCTTGTTAATTTTGATGTAATCCGCCTTGAACCGCAAGGCATTGACGGAATAGAAATCACTAATGTAATGTAAGAGGAGGCTGTGAGCCTGCATTTGCTCCTGACGAAGGAAAAGAAACGGTACTCTGTCTGGGCAACCAGTCTTCATGCCTAAAATAAGCATATTTCTACCATTTCTGTTATTGATTTTGTATGTACAGCTTGAACAGACATAGATATTTTGAATCCAATAAGCATATTTTTTTGAGTGATTTGCCCTCTTTATTTTTTTTTTATTTTTTTCACATGAACAATTATACACACTTTAGCACATTTCATGGAGGAATATAAGATATATAGGATATACCTACAATGTGCCGCCATTAAAAGTGCATTTGTTGTAGGATATAGCCCCGATGGACTTAATTATGAGTAACTATCAAGGTCCCATAATTACTGAATTTCTTCCATGGAAATAGATAAAATAACTAATGTATATAAATATAAAACAACAAAAAAATTCCTGTTAGTTATATATACAGTGGTGCCTCACACAACGAACTTAATTCGTTCCAGGAGCAAGTTTGTTATGCGAAAAGTTCGTTATGTGAAACGCGTTTTCCCATAACAATACATGTTAAAAAAAATAATTCGTTCTGCAGCATAAAATATGCTAAGATGACATAAAAAAAGATAAATTTGTCAAAATGGTGAAAATGGTGGTCTTGCTGAGGCCAAACTCTTTGACGAGGTCACACTGTTTTACCCCACATTCACTCCTTCTAATTATTTCCCGTTTCATTTCAACAGAAATCACCTTCCTGCTTTTTTTAGAAGCCATGATATATAAAAAATATTGAGTTTATCTTAAAAGGACGACTGTATACAGTGAGAGAGGGCAGTTAAGCGCAGTGACTAACGACTGCCTGCAGTGCCTGCGCGGAAGGATGCAATACATCGGCAGCTCGGGCGACTTCGTTGTGTGAAACGAAGTTCGTTGTGTGAAACGAAGTTCGTTGTGTGAAACGAAGTTCGTTGTGTGAAGTTCGTTGTGTGAAACGAAGTTCGTTGTGTGAATCAAGACATGAAGTTTGTTGTGTGCAGCGTTCGTTGTGCGAGGCGTTCGTTATGCGAGGCACCACTGTACATTGAAGAGAGACAGGGTGGGCTTTTTTCTATGTGGTACTTTGGTATAACCTCCCCCCCCATTTCAAAAAAATTGTCTAGACTTTGCGGTTAAGAGCATCCTCATTCAACCTCAAGTATTAAAAAAACACGTGGGTCAGTAGTGCTGCTGACAGCATCCATAGAAACATAGAATGTTTTTGAATGTTGAGTTGGGATTGTTTGCCATCTTTAAAAATAATGGAAGATGTTCAGGGGAAGACTTCACTTCAGATTAGAGAGTTGCGCGGGGACAGAAATCCCACCCGTCCCCGCCAAAGTCCCACCTGTCCCTGCGAGGAATCCCTCCGTCCCCACCTGTCCCTGCGAGAAATCCCCTCCGTCCCCGTAAGGAATCCCCTCCGTCCCCGCCCGTCCCTATAAACTACATACAGAAAGTTATTTCATTTAATTTTGCTACTGAATTAAAGGCTCTGGTAGAAACCCATTTAAAAATAAGCAAAAAGACTTTATTAATTTGGAAATATTAATTGGGAAGAATACATACTTTGTAAATGGGTTTTTACCAGAGCCTCTAATGTTTATAAATTTTTATCAACACAACTAATATACTACTTTATCCTGAAGCAAAAAAAAAAAAAAAGAATTTTTTTCCTACCTTTGTTGCCTGGCTTCTGCTTTCCTCATGTTTTTTTTTTTTTTTTATTTTTTATTAGGATTTTATATACCGCCTATCAAGGTTATCTAAGCGGTTTTACAATCAGGTACTCAAGCATTTTCCCTATCTGTCCCGGTGGGCTCACAATCTATCTAACATACCTGGGGCTATGGAGGATTAAGTGACTTGCCCAGGATCACAAGGAGCAGCGCGGGGTTTGAACCCACAACCCCAGGGTGCTAAGGCTGTAGCTCCAACCACTGCGCCACACACTCCTTGTCCTTTCAGCGTCCTTCTTCGCTTGTCCTTTCAGCGTCCTTCTTCCCTTGTCCTTTCAGCGTCCTTCTTCCCCCTGTCTTCCCTTGTCCTTTCAGCGTCCTTCTTCCCCCTGTCTTCCCTTGTCCTTTCAGCGTCCTTCTTCCCCCTGTCTTCCCTTGTCCTTTCAGCGTCCTTCTTCCCCCCGTCTTCCCCATGTCCTTTCAGCGTCCTTCTCCCCCCCGTCTTCCCCATGTCCTTTCAGCGTCCTTCTCCCCCCCGTCTTCCCCATGTCCTTTCAGCGTCCTTCTCCCCCCCGTCTTCCCCATGTCCTTTCAGCGTCCTTCTCCCCCCATCTTCCCATGTCCTTTCAGCGTCCTTCTCCCCCCATCTTCCCATGTCCTTTCAGCGTCCTTCTCCCCCCGTCTTCCCCATGTCCTTTCAGCGTCCTTCTCCCCCCCATCTTCCCATGTCCTTTCAGCGTCCTTCTCCCCCCCATCTTCCCATGTCCTTTCAGCGTCCTTCTCCCCCCCATCTTCCCATGTCCTTTCAGCGTCCTTCTCCCCCCATCTTCCCATGTCCTTTCAGCGTCCTTCTCCCCCCCATCTTCCCATGTCCTTTCAGCGTCCTTCTCCCCCCCATCTTCCCATGTCCTTTCAGCGTCCTTCTCCCCCCCATCTTCCCATGTCCTTTCAGCGTCCTTCTCCCCCCCATCTTCCCATGTCCTTTCAGCGTCCTTCTCCCCCCCATCTTCCCATGTCCTTTCAGCGTCCTTCTCCCCCCCATCTTCCCATGTCCTTTCAGCGTCCTTCTCCCCCCCATCTTCCCATGTCCTTTCAGCGTCCTTCTCCCCCCCATCTTCCCATGTCCTTTCAGCGTCCTTCTCCCCCCCATCTTCCCATGTCCTTTCAGCGTCCTTCTCCCCCCCATCTTCCCATGTCCTTTCAGCGTCCTTCTCCCCCCATCTTCCCATGTCCTTTCTGCGTCCTTCTCCCCCCCATCTTCCCATGTCCTTTCAGCGTCCTTCTCCCCCCATCTTCCCATGTCCTTTCAGCGTCCTTCTCCCCCCATCTTCCCATGTCCTTTCAGCGTCCTTCTCCCCCCCATCTTCCCATGTCCTTTCAGCGTCCTTTCAGCGTCCTTCTTCCCTCCATCTTCCCTTGTCCTTTCAGCGTCCTTCTTCCCCCCGTCTTCCCTTGTCCTTTCAGCGTCCTTCTTCCCCCTGTCTTCCCTTGTCCTTTCAGCGTCTTTCTTCCCTTGTCCTTTCAGCGTCCTTCTTCCCCCTGTCTTCCCTTGTCCTTTCAGCGTCTTTCTTCCCTTGTCCTTTCAGCGTCCTTCTTCCCCCTGTCTTCCCTTGTCCTTTCAGCGTCCTTCTTCCCCCTGTCTTCCCTTGTCCTTTCAGCGTCCTTCTTCCCCCGTCTTCCCTTGTCCTTTCAGCGTCCTTCTTCCCCCTGTCTTCCCTTGTCCTTTCAGCGTGCTTCTTCCCCCTGTCTTCCCTTGTCCTTTCAGCGTCCTTCTTCCCCCTGTCTTCCCTTGTCCTTTCAGCGTCCTTCTTCCCCCTGTCTTCCCTTGTCCTTTCAGCGTCCTTCTTCCCCCTGTCTTCCCTTGTCCTTTCAGCGTCCTTCTTCCCCCTGTCTTCCCTTGTCCTTTCAGCGTCCTTCTTCCCCCTGTCTTCCCTTGTCCTTTCAGCGTCCTTCTTCCCCCTGTCTTCCCTTGTCCTTTCAGCGTCCTTCTTCCCCCTGTCTTCCCTTGTCCTTTCAGCGTCCTTCTCCACCCCTTTGTCTTCCCTTGTCCTTTCAGCGTCCTTCTCCACCCCTTTGTCTTCCCTTGTCCTTTCAGCGTCCTTCTCCACCCCTTTGTCTTCCCCATGTGCTTTCAGCGTCCTTCTCCACCCCTTTGTCTTCCCCATGTGCTTTCAGCGTCCTTCTCCACCCCTTTGTCTTCCCCATGTGCTTTCAGCGTCCTTCTCCACCCCTTTGTCTTCCCCATGTGCTTTCAGCGTCCTTCTCCACCCCTTTGTCTTCCCCATGTGCTTTCAGCGTCCTTCTCCACCCCTTTGTCTTCCCCATGTGCTTTCAGCGTCCTTCTCCCCCCCTTTGTCTTCCCCATGTGCTTTCAGCGTCCTTCTCCACCCCTTTGTCTTCCCCATGTGCTTTCAGCGTCCTTCTCCACCCCTTTGTCTTCCCCATGTGCTTTCAGCGTCCTTCTCCACCCCTTTGTCTTCCCCATGTGCTTTCAGCGTCCTTCTCCACCCCTTTGTCTTCCCCATGTGCTTTCAGCGTCCTTCTCCACCCCTTTGTCTTCCCCATGTGCTTTCAGCGTCCTTCTCCACCCCTTTGTCTTCCCCATGTCCTTTCAGCGTCCTTCTCCACCCCTTTGTCTTCCCCATGTGCTTTCAGCGTCCTTCTCCCCCTTCAGTTTTACCCATGTCCTTTCAGCGTCTTTTCTTCTCCACTCCACCTTTCCTCCCTTTCTCCCTCCCTGCCCCTTACCTTTGTGGCGATTCCCCACCCGACCGACAACAGAACAGGCCCGGTCGGACAAACCTCCCTTCCCTGTAGCCGCAAATCTATATTACCTTCTTACAGCAGCTGGAGTATTGAAGCTGCTGTAAGAAGGTAATTTAGATTCGTGGCTACAGGGCAGGGAGGTTTGTCGGCTGGGCCTGTTGGTTGATCGGGGGAATCGCCAAAAGGGTAAGGGGACCTGACCGGCTGTGCACACCCCACCCCCATGGCTGCACCCGGGGCGGATCGCTCCCCCCCCCTTTGGTACGCCACTGCCTTTCCCTACCTGCCCTGCCGCACACAGCCGACCGGAAGCCTTCCCGATGTCAGCGTTGACGTCGGAGGAAGGGAGGGCTTTGCTTAAGCCCTCCCTCCAACGTCAGCACTGACATCGGGAAGACTTCCGGTTGGCTGTGTGCTGCGGCAGGGCAGGTAAGGAGAAGGAGACTAGCTTTGCGGCTCACGTGCGATCCAACCCCGCAGGAACTCCATGACCCTCGGAGGCGTCCCCACGGGATCCCCGTGATCCTAGGGGGCGTGATCCCCGTGACCCAAAGGGGGAACCCGCGGGTCTCACGGGATTCCCGTTGTTCCCGTGCAGCTCTCTACTTCAGACGTGTGCTTTAAATTTTTTTAATTCTTTAAATGAATTAAGGAGGATTTGCAGTTTTCTTCTCTGTCCCTCTTTCTGGTTAAGACAGCTGATGTTATAATAGTAAAAATGCCAATCTGTGCTTGATGTGCACTGTGATAATGGTTCTTGATAACATTTGGCAATATTTATCCGCTAGTATCTGCTGTCAGTTTTGCTGAAAAATATTAAAAGTATTCACAGCCTAGGGTTGTAGTGGCTTGAAAAAAGAAGTGTTGACAATCACACAAGTGAATATACCTGTGAAATTCACCAAGTTTCTTCTGCTAGACTTTGCTTTGAATTTTAAACCAAGATGTTGCTTCTTTCTTACAGACTAGAAATAAAAATAAGCACATTTGAAGTAACGGGTATGCAGCAGGAAAAGTCAGTCCCCTGTCTTTTATCCTCTCGAAATGTCATGTCAGAAAAGAATGAATCTCTTTTAAGCATCATGTTTGAGACTAATCCCTTGGATGCTGATGCTAATCAGAAGTTTAGAGTAGAATCTCAGCCTTTGGAAATGATATATGACGCAGTAAGTGTGAAACATTTCTTCTATTAATTTTTTTTCATGATGATTTGTCACAGGTTTAATACTGTTTTTCATATGTATGATTTTTTAACAGAAAACCATTAATAACTTGGTGGATTTTTTTCGTCCTCCTCAAGATGTGCATCTTGAGCAGCTGACGTCAGCCACTTTGATGAAGCTTGAAGAATTCCGTGAGAAGACATCCACAGGTGAAAGGCAATAAGCAGTTTGTGATATAGTGCACATTCATGTTAGATATATTGTGAACTTTCAAAGGCATGAAACAGATTTCGGTTCTGCTTAAGTACCGTATATACTTGAGTACAGGACGAGATTTTTGGGCCCAAAAATGGGTCATTACCCAACCCTCTCCCAGACTTGATGCAGCCTCTGGTAGGCCGGGACAGGAGGGATCCCTCCCGTTCTGGCCGATACAAACAATTTTTTAACCTTACCCTCCCCCCCCAAGGGCGTACCTCTTCTCGCATCCCTGGTGGTCCTGCAGTGTATGGGCAGGAACGAACTTTCTGCGCTCCTGCCCTGCGCTGCGCCCCTCCTTCTCGCCCTACGATCTCATGGCCAGTGGCGCACCAGCACACAAAAGCCAGCTTCTCAAGCTGCCGCCTGGCCCTGCGCCACTCACTGAATGGCTGCCACAAGTTCTCGTGGGACTTGTCTTATATTTCCTCCTTTTGGGGGGGAAAAATGGGGGTCTCGACTTATATTCGAGTATATACGGTAATACATGTGCAATTTTGTTACTATATGATTCTAACTGCTTGTTGGCCACTGAAGCAAATTTGCTATAGAACAAAATAGAAGATGGGAGTTTTTATAATAAAAGTATGAAATCATGTTTTATTTTTAGAAGGGTTATCACCACCTGTAGAATTACAGGGTATAGTTTTTTTTAAATAAAGTATTTTAGTATGTAAAACTTGTGGAAAACAGTGATTATATAAAATTTTGTGGAGTATGTACACTCCTTCATCCATATTTGTGGGGGTTAGGTACAAAGCCAGCCCGTGAATAAGGAAATATCGTGAATAACTTTAAGGCCGACCCTGACCCACTCCTACCTCCCTCCCACACCTCTCCACTTACTTTTTAAAGTCTGTTGGTCTACAGGTGAAGCATGGTAGCAGCGATCTTCCTATGCTCCTGGCCCATGTTGAGCCGTGAACAAAAATGGCTGCTCTGAGTTCCCATGGTCCTGTGAGACTACAACGGGAACTTGCAGCAGTCAAATTTGTTTGAGTGCCCTGTTGTAATGGCAGGATTTGAAATAAAATAAATTGAAGCTCAGAATATGGATATCTTTTTAGACTGTAGCAAATTCAAAAGCCTAATTTATCCTTATTGGTGGCCTGTGTGGCTCCATCATATTTGAGCTGTATTAGGCTGCTATAAGGGCTTTGCACTTCTATATCTGATTGCAGTTGTGGGAAGACTTTTAAGTCAAACAATAGCGCCCATGCCTCAGATGCTGAGTTGTTCTAGCAGTCCACCAAGGCTGTCCTCCGGAGAGCCATTATAGCATATGTAAGTGCCCGTAACAAGCATTTGTTCCAAGGTATACTTAGCAGGGTTTAAAAAAAAGGTTTGAATAATTTCCTAAAAGTGAAGTTCATAGGCCATTATTGAGATAGCTTGGGGAATCCACTGCTTATTCTAATCTAATCTGGTATTTGTGTGTCACACAATACCTAATTAAGCTCAAGGCAACTTACAGTTAGAAAAGTTAGAGAGAAGAGGAACAAAGCTTAGACACTACAAAATTGAAGATTCATAATAATAGGGAACCATTTCTAAGAGGGGAGCTATTACTTAAATCAAGAATTTATGATCTGAGTGGAGGAGGAGATGAACATGTTGAGATCTTTAATAGATGGAGAGAAGCAGCGTGGTAGAGGAAGTAGGGGACGGGCTTAGGTCCATGTAGGGGGTCTGGTATCAAAAAGGAGCATTTTCAGTGTCTTCTAAAGTGTGTTGTAGTTTGATTCTATTCTGACAGTTTCTGTGAGGTCGTTCCAATTTTTTACTCTCAGGAAAGTGAACATGGAGTTGAAAATTTCTTGTACTTGAGATTTTTTGTTTTGGGGCGGTTCAGTTGTATCCTATTAAGATTTCGATGAGAAGTGGACCAAGCCATGGAGAATAGTTGAATAAGTGAAGCAGCTGCGTTTTCGTAGAGTATGCGCTGTATGATGCATGATGATTTGAATTTTATTCAGGCAGGGATGTGTAGCCAGTGAAGTTCTTTGAGGTAAGTGGACACAGAGTTGTATCTTTTTAATTTGAATATGAGTCTTATTGCTGTGTTTTGAATGAGTTGCATTTTGTGGACAAGGGTGGCGTTGATTCCCATATAGACAGAATTGCAGTAATCCAGCTGATTAAGGTAAAATGGTATTGATGAAAGAATGGCCTGTTGAGTCTTAGTTGTCTCATGGTGAAGAGGTTTTTTTTTCCAGAGGTGGGAGATTTGTGGTTCAATTGTTTTTTGGATAGTGTCAGTTTGGTTGTTTGAGATTGGGATGAGGAGAAGAATGTCATCCACATACGACATAATGCCCTCATCCTCAAATTTGATGTCTCCGACAGATTAAATAGGATAGGGGAGAGCGGGGAGCCCTGTAGAACTCCACAGAAGGCTTTCCAGCTGTTGGAGAGGACCCTGTCCTTTTTGGCAATTCTCTTTTCTGAAGAAAGTTGGTAAACCAGTTTAAAACTGTATCCACCACTCCTATCTCTGAGTTTCGTTAGGAGAAGGTGGTGGTCAATGGAGTCAAAGGTGGCAGAAATGTCAAATTGCAGAAGTAATTCCTGTCTGTCCGTGCTTAGTAGCTGTTTGATTTTGGTGATCAGGGTGAAGATGAGGAGTTCTGTGCTGTGCTGCTGCTGTCGAAATCCGAATTGGGAGGGATGAATGCAAGAGTGCTGTTCAATATATTCTGTGAGTTGCCTGCTTACATGGGTTTATAGGTGTTTGGTAATGTATGGGTATGCCAGCAATGGGCCTGGAGTTTGCAGGGGTGGAGAGATCTGCATTTGAAGATTTTGATATTGGAGTGAATGCTATTTTTCCCATTTCTTCCGGTAGTTGGCCTTGATTATGCATGTTATTTAGGAGATTGGTAACTGAGGTGATGATTTCTTTAGGCATTGAGGAGAAGAAGGTAAGAGGGGCATTTGTCCAGGGGCTGCAGTGAGTGGATAAATTTGGATATTACATTTGTTGTGTCTGAGATTGATAGTGTGGTGAAAGAGGTCCATGTTTGGTCTGCATTACTAGGTTCCAAGGGTTGCTTAGGAGTACATAGAAACATGATGGCAGGTAAAGGCCAAATGGCCCATCTTGTCTGCCCATCCGCAGTAACCATTATCTCTTTCTTTCTCCGAGAGATCCCACGTGCCTATCCCTTTTGAATTCAGACACAGTCTCTATCTCCACCACCTCTTCTGGGAGACTGTTCCATGCATCTACAGGGAGATATAGCTTGGGTAGTAGTCATTTTGACCACTTCTGATTGAACCGTTTTGATTTTATTGCAGAAGAAATCCACAAGATCTTGGGCAGTAACTTTGTTGAGGTGTTTTGTGGTGATCTGTTTCGGGGATGCTGTTAATTGTCGTACCAGGTGAAATAATTTTTTATTGTTTAGAGTTTTAGTTCCTATTTTGTTGGCATAATTTTTCTTGGCCTCTGAGATGTTGCATTTATATTTGTTTATTACTGTTCTCTACAGTGTTCTGTGGTCCGGAGATTTGCTCTTTCGCCATGTTCTTTCTACTCGTCTGCACTGTTGTTTTTCAGTTCTTAGGGTCTTGGTAAACCTGGGGGAGGTTTGGTTTTCTTTTATTTTGCGAGGATGAAGAAGGGTAAGAGTGTCTAGGGTATTAGTTATGGTTTTATCCCAACTCACTAGCATTGCAGTTGTGCAGTCTGAGAGGGGAAGTCAGGGATTCAGTTACTCTGTTCCAGAAGAGATTTGGTTTTTTCCATGTACTAATTTTTCTTCTCTGGTAGTTTTGTTGTTCAGGTTTCCTGTTGTGAGGTCAGATTGAAGTTGAGGAGGTACTGGTCTGACCAGGGGACTGGAGACCATTTGATGTCAGAGGCGAGATAAGAGGGGGTAGATGTGAGTAAGTCAAGGGTGTGACCTTTTTCATGTGTGAGGCCTCAGGGCATGATGATTTGGCATTCTTCAAACAGCATTTTGAGTTGAATGGCATCTTCGTTTGCGGCTGATTCAAGAGGCAGGTTGATATCTTTGAGAATGAGCAATTTGGTGTGATGGCAAGTTAGGCTTGATATTATTTCTATCAATTTGGTGGTTGGGTTGTGTTTGGATGGGAGTTTGGTGGTCGTCTGTAGACCAGAAGGATTCCTATGCTATTCGACATGGAGTTGGGCTTGTCCTTTAATTTGCATGCTATGTATTCCAGATCTGGGTGGTTGGTGGAATCAGTCTCTGTGATAGAGAATGACACAGGGGGACAAATTTGTCTCCATCCCCGCGGGAACTCAATTTCCCCGTCCCGTCACCGTAAGTTTTGTCACTGTTGCTGTCCCTTTCCCTACCCATTCCTGTAAGCTTTGTCTTAACTAAGCCTCAAACACTTACAATTTTAAAATGTTTGAGGCTTGTGCGGATGAGGAAGGAGCTTGCAGGAATGGGACAGGAAAACGGGAAAAAGTTTGTCCCCATGTTCCCATTCTCTACTCTACGATGGTGTATATGTTTTTATAGATTATTGCTAGGCCTCCTCCTCCCTTGTGTTTCGTAGGAAACTGGTGAATGTTGTATCCTTGCAGGCAAAGGTGGGGAAGTTCAGGACTATTTGGTTCTTTTAGCCATGTTTCTGTGATGAATGACAGCGCTAGGCCATTTGTTGCGATTAGCTCATTTAGGAGGAATAGTTTATTTACCACTGATCTCATGTTGGTGTACATGCAGGGGATAGGGATGAGGATTTCATCATAATTTGATAAGCAGCATAAAATCTGTTTTCCTACTTGGGATCTAGCTAGGACCTGGGATGGCCACTGTTGGAAACAGGATACTGAGCTTGATGGACCTTCGGTATGGCAATTCTTATGTTCTTATGAACTGTATAGGGCCCGGAGATGCTATGTTCGTTCTCATTTACCACAAGATCTTGATAACTGGCATTCCACAACAGTAGTTTTACAAACTCTATTGCATGAAAAGACTCGATGCATGCTTATATACCATAAATATAATCTCTGTATAAGCATGGCAATAGAGCTGGGAAGCTGTTAGCTTGTCTAGTGAAGCAGAGGGGTGGCTTGCATTATATTTCCTGCATGAAGGATGCTCAAGGAGTTTCTCACATAGACACTTCTAAGATTTCTAAGCACTTCTATTCATACTTTATCCAGATTTATAAATCTGGGAATCCAACTGACACAGATGCCATAGAATCTTATTTGCAGGGTTTGGGGTTGCCTCAGTTCTCCCCCCAGGCATTGCAGTCCTTGGATTGCCCCATTCAACTGAAGGAGTTGCTCTCTGCTCTGGGAGCTCTAAGCGCGGTTCTGCGGCCAGGCCAGACGGCTTCTCCAATGAATTCTACAAGATATTGCAATACCTTTATTGGCTTATTATGAGGTATGTATATCCTTGGGCTCTTTTCCCTTACATACTAATGAGACCTAAATTGGCCTACTTCCTAAGCCTGATACCCGTTCAGACACCCCGGCGGCTTTTAGGCCCATCTCTTTAATAAATGAAGACCTGAAGATTGTCTCGAAAATCTTGGCTGACCGTTTATCACAGTACCTGTCCTCAGTAATCCATGACGATCAGACGGGGTTTGTTAAAGGGAGGCATTCGGTCCTTAATATTAGAAAGTTGTTATTGGCGATGAAATGTTGCCAGCAGTGTGAAGTCCAGGTCATCTTGGTTAGTCTAGATGCAGAAAAGACCTTTGATAAGGTGAATTGGCAGTTCTTATTCTTCATTTTGGCATATGTTGGTCTATCTGGGTGGTATCTGTAGGCAGTGAAAGCTTTGTATGCAAGTCCACAGGCCTTGTTGGTCAATGGCTCCTTTACACCGACATTTCCCATACAGGTGGGCACCCGTCAGGGGTGCCTGCTCTCTCCTCTTTTATTCTTGCTGGTGTTAGAACCCCTTCTATGCCTGATCTGGTCAGACGACTCCATTCATGGGGTCATTGTTTGGGGACGGATGCTCAAGGTGTTGGCTTTTGTTGATGAACTTCTTTGCACTCTTATAACCCCTGTATATTCCTTGGATAATCTACTTGGAATGACCTGTAACTACGTGACCCTATCCGGTTTTTAAATTAATGCCCAGAAGTCATTGGTTCTCCCCATGTAGGTCTAGGTTTGAGAGAATTGGTGGGGTAGTTTTCTTTTGGAGTGGGCTGGTGACACGCTCACTGAGCTACATCATGTGAATATGTTGCCCCTCCTAAAGAACATCTCTCATAATTTGACCTTGTGGCAATCTCTTCTAATCTCACTCTTAGGCCAAGTTCATTTGTACAATATGATAGCTCTGGGGTGGTTATGTAAACTTCAAATGTTACCTGTAACCTTATACTGCAAGGATGAAGTTCACTTGCATAGAATCATTCAGAAATTCTTGTGGCAAGGTAAAAAAAAACAACCCTCCACACTCACTGTATTTAAATCGATGTTGCCAAGAGGAAAAGGGAGGCTTGGTTTATGAATGTTAGACACTTGATGTTAGCTAGCCATATGAGACATATTAATGATTGGTATCGTAATTCTGCTATGTTCTCTCTCATTGAGGTGGAGACGTAGTTGCACTCCACATTGCATTTTAGTGAGATATTGCATGCATCCCCAGCTCAACAACCAGTGTGTTTCAAAGACTGTATTTTGATGCGCCCCCTATGCAATACATGGTGGTAGACTTGCCACTATTTGAACTTGTCCCCGAATATAACTCCATGCCTCCCAATAAGGGACAACCTGGATTTTTTGCCTGGTATGTACAATAAGAGCTTCTTGGACTGGGAGCACAGAGGTATTCATTATCTCTGCCATATTTTGACACCTGAGGAAACTCTCAAATCTTTCTTGGATCTGCAACAAGAATTTTGGCTCGGTGATAAGGACATCTTTGCCTATCACCAGCTGCATCACTATCTAAGCTCACTGTTATCAGCACATTTGACTAAGGAGAAGCAAGATTGTTTATCATCCTTTTACTCCCTCAGTTCCTTTGGCAAAGTACCCCTTCGATGCCACTGTGCAGCTATCTGCCAGGCAGCTTTCCTATCAGCTGCTGATAGAAACCTGGTATGAGGATCTTCAGTGTGTTCTCTCAGAGCCTCTTCTCCAATCTTATTCTACCTATTCCTGTGGAATTCCAGATGACTCGCTTCTGTGGGAAATAAAATACAAATTTCTATTGTGCCTGTCGCCTCACCAAGCTTATTTGGTCTCCTACAGACCTGATAACTCTTGCCCCAAGTGACACAAGGCTTGGGTGATTCTGGGCCACATGTTTTGGCACTGCTCTGTGATTCAGGCCTAAATGGCGTTTATTCGTCAACACAAGGACTGTGGATTTGTAGAGTCTCCTTTCTTCCTGTTTGGCTCTCCTGGTGGGACATGGCCTGTTCGCAAGGGATTCCAAAGATTCCTTCACAAGGCGGTAACAGTGGGGAAGAGTAAGTTTGCTTACCTGACAGGCATCAGAAGCACTTTTATGGAGCATATGGCATACCCATATGATAGCTCTACTGACCTTGGAAAGACAAGAGGTTCATTTCTTGACTTCATCTAAAGGACAATTGTTTCAGCTGACTTGGGAGCCATTTTGGATTTCTATGCCACATGTTGCTAAAAGCAGAGTATTGAACTTTCATTAATTTCAGTCTGCGGTCCTTCAATTCAGTTGTATATGTTGGGAGCATGCAAGGGGGAGGGGGAGATTCTTGGGTGGTTGGGGATGGAACTGGGAAATAACAGAAAATCTGGGAATGTTGAAATTTGATGCTGAGGCTGTACCTATTTACGTAGCCTTGATTACTTCTTTGTTGTTGTGGTCGGACATACTGTGTTCTTTGCAACTGTTGTGTTTTGTTCATCATTTCCAATAAACATGATTTTTAAACATAATTTTTTCCTGGGTTTTTTTTGAAATAAGAATTTGTCCTTTAATTTTTAAAGCACACTGTTGGTTTCTATTTCCATTTATTCATGCTAGTAGCTGCTTAGCCGTCTTGCAGCCTTTTTAAACTTGTGGAGTACCTTTTTCTTGAGTCTCCAAAATAATGTGTTTAAACAAAAAAAAAAATTCATTTCATACTACAGCTTCTTTTAATTTCATTCTAACTCATTTTCTTAGTTTTGTTCCTTTACAAAAATAAGTACTACCATGATAGTTTTATTTATAAATTTCCAATAATAATGTTGGATTTGATTGTTACAATAACTATTACCAAGGCACTCCACTATCATCAGTTAAAAGCTGAACTAGCCCAGTGCTTTTAAAATACCCTGATCAAATCAGCTCCATTTTATTTTAAATTATAAATTGAAATTTAGTAATATTTGTCTTTGATTTTTATCTGTTTTTCTTCTTTTTTTAGGGCTGTTGTATATTATTGAAAAACAGAAGATTCTTGATTTAAAAATTAACTTAATGGCTTCGTATATTATTGTCCCACAAACTGGCTTTTATGTTTCTGCATCAAGTCTGCTTATCCTGGATCTTGGTAATCTGAAGGTAGATGTTTATCTAATATGGATTCTTTAGTCTGTCTACTTTCTTTGTCAAATGATTCATTTAGCATTCAGAACTGCAATATAAAGAGGGCAATTTTCAGAAGCATTTACTCTAGTAACTACTGACTTTACCTGGGTAAACTGACCAGTTGAAAATTTCTCAGTTCCCCACCTATGTAATAGGGTGCCAGGGTCAACAGTGTATATAACTTTATCTTGCTAAAATACCAGTGGTCTGGGGAAGGCAATAAGTATAAATTACTCATGTTTACATTTATGCACATTATTTTATATGGGAGAAAAATACCTACAGAATTCTGGAGGAAGATTTTCTGGGGCAGTTTTCAAAGGGAGCGTATGTTCGTACTCGGAGAAAACCTATGCAAAACCTATAATTAAAAGTACCCAAAGACTATATCTGTGTGGGCAGATTTGAAAATTGCTCTCAATATTAATTTCACTTGCGTATACACAATATATTGTAACACCATTACTGAAGCTCATGCAAACCGCTCTGAATTGACTCCCCAGTCATTAGTAGCAGTACAGAAGCTTCCAATAAACAATAAACATATTATGATGAACAGGACCTTCTACAGTACAGTTTTTCCCTTCCTACTTTTTGTCATGGTATTTTTCCAAATTCGAATCATATTCTTGGTGTAAAAAAATGATAGGTACAGTTTTATTTATTTTTTTTTTTAAATGGATTGTCATGAAATATTGGGTAAACATATGCTTTTCCTTATTAAATTACTTATTTTCAATCATGAATTGTTAATACCTTAATTTTGACATTTTCAGAATTACATAAAAATTATCTTTATTTTCTATTGCCTATAAAGATGATGAGCAAAAATCGGTCACACCTGCCTCAACTCAAAGTGGGCCTTAGCAGTATTGAAGAAATTATGGCAAGAGCTTATGACAATTTTGATGTACAGCTCAGTAGTATGCAATTACTTTTCAGCAAGCAAAGTAAGTAACCATAAACCAAAACATTGTTAAATAAATTACCATATTTGCCGGCGTATAGGACACATTGGAGTATAAGATACATCCCTTTTATAAGTTTGTAAGAAAAAAATACTTCTGTGAATGTACAGTGTCCCCTCCCCTGTCAGACTCTGCACCCAGCCCCCTCCCTGCCAGGCAGTGCTCAAAGCCCCCTTCCCTCCCAGGCTTTCCACCATGTCCCCCCTCCCTGCCCTGTTCATCCGTCTGTCTGTCCCACCTCCTCTGCCGCTGGAATCCCTGGGCAGGAGGGAGCTTTCCACGCTCCTGCTCCGCTGCTAACCCTGCCGCAAGAACAGGTTTCTTCAGCCGCTGGATGCATTTAAAATGATTCTGCCATGATCAGAAAAATCATTATTTGCCGAGGTAATGCTGAGAGGTATCAAGTTGTCAGGTACAACGACTGTAGATTGGGATGTAAAAGAGACCCTTGACTCTGCATGAGAAGTAATGGAAAGATCTGCAGAGTTATTGGATCTTTGACATTGAGTTGAAATAGAAGGGCCCAGTTGTCTGGGCCACCATTGGGCTAGAAGGATCATGGTGGCCAATTCTTGCTTGACTAGTGTCTTGAGAATAAGAGAATTTGGTGGAAATGCAAAAAGGAATTTGTTGGTCCAATCCAGGAGAAAGGCATTTGTCTCTAGACGATGAGAAGAGTATTATCTGGAACAGAATTGAGGCAGTTTGTGATTGTGGGGGGATACAAATAGATGTTTATTTATTTATCCCCCACCCTTATCCAGGGGCGAGTTACACCTTTACCATACAAAATATGTAAAAGGTGAGGAGTCCCCCAAAGAGAGAATATCTGACATAAGACCGTGGAGATGAGTGTCCACTCATGTGGCCGAAGAAATCTGCTGAGTTTGTCGGCAAGAGGATTTGTGCTCCTTGAATATAGACAGCTCTCAGAAATATGTTTTGAGTAATTGCCCAGTTCCAAATCTTCTTGGCCTTTTGACAGATAGCCAGAGAGCCCGTACCTCCTTGCTTGTTTATGTAATACATCAGAATTTGATTGTCCGGGCTTACTAGGAGGACTTGATTGTGTGTAATGTGTTGAAAAGTCTTCAGAGCATTCCGAATTGCTCTGAGTTCTAAGAGGTTTATGTGGAGCTTCTGTTCTTGAGCAGACCAGTGACCTTATGTGTGAAGACCGTCTAGGTGAGCTCCCCAAGCATACTTGGACAAGTATGGTCAGAACTTTCTGATGTGGAGGCATTTGAAACAGCAGCCGTTTGGAAAGATTTGAGGAATTCATCCACCACTGAAGAGATTGACAAAGTGATGATGTGACTAATGTTCTATGAGAAAGGGACCAGAGCTTGAGACCATTGAGATGCCAGGGACTACTGAGCTATCCTGAGATGAAGTCTCATGAAGGGTGTAATGTGGACTGTAGATGTCAAGTGACCTAATAGTTTCATCATTTGTCTGGCTGAGACGGACAGAAGAGGATAGACTTGATTGCAAAGTTGAAGTAAATTGTCTTGTCTTTGCTGAGGTAGGAACACCCTGAGTTGAATCGTGTCAAACAGGACCCTTATGAATTGTAGAGTTCGAGAGGGTTGAAGTTGAGATTTTGAAAAGTTGACTTTTAACCCTAACTGCTGAAGAAACAAGATTGTTGACTGTGTTGCTAAGAAGAGGCGTCTTATGAACCAATCATCGAGCTAGGGAAAACCTTGATCTCTTTAAAACTGCTGCCACTACCACCAGGCACTTGGTGAACATTCTTGGAGAGGAGGCCAGGCTGAAAGGAAGAACTTTGTATTGAAAATGTTGATGGGCTGTCCGAAACCGCATAAATTTTCTGTGAGCAGGATGAATCGGTATATAGGTATAAGCCTCTTTTAGAAAGAGAGCATAGCCCACTGTTTTGATCTAATAGTGGATATAAAATTCCTAGCAATAGCGTTCAAAACTTTTCTTTGACTAGGAATTTGTTTAGGCCTTGGAGGTCGAGAATTGGAGGTAGACCTCCTGTTGTCTTTGGAATGAAAAAATACCTGGAGTAGAACCCCTAACTTTTCTGAGAATGGGATACTACCTCTATGACATTTAGTTGAAGCAGAGCCTCTATTTCCTGAAGTAGAAGGGACGTCTGCTGTGGGTTAGTGTCTTCCTAATATGGGGGCCCTAGGGAGTTAACCAACCAATCAATCACCATTACTCCCGTCAAAAGACACAGGGACAACACTGCTATCTAACCTCAATAATGTGGAGAAAAAAAGACCTCAGTTCACACAGTACATCCGTCAATTCAAGCCACAGCCAATTAGTCAAGAGGGCACACGCTAATCACAGGTCAGAAAAAAATTCTGCACATTGCCAATTTTGTCAACAGTGAATCTCCATGAACTTTTGGAAATACTAATACTGGTGCAAAATCAAATCTCTATAATGTCAAATTGCATGGGAAAAGTTTATAAATCAAACAGATTGTATAACTCCATAGCAGGCGCTCTTTTCAAGCTTAGGAGAAAACCAAAGTTCAACAAAAAAGAGACAAGTCTTTCCCCAGGTCCATGGCATAAACCCAAGCACAGATCAATAAAGTTCAGTTCAATTCAGTTATTGTAAAGTTCCGTTTATTAGGCTTTCCAGAAACCAAAAAGACACTCAAAATAAAAAATCCAAAACAGTAAAAAAAAAAAAAATCTGAACACCCCCCTGCCCCCCCCCCCAAAAAAGAAGAAAACTTAGCTGGTCAATGCCATTCTCGGCAGAAACACCACTCCACTCTGATGATCTCTGTTATCGCTCCTCCATAGAACATCAAGGGAACACCCCTGCTACTCCGATCACCATCCACAAACGCCAGCTGCCTTCAGCAACACATCCCACACTGAAATCCCAACAGGCGAACACCTTTTCACTCTAAGCGTCTTCAGGGGAAAAATACAAAGAACTGCACACTCACACAGCTACTCAATATGCCTTCTTTTACAGTCTCATCAAAATGACGTCATCCTCAGGTAAATACTTTCAGTCAATCCAGGAAAGAGGCAGTCAATCACAGAAACGCCTTCCATTCAATTGAGAGATTTAAACCCCTCAGTAACAAGGTTTGTAAAGTAAAAATCCAACATTGTTCTTTTCTCAATTTATTCTGAATATCTCCTCTCCGTTCACCCACATTAATCTGTTCAAGAACCACACATTTAAACTCGGAGAACATATAACCCTGCTCTTCACAGTGGTCCACTAGCGGTTTCATTGCTTTTTCTACTGACACACAGTGCCTATGTTCAATTTGTATTTCTTTATTTATACCCCGCCTTTCCCAATCGGTCAGGTTCTCATCTATATATGACATTTTACAGGGACATATCAGTGCATAGATCACATTACTGGAAGAGCAGGATGTTCTCAGAGTCCATACATCAAAAAATTCAGAAGCTTCTAACATCAAAGTGCATACTGAGCAGTGTCCACAACTCCAATGCATTCCTAACTCCTCCCTCGCCAATCCCTCTCTGGTTCACACTGAAGTTGGACATCGTAAATCTTTCAACTTAGAGTTTCACTGATGGGTAAACACCACAGTAGTTTTCCTTAGTGCCGGATGCACTATGTTTCTTCATCGTACATACGTTAGAAGTTTGGACATTAAACTTCACCATACAAGGCAATATCTCCTCACCATTGTCCACTTGTTTTTCCTGTAACAATAAACTCCTATGATTAAACATTGCTCTTTTTGCAGCACCATTCACCAAAGTTCCTGGGTATCCCCTTTTTTCAAACTTCTCCTTAAGAGTTACTGATTTTTCTTTAAAGTCCTCTCTTGAGGAACAAATTCTTCGATAACACAAGAATTGAGAGAATGGACTATTTTGGCCCTAGGATTTTCTGTATTTGCAAAACTTGGTTCAATAAACTTTAATTTAAAAAAAAAAAGGCCATTTAACCCTACCCTCTGTTTTCTGTCTAATAACCATATCACCCATTATTATACTGTTGCCCAATTTGCCAGCTTCCCTAATCTCTGTAAACATTTCACCTGACTGTTCATTCTGCTTGTTCATATGTAATAGGTGTTTTACTTAGCAGGATTAATCAGTCGTACAATCCTTCCCACCTTCCTGAGAGTTGTATTACTTGTTTAGCTTTGGAGTTAAACAAGGGGTCTGAGAATGCCTCTATACATGGGAAGGGCTTTGCATACTCAGAACTTTATACTAAATCTGAGCTTTGAGAGATCTGTTTTATCTCAGCAATATCCGATGTTGGCTTCACCTGTGTACGTGATTAATTCTCTATCTACAGAAAACAGGTAAGAAGGCTTTTTTTTCTTTGATAGCTTGCCCTTATTGAAAATGTGCTTGTGCATCTTTGACCATATGCTAGTTTGGCAGCTGGTACCATCTTCAGTTGCTCCTACTCTTCCGACATTGTCCTTCAATATAGTACTGGCTGATTGAAATTTTCATTTACTCCTTTATTTAATACTGTAATATTGATTAAATGCAGTTTTTTAAATTAATAATTTTAGTCCTAGATATATTGAAAGCGATAGCTGTTAGTGATAAACTGATTGCAAGATCTGTGCTCCAGGCAGCTTGCAGTTTGCAATCAGCAGTATCAAGTGAGTTCACATGGGAGCACGGAGTTGCACAGCTCCATGTGCTAATCCATGGTCTGCTTTGTAAGAACATTGTCTTTGTTGTGGAATAATGTTTTCCAACTGGTTTAGAAAAAATTGGTTCATGTAAATCTTTGAAACAGAGAAATTACTCAATATAGGAATGTTTTTCTCTTTAGTTGGATCAGTAGAAAGTAGTGTTGGTGTCGCAAAGCACAAGGGAATCTACAGTAGCAGAAGCCATTAGTTAATTTTTATCAGATAGTGTGGAGTTCTACATTACATTGACAGCAGCAGCAGCAGCCATTTCATTGATAGGAGACATTTATAATATACACAGTAAAGATTTCTCCTTTTTTGTATCTTTAAGATGAAAACTGGAAAGAGGCTCGTAAGATGAAACGTTCTTCACAGCACATTCTAGAACCCATGGATTTGAAAGTGGATTTTGGCAGAGCTATGGTTGTCACCGATGCAAGGATGCCCAAGTATGTTGTGTTATAGTATTAACAACTATGTGAAAATCTGGGTCTAGTATTTCTAGATTTTGCAAAATATTGGTAATACAGAAAATTTGTTTATAATTTCACAAGTAATGGTATAAATTGCACCGAAGAAAGCCTTATAAGCATACGTATCTCCCATGCTTATTCATTTTTAATATCCTGAAAACCTGACTGGCTGATGGTCCTCGGAATGGGACAATTCATCATGGTCACTTCTTCATGGGACGTTTCATCGCAGCCGCGCTGAATCATACCATTCTACTGATTGGCTGAACACTTTCAATGGCAGGACTCAGGGGCAGCATCTTCTGCAGAGTCCCGGGCCCCATTCCTGGCTGGGGAATAGTGGGGCTTAAGATTTAATCTCTTGCCATCTTTTGAAGACACTTGGTAAGTTTGCTCTCCTCCATCCCCCCAATACATTAGGCTAAAATGCTATGGATGTAACTAGTCAGACTCTTCTGAGCCTGACTTTCATTTCAGACAACCCTTTTTGGTGGGTGTATTTCCAGATCTGGGACAAACTTGAGAATAGTAGGGGTGATTGTGTTGAATTGATGTCTCTTGTGGTACGTGATCATGCTAAGGATGTTTAAGGTCCTTTTTTGGTGATGCCCAGGTAAGACACATTAAATAAAGGTGTTTGACTACCAAGGCCTCATCAGAGGTTGCTTTTCACCTTACCTTGTTAACAACTATATACAATTAAGGAGCACCATTACCTTCAAGGGTCTCTCATCCATTGCCTAGAGTCGAGGCGTTTTCAAAGTCTATTGCTAGGCCAAAAAAGTGAGTCCTCACTGACTCTCCTAGCTTTTATCAACCTGAGGGCTCTGAGTGCTTGAGAACAGAGTCAAGGAAATCTAGTGTCAAAGGCAGTGTTCCCCCCAGAAATTTTTTCCAGCCGGGTGGCATGAAAAAGTAGCTGGGTGGGGCGGGATGGGGAAATTTGGTGGTGGGGAAAATTAACCCCCTCTTTTACTAAGGTGCACTAACATTTTTAGCGTGCGCAAACCCCCGCGCTACACGGAAAAACTAACGCCAGCTGAATGCTGGCGTTAGCATCTTGCGCATGTGGCAATTTTGCGCGCGGTAAGCGCACTCTAAAACCACTATTGCAACTTAGTAAAAGGAGCCCTAAATGTATTAGTTAATTATTATTATTATTTTCCAATGCTCAATATGACTTCCTTTTTTAAGGTTTGACACTTGTGCTAGAATATTTTTACTAAATTTAAGCAGTATTTGCCCTCTTTCAAATGGTATAGTGGTTTAAAAAAGGGAAAGGCGTTAATGAAGTCATTAGATTCAATCTAGCCATTTATTTCAGCATGAATTTAAACAACTAAAAAAAAAAAGATAAATATAGCTCATCCAGTCATACAAAAAATGGCTCTATTGCAGGGGTGCCCACACTTTTTGGGCTTGCGAGCTATTTTTAAAATGACCAAGTCAAAATGATCTACCAACAATAAAATTTAAAAAAAACACAAAGCACACTGTACGCAGGGAAAATGTTAATTATCATTTCTATTCCGCGGGTTTTCAAAGAGGTCAAAGCAGACGATTCTATGCAATGCCACCTCAGAAACAACTATACAAAAATAGACAAATATACCCCCTCCCTTTTTACTAAATTGTAATAGTGTTTTTTAGCGCAGGGAGCTGCGCTGAATGTCCTCTCTCTGCCCTGCGCTTTTCTCTATGCTCATAGGCTCCCTGCGCTAAAAACCGCTATTGCGGTTTAGTAAAAGGGGGCCATAGTACAAAATATAGACAGCAGATATAAATTCTCAAAAAGGACACATTTTGATCACTAAATTGAAAATAAAATCATTTTTCCTACCTTTTTGTCTGGTGATTTCATGAGTCTCTGGTTGCAGTTCTTTCTTCTGACTGTAAATCTAATATTTTTTTTCTTTCTGCTCCTCCCCTTTTCTTTCTATCTCTCTTCCCCCCTACCCCCAAAGCTATCGCCCCAATTTCTCCACTTCCCTGATTCTTTCCCTACCCCCCTAAGCCACCACGCCAATTTCTCCCTGCTGCTTCCACGAGCCAGGCCAGGCACGTACAAGGCCGGACTCACAAGACTTCACCTCTGACGTCAATTCTAACATCGGAGAGGAAGTTCCAGGCCAGCCAGGCAGCGATTGGCTGGCCCAGAACTTCCTCTCCGATGTCAGAATTGACGTCGGAGGTGAAGTCTTGTGAGTCCGGCGCTTGTACGCACCAGGCCTGGCTCTGGGAGGCAGGAAGAAAAAGATTGCAAAGGCAACGCGATCAACTCACATTGCCTTTGCGATCTTCTGGTCAATCGCGATTGACCATTTGGGCACCTCCTGCTGTTATGGTATCCTGTCCTGACCTGAGGAAAGGGGTTTAATCCCAAAAAAACTGCCTTATTTCCATTTCCTATTTATAAACTTTAATCAATAGTTGCAATACTACTTGATTCTACATAAAGCAACAAAAAAATTTTTTCTACCTTTTGTCGTTTCTACTTTAATCATCTTCTCTTCGCTCTCTTCTTTCTATTTAGCATTTGTCCTCGCTCCCTTTCATGCAACATCTGTCCTCTCTTTGCCCCTTCCACCCAGCGTCTGCCCTCTCTCTCTTTACCCCTTCCATCTACTGTCCACCCTCTCTCTGCCCCTTGCATCCATTGTCCACCCTCTCTGCCCTTTCCATCCAGTGTCCGCCCTCTCTGTTCCATATGGCATCTTCCCTCTTTCTATGTCCCTTCAATATACTGTATATCCTGTGCCCTTTCTCTCCTTTGTACATGATTCATTTCAGCTTCACACCCTCCCCTATGCTCTGGCATCTCTCTCTTCGCATTTCCTTCTTTCCTTCCCACTCCACCTCATGGTCTGGCATCTCTATCTCCTTCCCTTCTCTCCCCCATGCCCTGGCATCTCCCTCCTATCTCTCCCTATCCCTCCTTCTCTGGCACCTCCTCTCCTTTCTTTCCCTCTGGTCTGGCATTTTGTCTCCTTTAGTTTCCTTTCATCCCCCCCCCCATGCCCTGGCATCTCCCCCCTCTCCTTCCATCTCCCCCTCCCACTCCATTATCTGACATCTCTTCTTCCTTTCAACTGGTCTGGCATCTGCCTCCTCCCTCTCCCCCCATATGCCCTGACATCTCTCCCCCCCCCATGGTCTGGTAGCTCCTTTCCTTTCCTTCACTCCCATGGTCTAGGCATCCCTTTACTCTCTTCTCCCTTCCCTGGTCTTCCTTCTCCCCTCTCCAATTGGGTGCAGCAGCAGTAGCACTTCTCTTCCCCTCCCTAATTGGGTGCAGCAGCAGCATTTCTCTTCCCATCCCTCCCATCGGCAGAGTCGCAAGCTTCCCTCCATAGGTCAGCGACGGAGGGAAGCATACAACTTGTTGCTCTTCCTTGCTTTGGTCCTTCCTCGTTGCCGGGTCCTGCCTTCGCGGAAACAGAAAGTAGGCAGGACCCGGCAGCGAGGAAGGCCCGAAGCAAGTTGTAAGCTTCCATTCGTCGTTGACCAGTCTCCTGCCTTAGCCCTTAGCGAACTCATGCTTTGGGGCTCTAAGGTGTGCGTGCTGGCTTCCCTTCTCTTCCCCCCACCCCCCCAGGACGTAACTTCCGGTTTCAGAGGAAAGAGAGGGGATGCCTGCACGCACACCTTAAAGCTCCGAAGCATGAGTTCACTACGGGCTAAGGCGCCAAATCTCCAACCGATGAGAGGTGGGGTTTTAAAAAAAAAAATGTTGAGCAGTGGCGGCAGCTGCAGGATTCGCGATGGATGGCAGCCGGGCGGTCATCTAAATTAGCCGGGCGGATCGCCCGGCTGAAAGGCCCTAGGGAGAACACTGGTCAAAGGGCTAATGAATGACAAGAACTATTGATGCTGGAAAGTTTACCTGCATTGTTGGCGTTTCTTTTTAAATATTCATGAAGTTCAGGAATTTAGAGAATAAGCAGATGCAGAGTTGATTAGATAATGTGTGTTCAGAATTAATACAGATTAATTGGTTCATACAGAAATAGAAAATATTCATGTTCAAGTATGAAAGCCTATATGGGATCTGGAAGGTCCTTTTTCCCTTTTATTCTTCAGTTTATAAAGCACTAATATGTATTGATGCTGAATTGCTATAACAAGATTTATTTTCACACAGATTTAAAATCTTTGGAGAGCTGCCTTTACTTTCTGTCCGCATCTCAGATGAAAAGCTGAGAGGTATCCTGGAACTGATTGACAGCATTCCTAAACCAGAAAGTCCTCCAGCTTCCTCCATCTCACCCAAAAAAGTTCAGGTATATTTGTTTTATATTGCATACTTTGTTCCTTTTTTTGTGGCAATTTTTCAAATTGTATTTTATGGTTTATTCTAAGTTGTGCATTATCTTTTTTACAAAGTAATTCAAGGCATATACAATTAAAACAAAATTTTAGAAAAGAACTTTAGAGTAACTATAGGAAAACAAATCATTCATAACAAGAAAACATTCAAATATCTTGGCAGTAACTATGAGCATTTTACATTTTAATCCAGCAGGATCAAAATGAGATCAATCGCTAAAAACTTCCATAGAGAAATGGGTTTTTAGACTAATTTAAATATTTTTAAAATATTTCTGCACAAATTGCAAGAGTCAAATTATGCCACAGGAACGTGGCCATAAAATGTTACTTTTTCCTCATTGACTACTACTATTTGTCATTTCTATAGTGCTGAAAGGCTTACGCAGCACTGTACATTTAACATGTAATAGACGGTTCCTGCTCAGAACAGCTTACAATCAAATTGGATATACAGAACATAAAGGGGTTTGGGAATTTCTTGCAGAGAGAATGGTAAGATGGACATAGGTATCTTATGGGAGTGTGAGTTAGGAGTTGAAAGTAGCTTCAAAGAAGTGCTTTCAGCTTGGATTTGAATACTGCTAGCGATAGAGCCTGACATAATGACTCAAGCAGTCTGTTCCAAGCATACGGTTCAACAAGATAGAAGGGACGGAATCAGGAGTTGCCAGTGGAGGAGAAGGGTACAGATAAGAGAGACTTACCCAGTGGATAAAGATCAAGAGGTATCGAGCATAGGGGGAGATAAGTGGGGAGAGATATTGAAGGGCTGTAGAGTGAATGCACTTGTAAGTCAATAAGAGGAATTTGAACCATATTTGGAAATGAATGAGGAACCAATGAAGTGACTTGAGTAGAGAGGTAATGAAAACATGGTGGCTTTCACAAAATATAAATCGTGAAGCAGAATTTTGAATGGATTGAAGGAGAGAAAGATGGTTGAATGGAAGACCTGAGAGAAGCAAGTTGCAGTAATCTAAACAAAAAGCGATGAAAGTGTGGATAAGGGTTTTGAAAGTGTGCTCGGAAAGGAGAAGTCTGATTTTGGTAATATTATAGAGGAAGAAGTGACAGGCTTTAGCAGTTTGGTTCTGAGTGGAGAAGGATAGTGAGGAGTCAAAGATGACACATAGGTTGCGAGCTGATAAGACAGAAGGAGAGTGTTGTCCACATAAATAGAAAATGGTGGGAGAGGCAAGGTGGTGTTATAGTGAAAGGATAAGGAGCTTGGTCTTAGCCACATTCACTTTTAGATGGCGGTGAAACATCCAGGCGGCAATAACTCGTGCCTAGAGTCCTGTAGAGAGATCTAGTGTGGAGAAGTAGATCTGGGAGTCATTGGCATAGAGATGATACTGGAAACCATGGGAGGAGATCAGTGCACCGAGGGAGTGGGTATAGATGGAGAAAAAGAGAGGTTCCAAGACAGAGTCTTGATGTGCACAAATTGATTGGAATAGCATTGAAGGAGGGTCTCTTATTGCATACACTAAAAATGAGATGGGAGAGATGGAAAGAAAATCAGGAGAGAACAGAACTCTGGAATCCCAATGAGGATAGTGTGTCATGGAGTTGGTGGTGATCAACAGCGTTGAAAGCAGCAGATAGATCAAGAAGGATGAGGATAGAGTTAGAGGCCTTTGAATCTGGCTAGATACAGGTCATTGGATAGCAAGGATAGTTTCCATGGAATGCAATGAGTGAAAATCTGATTTAAGTGAATCAAGAATAGCTTGAAATGAAAGGAAGTCCAGGCAGCGGCAGTAGCTTGGATAAGAAGGGGAGGCGGGAGATGGGGTGATAGTTGGAGAGGCATTTGGGGGTCTAGTGAGGGTTTTTTGAGCAGAAGTGTAACTACAGCATGTTTGAAGACATTGGGAACAGTTGCAGTGGATAGTGATAGGTTGAAGATATGACAGAGAAGAGGATGACAGTGGGGGTTAGAGTGCTGAGTAGGAGGGTGAGAATTGGATCAGAGGAGTAGGTAGTAGGTTTGGAGGATGAGAGATGATGTGCAGTAATTTCCGAAAAGGATGAAAAGGTGGCAGGGGTTGAAAGGAGGTTGGCAGAAGGGACAGATGGAAAGGGGGGACATGACCTGGTTGAGAACACAAGGTGAATCTTCTAAACCTTGTCATAGAAGAACTCAGCCATTGTCTAGGGAGAAAGTGAAGGGGAGAGTGGAGTTGAGGGCACTTTGAGTAGAGAGATTAGTGTGGCAAAGAAATGGCAAGGGCTAGAGTTAAGAGAGTTAAATGGGCATAGTATTCTTGTTTGGCAAGTGAGAGGGCAGACTGGAAGGATGTCAGCAGGAATTTGAAATGTATGCGGGATTCAAGCCAGGCATAGGAGCGCAGATAGTAGATGTTGGAGTTCAGCCAGGGCTGGACTTTGGCATGTCTTACAGATGACTCCCAGTAGACCTGAGATGGACTTCATAGAACAAATCTATGATCATTGATAGAACAAAAAAGCAATCAGCGGTATAAGGAATTGTTTAATTTTGAAAGATAGTCGTGTAATCAAGTTCAAAGTGCCTTAAATGCCAGTGTAAATGTTTTGAATTAAATCCTATGCTTTATTGGGAGCCAATCCAGTCTCCAAAGGAGTTGGGTCAGTATTCTCCCTAGGGCCTTTTAGCTGGGTGTTCTGCCCAGCTAATTTAGATGACCACCCAGCTGTCATCTCGATTGCGAATCCTGCTTCTGCCGCCGCTGCTCAGCATTTTTTTAAAAACCCTCTCACCGGCTTGGAGATTTCCCTTTTTTTAAAAACTCTAGCAAGCAACTTGAACTCATGCACCGGGGCTCTAACGTGTGTGTGCCGATTTCTCTTTGAAACCAGAAGTGTCCCGGGGGGGGGGGGGGGAGAGGGAGAAGAAAAGGGAAGCTGGCACACACAGCTTAAACCCCGGAGTTTGCTACAGGCTAAGGTCAGCGACGGAGAGAAGCTAAGGAAGACAGGTCAGCTACAGAGGGAAGCTTACAACTTTCTGCTTTTACTTGCTTCGGGCCTTCCTCGCTGCCAGGTCCTGCCTACTTTCTGTTTCCACGAAGGCAGGACCCAGCAACGAGGAAGGCCCGAAGCAAGCAAGAGCAGCAAGTTATAAGCTTCCCTCCGTCGCTGACCTATGGAAGATAGGTCAGCGATGGAGGGAAGCTTACAACTTGCTTTAGTCTGTAGCGACTCTGCCGACGAGTGTGTGAGATGGGAGGGATGGGAAAAGAAATGCTGCTGCTGCACCCAATTGGGGGGAGGGGAAGCGAAATGCTGCTGTTGCACCCAATGGGGGAAGGGAGAAGAGAAATTCTGCTACTGCACCCAATTGGGGGGGGGTAGAGAAATGCTGCACCCAATTGGGGGGGAAGTAGAAGAGAAATGTTCTGATGCTGCACCCATTTTTTTGGGGGGGTAGAGAGGGGGAAGAGAAATGTTGCTGCTGCACCCAATTGGGGAGAGAGAGGGGAGAAGGAAGACCAGGGAAGGGAGAGGAGAGGAAAGAGATGACAAGACCATGGGAGGGAAAGGAAAGGAGCTACCAGACCATGGAGGGGGAAGGGATGTCAGGGCATATGAGGAGAGGGGGAGGAGACAGATGACAGACCAGGTGAAAAGGAAGGAAGGAGTGAAAGGAAGGAGAAGAGATGCCAGATAATGGAGTTGGAGGAGGAGATAGAAGGAGAGGAGAGAGATGTCAGGGCATGGGGAGAGAGAAGGGAAGGAGATAGAGATGCCAGACCATGGGGTGGAGGGGGAAGGAAGGCAGGAAAGGAGAAGAGAGAGATGCCAGAGCATAGGGGAGGGGGGTAGAGACAAAAAAATGGAGAGGGGTTGAAGCTGAAACGAATCATGTACAAAGAAGAGAAAGGGCACAGGATATACAGTTTGTTGAAGGGACATAGAAAGAGGGAAGATACCATATGGAACAGAGAGAGAGTGGATAGTGGATGTAAGGGGCAGAGAGAGGGTGGACAGTAGATGGAAGGGGTAGAGCGAGAGAGAGCAGAGGCTGTGTGGAAGGGACAAAGTGAAAAACAGATGTATATAAGGGAGCGAGGACAAACGCTGAATAGAAAGAAAAGCGAAGAGAAGATGATTAAAGCAGAAATGACAAAAGATAGAAAAATTTTTTTGTTGCTTTACATAGAATCAAGTAGTATTGTAACTGTATTGATTAAAGTTTATAAATAAGAAATGGAAATAAGGCAATTTTTTGGGGACTAAACCCCTTTCCTCGGGTCAGGACAGGATACCATAACAGCAGTATACTGTACTGTCTTGAAGAAAGATTTGGCCTCTGAAAGCTAATTAAAAATGGATTTGTCCAATAAAATGGTATTTTCTTTTCTTATTACAGTGGTGCCTCGCATAACGGACGCCTCGCACAGCGAACGCTGCGCACAACGAACTTTATGTCTTGATCCGTACAACGAACTTCGTTTCACACAACGAAGTCGCCCGAGCTGCATCCTTCCGCGCAGGCACTGCTTAACTGCCCTCTCTCCGCCTGGCTCCCTCTTGCCCCCCCGACTCCCCGACACGATCGGGGCAAGAGGGAGCTCAAGCCCTCTTGCCCCCCGACTCCCCGACACGATCGGGGCAAAAGGGAGCCCAAGCCCTCTTGCCCCGCCGATTCCCCAACTCCCCGACAATATCGGGCCAGGAGGGAGCCCAAGTCCTCCTGGCCACGGCGACCCCCTAACCCCACCCTGCACTACATTACGGGCAGGAGGGATCCCAGGCCCTCCTGCCCTCGACGCAAACCCCCCTCCCCCAACGACCGCCCCCCCCAAGAACCTCCGACCGCCCTCCCAGCCGACCCGCGACCCCCCTGGCCGACCCCCACGACACCCCCAACCCCCTTCCCCGTACCTTTCTGTAGTTGGCCGGACAGACGGGAGCCAAACCCGCCTGTCCGGCAGGCAGCCATCGACGGAATGAGGCCGGATTGGCCCATCCGTCCCAAAGCTCCGCCTACTGGTGGGGCCTAAGGCGCCTGGGCCAATCAGAATAGGCCCGGGAGCCTTAGGTCCCTCCTGGGGGCGGGGCCTGAGGCACATGGGCCCAACCCGACCATGTGCCTCAGGCCCTGCCCCCAGGAGGGACCTAAGGCTCCCGGGCCTATTCTGATTGGCCCAGGCGCCTTAGGCCCCACCAGTAGGCGGAGCTTTGGGACGGATGGGCCAATCCGGCCTCATTCCGTCGATGGCTGCCTGCCGGACAGGCGGGTTTGGCTCCCGTCTGTCCGGCCAACTACAGAAAGGTACGGGGAAGGGGGATGGGGGTGTCGTGGGGGTCGGCCAGGGGGGTCGCGGGTCGGCTGGGAGGGCGGTCGGAGGTTCTTGGGGGGGGCGGTCGTTGGGGGGAGGGGGGTTTGCGTCGAGGGCAGGAGGGCCTGGGATCCCTCCTGCCCGTAATGTAGTGCAGGGTGGGGTTAGGGGGTCGCCGTGGCCAGGAGGACTTGGGCTCCCTCCTGGCCCGATATTGTCGGGGAGTTGGGGAATCGGCGGGGCAAGAGGGCTTGGGCTCCCTTTTGCCCCGATCGTGTCGGGGAGTCGGGGGGCAAGAGGGCTTGAGCTCCCTCTTGCCCCGATCGTGTCGGGGAGTCGGGGGGGGGCAAGAGGGCTTGAGCTCCCTCTTGCCCCGATCGTGTCGGGGAGTCGGGGGGGCAAGAGGGCTTGAGCTCCCTCTTGCCCCGATCGTGTCGGGGAGTCGGGGGGGGGGCAAGAGGGCTTGAGCTCCCTCTTGCCCCGATCGTGTCGGGGAGTCGGGGGGGCAAGAGGGCTTGAGCTCCCTCTTGCCCCGATCGTGTCGGGGAGTCGGGGGGCAAGAGGGCTTGAGCTCCCTCTTGCCCCGATCGTGTCGGGGGTGCCAGGGACCACACGGAGTCACCCACCGTACCACCCGATTCGGGTAAGCGCAGGTATCGGTGGGTGGCTTATTTGCGGGGGGGTGCCTTATTTTACATTTTTTTCTAAAAAGGGGGGGCTGTCTTATTTGATGGCCCTGCCTTATCGGGGAAACACGGTAGAAAAAAAAAAAAAAAATGAACAGTTAAGTCCCAGTTTTTGCCGCTGAGACTCTGCCCTCTCTCACTGTAAAATTAGACTCTACTTAGTCTGTCTTTAAATTTAAAAAATGTGTGTTGTTTTAAAAAACAATTATGTTTTTAGATGTATCTAAATAAAAATAATAACCAAAAATTTATCTTTTTTTATGTCATCTTAGCATATTTTATGCTGCAGAACGAATTATTTTTTTTTACATGTATTCTTATGGGAAAACGCGTTTCACATAACGAACGTTTCACATAACAAACTTGCTCCTGGAACCAATTAAGTTCGTTGTGTGAGGCACCACTGTATTTGTTTTATTTCTATTTGTTAATTTGTAAAGTGGTGATTGTTATGTAGCAGTTTTTTCAAATTTACATCTACTATCTTTATATTTTGCACAGTATTAGGGGACATGTGTCTCTGTTTCTGTGGTGTTGCATTGTATGCAGAGTCTGGTTTCTTGGTTCAGTTTAACTTTTGTCTACATATTTCTATTTTTTAGTTTGTGATTATTCCATATTGTGCGAGGGTATATCTGTGTTCTGTGTGTATAAAAAGGACATGGCTTTCTGTTAGCAGGATCAATTGACTCTGCAGGATCTGGCTTGTTTAGTTTTACAATGCGTGTGTTAGTGTTCTAGTGCTCACAGCAGTGTTTAAGATGCTGCCTTTTCCTAGGTGCACCCTTGTTGTGTGACTCATGGATTATTACTAAAAATATCTCTTTTATATAGAGAAGGAGATTGTTAAAAAATGATCAGCACTGGCTGTCATATATAGTATACTAAGTACGCCACTGGATTTAATGACCCTATTCTAACTTTACTTTTGACATAGGTGTTGTCCCCCGTCCCCTACACACACACTATAAAGAATTAAATTAAAGTTGTATTAACATCAAGCAGCTTTCAAATGACATTATAAGCAAATAAAAATAAAATATATTTAATACATTGCTAATTACCTGCATCTTTACCTAAACTGTTTTGCCCTAGCTCTCACTTAGATCTTTATCTGCTACTTTTTTATTTTGTTGTAGTGCAATCACACAGGTCTCCTTCAAGGCTCAGTAACACCTCTCCATAAATTATGTGGAAGAGGTCTGGAAGTGGGGATCACATCTATTTCATATCCTCAGTGAGACCTCAGGAAGGAACCTAGTGATCAAAACATTATTAGAGGTGCTGTAGAGCCATTTCTTGTATGACTGGATGAGCTATATTTATCTTTTTTTTTAGTTGTTTAAATTCATTCAGAAATAAATGACTAGATTGAACCTAATGACTTCATTAACACATTTCCCTTTTTTAAACCTCTATACCATTTGAAAGAGGGTGAATATCTAATTATTTACTTCTAGAATTGGATACTTCTTAAATTTAGTGAAAATATTGTGGGCACAAGTGTCAAACCTTAAAAAAGGAAGTCATAGTGAGCATTGTAAAATAATAATTAACTAATAAGAATAGTACACATTTAATTTTCCCCACCACCAAATTTCCCTGTCCCGCCCCACCTGGATACTTTTTCATGCCACCCGGCTGGAAAATATTTCTGGGGAGAACACGGGGGGTGTTGATCACCTTTTCCTGGAATGACATAATACATGTGGGAAAGTTCTAGAAAATAGATTCAAAGTATGAGGTAGCATTTTAAATTTAGACTTATTACTTAGAGCTCTCCAAGCTCATGTAATAGTTGATCACTACCTGTTTAATCTGTCTAAATTTCTGATTTCCACAAAGTCATTTGCAATGAAGTTAAAGTAGTTTATGTATAGGTCACCACCCTGATGAAATAGTGACTTGCTTTTCTTGCTACCTTTTTGTATTTTTCTTTTAAACTTCTTTATTTCCTTTCCTCTTTTGTGTCCTTTCTTGCAGCTTTAAACTCGATAGTCTAAATGGTAATGGTTGACCTGTATAAATTCTTTTAAATATAACCTTATATCGACCCCTTCCCCACCAAAACACCACCAGCAATAACAGAAACCCTAACCAACTTCGATACCATCTCTCATGAAGAACTTAGCGGAACTGAAGACACATTCCGGCCCTCAAACTCCATCTTGGACTCCTGCCCATTGCATCTCCTAATGTCAGCCAAATATTCCTTTATAAACTATCCTCCCATTCATCAACACCTTGCTACCAACAGGACAAGTGCCCGAAAGTTGGATATCAGCAATCATAAAGCTGATCCTAAAAAAAAAAAAAAAAAAATCATCCTTAGACCCAAACACACCAACCAACTTCAGGCCTGTCTCCAACCTGCCCTACATATGTAAGATATAGGAAAAGGCAGCACTAACCTAGCTACAAACATTCATCGACAAATGGGAGGCCCTTTCCACATTCCAGTCAGGCTTCAGAAAACACCACAGCATTGAAACTATCTTATTCGACATAATGACTGCTGGCAACTGCTGGATAAGGGAAATGACATCCTATTTGTCTTGCTTGACCTGAGTGCAGCTTTTGATACCATCGATCACTCTATCCTCCTCTCCTATCTAGCAGAAATCAGTATCTCTGATATCAGCACTACACTGGTTCCAATCCTTTCTGAGCCAAAGATCCCAAACTGATCTATCCAAACTGAAACAAATCAAATATGGAGTACCACAGGGGTTTCATATTATCCCCTCTTCTTTTCAATCTCTACATCAGACCAGTACTTGACATAGCCCAAATATACCAAATCAAAATCCACTCCTTTGCTGACAACGCTCAATTATACCTATCACTAGAAGCAAATCAGGACACCCAACCCTGAAGAACTGCTTATTCAAAATTAAACATTGAATGACTTTGAACAAACTTCAGCTGAACACCTCCAAGACTGAACTATACTATGGATTAGGAAAGAAAAATGCTCCTACACCCACCCTTCCCTAACCTGGGAATCAACTACCTTGATGTCAAAAGACAAAGTACAGAGCCTAGGAATTACTTTTAACTCAAACCTATCATTCTCCAAATACATCTCACGAGTAGTCTCTTCATCTTTCTACTACTCCAAAGATAAGAAACTACTTCACGGAACAAGACTTCACCCAACTACTCTATGCCTTTGTCCTTACATGCCTGGATTACTGCAACACTTTATTCAACGGTCTTACAGCAAAAACACCAGATGACTACAGTGGGTTCAAAATGCAGCAATAAGACTACTGAAAAACGTACAAGCCCATGACCTAGTCTTTCCAGCACTAATATTGGCCCACTGGCTGCCCATAACAAATGCTACATTTTCAAAGGCTTAGTGTTAGCATATACTGTATTTTTCGCTTCACAAGACGCATCTGACCATAAGACGCATCCTAGATTTAGAGGAGGAAAACAAGAAAAAAACATTCTGAACCAAATTCTCCCTGCCAAGTTCTGCACCCTGTCCCCCCCCTCTGGTGGTCTAGTGGTAGGCCGGGACAGGGCAGACAGGCCTAGTGGCTGGCAGGCAGGTAGGGATAGGGCAGGCAGGCCGCCTCCCCCTCCCAGACAGCCCTCCCAGGCAGACAGGCTTTCTCCCTCCCAGGCAGCCCCCCCCAGGCAGACATGCCTCCCCCCTCCAGGCAAGAAAGCAAGCAGGCCGTACCCCTCCCAGGCAGGCAGGCCCAGCCTCTCCCTGCTCCCTCCATATTTTTAATTTGGCAGGGCAGGCCCCGGCCTCCCTCCCCCTTACCTTTTTTTCCATTCTGGCGCACTCCCTTGCTGGACACGGCTGCCTGCCTTTTCTCCGCCGGTTTCAGCAAGCAGTGATGGCTGATGCGGCTCGAGTCCTCTTCTTTTCCCTTGCAGCAGAGCGGCGCACAGGGCTGCCTGCCCAATCTCGCGCTGTTTCCCATGAGAACTCAGTTCTCCCAGGAAGTGGCGCGAGATTGGACAGGCAGCTCTGTGCGCCGCTCTGCTGCAAGGGAAAAGAAGAGAACTCGAGTCGTGTCAGCCGTCGCATCTTGCGGGGACCAGGCAGACAGCCGTGTCTAGCAAGGGAGAGTGTCAGAATGAAAAAAAAGGTAACAGGGGTGGGGTGGAGTGGTTTTGGGGTTGGGTATTCCCTCCATAAGACGCACCTTTATTTCCACTCCCTTTTTGGGGGTGTAGAATGTGCGTCTTATGGAGCGAAAAATACAGTAAATCCCTCTACAACATGACACTCAAATATTTTTCAAACAAACTTCCTCTCTACACCCCAAAGAGAACATGATGCTCCCAAGATGAAATGTGCCTACATACATCATCAGGACACACCAGACAGCCTGGAAAATGATCCTTTTCCAATTTCTTACCAAACCTCTGAACAGCCTACCTTCTCATATCAGAGCCCTTAAATGTTCCTTTTTTTTTTTTTTTTAATTAATTTTATAAATTGTATAAATTGTATTTCTGCCTTTTACCTACTTGTTCCAGTCTGTATTAATAGAACATAATGATTAGTTTGTATAATTTTGTCTCATTTGTATTTGTCATCCCTGGATTTTATTGTACATTACAATTATGTAATACGCATTGAAATATTGGATATTGCGTAAAATCAAAATTTAATAAACTTGAAACTTGAAACTTCTTAACTTAACCAGCATCAGTAAGTAATCATATATGAAGATATATTGCAACACACTATGTAAACCCTATATTGTAACACTGTGAATGTAAACTGTAACTCATTCTGAGCTTTTTGGGGAGGACAGGATATAATTCTAAATAAATAAATGTAAAATATAAAAATGAATGTTTGAAATAAAAGTTCAAGAAATTGGTTAAAATATATGGTAGTTTTAAGTTACTCGATAAAGGAATTAATGTTAAACTTGTGTCCATAGATTTTTTTTTTCCTTCTTCTTAATAGCAAGCATATTCTGCATTCTCCGAGGTCCAGCAGAATAGATGGGTGGTGTCATTCAGTGGAGCCTGTGCAGTTAACGCTTCTACAGCACTTTTCAAGAACTTTTGGGAATGTCTTGCTGAGCATATGAACCTGTTCCTGCTGCTGTTGTGCAGAACCCTTTTTCCTTCTTTTTTTCATGGAGCCAAACAGACATCTTTTGCAGAGTAATTCTCCTCAGTCTCCATTTTGTGGCAAATCTTGGGTGGGGTTTTTTTTTTCCTCCAGTAGATTTGCTCGCCTTTAAAAGTTTGCTTCTTTTATTGGCAGCTCAATGGACTGTTTTTTAGGTCGTAGACCATCTGGCTATGTACATTTTTACTTTGATGTATTGTTTGATTCTAAAGTTGCTATTTTTAAGAAGATCCCAGTAGCTTCAAGAGGTATTACTTGTACAACAGACTCGCATCCATTACAAATACTCTTAATTGGTGCCTGCAATGCCTGGGACCCAACATCATAATCTCGCTCATTTTTATTCTGTGTTCCCAGATGTCCAAGAGGGCTTCAAGATAGAGAAAAGGAGGAAAAGGTTTTTGGTCCAAATAGGAGAGGTCCAGAGATGTCTGCATTGGAAGCATTGATTTCTAAGGGTCCTAGAGCTGCATCATCTGCTGGAGACGCATCGACCTAGTGCTTCTAGATTTCCTTTGACAATGAGCATCGAAAGAGGCTTGGTCATCCTGCAATTCCCTCCTGATGAAAAAGAAAATGATTCATCCTTGTCTTTATTGGTGCCAAGACTGTAATGCTGTGTTATCTGACAGAGGTTTGAACAAGTAGACAATGCTACTTGTTGAAGCAGTGTACTGAGAGCACTAAGACTGGTTATATCAGCCATACTGGCGTCAGTTTGTACTGTACTGGGAGAGGAAGCTGCACCGAAGCACATGGGATTCCTTGGTATTGGACATCCCTGGCCAATACGTGAATATGTAGTCTGAGACAGGCAAATGCTCAAACAACTTCTTTGGAATATTTTTATGACTCTGAGCACTCATGGGACTATTAAGAAGAGCCAGAATTTGTCTTGGAGGAAGCGTCCCCAAGCCTTCCATCCGATCCCTTTTCATCTCATGAGAGGCATAAATCCTTATCTGGGGAATTCTCGCTTGCTCATTTATTTTGTTGGACATAGAAGAGCTTCCCAGGGCAGGGCAGAACTGTTGGATATTGTAGAATTCCTTGACCTACCCAGGGATGCAGTGACAGCACCCATTCACAGAATCCTGAAGGAAGTTCAAATGAAAACGTGTAAAACCCTCCTCTGCATTTCTTCTATCAATAAGGTTGACTCTCTGTATGGAGTTCAAAATGCTTCTGGATTTGAGAAACAGCAGCTTCCTCCACTGCTCCATGATGGTCATATCTACTCTGAAAAGAACCTGGATTTGAAGCTGCTTTCAAATCCTAACTCCAACCCACTTGCAATGCACCCATATTTAATCACCTATCCTATCTGCCTTGTTACACCCTTTGTAATTCCCAGCTGAGCAATGTGTATTGAGTCATCCTTTTTGTCCTGTCTGTCATAATTAGATTACAAGCTCTTTCGAGCAGGGACTGTCTCTTTCATGTTTAATGTACAGCACTGTGTGTGTCTGGTAATGCTGTAGAAATAAGTAGTTAGTAAGGTTGGAAAAGGATTTGAGGTTCTTTTGCTATTCCAGAAGTATTTTAATATGAATAAATGCGATTCACATTTTTGATGTGTAAGCTTAAAAAAATGTGGTATAATGTGTGATTACAATATAGTGCAAGATTTTATAAAGTTGTGATAAATTTTGTTTCATTAGAAAGGAAAGGTTCCACTTAGCATTTGTTTACAGAGTTGTTTCTAGTCCTTCATGTTTGATATGTGGGGCTAAGTTTAGGGACAAAAGAGTCAGAAAGAAAAAAAAAAAAGAACGAATTGCTAACATACTTTATTTGCATACATAAAATTGCTGTGTCTATAGAGTTGTTAATTTCTATTCATCGCCTCAAATATTAAGGTTTATTAACCTTGCTAATTTCAGATGCCAAAGTCTCCTCCTCTTACCACACCTCAGTCATCACATAGACAATCTCCTCTCTTGGAACTTCAATCATTTATGGAGTCTGGTAATATTTTTAACATTCTTTTTAAATAAATGAACATTAAAGTTGATTTAGTGTTGTCTCCTTAAGAAATCACTGCTTACAGAGCATATCTAGTATTTAATGTATTTTTATAAACTAATTAAAGGGAAGTGCTGCAGTCCGATCTGAAGTATAATTGAGTAATACCTATAATTTTGCTAAATGTTATAAAGTGAGCATATCAGGGGCTTCTGTATCAGTATTACAATACAGAGTTAAGACCGGCATAATTATGGCATAATCAATCATCCTGCTTATCTTACCAGCATATCGATCATCCTACTTATGTGCATATGTTCATACTACAGAATGACAAGGGGGCAAATTTTTCACCGTCCCCGCGGGAACTCATTTTCTCATCCCGTCCCGGAGAGTTCTTTTTCTCCCCCTGCCCCATTCCTGAAAGCTCCATCCTCATCTGCACAAGTCTCAAACTCTTTAAAATCATAAGTGTTCGAGGCTTGTGCAGTTAAGGCAGAGCTTACAGGAATGGGACAGCAACAAAACTCGTGGGGACAGGATGGGAAAACTTAGTTCCTGCAGGGACAGGGAGAAATTTGTCCCCGTGTCATTCTCTAGTTCGTACCAAATCAGTCATCCTACACATCTACATTACATTACATTAGTGATTTTTATTCCGCCATTACCTTGCAGTTCAAGGCGGATTACAGAAGAGGATTTTTGGACCTATCCAGAGGTGTTACAGAGTGGAGCAGGTTGCTTCAGAGGATTGAAATGTTTCATACGGTGTTAGTCTTCATGGATTTCTTGAATAGTAGGGTGTTTATTTCTTTTCTGAAAGTTTTGTAGTCTGGGGTCACGATTAGTAGATTGGAGAGTTGGTGGTCTAGTTTTGCTGCCTGTGTGGCTAGAAGGCCATTGTACAGTTCCTTTGGAGTTACATGTCCCTCCGTCAACTAAAAGATCTTTCATCAGTAGTTTCTCAAACATACCTGTCTTTCTTGATCTTTGTAAGATATTACAGTTGCAACATTCTCAAAAATTTGTAAAAAAGTTTTTCCGAAGCTCTTTTCATAGCGTCTTACGCCACTTACGGACTGGTTTTACCGGAAGAATCAACCTTCACCAAAGATCGTAGGCAAATCCCACTACACATCAACAGAGTTTTAAAAGGACAACGGGCTCTTCTACCGGAAGTTCTACCCCGGAAGTAGTATACTTTAACCTATCTAAACATAAACGTTATAAGCACTTATTTCATTTTTATTTTTATTTATTTTGGGACTGAAAAAGATTTTTGTTCAGCCAGAAGGTCATTTTCTAAAATTACACACAGGCATTCGTAGGGGTGGAGTTTGCTCTTATTTTATAAATATGTACATGGACGTGTAAAATAAGTTGACAGATTTGTGGAAGCCCATGAGCAGGTGTAAAATGTAGAACCGTTCCTGTGCAAAACTGGTAAAACTTGAATGCATTCCTACTGCCAAAGTTAGGCAAAATTACCTCGTTTATCAAAGATTGATTAGGTTATCAATCTAACAGCACTAATGTCATTAATGAATACTTCTTAGAAGCATAACTTCATTTTTCCTAAAAAGCAAAGGAGATCCTAAAAATTTCTGGGAAGCAATCCATGAGAAAACCTTACTACATTTAAGTGAAAAACATTCTCCAGACAGTGTGTACATTAGATCCTTGACACATTTGCATGTTTTTATTGAAGCTTGCTTTAATGGAATTCTCTCAGTATCTGGTCTGAGTACTCCTCTATAAAGAACGTTTGAGTTCAGACCTGGTCTCTTCATCCATTGGCTTTGTCTAGAGTTTTGACACACAAAACACACCTACAAAAACTCAGCTGTTTTCACTGGACTTAAGTGGAGTTCTTTCTCAACGCATGAAGCTATTCTTGAGTTTGATTCAATAATGCTAAAATACTTGACATGGAAAGGATCTTTCCTAATAGCAGTGTCAGCCTTCCACACCAAACAGTGTATAGTTGTTCTTGCTTTCTGTTCTAAACCTGCATGCTGTGAATTGTGAAATGTTAGTTTACTATAAAGAGAGCGTAGCCACGTTATCAAGCAGCTCAGGTTTTTATATTTGATCTTAGTAGACAATGAACAGTAGTAGTTAAATAAAACTTTTCAGAGAGGCTAATGGACTGCATGTGTCCCGCTTCTGTGGCATAGCATGACTGCAGAAAGTCAGAGTAGTGCCATCATCCTTTGCCCGTTCATCCCACTCTGTACTGAAGAAACAGAGCAATGTGTGTTGATGAGGGTATGTATTCAGCAGTTCTACAAGTAGTCCTCCCCTCCCCTCCCCCAGATTGAACGGTATAGCTGTCATCTTAAGAGGCCAAAAACTAAATTATGACAGGTTTAAGATTCCCTGTTTCTGTTGCTGATTCATTTTGCTTTTCAACAGAGGGAGTGGAATTGTATACCTGTGTTTAGGGGAGGGGGGCCAGGATGAAGCAGTCACGTAAATCCACCGTCCAACTACTGCAGAGCTTAGGAGTCAGATTCCTAAGATGAAGGGATCCTGAGATAGCACTGACAACTAGCTGTGTTTAACACTATTGGATGGTCACACACACATGTTTAATTTAACCTGCTGTCTATGTTGAAATCCTATAACAGGTAAGCAACTTTGTTTTTGTCCTTTAGATTAGAGGTTCTTAACTCAGTCCTTGGGCCACATCCACCCAGTCAGGTTTTCAGGATACCCCCAGTAAATATGTATAAGTGGAAGCAGTGCATTCAGATTTATTAGGTGCCATCGACTCGTATTTGAGTCCTAGCGACTTGATAAAAATCATTAAGTTTTTGTGGCAGAATACAGAAGTAGATTGCCAGGCCTTTCTTCTGCACAGTTTAAATTTGATGTTATCACTTGTTGCATCAAACGCAATCTTCTGCCTCCAATACTGCCCTTCTGCTGCTAACCAGATGGGTGGTATATTATTAGTCTGACATCTCCGCTGAAACCTGCCAGTAGTGAAACTACCAACAGCATAGTTTTCAACTTCTCAGATGCACGCAAGCCCCAGTGGCATGCAGATTTACCTCATGCATATTCATTGTGGAAGTCTTGAACACTAGATTGGCTGAGGCCTTGGTTGAAACCCCCTGCTCTAAATGATTGATAAATATAGTAGTAAAGAGTGGTCCTAGCACCAATTTCTGTGGAACCTACTTGTCACCTTATATACTCTATACAAAATTTACTCAGTCCAAAAGCTGCTACCTATTTTTCTCAAAACTGTTCCTGATTTGGTGACTTTTAGAAAAGTGCTCAATTAGTCCAAATCTGAGGCTGAAATTTTGAAGGATTATGTAGCTGATATCCCTCTATCTTGTGGTATAAATAAGTACGTTTTCACTCAGTGGGTCACATCTAAAAATCAGTTTTCATGTGGTACTGTATCTAGTGGAATTCAAATGCTGTATTCAAGTTTCCCAAATCAAAGTTGTAACCAAAATTCTTGCCTTTCTCTCACCCCCAAACCACCATCAAATAAGGTTATTTGAGTGGGGAAAGTATGGTGCAGTGGTTAAAGCTACAGAATCAGCACCCTGAGGTGGTGGGTTCAAACCCATTCTGCTCCTTGTGACCCTAGGCAAGTCACTTAATGCCCCCATTGCCCCAGGTACATTAAATAGATTGTGAGCCCGCTGGGACAGACAGAGAAAAATGTTTGAGTAACTGAATAAATTCCCTTGGGAGAACGGTATAGAAAATTGAATAATTAAATAAAATAGACCTATTGCTTATTTGCAACTGCAGCAATCACAATTTTATATTATCTTCTAATATTTTCTTTACAAGTGACATTAGACTCCCCTGGTCTGACCACTTCCTAGGGGCTTTCTGTCTCCCCATCTTTATGTCGCACTTTGGGGCTCCACCCCGTACTTCCAACCCCATTACCTTCCGCAAAAAAATCACAAGCGACCTGTTCTGGTCTAAATTTCTCAATCTATTCTCCTCTGCCCCTAAGCCTGCAGATTCAGGTACTAATTGGCATAACTGGGTCGCTCTCTCCAAATCCACCTATCTTTCCCTCACCCCCCTTTCCACTAAATCCATCTCCTATTCCCACAAGGCCCCTTGGTTCCTCCCATATCACAGAGAGCTAAAACAGAAATGTCGAGCTCTGGAGCGCATATGGAAAAAAATCAAAATGTCCTATAGACAGACAGTCCTGGAGAGTCAATATTAAGCTGTACAATACAGCACTAAAAAAAGCAAGAAAGAACTATGGTGACAAAATCTCCAGGTCCAACAATCAAAGCAGTACTCTATTCAACATCTGGCGCTCCCTAACCTCCAAAAGAGACCCCACCTTGCTCCCCTCCTCTCCCTCAGCCAATGTTCTAGCAAAATTCTTCAACGATAAGGTTTCTTCCTTGAGATGCTCTTTCCCTCCTTCAGTCTCTTACAACTCCCTAGTGCCCACCGATTCCACTCCCACCCTAATGGTCTCCAACCCTATCCCAGCTGACAGATCCTGGACCACCTTTGAGCGCGTATCTGAATCCCTGGTCCTCAATCTCTGCCTCAAACTGAAATCCTGTAATTGCTCCTTGGACCCATTCCCCTCCTACCTATTCGAGAACATTCCTGCTCAGGCTATTTCTTCTATCACCATTCTCATGAACTCCGCCCTTCAGTGGGGCCATTTCTCCCCAGAAATGAGTCATATCGCCTTGACCCCACTACTGAAAAAATCTGACCTTGACCCTTCCATACCATCCAGCTATCGCCCAATTGCAAATATCCCTCTCCTAACCAAGATGCTAGAGTCCATCATTTCTTCCCAACTCTCATCATACTTGGAGAGATTCTCTATTCTTTTACCCTATCAATATGGCTTTCGTCCTAACTTCAGCACCGAATCCCTACTGTCTTCCCTGATTTCAAGGGTTCAACAACTTCACTCTCGAAACAAGTTCGCCGTCCTCCTACAATTTGACCTTTCCGCTGCTTTCGACGTTGTTCACCATGATATTCTTGTTTACAAGTTTCAAGTTTCAAGTTTCAAGTTTAATATTTATTTGTTTAATCGCCTTTTCAATATTCAAGGCGATTTACATATTAATAAAGTTACACAATAAAATAGTTAAAAACTGACAAGACTAGACAATTACTGTACGAACTGGGAACAAAAGGAAGGACGGGAAAGAAGTTACAATGTAATTAAGCAAGGTGGGGAACCAATTAAGGAAAACACGAAAAGGATGGGATAAAAATAGTTGAATATATGAAGACAAGAGAAATAGAAGTAAGTGAAATTGAATAATGTTAAAAAGAAAACTATAAATCAGATGACAAATGCGTCGTTAAATAAAAAAGTTTTCAGTTTAATTTTAAATTTGTCTAAATTAAGTTCCTCACGTAAATAGATGGGAAGAGAATTCCAAGTTTGGGGGGCCGTTACTGAGATAGGTATCAACTCCAGAGTCCTAGGTTGGTTCTCTAAATTCCTCCGCTCTCGTTCTTACATTGTTAACATGAATGGCACCTCATCCTCCCCCTGGAAACCGAATTGTGGAGTCCCGCAAGGCTCTCCACTATCCCCTATCCTTTTCAACATCTATATGTCCTCCCTAAAACTCCTCCACCTATCCCCCCTGGAAACAATTTACACTTATGCAGACGACATCCTCGTCCTCCTCGAGACCGATTCGAACCTCACCGACCTGTCTAAGAACATATCCTCTTGTATAATGAACCTACTATCCTGGGTCCACACTGTGCAAATGAAATTGAATGAGTCCAAAACAAGACTTCTTTGGCTCGGTCCAAAACTAGATCACCTACCCACCTCCATCCCACTACCCTCTGGCTCCTCTCTGCAGCTTGAGTTCTCGAGCAATGTCTTGGGCATCATCATTGATTCCACATTGTCCTTCAATGACCACCTCCAATCCTTGGTAAAAAAAATGCTTTTTCAGCCTTCACATGCTGAGGAAAGTTAGATCCTGCTTCCATCAAAAACATTTTACCCTCCTTGTCCAATCCATCATCCTCTCCAGATTGGACTATTGCAACTCTATCTATTTAAGCCTAACTAAGAAAAACCTCCACAGACTCCAACGGATTCAGAATGCCGCGGACAAGCTCATCTTCGCTAAAAGTAAATTTGACCATGTCTCCCCGCTCCTGGCCAAGCTCCACTGGCTTCCGATAATCGGCAGGGTCCACTATAAATGCACCTGTTTAACTTTCAAAATCTTATATGGTATCCTCCCTCCCTTTATCCTTCTTTCTTGGAATTCCTCAAACCCTAATACCACCAGATCCTCCCACAAATTAAAACTATCCTTCCCCTCGCTAAAAGGCATTTCCCACACAGGAAAGCTAGGGACCTCCCTTCACTTCAAAATCACTGAGCTCTGGAACAACCTTACCTCCCCTCTTCGGAACTTGAGCTCTCTCCAAGTTTTCCGCAAACATCTGAAAACCTGGCTTTTCTCAAAAAATGTAAGTCTCCCTCCAACTTAGGAATCAAGGAAACTCTTATATCTTGGCATCCCAAGCCCTCTAAATTTTCTTCACACTTCTACCTCTAACCCTCTATTGTAGTTCCTTCCTATTTCTCCTACTGTAAACCGCATCGAGCTCTACGAACGTGGAGATGATGCGGTATACAAACCTAAGGATTAGATTAGATTAGATTAGACTCATAGGCTATAGTTGTCTAGTTCTTACTTGGATCCCTTTTTGAATATATGCCGTGCATGTGCCCTTTGCTGATGTTGAAGAACCTGTTAGTTGTGACCTAAGAGAACCGTTTCATGCTTTTCCTGCTGTATTCTTGAATGAACTTAAATCAAGTTTCCATTGGCACTGTCATTTGGTTGTTGTTTTTTAATCTTGGGCTTTGCAGACTTTAATCCAGGGAATATCACGGACATTCAGTCAGCACTTGTTTAAGCATATCTACAGCTTTCTCTCTCACTGAGTGGCTATGCTTAAACAGAGTTGATTGAAAGTCCATGATATTTCCTTGTGGAGCAGTTGGATGATGCAAAATGCTGGCCAATATCAGAAAAGCATCTATAGCTTTAAGAGTTGTTTACGATAGCTGTGGGGGGTCATCTGGATAGATCTGGGAACCAATATCTACTTTGAGCACTGAAGAACATGTTAAGTAAAGTATAATAGGTCAGCAGTGACAGGTGTTCAACCTGGCCTGCAAAATTCTTTTTTTTTTAAATTTATGCTTTTGAATACATTTACAATTTTTGCTTTTGAATACATTTACAATTTTTTTTAAAATTTATGCTTTTGAATGCATTTACAATATCCAATAATTCAAGGAAAAAAAGAAAAATCTCTCAAAACAATTCATAATCATTCATTCATACACAATTCTTTTTAAGCCCACATTATGAGGAAACATGTAAACAAACAAGTTTAAAGGAAAAGATTAAGGACAGAAATTTTCAGTTCGTCCTTGAATCATTCCTTACTAATAGGGATTCTAATTTCTCCTCTTATTCTCTACAGATGAAACAAAATCATTTCTGTTCTTTTGCTACTAAAAATTGCTGTAATGGTATGGGGTCCCAAAAAACATACTCAATATCTTGCAACTTAACCAAACATTTACAAGGAAATTTCAGGTAAAAAGATGCCTCTAGAGCCAAAACTCTAGCTTTTAACTTCAAAAATTATTTTCTTCTCAATTGAGTTGTTCTAGAGACATCCGGAAAAATCTTAACCAAATCTCCACAAAATTTCATTAACCTATTTTTAAAGTAAAGTTTCATTAATAACATCTTATCGGCCTGCAAAATTTTAAAGCCAAAATCCTTCTGCTGCATTTTAAGAACACAAGAATAACCTTACTGGGTTAGACCAATGGTTCATCTAGCCCAGTATCCCGTCTTCATGGAGGCCAATCCAAGTCACAAGTACCTGGCAAAACCCCCAAAATAGTATCAACATTCCATGCCACCGATCCAGGGCAAGCAGTGGTTTTCCTCTTGTCTGTCTCAGCAACAGACTTTGGACCTTTCCTCCAGGAACTTGTCCAAACCTTTTTTTAAACCAGCTACATTAACTGCTCTCACCACATCCTCTGGCAACACATTCCAAAGTTTAACAATTCTCTGAGTGAAAAAATATTTCCTCCTATTGGCTTTAAAAGTATTAATCTGTAACTTTGAGTGTCCCCTAGTCTTTCTAGCATATTGTTTATTCTACTGTAGTTGGAATGGTGATAATTTATTTCTGTTAATAATGAATGTCTGAATATTCATATCTCTGCAAATTTCCTTCATAGAAATCCAGTATTGTCATGCTTTCACCAATTAGAATTTCATTGTGTGATTGTTAATATGATTTGACATTTAGAATCTGAAGAAGAATTTTATGATGCTCCAAGCAGTCCTGTGGAGGAAAAAACATTCTTTGATATGTCTGGTCGTTCTCTGAGCAGATCTAACAGTGTCAGAAGAAAAAAGTTGAAGAAGCAGGAATCTCTGAGGAATATGACTGAATTTCAAATGAGATTTGAGATTCCTGACGTAAGCACAGTTCATATTCAGATCATTGGAAGTGTGTGTTTTGCTATAGAAATGTGAATCTCTGTTTTATGAAGGTAAAGGGCTAAATATTTTGATCTAGTTGTGGTATATTAACCAGCTTCCCCTCGCACCATCTCCCAGTACAATCTCTGTCATGGTGCTTTTTCATGTCAATTTGTTGATCAACTGTCTACTATAACACATTGTAGAGGGGTTTTGTGATGTGTGCATATGTCAGGGCTGCCCAAGTCTAGTCCTCGAGATCTACTGGCAGGCCAGGTTTTCTGGATATCCGCAATGAATATGCATGAGAGAGATTTGCCTGCATTGCATTCTTGGTATGCAAATCTCTCTCATGCATGTTCATTGTGGATATCCTGAAAACCTGGCCTGCCAGTAGATCTTGAGGACCGGACTTGGGCAGCCCTGGTATATGTTGTCTGGATTGAGATTGATAAAATTCATTTGCATGCTCTGCCAAGATTTGAGATCAGTTGCATCTATCATTTAGTCTAGATATTCATACTATTTAAATAATTAGTTTCTTAGAGGAATTAACTATTGTTATAACCATTGTACTACAGGACAGTGGTATTTATGAATGTACCCAAGCTCCTAAGAGGGAAGGTCTATGGATGTCAGTATGTGTACAAGACAATAGGGCCTGTCTTAGAAGGTTGGATAGCTAAGTTCAAGGTTGCAGATCAAGCAGGGGGTCTGCCTTGCTAAGAACAGGGTTCAGCGGTGGTCTGGGAGGGAAAAACTGGGGCTTTCCCCCATCTCATTTTAAAAGCTGCTCTATCTCCTTTTTAAACGTTAGCGCCAGCAGCCTGGTTCCATCCCAGTTAAGGTGGTGTCCATCCTTTCAGAATAAGCTCTCCCTTTCCCAGAAGGTTGCAGAGTTCCTAACAAATCTAAATCCCTCATCCTTGCACCATCGTCTCAACCATGCATTGAGACTTTGGAGCTCTTCCTGCCTCTTGGGTCCTGCACGTCTAACTAGAAGCATTTCTGAAAATGCTACCCTGGAAGATCTGGATTTCAGCATTCTACCTAAAGAGCATAAATATTGGCTTTCAGAACCTCCCTCCCACATATTCCTATGTCATTGGACCCACATATACCAAGACAGCCAAATCCTCCCCTGCACTATCTAAAATCCTATTTAAGTGACGCATGAGGTCCACCACCTTTGCACCAGGCAGGCAGGTGACCAGGCGATCCTCATGCCCACCAACTACCCAGCTATCTACATCCCTAATGATCGAATTACCAACTACAACAGATGTCCTTCAGCAGCAAGTTGTGAGCCAAGCCACGATTTGATGCAGTAAGCAATGCTGTCCTTATACTGTGGCAGTTTATTTTTGGTTTTCATATGTTAACTGTATTGATGCAGTAAGAGTTATAGCACAGAAAAATCAAAAGTAAAAAGAGAATGCAGTGTGCGTGCAAAATGCATGAGAATTTTTAATTTTCCCCAATATATGGAAGAAGAAAAAAAAAAGGTTAAATTTTGGCAAAGCGTATTCGGTAAAAATCCTCAATGTGTTTAGATAATAATAATAATAATAATAACTTTATTTTTTTATACCGCAATACCACAAAACAGTTCAGAGCGGTTTACAGGATAAGAGACTGTACATTTACAGCGAAGTTACAGCTTAGTTATAGCGAAGTTACATCGAGGTTACAGCATATCGAAAAACAGTTCAGAGCGATTTAAACAATGTAGGTGCAGAGAATTGGTTAACAATTATATGGTATAAACCAGTGACAATTACAAAAAGATCCAATAATTGTTGCATGGGGAGAGGGGAAGGGTAGGGAGGGAGGCAAGGGATTATTAGTTTGGTCGGGGGGATGGGGGTTAGAGGAATTTATCAAAGAGGTATGTTTTTAGAGATTTCCTGAAGGATTGATAAGTTGGGGCAATAGAGATGAGAGTGGACAGGCAGTCATTCCATTTGCCAGCTTGGAAAGAGAGGGTTTTGTCGAAGAATCTTTTGTGGATGCATCCTTTTGGGGAGGGGTAGGCAAACAGGTGTGCATTGCGTGTACGGTTAGAGCCTGGGAAGGTGAAGTGGCGTGAAAGATATATCGGGGCTGAGCCAGTTAGGGTTTTGAAGCAGAGGCAGGCGAATTTGAAGATGATCCTTGCTTCGAACGGTAGCCAGTGAAGTTTCCTGTAGAAAGGGCTGATGTGGTCTGATTTTTTGAGCCCGTAGATGAGGCGGACTGCGGTATTCTGAATAAGTCGTAGTCGTTTAATGGTTTTCTTGTAGGAGCCCAGATATATGATATTGCAGTAATCCAGGGAGTTTAGAATTAGGGATTGGACCAGCAATCTGAAGGTGGGAAAATCAAAGTAATGTTTGATGGAGCGGAGTTTCCACAGGGTGGAAAAACATTTTTTGACCTGGGTGTTAGTGTGTTCTTCTAAAGTGAGGCATCGGTCCAAGATGACTCCGAGGATTTTTATAGTAGAGTTGATTGGATATGTTAAGCCATTAAGATGCAGGGTGGTGGATGTTAGTTTGTGGTTGGGACTTGCAAGGAAGAACTTGGTTTTTTCTGGGTTTAGTTTCAGTTTGAAGCGAGTGGTCCAGTTTTCTACCATGGTGAGGACAGTTGAGATGAATTGTTCTGTCTCATGTGACAGTGAGGTGATGGGTATGATGATTGTAATGTCATCCGCGTAGATATAGGATTTCAGGTTACGGTTCGATAACATGTGTCCCAGTGATGCCATGTAGATATTGAATAGTGACGGGGATAGGGGGGAGCCCTGGGGGACTCCGCAGGGGTTGCTCCATGTGTGGGAGAAGGTTCCGTCATTATGGACTTGGTAGGTTCGGTTTTTTAGGAAGCCTGTGAGCCAGGTTAGTACTTGTCCAGCGATGCCTATGGAGTCGAGGCAGTTAATCAGAATGTCATGGTCTACTAGGTCGAAGGCACTGCTGAGGTCGAACTGTAGTAGCAGTGCGCTGTTTCCCAGTGAGAATAGTTGGAGGAGGTGATTGGTTAGTGAGGCTAGAACGGTTTCCGTACTGTAATTGGTGCGGAATCCAGACTGGGATTCGTGGAGGATGTTAAATTTCTCTAGGTATGATGTGAGGTAGTGATTGACCAGTCCTTCCATGATTTTTTGGAAGAGAGGAATATTGGCGATGGGTCTGTAGTTGGAGATTACGGAGGGAGATTCTTTGGGGTTTTTAATTATTGGAGATACGAGGATGTGTCCAAGTTCCAGTGGGAAGTGGCCGGTTGTCATGCACAAGGTTATCCAGTTGAAGAGTTCCGCTTTGAAGGGGAGGGGGGCAGTTTTCATGATGGTTGGAGGGCAGTTATCTAGTAGGCAGTTGGATTTGGAATATTTTGAGTATAGCTTGAGAAATAGGTTCCAGTCTGGGTTATTGAAGTGAGACCAGGTCATGTCTGCTGGTGAGCCATCCTTTTCTGGAGAGGGTGGTTGGATATATGGGTAAGTGCTAGTTGTTGTGAGCGTTGTTTTCAAGTTGAGAATTTTGTTGGCGAAGTAGTCAGCTAGGCTTGTTGGGGAGGGTGGTAGATCAGTGGGGGAGCTTTTATGTGGGACGGTGTCAATTAAGGAGTTAACTATTCTGAAGAGTTTATTAGTGTTTAGGGATGGGGTGTTGATAAGTTGGGAGTAGTGCTTGTGTCGTTTTTCTTTAATCATTTTTTTGTATTCTGTGACTTTAATTCGCCATGAGTGTCTATCTGTGTTTGTGCCTGTTTTGCACCAGGTTCTTTCCAGTTTGCGTACTTCACGTTTGAGGGCAAGAAGATCTGCATCGAACCATTTAGCGGAGGAGCGGTGTTTTTTCTTGTAAAGTTTCAGTGGAGCAATGTCGTTTAGGGTCTTATTGCTGAAATTGTTCCAGTCTGAGATGAAGTTAGGGTCAGGATCTGGGATGGATGTTGGGTTGTAGTGGGACCAGAATTCTTCTGGGTTAAGTTGGCCTCTAGACCATTTTGTTTTTTCTTTATGGGTGGTTTTTGGTTGTTTTTTGGTTTGTTTTATTAGCCAGTGTAATTTGAAATTGCAACGGAGGTGATCAGACCAGGGGGTGGTGGACCAGTTTTCTTCTTTAAGGTTGATGCTGGGGGTTGATGTGGTATTGGGGAGGAAGGAGATCAGATCTAGGTGATGGCCTTTGTCATGGGTTTTTGTAGGGGGTGGTTTAGAGAAACCTAGGGATGTTAGGAAGGAGAGGAGATCGGCCACGTTGGAATTCTCTTCCTGTTCAAGGTGTAGATTGACGTCCCCTGCAAGAAGATTGTGGGTGCCCGCGACGGAATTTGTGAGGAGGTATTCATAGAAATCTTCTTTGGCTTGGTTCCATTTGCTGGGGGGGGAGTAAAATAGTGTAATAGTTAGATTGTCTTTGCAGTCGGCTTTGGAGATTTTGCAGGAGAGTATTTCCAGAGCGTTGGTCAGTTTAGAATCGAGGATTTGGAACTGGAAGTGGTCGCGGAGGATTATTGCTAGGCCGCCACCTCTTCTAAAGTTTCTTGATAATGGAATGATTTTGTAGTTTGGAGGGAGTAGGTCTCTGATGATGGGGTCATGGTCGGAAATTAGCCATGTTTCGGTGAGGAGTAGGATATCGAGGTGGGTTTCTTCTAGCCAATCTTTGATCAGTTGGGCTTTGTTTCTAGCTGAGCGAATGTTCAGATAGGCACCCAAAATTGTTTGGTGTTCCGAGGGAGTGATGGGCTGAGTACTTGGTAGATTTTTTAGGAGTCTGTTTCTTTTTTGTGTTGGTCTGGAGGAGTGTCGGGTGGAGTTGATTACGGTGATCGTGAATGGGCCTGATTCCTTGTAGTCATGGAGGATATTGGAGGGGGGAAGTGGTCTAATTGGTTTGATGGCTCTGTTCCAAGTAAGGTAGGTGGGGATGGGTTCAAATGCTAAGGTTCTGGTGATCCAATTTCTTGTGCTGAGTAGATAGAGGAGGAGGAGAGTAAGCAGTTTTCCTGTGAAATTAGGCATGTTGGGCCTTGCAGAAGTTTGATAGAGAGTGATGAAGGGTTGAGTAGGGGTTGGAGGGAGAGATTGATGGGGCTGGGGTGAATTGAGGTAGATGTAAAGGTGATTCTGCAGTAGTTGGTAGGAGAGTATCAGAGGTTGATGGGTCTAGCTGGTGGAGTATGCAGTTGGGGTATGCGGTTGGGAAACTGAAGTCATGCAGGGGGGAAGAGTGATTGTTCAAGTGTGCAGATAGGTGAGGAAGTAGTCATGCACATACTTAGCTGCTAGGCCAGTCTGGAATATCCCGGTCAGGTTGGACAATTTGGAAGCAGTCGTCGGCACGAGGCTGGCTGATCCGGTTTTGAAGAGTCAGATCTGGAGAGCTGGGAGAGGTTGGTGTAGGGTGGAGAGGTAGATTTGGGCTCCACTTAGTCGCTTCGCGAAGGCGCGTGCTAAGGCGCAAGGCACGCGCCTTTGCCGTGCGCCTTCGCCGGTGCGCCGAACGGCCGCGCGCCGTTTAGAGGCAGTCTTTTTAGATGTCCCGGCAAGTTTGTTTGGGGGGCGGAGCAAGCTCAGACGCCCAGCCCAGCAGTAAGTTAATTGGATTCGGGAGAGGCAGGAGGAGACGATGTCGGCGGGCCCTACTCAGGAGCAGGGCAGGCGGTCTCGGCGGGTGCGAGTTAGGGCAGCAGCCGCTGCAAAGAATGGCTCCACGCGCCGTTTAGAGGCAGTCTTTTTAGATGTCCCGGCAAGTTTGTTTGGGGGGCGGAGCAAGCTCAGATGCCCAGCCCAGCAGTAAGTTAATTGGATTCGGGAGAGGCAGGAGGAGACGATGTCGGCGGGCCCTACCCAGGAGCAGGGCAGGCGGTCTCGGCGGGTGCGAGGTAGGGCAGCAGCCGCTGCAAAGAATGGCTCCACGCGCCGTTTAGAGGCAGTCTTTTTAGATGTCCCGGCAAGTTTGTTTGGGGGGCGGAGCAAGCTCAGACGCCCAGCCCAGCAGTAAGTTAATTGGATTCGGGAGAGGCAGGAGGAGACGATGTCGGCGGGCCCTACTCAGGAGCAGGGCAGGCGGTCTCGGCGGGTGCGAGGTAGGGCAGCAGCCGCTGCAAAGAATGGCTCCACGCGCCGTTTAGAGGCAGTCTTTTTAGATGTCCCGGCAAGTTTGTTTGGGGGGCGGAGCAAGCTCAGACGCCCAGCCCAGCAGTAAGTTAATTGGATTCGGGAGAGGCAGGAGGAGACGATGTCGGCGGGCCCTACTCAGGAGCAGGGCAGGCGGTCTCGGCGGGTGCGAGGTAGGGCAGCAGCCGCTGCAAAGAATGGCTGCAAAGAATGAGACTGCAAATGTGTGGAATTCTGAAAATTCTTTACCCTTTGTAGCACTGAACCCCTTTGCTTCAGCTCAGAGCAAAGGATCAACTGAGATAAAGTGCAGCATTTCACTTTGGATGACCTTTTTTCAGCAGCTATCCTTGGTGGCTCAAGTGGGGACCCCTTGACCCACCCATCTTCCTCAAGGACCACCATCTTCCAAAATGGTGATGCCTGACACTTAATGGTGCATCTGGATGCACATCTAAGGATGAATCTAGCCAGAAAGGGAGTATCTTTAAAAAAGGGAGTTGCTCTCATATTGGGCAGGTCCTGACACATTGCTTGGGGTCAGGTGTGACCATTTGCCAAGATGGTGGAAGACGGATGCCACTGGACACCAGAATAGGGAACTAGTAGTTCAGAGAATTCCCATCAGCAGCATTGAAGTTCTTTGGTCAAAAGCATTGCTGTTCTAGATGTTTGATAAAGAGGTGCCCTAGACTAGGGAGATATGGAGAGATGGGTGAGTTTCACTGGTCTCATGTGATGTAAATGCAAAGCTTGAAGAATGGTCTGAAATTTGGCAGTTAAAATTTAATGCTAAGAAATGCAAGGTCATGCATTTCAGCTGCAAAAACCCGAGGAAGCAGTACAGTTTAGGGGATGAAGAACTTATGTGCATTACAGAAGAGCAGGACTTGTGTGTGATTCTATGTGATGATCTTAAGGCGGCCAAACAAGTTGAAAAGGTGACTGCGAAAGCTAGAAGGATGCTATGGTGCCTGGGGAGAGGTTTGGCCAGTAGGAAAAAGGAGGTGGCATTGCCCCTGTATAAAAATCTGGTGAGACCTCATTTAGAATACTGTGCACAATTCTGTAGATTGTACCTTCAAAAAGGTATAAAAAGGATGGAGTCGATCCAGAGGAGGGCTACTAAAATGGTGCGTGGACTTCATCAAAAGGCCTATGGGGATAGACTTAAAGATCTCAATATGTATGCTTTGGAGGAAAGGGGAGATGATAGACATTTAAATACCTATGTGGTGTAAATGCTCATGCGTTAAGCCTCTTGCATTTGAAAGGAAACTCTGAAACGAGAGGGTATAGGATTAAGTTAAGAGGTGATAAGATCAGAAGTAATCTAAAGAAATACCTTTTTTACAGAACGGGTGGTAGATGGTGTGGAACAGTCTCCCGGAAGAGGTGGTGGAGACCAGTGGGAATTTCTACAGATTGAAAATAGGGATCAGAGACTGGCCTTCTTTTTTTAAATGTCTTTCCTGACCATGTGCTCATCACTTCTTGCTTCTCTACTATCAAGAAGGGGAGATATTTTATTCCCAATATAGAAAACTGCAGTGGTTTGTGCTCCGTTTCCTGTCAGCACACACTTTTTAACACCATGGTAATTTGCATTCCATCAGTTTACTGTATCAGAAAGAAAAGCTTTTCAGCACATTCACTTGAAATTGCTCTAAAGCTTAGTTTAGTGTTCTAATGCATATCGTACTTCATCAAGGCCACAGGGGGAGGCACTTAAAATACTCGTGTAAAAGAAGAAATGTTTTATGGGATAGGTGACAGCCCTATAGGTATATGAGAAGTTCTGATTAAAAGATCTTCTGAAAAATTTTGTTTTCTAGGTATTGCTTCAATTGTCTCGCCTCTCGGATGATACTGAACTGCCAGTATTAGAACTACAGATTCTGGGATTAGGCACAGAGCTTAACATAAGAACATTTGATATGACCGCAAATGCCTTCTTGAAAGAAATATGTTTAAAATGTCCCGAGTACATGGGTAAGGTTATACACATTTAATTTTTTTTTTAAATTGAAACTCGTTGGATGCAATTCTATAATTGGGTGCCATAATGTAGGAACCTACTTTTGGCGAGTTGTGAACTTGTTCTGTAACCACACTTAAATGTATAACTAGTGTTACAGAATACTACCTTACGTTGGTATCAACACATTTACATTTCAGGTCTGTTGGTGGCATAAATGTTAGTGCCTAATTTGGCATAATGACGTGCATGATTTACAACATTCTGTAAGTTAATGGTGTAAATGTCAACACTGTCTCACCTGCGATTGTGTTATCCATTTGATCATTTTATCATGTAATTACAGAATAGCGGTTAGCATGAGCCCACCATTTATACTTGTAAATGCACTTTTATGTGCACAAATGACATCATATATATTTAAGTGCGCAAGTGGTACTTAAAATTTAGATGGGTTGTATAATGATGTATTTAATAAATTATCATTTTAGTACTCTAACTGAAGAAGTGTTCCCATAAAATCTGGTCAAAAGTCAAGTCAGCCCCATCCATTTCAATGCTTTTCAGTAACAAATGTTGGGCATCTGTACACTGCACTAAGTAAGGATCACAAAAGAAATTGATTTTAAGCTCCAATTTTCAGGTGTTCAGAAAGTAATGGTATTTTCTACACGCCTTACCGTGCTTTGGCCTTTGACTTCAGCTGCCCAAGGGAAATAATAGCATTGTAAATGATGGCAGATAGACCTGCATGATCAACCCAGTCTGTCCCGCAAGCCAGAATTAACCACTCATACTTGGAACTTGAAATACTTTTGTATTTGTGAGACACAGACCATAGAAATCCTCCCAGCATTGGCCTTATGTTCTAAATTCTGGAGTTCTCAACTAAGCACTGCTTCTGTCCATCACAACACATCAACTATAATAATGCCTGTTGAAGTATTCAATAATGGGTGAAATATTTACCCTATATAAGGTGGTGTAGGATTCACCTTTGTGCTCTGGAAAGCATTTCCATGTTGCTTCTTAGCCAGGAAATACATTGCTGGAGAAGGGGGTGAGGGAGAGGGAACTTATAGAAGTTAGGAGTTTGAGCTGTAATGCAACTTCACAGATATTTCCCTTAAACTAATAAAGTTGAGCAGTTTTCCTTAGATCTACAAGTGTTTTATGCAACTATACTCTTCATTGAACAGATAATTGCTTTGTGAGTGATATTTGGCAATACTGAGGATGTAGAATGATGAGGGAACAGAAATGCCTTACCAGGGATATTTAACAGATTTTTTTTTTTTAGCTTCAGATAAAATTTGATTGGCAAATTTATGCCAGGGACATATCTGGAACAAATTTACTCTCCTAATTTTAAAATTGAAGGTGGTACGTTTTGGGGGCTTGCTCTTTCATTATGAAATTCTCATACTTTGTGCAACAGACTATATTGTTCTATTTTTAAAATCTGCTTTTATTGTGAAAATTTGTAAAATACTTCACAGCTCTGCAAATGACCAATGAATGGTTCCAAAAATCTAGCTAGCCATATCTTTAGATACTAGATATTCTCTGAGGACAAGCAGATATAATCTCATATGTGGGTGATATCATTCACAGAACCTGGTATGGACACTGCCAAATGTACTGTCACTTTAAATCTTTAGGCAGTTCCTGCACTGTGCATATGCAGGTGCCTTCCTGCTTGACATCAATTTTAGCTGTCAAATTTCAGACCATTCTTCAAGCTTCACTGAAGGGCTGTCAGGTAAGATTTGCCTCTTTGTGGATGATATCAAAATCTGCAATAGAGTAGACACCCCAGATGGTGTGAATAACATGAAGAGAGACCTAGCAAAGCTTGAAGAATGGTCTGAAATTTGGCAGTTAAAATTTAATGCTAAGAAATGCAAGGTCATGCATGTCAGCTGCGAAAATCCAAGAAAGCAGTACAGTTTAGGGGATGAAGAATTTATGTACACGACAGAAGAGCAGGACTTGTGTGTGATTCTATGTGATGATCTTAAGGTGGCCAAACAAGTTGAAAAGATGACGGCGAAAGCTAGAAGGATGCTAGGGTGCCTGGGAAGAGGTTTGGCCAGTAGGAAAAGGAGGTGGCATTGCCCCTGTAGAAAAATCTGGTGAGACCTCATTTAGAATTTGTGCACAATTCTGTAGATTGCACCTTCAAAAAGATATAAAAAGGATGGAGTCGATCTAGAGGAGGGCTACTAAAATGGTGCATGGTCTTCATCAAAAGGCGTATTGGGATAGATTTAAAGATCTCAATATGTATGCTTTGGAGGGAAGGGGAGATGATAGAGACGTTTAAATACCTATGTGGTGTAAATGCTCATGAGTCGACCCTCTTACATTTGAAAGGAAACTCTGAAATGAGAACAGTCTCCCGGAAGAGGTGGTGGAGACTGAGACTGTGGTCTGAATTCAAGAAAGTATGTCTGAATTCAAGAAAGCGTTGGATATCTTAGAGAGAGGAAGAGATAATGGTTACTGCAGATACATAGACTGGATGGACCATTTCTCCTTTATCTGCCATCATGTTTCTATGTTTCTAAGATTGAAGAGGAGGCTGATTGAATTAAAACAAAACAGGGAAGCTGGTAGAGGGGCAGAGCAACATGGCAGCATGCAACCAGTGCTGATTCTGACTGTTGTGGAAGCTGGTTTGAATTTTTCTCTTCTACCTAGCTATACCACATACTAAAAGAAAGGTAGTTGTGCGAGCTGCTCCCTCTGCAACCCAGATTCAGCAAATAATGGATCAGTTCATCATCAGAACCTTCCCATATACTGGAGGAATGAGTCAGCTGAGAGAGAACTCATCTCACTGGGATATGATACATCTCTTTCGCTTCTGGCATCTCAGTAGAGAATAGAATGGCACATGCTGTAGAAGACACTGCTTTGCAGCGTTCCGAGGAGGGCGTTACTCCTGAGGTTAGAGAGACAGGGATAGTTATCAAGAGGACTGAGAAGAAAGCTTCCATGGTATCACGCTTGAAGAAATCTGGAAGGCCTTGGAAAATTTGACTTTATTGTGACTTGATCAATGGGAGAGATAACTGCCTTGGTTGACAAGGTAGATGGACTAATTAGTCATGGCACTTATGGAGGAAGATTGGCCAACATATAACCCTGCACCATGTTGTACGAGAATTTGAACATTAGCATCAGGCACCAGTCTCCCCATAGGAGGCAAATTGTTTTTTTTTTCACTAGTGTTGAACTCTTATCACAACAGATTGTTGGGTGCTTAGAGTCACCACTTAGGGCTATGCCCTAAGTGGGATCAAAAAACTTCCAAACTACCCACCAAAAGAGTCTCTCCAACTCCCTCTAGAAAACCCTCCTTCACCAAGAACTCTTGGACCTTCTCCAGCAATTCACAGCATTCCTCTGCAGGGGAAAGACTGGTGGCTGTACTCAAAGTATTTCCTGATACCAAAAAAGACAGAAGCCTTCAACCTGTTCTATAATTTGAAGGCCTGAACACACATGTGCTGAAGAAGTTTTGCATGGTCTTTTTGGGAGCCTTCCTACCCTTACTAGGAAATGGAGATTGGCTTTGCTTTCTAGATCTAAAAAAGACATAAACTCACATTTCTATCCTACCTGCATACATGAAGTACTTCTGCTTCTGCATAAGATATCGGCCTTTCCAATACAAGGTCTTGCCATTCAAACTTGCCTCTTTTGCTCATGTCTTCATGAAGCGCCTAGTGTGACACCCTTTGTACATGGGGAATTTACATATTTTCCTACTTAAACAACTGGTTGATCAAGGCCTTATCAAAAACAGCTCACATTGCCATAAATTCAATAATTTGTCTTCTCGAGCTTCTCGAATTTACCGTCAACTACCAAAAGTCACATCTACATCCATTACAAACCTTTGGAGTTTATAGGAACTCTCCTGGACACCATTCAGGGTTGAGTTTTTCTATTGAAGAGGAGAGTTGACAATCTCATTCACCTGTCAGTCTTCATCCTCAAGTGCACTCGGTCATATGACATTGGTGGTTCACATGACCACATTCACACATCTTTATTTCAGAATCCCACAGTGGACTCTCTAATATCAATTGTCCCAGGCCACAGGATCCCTGTCTGCTCTGATACACTTTGCCCCGGATCTCTGGCACTCCAGTGGCGTATAGAACCTCTCAATCGTACTTGAGGTCTACCTTTCCAGCCCCTCAGCATCAGAAACAACCACAGATACTTCAGTGCTAGACTGGGGAGATCATCTAGACTGTCTACATACTCGAGGAGTATGGTCTTACCATGATCAAAAACTGCATATCAATTTTCTTGAGCTACAGGCGATAGACATCTACTTCAACAGGTAGTTCTTGTCTGTACAGACACCCAAGTTGCCATGTTCTAGCTGAACAAACAAAGGGGAATGGGATCTCATCCCTTTTGTGTGGAAGCAATCAAAATTTTGACTTGGGGAACTGCTTGTGGAGTACTTCTCAGGGAAGTTTATTTAGCAGGGAAGCAGACAAATTGAGAAGATTTTTTCAGCCTTACAAATGGTATCTCAGCATATGTCTTAAATCCAATCTTCTCTCAGTGGGGAACACCGGACATAGATCTTTGCTCCTCCTCAGAACAACAAACTTCCACAATTCCATTAGACTCTATGCCCCCAACTGCATTGCTTTGGATGCATTTCTGATTCATTGCGGAAACAATTTTCTGTACACATTCCCTCCAATCCCTCTCATAGGGAAACCCTACTCAAACTTCACCAGGATCAAGGTACCTTGATTCTAGTTGCATCTCTCTGGCTGTGCCAAATTTGGTTTCCACTCCTCCTAGAACTCTCAACCAAGAAACGGTGGAAATTCCAACAATTTCCAACCCTACTAACTCAGAATGAAGGGTCTTTCCTTCATCCGAACTCCGGCTTGTTGGCACATGCAACATGGTTTCTTTCTCCGAACAGGCAAACTCTTTTTTTTTCTTTTTTATGTCAATAAAAAGTGCAATACAATTTATATACAAATAAAGATAATCAACCAAGCACTTATAATCAATCAGTATCTATACAAAAGATAAAAATTCCCTCCCCCATCCATCATTACCATCAGGAATAATACCAAAACAAAAGATATAACCCTCCCCCTCCCCCCCCGGATGTGTGGGTGAAAAACAACAGAAAATAAAGATAAAGGACAACTATAGCAAATCTACAAAAGACGTTAATGGACCACAAACTAATTTGAATATCTTATTATGCCCCAGCATGTCAGCATTCATTTTCTCATATTTATAAGTTAAACATAAGCTCGCCCACAAAAAAGGAAAACAATTCTTCCAGTTGCGAGTAATCATTTGCATGGCCATCCCGGTGATAATAAGGAAAAGCCGGCATTTATAGCGGTCTGGGGGGGTTTAATATGCAATAATGTTCTGCATATAACTACCTCATACGTCAATGGAATTGATGCCTCCAGTATGGTATTAATCTGTCTCCTCGAGGAGCTGCCATGTTTAAACTCTGAGCTTTAGTGAAAGATTAACCACCTTTACATCCTGAGGCAGCTTGTGATTGGTGAAACGCTGTCCATCGTTGATGTGTGGTGTGCTTTCAGTTTCCTATTTCAGATGAGTATTTTTTTCATTGTGACTATAAGAGCACCAGTCGCTATAGATATTTATTTCATGGTGGATCCAGATACCTTCTTGGTTTACATTGCACAAGAATTTTTCTTTAGTAAAATATTAAACGAGGAGTTTTATTATGCCAGTGATTTAACTTTACCCCGTGATAGCATCCATTTTTTCACAACTTTTGTTGTTTGTTTGGTGGAGGAAGGGATCTGAGGCTTTTTCCTACCTCATGGTAATTTTTACAGTGAAAACCTTAAATGTGCTTAACCGGAGGTATGTGAATGTATCTCATGTGAATACATAGACATTTTCTAAGTGGCTCCGTTTGTTTTGCATGGTGCATATGATTGCTGTGCTGTGAATTTTTTGAGAGTGTGGTTTATAGTATTATTGTTTTTCTCATTGGGCTTGTGTAGTTTGGGCTAAAGATTTAAAGTGACAGTGCACTTGTCTGTGTACTGAATTTCATGGATGATATCCACATGTGAGAGTATATGCCTGCTGTCCTCGGAAAACACCTACTACAGATAAGTATCTTTACTTCCCTAGTAGATTATTTTTCATACCCTTCCCACTATTCAAAACCTTAAATCAAACCATATTGATTCAAGCCTGATAGAATCAGCTGAATCAAATCATAACTTAGTTCGAAGTTAAATATTTTTCTTGCTATTTTCAGTTATAATCCTATTTTCTCTTCTAAGATGATGAAAAGAAACCGGTTCATATCCTTACAACATTGGATAATGCTATTGATGATCTTCTCACACTGGAGTATACAAAGGTTAGAAAAAAATAGATTTAAATAGTTCATAGGTATTTTACGATGGAAGGAATCTTCAATTGTCATACTTTACAGATAGGTTGATCATACAGTGATTTGTAAATGTATGTACTTTCCATTTGAAATATACTGTGGGTCCTTTACATGGGGAGAGGGATTTGATACACTACCTTTCTGTGGTTTTAAATCAAAGCAGTTTAGATATTATATAAAGTACAGGTATAATTTTGTATCTTTAGCAATGGAGTGTTAAGTGACTTGCTCAGAGTTGCAAGAAACTGCAGAGAAAATTGAATCCATTCCCTTGGTTTTTAGGCTACTGTGCTAACCATATAGTACTGTGAGACTACTGCTAAGGTTCAATAGCTGCCATTTTTGGAGCTGGATCCAGACCAGGTGTGAGTGCAGGGTCTCATTTCTGCCCAGACATACTATCCCACCATGAACAGCCCCGGGTAAGTCCCGGGGCTGAAGGGAGAGTTGAATAGGAATTAGGTGGAGTGTTCCTCATTTTTTTTTTTTGGGGGGGGAGGAATTGGAGAGACTGCCGGGGAGGGGAGGATAGAGGGTTTCTCATCTGGAAGGTGGCAGGGCATCCTTTTTATGGAGACTGGAAGGGTGTTCCTGATCGGAGGAGGGGAGACCAGCTATGCACTGTCATACCAGCGGGTTTCAACTTGCTGGCACTGTTACATGCAGTGCATGATACAATGGATTAAAGTAAACATACCCCATAGGTACCTATGTTTCTTTATAAAATAAACTGCAGATAGGCACCTTTTTTGCACTCTCAATCTAGACAACTAGTTGAAATTTTAATGTGGGAAAGAGCTAGAACAGGATTAGAGAAGTGCAACAAAAATGATAAAAAGGACTGGAACACTTCCTTAATGAAGAAAGGCTAAATTGATTAGGGCTGTTCAGCTTGGCAGAGAGATGGCTGAGAAGGGAATGTGAGATGTTCATAAAACCATAAGTGGGGTGTAAAATTAAGTAGGGAATGGATGTTAAACCTTTCAAACTTGTATATTTAAAAGAGGGCAGAAAACTAACAGCCATCACAGTGAAAAAAAAAAATTCCTTATCTTGTCTTAACTCTGCACAAATAAGCTGTGGAATCTGTTGCCAGATATGATGAAAATAACATAGCAGGGTTCAGAAGTGGTTTGTACAAGTTCCTGGAGTAAGTCCATTACAAAAGTTTTGACCAGGTAGATTTGGAACGATCTAGGAGAAACTGGATCTATTTTTTTGAGATCTGGGGTACCGTCTGAGACAGGATGGTAGCCTTGATTTGTCATTGGCTTGATTCAGAATGTCTTTTTTTTTGTTCTTAAATTGATATGTGTCAATAAAAATTCATGAGTTGGATCCGTCTGGCTGTTCAGTGCAGGTATTTAGGTTCTGGGTTCAGTCTCTAATTCAGATCTTCTAGTTCCTGGGTTGGTTAGAGCTGGGGATGCTGAGGAAGAAGCTGCAGACATAACATAAGAATAGCTTTACTGGGTCAGACTAATGGTCCATCTAGCCCAGTAGCCCGTCTTCACGGTAGCCAATCCAGGTCACAAGTACCTGGCAAAAACCCAAATAGTAGTAATATTCCATGCTACCAATCCAAGGCAAGCAGTGACTTCCCCCATGTCTGTCTCAATAGCAGACTATGGACTTTTCCTGCAGGAAATTGTTCAAACCTTTCTTAAAACCTGCAATTTTAATCACTCTTACCTTAACTATTCTCTGAGTGAAAAAAATATTTCTTCCTATTGGTTTTAAAAGTATTTCCCTGTAACTTCAAGCGTCTCCTAGCCTGACCTCGGTCTGACCCAGTGGAGGCAACTTCTTATGTTCTTATGTTCTTGTAATTTTTGACAGAGTAAAAAAATCGATCCAATTATACTCATTCTACATCACTCAGGATTTTGTAGACTTCTTTCATATCTCCCTTCAACCATCTCTTTTCCAAGCTGAAGAACCCTAACTTCTTTAGTATTTCCTCATACGAAAGGAGTTCCATCCCCTTCATCATCTTGGTCGCTCTTCTTTGAACCTCTGATTGGCCAGGTTTACAATCAGTACTTGTAAGGTTCTGGAAGGACCCCCTGCTACATGGCCCGTAGCTTAAAGACTATCACTGCATCGAGTTGAGAGGAGAGGAAAAAAGTTATTGACAGCTGTGACTGAAGGCTCTCATGATCCTAGTACCTTGTCCTAATTCAGTTGAGGTGGAAGCCCAGAAGAAGAAACTGCTACTCCTCCCTCAAATCATTTGTGTTTACTGCATACACACACCATGTAATTCTATATATGGCGCTTGAGTTGTGCGTGTAAATTTGGGCATGTGCCCAATTTGTGCGTGCAACTTAATTGAATAATGAGCCAGTTAGTGCTGTCGGCATAACAAACAATTATTAGCGCTAAGTAAATTTAATTTGAATTTATGTAAAATTTATACATGGTGCCAAAAAGGGGGTGTAGAAATTGGGTCATGGGTGGATCAGGGCATTCCTCAAATTTGTGTGTAATTAGAAAATAAGGAGCATCTGTTTCTAAGTTAGACACAAGGATTTGCACCACATTTTAGATGATGCAAATGGATGTGTCTAAAGTTAGATGCAGATCCCAGGTGTAAATGCTGTTATTTAAAGGTGTGAATACAGAACTCGGCATTTTTTTCAATGCCAATTTTTTTTTTTTTTTTAATGGGGCCATATATAGAATTTACCCCATAACTTATATTGCTCTAGATATTAGAAAATGTTAAAAATTTAACCTTTTTTTCCTTAAACATTTCCCAGGCTGATGTTAATGGACCAGAATTCAAAACCCCATAACTTATATTGCTCTAGATATTAGAAAATGTTAAAAATTTAACCTTTTTTTCCTTAAACATTTCCCAGGCTGATGTTAATGGACCAGAATTCAAAACCACATATAACAATATAGAACAGCTTATAAAGGTATCAGTAAAACCTGCTTTATAAATTAGCATGCTTATTTTAGATTTCATGGTTGACTTTTGAAAATTGATTCTGCTTAATCTACAACTTTGTCGGTAGGTGAACTTCTCTTCCCTAGATGCCCATTTGCACACTGAAGCCTTGCTGAGTACCATGAACTTCTTAAATAATATTGTTCCAAAATCAGAGGATACAATAGCAACAGTAGAGCAGGTGCAGGAGACTGAAGAAGAAGAAAAAAAGGAAGAACACAAGAAAATATGTAAGATTTGTTTTTAACTGCAAACTTTCTATAACTTAAAACTTATTTTTATATTGTTATTTCCCATAAACATGGTGGAAGAAGGGGGTTGGGGGCTGATACTGGAGGCTTGGAACATCATGAGACAAATACTGGGATTGGCAAAAGGAGGCTGATTTTGTGAAGGGGCTGTTGCTAGAGAACAGTTTTGGTTATTGAATGGAATCCACCATCTATATTGCTGATGCTGTAAAAGCACTGAGTTGCCTCAAACACCTAGAAGCAGAAGCCCTCTGTATGAATTCTCTATATCGTAGTGTAAGGCTGCTGTATCAGTACTGTACATAGTGGAACTAGGGGAGAGAGAGAAGGGCAACCAAAATGTTAAAGTGGAAAGTACTGGTAAGCTATGAAAAAAGGTTGACAATATATGGCTTTTCAGCTTGGAGATGCACAAATAAAAGAAAATATTAGAGGTCTATAATTTTTTTTACTTATTAGAGTTATTTATATTCTACCTTTCTATTGTACAATCAAAGCGGTTACATACTGCATTGAAGCACTTGCTTTATCCCTGTTGGGTTCACAATCTGTTTTGTACCTGGGGCAATGGAAGAGTAAATGATTTGCTCAGGTTGACAAGGAGCTATAGTGTGAATTGAACACGGTTCCCCTGGTTCTCAGCCCACTGCACTAATCATTAGGCTGTTCATTTCACAAGAGTATTGGTGGGAAGTGGGATAGAATGGGTAAAGGGGGAATAGTAGTTTGTCTTTTCAAATACCATTAAAACCAGGGGGCACTCCATTAAATATAATAGGTAGCATTTAAAAGAAAACTGGAAAAAGTATTTCTTCATGCAACATTTAATGAAGCTGCAGATTTTGTTACTAGAAGATATGGTCAAAGCAGTTGGCATACCTGGATTTTACTAAAGGTTTGAACAAGTTTGTGGAGGAAAAGTCCATGAGCTATTAGACATGGAGACTTGGGACAACTGTCACGTGTCTCTGAGGTAGAGTAACAAGAAACTGGTCTACTCGGGGTTTTATCAAGTACTTGTGACCTGGATTAGACACAGAGAGGGCAATTCTGTGACAGGGCACCAACATTAGACACTATATTTTTATGGGTGCTCAACTGGGGTTTTCTCTTGAAGGAGGGCGCATGAGGACTACTAAATTTGACAGGTGATGAACCCTTAATTGATGTCTCAGCAGTCTGATACTCCCAGTCCAATAGACTAATACTTCTTGTGATTTGGTTCACAAGCAGTGTTGCTTTCTTTACTGCTGGAGTTAGCAACTTTTAGTATTTGGGATTCAGCAGGTTGGTAACTTCTGTGGTAAATCACAGTAAGGTAAATGCCTGCCTTTTACACCTTCGATAACTTTCCCTCTCAGTCTCTTAAGGAGTTACCTTGGGAACTTAAATACAACTAAGGGAAATAAATTTATTTTAGGGCTGCACGTCAGTTAATTGCGATTAAAAATGTTAATCTCCTAAAGCATTCCCCCCTCACATATCCTTCTATACTCGTGAAGTGGCAAATATAGACAGTAAAAGTAAATTCTCAGAACCAACATGTTTTAATTACTAAAATGAAAATAAATCATTTTTCTTACTTTTGTTGCCTGCTGATTTTAAAGATGGAACAAAATGATTAGAAAAATAAAATCACCAAGCAACATAGGTAAGACAAATGATTTATTTACATTTTAGTAATTAAAACATGTTCTGAGAATTTACTTTTGCTGTCTATTTTCCATTGTACAAGTATAGAAGGAAAAGTGAGTGGGTGCTTTATGAGATTAAACATTTTAATCTTGATTAATTGATGTGCAGCCCTAATTTATTTGTTTGGATAAAGGAGGGAAGAAAAAAATAACCTTGGGAAAAGCAAAATAGTGATAATAAAATCACCAACAAGATATTTTTGAATGCTGCCATGAACTACAAATTTAACTGGATTTAACTCTGAAGACTAATTTAAATTGCAAAAAGGTACTGAATTTTTTAACAGTGCAATTTGTTTTTAGACAAAATTCCTTTAGGAGTTCTAGAATGGTATATTATAATTAGGATGCTGCAGTTGGCAAGCTATGCTAACTTCTTGCAACTGGCAGCACAGGAATGTTAATTTGTTGCTAGAAATGCCAGTAGTTGAAAGAAGTCTGGGCTGCCCATAGGTGGTCTTTTGGCTTAGTGGTTCTCCAAATTATCTTCCATATGCTTTTTCTCCTTCACTCATAACATAACATTTGTATACCGCATTACCCTTCAGATCTATGTGGCTTAACAAAATGGAAAACTGCTACAAACACAGAATGAAATACAAATTCAGTCTTTCCAAAAATTTCCTAAATAAATAAGTCTTTAACAATTTCCTAAACTTTTGATATGTTGTAGATGTAAAAATAACCGATGAAAGTCTGCATCCCAAATAGCTGCTTGAAATGACAGTAATCAATTGTGATATCTTTTATAGCGGCATCCTTTGGGCGATGGAAAATTAAAAAGTATAGATATTTGAGTGGGACGTCTGTGATGAGAGAAAATGAATAGATCTACTAAATAGGCCAGTGGTGCTCCCTATAGTAGGGCGTATTATGGTCTGAATTTTTTTTTTTTCCCCCAATATAAAAATCAGACGGATTGCTGTGTTCTGTATTAGTTGAATTTGAGCCAAATATGTTTGGTTACCAGCCAGATGAACAATATTGTAATAGTCCAGAGTACTTAAAACAAAGGACTGAACTAATAATCTAAAGGACTTATCATCAAAGTATGATCTAATTATTCTGAGTTTCCAAAGCATGAAAACTTTTTTTTTTTAACCAAAGCATCAACTTGATTAATCATAGATAAATTCCTGTCCAAATGAACACCTAATATTTTGATGGTAGATACAATGGGATATGTTTAAATTAATTCTTTTTTTCTTCGCAATTATGCGCTCCTCCCCAGGGAATGCTCTGTCATTCCTCCCTTATCTCTCTCCCCCCCCATCCAGGGCAGTCTTCACTCTTGTACATCTCTCCTGTTGGTCAGCTTTTTTTTTTTTTTTTTTTTTTTAAACAACCAACTAGTTTCACCAGCCAGTTTACTCCCAGCCTCAAGTTGCCAGTTCTGCCTCATGTATTCTGTACTCATAATTCAGCCGCTTCAGAGATTACACATGTAGTCTTCTAGTTCACCTTAGCTCTTGAATTGTTTGAGCCATAGTACCTGATTTTACAAGAAGTCATTCTTGTTTCTCAAGAACAGCATGGGAGTTCCTATGTTACTCAGACTATGACAACAGGCAAACCGGAAAGGGAAAGAATAAATTTGCCTCAAAATATAGCAAAGCAAACCAACAAAAGGAGGCAAATGAGATGTGTAAAAATCAACCAAACAGTTTGCTTTATTAATATGAATAATTAAAAAAACCACATAAGGTCTATAAAGTCTATAACATAATGTCCATCTTGGTAAAAAGATCTCTAGGAAATTCCCAAGTCTATTCCCAAGTCTAGATTGTCCCTATGAGCCACACAGTGTGTGAATGTGATGGTTATTCTGCATTAGGGAGGGGGTAAGAGGATGGATGACTTGAAGTGGTGGAAACAGAAGAGTGTGGGTGGGGTGTGTCAAGAATCTTGAGGGTCCCTTTTGCACAGTGTTTTCTCTTGACTTATGCAAGCCACCAAAATTCTGGAAGCAAAGGTGAAAATTTTTGGTTGGAGGAAAATTTTAGATGCATTCTGCAATGGCAGTTGTACATGGTTCTAGCAAGGATAAAATCATTAATACTTAGTATGTATAATTTTTTTAGATTACAGGGTTTTTAGTCATTAGATATACCATACATTTTATGTTGGCCTAATATTCTATTACTCCCTGCAGCACCCAAAAAATCAAAGTTTGAAGATGTCATAAATCTTCATGTGTGTGCGGACTTGTCCTGTTTACGCATTTTTATTCGGGAACAGAGACGCAGAATTTCTGAAATTAGCATTGAAGGTAAGGGAAAACATTTAAAATTTTAAAAGTATGTCTGATATAGCAGTGACCTATTGACATTCTCTTTATTAATTTTTTTAAAAAGGTCTTGATTCCCAAGTGATTATGAGAAAAAAAGCAACTGAAGTTTATGCAAAATTAAAGAATATTGTAATATTAGATTCTGATAAAGCAGCTTTATACAAGAAGGTATGTATACCCTGTTGTAATATTTTTATTTTTTTTCCATTTAAAGAATTTCCACAATGAAACCAAAATATTTGCCATAGAACAGAGAATATTTTTGAGTAAAAATGTGTGTCACATAAGGTATTGATAGCAACACAGTTTGCAGTGCAATAAGTAAGACATTCTAGACAGAAGGGTAGTATCCCAGTGGCCGCGTGCCATCTGCAGAAAGATTTTTACTTTTCCCTCTGCTGTACTTCACTGGGCTCCTCAGCTCTCTCTACAGTTTGTGCCTTTTGCACGCATTCCAGAAGGAGTGTGGTGTTCTGCTCTCCACACATTGTTTTTTGTCCCTTTTTTCGGGATTTTATTGTGTTCAGAGTGATTATTAAGCTTTGCCTGCATTGAGATTACACAGACTTCAGTCTGCAGCTGACATGCCAATCCCTGGTGGTACCTGCCAGCCAGCCTGCAATGGATTTTCAGGAGCTTGGGGCCATCCCCATCTTTCTCATTTTGCCAAATGTAGTCTGAGTGCAGACTGTTTTGGCATCCATTGGAGACTCGGTGGTGTCTCGCTGGTTGCTGGCTGCACATTTGTGCCTCTGTCCATCCCTGAGAACGTCCAGGGGTAGAGGTGCAATCAGGCATTAGGTATGACTGGCAGCCTGAAGATCAGCATTGCAGAGGCATTCCCAGCATGAGGTAGTGATTCAAATCAAAATTAAAGTCATTTTTATTTAAAGATGCTTATAACATTTAAACATCCTTATCAGAACGATGTTCTAATTTACTTAGAATCTCCTTTCTTTTAACAGAACAGAGAAATTATTTCTACCTTACATTCTGTTTTTACCTGATTTGTTTCTTTACTATCCAATATTGTAGTTCTTCCCTTTTATCCTATTGTACAAGTTTGTCGGTCTGCCATATTTGCTGTTCTTAAATATATTGGTCATTGTAAAGCTATCTGCTAATTTTAATTGTACACTGCCTAGAAACTATGTATAGGTGATTTAACAAATTTTAAATAAACTTGTAAATTTGAAACTTATAAACTTGTATTTCTGGTTTCAGCTACTGTGAGAAAACTGAGGCAGGCTGCAGTACATTTTCAGCATAGGCCACAGTGACTAAAGGCAGTAACAGCCTGTGAGGTGAATCAGAAGTTTGAAAATCACAATTTTGAGGGTTTCTGCATGTCCCTCTGTGTTCCCCCACCTGGAAAATCCTAAAATAACCATTTTTAAAGTTTGTTTAAGGTGAAAATTATTGCGTTTTTGGCTTGAATTTCTTAGCGGTCAGCTTGAATTTTTAACAATCTTTTTTTTCTAAAGCTCCCTGCTTCTTCAAAACTGCAGTTTTTTCCTCAAATCTTGTCAGGATGGAGTCTGTGGGCTCTCTTGATATTAATTTTTGCCAGGATTGCGCAAATTTTGTACCTTTTAGAACATCCTTATGTCATGTGCGAAATAGAGGACATAAATAGGAAGTTAAATACAATAAACAATTGGTTACGAGAAAACATGCTATCCCCTCAGCATCAATAAAACGAATTGTCTCCTCTTCCCTTGGAAAGAGGGCTTACAGTTAACCTCGCATATCTATATTGACAACTCACCCATCGGTCAAAATCCTAGGCATAATTATTGACTCTAAACTTACCTACCACATGCAAATAGGAGCCGTTGTCAGAAGTTGTTTCCACAAATTGAGAATGATAAGGTCTTTGGCAAGCATTTTGGAACCAACCTCTTTAAATATACTGATTCATTCCCTTGTGATTTCAAACTCGATTATTGTAACTCTTTATACAAGGGTATTCTGTTGAAAGAGATCAGACATTTACAGCTCATACAAAATACCGCTATCAAGGTTATTACAGGGTCCAAGAAATATAAAGAACACTCATTGGTTACCCATTCCACATAGAATAACATATAAACTTGCCATGGTAATTTTCAAATCTCACAAAACCAATGAACCGGCATTTATCGATTAATTATACCACATGATCCACCCAGAGTATTAAGATCAACAAATCAACATCTATTTTTCATACCCTCACTGAAAATTATTGGTACCCGCCATACAACAATATTTTTAGTGACCACCCCCACAATTTGGAACTCTTTGCCGTTACACATAAGATCTGAAATCAACTTGAAGAAATTCAAAGGTGCATTGAAATGTTTCCTGTATAAAGATGCTTTTGATCATTAATTTCTTTTTCTTTTAACGCTGTTAGCCATTTATCCCTTCCTCTTCTTTTTCCCCTCTCCTTTATCTTCTGATTCTCTCCTCCAGTGAACTAATGCAGCGCAAAATACGTTACCCTTCTCCCTTCATTCATTTCATCAATGCTATCTTTTCTCTACTATATTGTAGTTCCTCCTTCTTCCCTCTTGTCAAATCTGTCTAGTTTATTTTCATCTTTGTAATCAATTGTATATGTCTCAAATTTCTGTATTTCCCTTTTTTAGCATTGTATTCTCGCCTAGAATTTATGATAAGTGTTTAATCAAATTTTAAATAAACTATGAAACTATGTCATGACCAGGAGAAGCGGCAGGGCCAGGTTTAGCCTCTCCCATGTTGAAGCAGATGATCAAATGCTTGGCTAGTCCAGTGGGGCAGTCTGCATTATTTTCAGGGCTTGGCACAGCTGATCCATGCGGCCTTTCCTGTGCGGACTTTCTAAAATTGGTGCGCTCAGGACAAGGTGGACCTTTATTCGGCACTGATCTCGGTGATTCTCACCTTTCTTCAAGCTGGACTTGATAAAGTCCAGAGTGTAGCTTCTCTACGGATCCATGTAGCTGAGCTGTCTTGTTTCAGAGCCTCTAATCGTCGTCCCTCTTTGGCGTTTCATCCTGATGTTGCTAGATTTCTGAAGGGGGGCTCTTCGCATCAGACTGCTGGTTAAACTGCTGTTCCCTTCCTGAGACCTCAACCTGGTGCTGTCTAGCCTTACTAAGGCTCCCTTTGAGCCCCTTTGGGATGCTTCCCTTTTGGACCTGACACTCAAGACCATATTTCTGGTTGCTATTGCCACAGTGCTTCGGGTTTTGGAACTCCAGGTTCCTTCTTGTAGGGAACTGTTCCTCCGCATTTCCCTGCATATCACCTTCCTTCCTGCTGAAGGTGATTTCAGCTTTCCATGTTAATCAGGAAGGGCGTTTGCCTGCTTTTCAGTCTGCAGGTTCCAAGACTCAAGATCATATTTTGAAGAAGCTGGATGTACATGGAATACTTCTTTGCTATCTAGAAGTCACTAGTGAATTTCATCTTTTTTTTAATTTTAAACATCTGTTTGTGCTGACTCATTCTCTTCGGTTGGGCTCTCTTTATTCCAAGGCCACAATTTACAGATGAATCAGTAGGGCCATTTTGTCAGCCTCTGTTTTGGGAAAATGGTCTCCTGTTTCTGTAAAGGTGCATTCTACCAGGAATGTGGCTTCTTCATGGGTCAAAGCTAGAGCTGTCTCACCTGAGGAGATCTGCAGGGCAGCAATGTGGTCCTCTCTACACATGTTTACCAAGTTTTACAGAGTGGATATGGCTGCGAGACAGGACTCCGCCTTTGGGTCCTTGGTCTTATGGGCCGGCGCAGCAAGCCTACTGGCACCTAGCTTTTGGGGGACTGCTTTTGTACATCCCATCTATCTAGAATGTCTCACCTATTGCACTGGATAAAGAGATTATGTATTTACCTTGGTAAGCTGTTTTCCAGTGCATAGGTGAGACATTCTAGACTCCCGCCCTGTCCTTCCTGCTTACTGTCAGTCTGTTTATCCTTCTCCAAGTTGTTTCTTGGATGCCTGTCAGCCCTTGGAGGCTTGGAAGAATACTGTATATATATTACTTTTTCTGCTTGGGTGGTTTATGAGCTCCTTTGAAGCCTTTGTTGGCTGTTTGCAGTTGATTTTTTGATGATACTTCTTGAGCAGAATGGTTGTGGATGAACTTTGCTATAGGTGCCTTTACTTCACGTTTCTTTGGTGGCTCTTGGTGCTTGGGTACTAACTGTAGGTGGAGCTGAGGAGCCCAGTGAAGTACAGCAGAGGCAACAAGAAAAATCCGGAGTGGATTCCCTTCTGCAGATGGCACACAGCCATTGGGATACTACCCATCTGTCTAGAACAGTGGTTCCCAAACCTATCCTGGGGGACCCCCAGACAGTCAGGTTTTCAAGATATCCCTAATGAATATGCATGAGAGAGATTTGCATACCTGTCACTTCCATTATATGCAAATCTCTCTCATGCATATTCATTAGGGATATCTTGAAAACCTGACTGTCTGGTGGTTTTAGTTCTCTTTCATCCTTTCGTAAGTCTTTGAAAACCATTCTGTTTACCAAACACTTTGGTAGTTAATTTCTCTTCCATTTCTGCTATGTTGTTACTAGCTTAAGTTAATCACCGTTTCATATTTTTATTATCTTATCTAACTACTGTCAACCGAGTCGAGCTTTCTCAGATTGAGGACCCGGTATACAAAACTAAGCATTAGATTAGATTATGCATATAATTATCAAGAGACAGTTTGCACTTAGTTGTGCTTCCGGAGGTTGTGATAGGCCAGAGCACGCTACAGGGGTTCAAGGAAGATTTAGATAGGTTCCTAAAGGATAAGGGGATTGAGGGGTACAGATAGAAGTAGAGGTAGGTTATAGTAATAGTCAGGGACCACTTCACAGGTCATAGGCCTGATGGGCTGCCGCGGGAGCGGACCGCTGGGCGCGATGGACCTCTGGTCTGACCTAGTGGAGGCAACTTCTTATGTTCTTATGATGCATGCTAACTTTAGGTTACCTGTAGAGAATTACACCTTTAGGGCCAGGTTCTATAAGCGGCGCCTAAGCGCACCTGCATTGTATGTGCCGTTGTCAATTAACCACTAGGTACTACTTATAGAATTACCTGGCCTAATTTACTAGTGCATAAGTCAGCCTACGTCTGTTTTCCGCACCTAACCACGTATGCTTTTCAGGTAGGTATTGGCGGGAGCCTGGACTTGGGTATTGCTAGTCGCTACTCTTTCGGTGCGTAACTCTTAATTGGTTAGTTGTTAAAAAAAAAAATTCAATTAACTTCATTGGCATGGTGAATTATCATACCATTTAAGATAATTATACTTCCCCCCTCCGTATTTGCGAATTCCGTATCTACAGATTCGCTTATTCGTGGTTTTAAACCCAAAAATGCATTTTCATTTTTCAGGCTATTTTAAGCCCTATAAGCCTCCCCTTAAGCATTACCTGATTGTCTAGCGGGTTTTCAGGGCAAGAGCGATCATCTCACGCTCCTGCCTCATGCAGATCGCTCACAGGAAATGGCTGCCTTGAGCTCCCGTAGTCTCTCGAGCCATTTCCTGTGAGCGATCTGCACAGGGCAGGAGCGTAGGAAGATTGCTCCTGCCTGAAAACCTGCTAGATCACCAGGTAAGGCTTAAGGGGGAGCTTTCAGGGCTTAAAATAGCCTGGGGAAGCGGGGGCTAGGGGCAGATCTGGCCCAAATATTTGCGGTTTTTTAATATTTGCGGGCTGGCTCTGCCCCTAACCCCTGCGAATACGGAGGGGGTAAGTGTAAAGCAATTTGAGTTGCTTGCAGATTTTAGTTAGGCATCACTAGGCATCTTCAATTAGGACTCCTAGTGGCACCTAATGTAGGCACCATTTATAGAATCTGGCCCTTAGTGACTTCACTTGTTCATGCTGACTGACATACTCATGAAGTAACAACATGACTGCACTCATATACAGTAAGAGTTAAAAGAGGAGCCAGCATGTACAGCTACACATTCCAAAGAGGGGCATTTCATATTAGCAAACCAGTTTTCCTGGCCTGTATGCACTTGTAGCAGACATAGACCACTGGTTTTAGGCTACTGCATAGTCCATGCAGTCAGGGGAAAGGAAAAGAAGGCATAAAAGAATTTTGAATGAAAGCATATTTCAATTTACTACTGTTGTTTTTTTTAGGCTGTATACATCACTGGTAAAGAAGTCTTCAGTTTTCAAATGACGTCGTACGTGGGTGCTACAGAGGGTACTGCCTACACAGATATGAATGTAGTTGACAGCCAGATCAGTTTAACAGTTGGTTGCATTCAAGTCATTTTTGTCAATAAGTTTGTTTCATCTATTTTGGTGAGTTATATGTCTGCTTAATAATATTACAAAATATATAACAATGCTTCTAGAATCAGAATGGCAAGATATTAGAACATACTACAGCGGTAATTTACAAACTTTCTCGAGCCACAGAACACTAAACGTAGTGGCCGCGGCTTGAGGTATCCAGAAGTGCGCAAACTTTGACGCAATGACCTCGCGTGCATGCATTATGTCATCATGCCGACGTTTGCGCATGCATGAAGGCCCTCCACACGGGCCTTGAGCCACCAGTAGGGGGGGAATGCCAGCAGGGAAGATGCACGGAGAGAAGGAGAGGCACTGGCACCAGCTGATTGCCTACAGGATGTGCCTCTCTCTGTGGAAGGCACAACCTGTAGGCAGTCAGCCGGCGCCTCTGCTCCTCCCCAGCATCTCGTGGCACCTCTGAAATCCCAAGAGACACAATAGTGTGCCGTCGCACAGTTTGCGATTCAGTGTACTACAGTATGCCTTTTGTGCTAGTGAAATGAGCAGTGACTTGTTTGGACAAAATTGTTGGTGATTCTGCAGTAAGCATAAACAGTGCTTTTTATCTATATGTGGTTTTACTGGAAAGTTGTGGAGTTAGTGTGTGTACTCCACTAAGGAGGCACCTCTATGATATATTGGGATGAGAGGAGAACTGCTGACACCTGGCAAACATTTCTCATAGCTCCAACACTCATCTACTTTCATCTGCCTGATGACCATGGTTCCACTTTCTCCTTTCTTCAGGTGTTATGTCCCTACCACAACCTCCACAACCCACAAGGTTGCTTTATATGGGTTGGAGGAAACAATGGTAGGGTCACAGCAGCAGCAGATGGAAGGGGACATTGGCACCAGTTGCTTTTGTGTGTTGATGAGTGCTGGAGCTGCCCACAGGTCTGATGTAGATATCTCCTAGTTCTGAATAGAATGTCTTAATCCTCTGAAAATGGGCACTTTAGAGCCTCATGTGACTGCTTAGCACTGAGTGAACAAATTATTTCGAGAGCTTTCTAGGTAATATGTAGAAATAAAAACATAAAAGAAAAAAATACCTTTTTTATTGGACTAACTTAGAGCTTTCTAGAAGAGGCAAAAGCCTTTCTCTGCCTATGCATGATAGTTCTGCTTCCAGGTTTCCACGGTTCTAGTCACTTTCCTTTCTTCTATACCCTTATACAGTTTAGTATCTAATATTTTATTTCCATAGTTTTAAGCTTTTGCCTAAATCCACCTAGATTGCCTTTTTTAAGTAAGTTTTTCTCAACCTTGTCTAGTTGGACATCTTTCTTTAATTTTTTTTATTTTTTTTTTTGTTAAATGAGCAATGTTAATTTTGGATAAGAAGGCCCATGCGACTGTTTGAACTGTGATATCCAACGGCTTCCATTCTGGTTTTTATACTAGGCAGGAAGGCCCCCACCTTCTGTAAAAGCAAATGATAGCCAAACCTTCTGTCCCAGACTTGAACTTTTTTGGTTGTTTCTTTTTCACTTCAATCTGGAAAACCTTGTGAAAGGTAAAGACAAACATGTCACCATAATTGCATTGTTAAGGTCCAGATTCAGTAAATGGTGCAAGAAAAAATTGGCATGGAATTCTGTTGTATAGTCTCCATAGTTAGTTTATAATTTAATATGACTTAGGAAAATGTAAGGAGGGTCATAACAATCCCTGATAAAGATGGGTTAATCAACAGGCATTCTATATTAGAGTGTTGCGCGGGGGCAGAAATCCTGTCCCCGCCAGGATCCTCTCTGTCCCCACCCGTCCCCGCCAGGATCCTCTCTGTCTCCACCCGTCCCCATCAGGATCTTCTCCGACCCCACCCATCCCCGCAAGGAATTATCTCCGTCCCCGCCTGTCCCCATAAAAAGCAGCAATTACTTCTGACAGGATCATCAATTCCACAGTTTCTTTTGTTTGCGCTGCTGTTTTCCTTGTGGAATCTCTTTGGTGGAACCCTTTTTTTGTTTTCTGTTCAGGTAATTAACTTATAAACCCCCTCTTTTATTAAGGCTGATGTGTCCATTATATTATATGGACGAACCCTGCTTCCAAAGCCTTCCACCCCCGTGGGAGTCCCGTTGGCTAGAGGAGGGTCCCCGTGGGAGTCCCGTGAGTTGGGGGGTTCCCGCAGGACCCCCACGGGATTCTCACGATCCCCGTTCCTGTGCAGACCTCTATTCTATATTTCTTCCAATCCATGAACATTGGTTATGTTTGGATTCAATTTCAGAATGGTCCTTCAAATCCAATTCAATATTTTCTCAAAAATATCTGACATAAGTGAATACTTTTCTATAATAGAATTCTTCCATAGGAAGATCAACAAAATATTATCAGTATAAACTTAAAATGACCCAAGCTTTCAAAATCTAAATAATTTAAAAAAAGAATAATCTAAAGAATTGATGATGAGGAGGATCCCTGAAGGACTCCCTGATTCATAGGCCAAGGTGCGGAATATTGTCCTTAACAATTCACCCTTTAGTATTCTACTTTTCAAAAAGGAAATAAACCAACTAAGAACTAAATCCATGGCCCCTATATCTGTAGCAACTGCAATAATATCGTATATACTCAATTAATTATAATCCCATCCAAATAAAAACTGAGATAACTCAAAATGACTGCTGAGACAATCTTGCAAGACTGCTGTTCAAAATCACAGCAGCCATTTTTACTTAAGAAGGCGGCATTGACAGGAGCAAGTGAAGATTATTCCTGCCTCAACTTTCTAGACCACCTGGGGGGAGGAGAAAGGAGGAACTGGATATTAAAAAAAACCTTGCACTGTAACTATGGGAAATAGCAGCTTTTAAACTGTGTACTAAGTATATTGGTATTAGATCCCTAGTATTTGTCCAATTAGGATAAAACGTATATCAAAAAACCTGTACTATGGCAAACTGTAATTTATTAACTGTGTATTATATATGTCAATCTGTAACTGGTTCTGAGCTCTTTGGAGATAATGGGATAGAAAACAAATTAAATAAAGAAATACTGTCAAACACCACCGAGTAGGGGTGAAGGGATGGGAGTGTCTGGGGGAGAAGGGAAAAATGTTGGACACCACAGGAAAGCTGAAATATAAATTGGAATACAATTTTGGCCCAAAAAAATATTTATATTTATATTTGAATATACAGTATATAGTATATGATGTGGCACGTAAAAGCAGCTGATAAATCTAATGGCATCAAAGACCAAATCAGTAATCTCCCTTCTACCAGACCATTATATCCTAACTACCCCTTCTAGACATACGACTAGACCAAAAACAATTATCTTATTTGTAATCTTCTATTCTGTGCTGCAGTTTAGAGAATGACACAGGGAAAAAATCTGTCCCCGTCACCGGACCACCATCCCCTTGAATGCCCCGTCCCCTTCACCGTCTCATCCCCGTCGCATCCACCCTTCTCTCTCGCCACATCACTGCCCTTCAGCGTCCCGAGAATCTCCCTCCCTCCCCCTTACCTTCGCGGTGCTTTAGTAAAGAATTGAAACTTAAGGGGGGAAGGCGCGCGGTCACCTCCCAACCTACAGTCAAATCTATCTCCCTCCTTCCTCCTTATCTTCACGGCACTTTTGTAAAAAACTTACTGAAGCCGGCGAAGCCTGCCTGCCTGCAGTCGCGTGTGTGTGGGCGGAAGCTTCTCCTCTGATGCAGCCGGTACCCCAGGTACCTTTTTAAAGTTGCGGTGGTCCAGTGCTCTCTCCCACTGGATGGCTGGCTTTGGTAGCAGAGCAGCGTGACGCAGGAGCGCAACCTTTGCGCTTCCTGCTTGGTCCCGCACCGCTCAGTGATTGGCTGATGTCAGCAACAGTTGTGCCTGCCTAAAGGCTTACAAGTCTGTATTGAGAAATTTCCCTCCAACAATACTCATTATCTACTGGCACAGCAATAAATCTTTGAAGTAAAATTGTGAAAAAACTGCACATGATAGAAGAAAATTAAGAACAGTTCTGGAATCAGCATAAAAAAGTGAAGTAATATCACATTAGTTTTCAGTCATCCAAAATCATGCAGACTTTATCATTGAGTATGTGTATTTTTGTGTAAGTGTCAAGTTCTGATCAACATAATTTTTAAAATTTGTTTCAGAACCCTAAAAATGGGCAAATTTTTATTGAATTTTAATAAGCATACGACAGCACAAAATGAAGAGCATGCACTATAAACGAGTAGCAGATGTGTAAAAAAGAGAAAATATCATAAATATGACAACAGTTATTTGGACTTTGGCTTCACGTCAACAAATGTTAACAGAGAAGAAAGACCGCAATGTGTAGTATGTTTGAAAATTTTGGCGCCAGACTGTATGCTTCCAAGTAAACTGAATCGTCATTTAAAAACTAATCATTTACACTCGATTAATAAAACTCACGACTTCTTTAGAAGAAAATTAAAAGGACAGCAAGGTACATTTTCTAGGCATTTGTCAATACCAATGAATGCTCTGCTAGCCTCATACAAGGTTGCATATAGAGTTGCTAAGTGTAAAAAAAAGCCCATACCATTGAGGAACAACTGATTCTACCTGCTGCTATAGATATGGTGAACATTATGATCGGCGAATCTGCGGGGTACTTTATCTAATAATACTATCAGTTGGAGAATTCAACATGTCAGAAGACCTCAATGGCCAATTGATTGAAAAACTAAAAGAGATGGAATTTGGCTTGCACATTTGATTTGTTACGTACGTTTTGTAGATGGAAATGCCATTGTGGAAGAACTTTTTTGTAAAATAACTGCAAGTGCAAAAGCTCAAGACTTGTTTTGAGATCCTAAATATATTTATGACTGAAAACAATTTATTAAGTGTATTGGGGTCTGTACAGATGGTGCTCATTCAATGTCAAGCAGTTATGTAGGATTACAAACACTTATTCGAAAGAAAGCTATGGCTGCAATGCATAATACATAGAGAAGTACCGTATTTTCGCGGATATAACGCGCGCGTTATACGCGTTTTTACGTACCGCGCATACCCTTCGCGCGTTATATGCCTGAGCGCGGTATACAAAATTTTTTTTACATATTTCACACCCCGCCTGACGCCCGATTCATCATCCGGAAGGACGCTCGCACCCCCACCGCTCGCACCCCCACCCCGAAGGACCGCCGACTCCCCGACAATATCGGGCCAGGAGGGATCCCAAACCCTCCTGGCCACGGCGACCCCCTACCCCCACCCCGCACTACATTACGGACAGGAGGGATCCTAGGCCCTCCTGCCCTCGACGCAAACCCCCCTCCCCCCAACGACCGCCCCCCCCAAGAACCTCCGACCGCCCCCCCAGCCGACCCGTGATCCCCCTAGCGACCCCCACGACCCCCCCCCACCCCCCTTCCCCGTACCTTTGGTAGTTGGCCGGACAGACGGGAGCCAAACCCGCCTGTCCGGCAGGCAGCCAACGAAGGAATGAGGCCGGATTGGCCCATCCATCCTAAAGCTCCGCCTACTGGTGGGGCCTAAGGCGCGTGGGCCAATCAGAATAGGCCCTGGAGCCTTAGGTCCCACCTGGGGGCGCGGCCTGAGGCACATGGGCCCAACTCGTCTTTGAGTCCTACGTTGAATTTGGTCCTAGAACACATGGTGGATGTGATAAACTTTATAAAAACTCGCCCAGTAAAAGCAATAAAATTGGGAGCTGAATATACATCTTTGTTATACTACTGCCCCTCACGCTGGCTTCCTTGTGGCAATATGTTGTCCCATATATTTTAATTACGACAAGAACTCTATATTTTTCTTGAAGAAGAAAAACACAAGTATACCAAAAACTTTGTAGAGACAGAGTTTTTGATGAAACTGGCATACTTTTGTGATATTTTTTAAAAGTTAAATACGCTGGTTCTCTCGTTGCAAGGAGGCAACATGCACATTTTCAAATTGATCGAAAAGATTTCAGCTATCAAAAAAAAAAAATTAAAATTATGGTGGAGAAAAATGCATGAAGACGGTGGTAAAGATTGTTTGCCCCTTTTGCAGCAGTTCATGATCTCCAATGAAGTTGTTTTGTCTGACAATATAAAATCAGTTTTTGAAGATCGCCTATCACAAAGTATCAAATGGCTTGAAAAATATTTTCAAGAAGATGATCCCACGAAATTCACCTGGATTCAGGATCCCTTCAGAGCCAAACCTCCAGCTGACTTTACTTCTGAAGAAAACGACAGTCTCATTGAGCTGTCTTGTGACAATACTCTCAAGACACGATTTAGCAGCATGGATATTACTGAATTTTGGTGTTCAGTAAGAGATGAATATCCACTGTTTAAGCAGTAGAGAGCTCAGAGAATCTTAATTCCGTTTGCAACGTCCTATATATGCGTGGTTGGGTTTTTGGCGCTCACTGTGATAAAAAGCAAATACTGAGTGAAAATCAATGAGGAACAAAAAATGAGATTGGCTGTATCAAATATGGTTCCGAAGTTTGAGAAGATTTGTAATGAACAGCAAGCTCATCCATCTCACTAGTTCTATCAATATTTTTTGTGATTATTTTTTTTATCTTCGTTGTTAAATTTTTTCAAATAATTCAATATTATTGTGATAACCTTTATAAGTTTTAATTTTTTAAATTAATAATCGTTTCAAGCTAACTATCAGATTACAGAACTATTGTTTGACCTGGGGAGCTGTGGAAAAATTTTGAAACATTAAGTGAGCTGTGAACAGAAAAAGTTTGGGAACCACTATTTCATCTCAAATGTTTCCAAATCACTCCTGAAGCATTAGGAAAGAAAAGAGGAAGGTTTTGGAATGGCCTTCACAATCCCCAGATCTTATTATTAAAAACCTATGGTGAGATATATCAAGAATATATTCATGAGCTCTGCAAGCAGAAGCGTAGTCAAGGGGAGTGGACTGCTCTGGTTGCCAACGCCTCTCCTCTTCCCCCCCACCCCATCCCCCCGACAATGGAAAGTCTCTGAAAAGTACTCCCCCTCACTTCCTCTGCTGGCCTTGTCGGATGAATACTGCTGCTAAACACACAAATAGCAGTTCGATCTTTCCCTCCTTCTCTAACCTATTATTATATAGTTAATTTATGGCCGTTTAGTGAGTTAAATAGTCCTTTAAGGAAGGCCTGCTTGAAACATTTGGCCAAGTCGCCCATTATCAAATACAGGACCTTTGAATTGTAAACTGTTACTGCCTCGTCTGTTTATACCTTACCCCCTTTTTACTGAGCTGTACTAACATAAAACATGGATGAGTTTGTAGTATTTAAATCAAGTGTATCTGCGTTGTTTATTCACCTACCTGATGAAAAAAGGATAATTTTCAAAAGCATGTCAGATACAGCATTAGCCCAATAAAAGATGTATTGCCTACAACATGATTGTTGACGCATGGTCACTTTGAGTATTCCCATGCTAACCAATAAAAAGCTCTGTGCTTGAAAACTTGACATAATGGTAAAAAAGGAAGAACAGAACTGCTAATAGTATCAGAACTGCTAATAGTATCAGTAACAAACTATTATGAGAGAGTGTACATGATAGAGATAAAGATTATCAAGTACCAAGAGATGCAATCAGAGCAAGCAAATTTGACAAAATATTTAGAAATGGTTGGATGTTGTTATCTTGATTAGAAAGAACTTCCTAGCACACCTTGATATGTTGTTGCCTGTAAGAAGCTCTTTCTGGCACAGTGTGAGTATTAAGAGCAATATAATAAATTAGAGAGATTGAGGTATTACAGAATATATCCTAGTTTGAGTGGTGATCATTCCTATCATAGTACGGGAGAAATTCACCAATTTGGGGAGACTACCTCGAAAGAGCATTCCACAAGATGCATGTTGTATTAAAGCAATTTCCCTTTACTGTATTTTTCTATCCTTACCTGCTTTCTGTCACTGTTCTCTTTCTCATTCATTCTCTTTCCCATTCCAAGAGGAAACCACACTAGCAGGAATTTGTGTAGCTATGGAATCCCACAGCTTCATTTTTGTTCTTGGGGAGCTAGTTTCATGTCAACATTAGAGCTTTGTTGGGCCTTGGGCAAACAAGTGCATTGAGCCCTCAGTTATAATATAAATACAAAACTATTCACTCTACAACCTTCCCATACCTGGCAGCAAAATGGTGGAATCCTTTACCAGCACAATTAAGGAACACCCTCTCCTACCAAAACTTTTGTAAAGGCCTAAAAACCTATCTATTTGGAAAATATCTTACTCTTCCCCACAAACAAGACACAAATCACCTCTCCTATCTCGATAGATGATCAAGCTCCCTACAAACTGGGAAAGTGACACCCATACCTAAACCCATAATATCAAGACTACAATACCAGATACGTATAGCCAATCTTCTCTCCAAAACATATGCTATAATCATTTGCCTATATGAACTAAGTTATCTGTGTCATGAAGCCTAATGAAATAATGTTGTCCCTGGATATGGCCAGGCTCTTCTAAATTGTAAATCACATTGAACTCCTTCTGGGGCATATTAGCAATCATAAATACTAATATAATGAATTCTGAATGCCACAAATATGTGATTCTGACTGCAGACGAAAACTGGCAGAGGAGGCATTAAGTTGCTGCTTGCTGGTGATTGTTAGTCTTAGGACAATGCAGAGATAAAATAGACCTCTGCAAAGTGCTAGCTCTGATTTCCTTTCTCATCCTATTTGTCTCCTGCCACAACTCCCAACAACTATTCCCGATTGGTGGTGGGTGGAAAAATCTGTCTTAGAAGCCACTGAGCTACACATATTAGAGCAGGGGAGTCAAAGTCCCTCCTCGAGGGCCGCAATCCAGTCGGGTTTTCAGGGTTTCCCCAATGAATATGCATGAGATCTATTTGCATGCACTACTTTCTTTGTATGCTAACAGATCTCATGCAAATTCATTGGGGAAATCCTGAAAACCCGACTGGATTGAGGCCCTCGAGGAGGGACTTTGACACCCCTGTATTAGAGAAATTCCTCCTAAACCTTGTGACCCAAGACACATACCTAGTTTGCTTATGCCCTATGTCCTGCACTAACCAGGCCTGCCTTGAGGTTTTGCCATTTCCTTCTGATAAGGGTTACTTTTGAATCATGCATCCCAGGTTTTTTCCCCCACTCATTTGAACTGTTTGCGTGTCTGCACAAACCATTCCCCCTTTCCTATGCCGCTGTGTCTGGTTCTCTAAGTTCAAAAATGTCAAACTTTCTATAATTTTTCTAGGCCTTTGTTAACAATTTCCAAGCTGCCAAAGAAGCACTGACTGAAGCAACAGTCCATGCAGCAGAGAAAGCTGCTACAGGCGTTAAAGAACTAGCTCAAAGGAGTTTCCGAATGGCTTTGAATGTAAATGTTAAAGCACCCGTTGTCATAATGCCACAGTCTTCAGCGTCTTCAGATGTCCTAGTTGCCGATTTTGGTCTGATCACTGTAAAGAATAATTTCTCCATTATTCAACCAAAAGTACGCTGTACCCTGCCGCCTGTTGTTGATTCTATGATGGTGAACCTGAGTGAACTCAAGCTTTACAGGTAACATTTCATAGGATATACAGGGAATGAGCCTGAACATGCATGTGTACATTGTAAAATTATTGCTGATCTGAGGCAGGCCTAAATGCTTAGTGACACTATTGTGAACTACCAAGCAGGCTTCTGTTCCATGGGTTGCAGCGCTTGGGAATGATATGGAGGGTCCACAACCCTTGGTGGGAAGGGTGTCATTCATTGCATAATGGTGACAATGGTCTGATTTTTGGACCCAGCTTACAGGATTCTAGAAGGAGTCTTAGTCTTCAGCCCCTGGGTAAGATCTGTTGCTATGATTAAGCCAAGTGAGTCAAGAGGAGGTTATGAAATGAGAGAATAATCCCTAATTAATTTATTTTTATTTTATTATTTATATACCTCTTATTTTATTATTTATATACCTCTTATAGCCTAAGTGGTTTACATTCAGGTAGTCAAGCATGTTTCCTTATCTGTCCTGGTGGACTCATAGTCTATTTAATGTACCTGGGGCAATGGGGAGATTAAGTGACTTGCCCAGAGTCACAAGGAGCAGCATAGGATTTGAACCCACAACTTCAGGGTGCTGAGGCTGTAGCTCTAACCACTGCACCACACACTCCCCTTGTAAATGAAAGCTTATGGTTCCCCAACCAGCCAGTATTAATTGAAACGGAAGCCCACAAAAATGGGAGGGAACTCATGCCCTAAAATCCTGGCAGCTGTAATAAGATTGCATAATCAATTATGAAGCGGACTCCTTAAAGTTGTAGACAATTATACAATATATATTTCCATGCATACAAAGTCCCTCTTGCCATGCTGAAAGTAACTTGCTAGATAGGAAAGCCTTAATGGGCACAGTAGTAGTTGGGGAAAATGCTAACATGCATTGTAAGGCCTCCAAAATTCAGCATCAGTCTTGGACCTGTTGTCTTAGTGTACACTAAAAAGGTTGTGAAATCTCCTGAGCTAAAAGGCCTGAGGGACTGGGCCAGTAAAGAGGGGCTTTCCTGCCCTTCTCCTGTAGCAAGATTCTGATCTTCACAGAGAATACAGGGTAACTCAACAGAGTGGTGCTGCAAGTAGGGGAGCTTTGCAAGTAGGGAGACTTTTGCTCCTCCAAAAATGTAAGCTCACCTTCAGGGAGGTGCCACAGGTTTTTAAAAGTGAGATGGATACAGAGTTTTCAAATCCTGGAAGGAGTGGAGTGGGAGATTTGAAGGATGGTGTGAGGGATCTTGCTGCTCGAGGGAGGGAAAGTGACGGGTAAACCAGTGAAGATAGGATAGTGCCACATAAAAGAATAAAGAAATTCTGTTTCGCCTGGTAGACCGGTATAGTACTCATGGATGGGTTAAATCTCACTGTGACCAGCAGGTGGAGACAGATACCAAAAATTTGAATATTAGGTGAGGCACCCCCTTCCCCTCCAGTCTTTCTCAGTCTCCAGCAGTGTGGTAAGACTAATTCGGCTCCCCCTCTTAGGTGTGTTGGAATTTGTTTAGGACTCCTGGGTTCCCCTTTTCTGCTGGATGGAGCTTGTTTGGGGATCCATCCGACCTGGGGGGGTGTTAAACCCGGCTGTGTCTCATGAAGGGTCCCTCCCCCCCTTCCTCCACCTCCCCACATTTTTGTAGAGGGTCTCAGCCAGCAGTCTGGCCCCTGTAGTTGGTCAAGCCTCCAGCTTTGAGAGCCATGGAGTCTGATCTGAAAAAAAAATCCTGTCTAAAGAGCTCATTTCCATTTAAACATAGTAACGTAGTGTACGAAATTGATGTTTTTACTGTATTTTCTCATCTAACTGGCACTTTTTTGCAGTTTTCAGCACAATGAGAACTTTGAAAGGCAAAAAGTGCTCATTGTGTTCCAGACATGAGGTATTTGCGGCCAGCTTGTGCAAGCGTTGTACAGGCTGAAGCAGTGGGAGATCCTCGTTGGCATTGGGTGCCGGCGGCCAAGAAATCCCGCTGCAAATACCTCATGAGTTGTCTTCAAATTGTAGGGAAGCCTGGGCTTCCCCCTGATGCTCACGTGGAGGGTTCCCCAGCCGCCGACGGTCAGGGTAGAAAGGATTCCTTTACTGCCAGAGCAGCTGGGGATTCCCTTACTGCGTTGGTCGGCTCCTCGGCCTTAGCGGCAGGAAAAGCCCAAGCTTCTCAGACGCTGCAGGCCTCTGGAGCTTCGATTTTGGCAGTTTCAGGCCAGTTTTCTGCGGGAAACCCCTCCGTATTTTCTGTGCCCTCAGGTGACCTTTACTTTATTGGAGAAGCAGGGGCAAGGTATTACTGGGTCCCCTGCTGTAGCAGGGAGTCCCTTGGGGCCGCTGGGGTTTTCCCCCTGAATTTATATTGGCACTTTGCAAAGCTTACATGCTGGTGGCTAGAGGTTCAATTTCCAATCTGGGGGTCGGGGGGGGGGGTATTTACCCTTGACGTCTTCTCCGGTTCGGCTACAGACAGCGGCGGTTATACCCCTTCCTTTCTCGTCCAAGCGCCCGTGGGTCTCTTAGGATGATGATTTTTGTCAAGAGGAGCAATATGTGGTTGATGAGGACCTGGACCTGTGGGGAGATTTCCAGGATCCTGTTGGGAGGACAGATTCCTCCAGCGGTGGGTTTGAACGCCCACATACAGGCGAAGGATGCATCTATAGGGCACATTTTTCAGCGGGACAAACTTCCTGAGCTAATTCTTCAGGTCTCCTCTCTATTGGGTGTTTTTTTTTTTTTTTTTTTCTGGTTGTTATTTTATTGAAATCTGAAGCAATTAAAAACATCTGACTTATGCAGTTGTATATAAAACAATACGTTGATTCGTTATATCTTATTTCATGATAAATATTGAGAATTTTCAAATTATCTATGATGTCTAATATAGCTCAACCTTCCTATCCCACTCTCCTCCCCCCCCCCCAACCCCAGTGGAAGGATGTGTGCAGGAGATTCATAAGATGTGGGAGAAAGATTATATATCAAAGATCAATGGGACTATCATTTTGGAAATTAACCCAAATTTCATATGCACTCCAAATGGTATTATAATTCTGTATCTGATTTCTCTGAAGAGCAGTTAATGTAGACATCTGTTGTATATATTGAACTTTGGCCAATAATACTCGTAACATTGGTAAATCTAATTGTTTCCAGGCAGATGCCAGGACAAGTCAACCTGATGTCATTATCAAAGATCTCCTCTATATTGAAGCTTGAGGACGCCATGTTGGAGCCCTCGTGTAAAGTGGACCCCTTGCTTAAGGGGATCCGCTCTGCTTCCTACTCTTTTCCTATGCATCAGGATATTAGGGATATTATGCTCACATAGTGGCAGATGCCGGAGGCGCCGTTTCATGCTCCATGGCCCGCCTCTATACTATCCCTGAAGGGGATCGGGACACACTGAAGTCGCCGGTGGTGGACCCGGTGGTCTTGGCCATCTCAAAGCGGCATACTATGCCTGTTGAGGGCGGTGCTGCCTTAAAGGATCCTGAGGAGTGTAAGTTGGAGTCCTTTCTTAAACAGAGTTTTGATGTGACAGCTCTGGTGATCCAGGCAGCGATGTGTGGCGGGCCATTGGCTCGGGCATGTTTTTGCTGTGCCGAGCACGTATTTGACCGCGAGTCTGATAATTGGGAATTAGTGGAACAGGAAGTTGCCCAAATTGAAATGGGTGCTTCTTATGTCTCAGATGTCATGTATGACCTCTTGCAAGCTTCTGCCAAGTCTGTGGCTTTTGGAGTGGCAGCACGCCATACCTTGTGGCTTCGTGTTTGGTCGACGGATGCGGCGTCCAAAGCTAAGTTGACAAAATTTCCCTTTAAGGGGTCCTTCTTGTTTGGTGAAAACTTGGGACAAGCTGGTGCAGATACTAACCGATTCTAAAGTGCCTTATTTGCCTGAAGATAGGCCTAGGCTGTTAGCTCGGGATGGTGCTGGGCATGGACGAGATTTCTACCATTTCCACTTTCCTTGAGGGGCCACTTCCAGTCTCCTGGGCTTTCCAAGAGCTGGTTCTTCCAGCGCATATAGTCCTTTCGAGGGGCCCGCCGGGGGGGGGGGGGAGTGCGAGTAGTGCCCCCACTGGGTCCCATGCAACCCGTCCTGCCAAGACTCCTTGCCGGTGCCTGCCTTGGTTCTGGTGGGCGCCCAGCTGCGTGACTTTTATCCACAGTGGGCAGCGATCAGATCAGTGGGTTCTGGAGGTGATTTGGGACAGTTATAATCTAGAGTTTGCCCATTCCTTTCCAGATCATTTTTTCACTTCATCCTGTTCCTCTGCGGGGCTTGGCTCGCTGCAGTCTTCGTTGGTGGCTCCAGACCTCCCCCCATCTACTGCAAGGGCCAAGTCTGGATCAGCCACAGTGGACAATGCTGCTCACCAATGCCAGTATCCTTGGTTGGACAGCTCAGTGTCTAGGTCACTCAGCTCAGGGCACCTGGTCCATGGAGGAGGCATCCTGGTTGATCAATGTTCTGGAGACCAGAGCCATCCATCTAGCGCTGTTAGCCTTCCGGTCCTTTCTGATGGGCAAGTCAGTCAGGGTTCTTTTGGACAATGCCACAGCGGTGGCCTATGTCAATCGTCAGGGGGGGCACCAAGAGCTCTCTGGTGGTGCAGGAGGTGGCTCTGCTCATGATCTGGGCAGAAACTCATCTTCAGGACATCTCGGCCTCCCACATTGCAGGTGTGGACAATGTGCAGGCGGTCTTTCTGAGTTGTCCTAGATCCCGGAGAGTGGTGTCTGAGCCACGCAACCTTTCAGTCTTGGGGTCAGCCCTTCATGGATATTATGGCCATGAGCGTCAATGCCAAAACACCCCGTTTCTTCAGTCAGGCCGAGGGGTTGGATGCTCTGGTTCAACTATGGCCAACGGAGGGTCTGTTGTATGTGTTTCCTCTGTGGCCATTAGTGGGCAGAGTTGTTTGAATTGTTCGACATCCAAGCCTGGTGATTCTGGTGGCCCCGGATTGGCCCAGGCATTCATGGTATGTGGATCTGGTGAAGCATCTGGTGGCGGAGCCTCTTCCTCTGACTCTCTCGACTGACTTACTGTCTCAGGGCCCCATTCCAATGTTCGATCCGGATCACTTTTGTCATACGGCTTGGCTCTTGAAAGGGACCAGCTAGGTAGGAAGGGGTATTCAGATAAAGTGATCTCGACCCTTTTGGGGTCTCAGAGACTTTCCACTTCTCGGGCTTATGTGCAGGTTTGGCATATCTTTGAGGAATGGTGTGCTTCGCATGGAGGGTCTCTCTTCGCGCTTCCCTGCCTAACATCTTGGAGTTCTTGCAGGATGGCCTGGACAGGGGCCTGGCTTGGTCTTCTCTCCAGGTTCAGTTTGCGACCTCGTCAGCCTTTCGTGGGTTGTTGAAAAGTCAGCGTTTGACTGCCATTCCTGATGTTTGATTTTTGCGAGCAACTAAATTGCTCAAGCCTCCCATGTGTCTGTCTGTTCCTTCTTGGAATCTTAATCTGATCTTGTCCATGCTGGTGCACCCACCTTTTGAACCTTTGGGTGCCTGTTTGCTGAAGGACCTTACCCTTAAAGCGGTCTTCTTGGTTGCTATCACTGCTGCTAGATGTGTGTCTGAGCTACAGGCTTTCTCTTGTAGGTCTCCCTTCCTGGAGTTTTCTAGGGAGCGGGTTATGTTGCAGCCTGTTCCTTCTTTTCTGCCAAGGGTAGTTTATCCTTTTCATGTCAATCAGTCAGTGGTCCTCGGGAGGGATCTTCTGAGCAGAAACAGTTGCACAAGTTGGATGTTAGCTGGGTCCTTCACATTTATGTTCAGTGGACTCAGGAGATCCGGAAATCAGATCATCTCTTTGTCCTTCTGGCATATGGGAGATCGTGCTTCCAAGGCTACTATTGCATGCTGGTTCAAGGAGGCTATTGCTTCCACATATCTTCTTCAGAAAAAGCCTGTTCTGGAATTTCTCAAGGCTCATTCCACTTGGGGTCTCAAGCACCTTCTTGGACTGAGTCTTCTCTAGTTCTTCCAGTGGATATTTGCAAGGCTGCACTTTGGTCCTCTGCATTCCTTTGTCAGACACTACCGTGTGAATGTTGAAGCGCTTCAGGACATGGTGTTCAGTGAGAGTGTGCTGGTGTTGGCCCTTAGGAATCCCACCCTTGATGGGGACTGCTTTGCTACGTCCCATCTGTGAGGAACTATACCAGTCTCTCCGGCGATCCAGAAGGAGAAATTAGGTTCTTACCTGCTAATTTTCTTTCTGTTAGCCTGTAGACCAGTATAGTTCCCCACCCTATCTGTCTTTATGTGGTGTTTGCGGGTTTTTGCTTGTGGGCAGATTTAGCTTTTTCTGCGGGTTCTAGTATTTTTCTAGGGCTGGGGAGATATAAGAACAGTGGCTATGGCTCAGCTGGCTTAGCTGGTGAGCTATGAGGATATTTTATATGACAGTTTTTTAGTTCTATACCAGTTTTTAATTCTACACCTATGTGTGACAGTTGATACTATATGCAACTATGTTTTACACTCCTGTTCAGAGTGTTGGTACTGTTATCAGTTTAGTATTTCCTAGGTTCTGCTTGGCTATTCGGCAGACTGGAGGGGAAGGGGGAGCCTCACCTAATATACAAGTTTTTGGTCTCAGTCTCTACCTGCTGGTTACAGTGAGGTATAATCCATCCGTGAGGAACTATACCAATCTACAGGCTAACAGAAAGAAAATTAACAGGTAAGAACCTAATTTCTCCTTTAACTACCCTAATTGCTATGGACTGGTTACCATGGCAGATTTTTTAAGGAACATTGTTTTATTTTCATGAGAGGAAGTTTGTTTGGTTCATCCTATTAGTGCGGCCAAAATTTAACTTGCTGATGCTGTGCTAAAAACCTGTCCTGGGGATCCCAGAGCCAATCATGTTTTCAGGATATTCACAGTATATATGCATATGAGAGAGTTGCATGCAGTTTATTTTAGGAAACTTAATTTTTTATTATAGTTTAATGAAGATCCCTCTGATGACCAAATTGAGCTGCCACAAACCTTCCCTTCCTATTCATGTGGTCTTTCTGTGCAATTCCCCTCAATTTCATTCAGACTTGTCTTTTATTGCACAGAACATGAGATTTTAACAGATGTACTTGGTGTATGGTATTCTCATGCATGTTCATTGTGGGTATTCTGAAAATCCAGCTGTCTGAGTATTCCCTAGGACAAGTTTAGGGGCCACTGTTTTAGGTTATGAAAATATCATATTGAAGTCAAAACGTAATTCAGCGTCCAGTGTCTTAGTATTTTGCTTCCTTTTATAGATCCACTTTCGAGAGAGGCTTATTACAAGCAGAAATGCAGCTTCTACTGCCACTGAATATGGAAGTTACTGTTGAGCGTAATTTGGCTGCTGCCTGGTATAGTGATGTTCCTGATATCAAAATAATTGGACGACTCAAACCTATGATGGTGAGTATTCTTTATGGTTTCTTATTTTCTCGAGGAGTTTTACTAAAATGATTACAATGCTCAAAATGATATATCTACAGAAACATTTTGAGCTTATCCTACTACAAAAAAAAAATAGTCCTTTAGATTTGAAGAATATATATAGAAGGGTTTCTGCAGCTTAAACATCTGTGGTGGAGATGTAGGTGGAAGGCTTCACTTCTTTCCTTGGGACCTTCCTGAATGAGTTGTGCTCTGAGCTTTTATTCTTCCTGGGCTGCACTCACCTGGCTTTGCCTTACCGAGTCACTCCTCCCCTGCACATGTTCTGCATATGTGAGGAAGTTTTAGAGAGGGAGAACAGTACCTGTTAATTTTCTTTCTGTTAACCTGTAGACCCTTTCACAGTTCTCTGTTAGGGGACATTTCATTGCACCCTTAGCATATTATGACCTTAGAGCCCCATCTCCAGTGTCAATTTTTTTTTTTAAGATTCATGGACAGGTTTTTCTCATGTTAAACCAATATAGAAGATTTGGTGTTGCCCTTACCCCTCTCATGAAAGTCATTTAATCCCATGTAATCATCTCTGAAGAATCTTTCTAGTAGCAATTTAAGTAGAAGAATTCATGAACTTTGTCTTAGCCATGTAGAAACCAGACATTTAGGGCTCCTTTTACAAAGGCTGTTTTATACTAAACTGCACAAGCATCCATGCAGAAGTGTCTCCATACTCTGGACTGTAAACAGGCTCTTATTATTTTAAAAGATCAGAATCCTTGAAAATCTATGGAACTCTTTGTCTCCACCGATCCAGCAAGACGTATTACAGTGCAAAGTGTAAATCCTAATTAACTGGCTAGCATCCTACATTCAGATTGTTTGGGAGCAATCTGTTTTCTCTTGCCAGTACAATTAATTATCCCAGGACAAGCAGGCAGCATATTCTTTACGCATGGGTGACGTCACCGACGGAGCCCACGGTACGGACCTTTTTACTAGAAAGTTCTAGTTGGCCGCACCGCGCGTGCGCGAGTGCCTTCCCGCCCGACGGAGGAGTGCGTGGTCCCCAGTTTCTTCGTTTCCGCGGAGCGAAGAAGACGTGTGTTTTTCAACGTCGTTGAAATACTCCTTTTGCCTTCCCGCTCGCGTTCTTTTTTCGATTTTTTCACCTTCGGGTGCTTTTTTCTTTCTATTACAAAAAAAAAAAAAAATAAATTCCTTTCTTTTGCTTTATTTTTTCGTTCCTGCCCCGGCGGGGCCTGTTAGCACGATCCAGGCCTCGGGGTTTGATTTTGCGGAGGCCGTGTTCCCATTCATGCCCCCGCAACCCGGTTTTAAGAAGTGCCAGCAGTGTGCACGCCCGATCTCCCTCACTGACCCACACAATTGGTGCTTACAGTGCTTGGGACCGGATCATCGGGCGGATTCCTGCACCCGCTGTGCCACTCTTAAAAAACGCACTTTGAAGAATCGTCAAATCCAACAAAATCTACTTTTCGGCACCGGCCCGACTATGGATTCGACCTCTTCATCTGCGGCACCGTCGAAATCGACACCGACCACTTCGACACCGCCTGAGTCGACATCGGCGCCCCCGGCGCCAGGTAAGCCGGCTAAGAAGCCTTCCACCCTTGAGCGCCCTCCCACTTCGGGGACGACACCAGTCCTTTCGGCTCCACGCCGAGCCAAAAAACGCTCCACTCCGATTTCGGTGAGTGCCTCGTCATCGGCCCCCTCATCGCCGGAGTGTAGAGCGGCACCCATGGAACCAAAGAAGAAAAAAGTGGTTCCGGTGCCTCCCCTGGATGACCGCATTGCGGCCATCCTCCAGGACAAGTTGCAGGAACAACTCCACAAGCAACTTAAGCAGCTCTTACCCTCTATCTTGGCACCGCTGCTCTCGGTACCAGACCGGCCCGAGACCCATACCGTCCAACCGGTATCCACTCCCTTGGTACCTATGGACTCCTCCATGCCCATTCTCTCGGCACCGCATCTCCATTCCCATGCCGAGGCTATGGCATTGACGACGACCGATCCTCCTCGGGACCGGGCAGGGCACCGGTCTTCCCACGACTCTGACCGGCACCGTACTTCTCGGGACCGAGACAGACATAGGTCTACATCGCCTGGTAACGTCTCGGTACGCTCAGGCAAATCTTTGTCTAAAACTCACCATGCCGAGCCTTCCACTCCAGTCTCTCGACACGCACATACCGATGTCAGAGACCCGGACCTATGGGAACAATCCCCTACCGGTACCGAGGAGGATGCATCGTCGTCGGATGAAGAGCCTTCGGCACCCGATACCGCATCTAAACCTGAACAATCTTCCTTCTCTAAATTCCTCAGGGAGTTGTCGGGTGCTTTGTCTTTGCCTCTGGAATCTGACTCTAAGAAGTCACAAGCTTTCCTGGAGGCATTAGATTTCGATCAACCTCCCAAAGAGTTCCTAAAGTTGCCCGTGCATGATATCTTACGGGAAACTTTTTATAAAAATTGGGAGAACCCGCTGACTGTTCCTGGGGCCCCCCGTAAATTGGACAGCCTCTATAGGGTTATACCAATCCCAGGATTTGATAAACCCCAACTCCCTCATGAGTCTCTCCTAGTGGAGTCCACTTTAAAAAAGACTCAGGGCTCCAGTGTCTATGCCTCCACCCCTCCTGGCAGAGAGGGCAAAACTATGGACAAGTTTGGCAAGCGGCTCTATCAGAATGCCATGCTTGCCAACAGGGCAAACAACTACTCGTTCCATTTTTCATTCTACCTCAAACATCTGGTAATGCAACTCTCCGCCATGCAAAAGTACATGCCAGAGCATAAGGTTCCACTTTTCCAGCAGCACATCTCCAGCCTGCTTCAACTGAGAAAATTCATGGTGCGCTCTATCTATGACTCTTTTGAGCTCACCTCCCGTGCATCTGCCATCGCTGTGGCTATGCGCCGTCTGGCCTGGCTCAGGGTCTCTGATCTGGACGTCAACCATCAGGACCGACTAGCCAACGCCCCATGTCTGGGAGACGAATTATTCGGAGAGTCCCTGGATACCACCACACAGAAACTCTCCGCCCATGAGACCAGATGGGATACTCTCATTAAACCAAAGAAAAAGGCTCCTCCTGCTCGTCCTTACAGACCACAGACCTCATATCAGCGCAGGTTCTCCGCTAGGCCGCTCAATCCACCTCCACAGCAACCTAGGCGGGCCCGCCAACACCAGCACACCCAGCCTCGTGCCCAGTCTAATCAACCGGCCAAGGCTCTTCCTCCTGCCAAACCATCTCAGCCCTTTTGACTCCTCTCTCCAGGGCTTAGCCAGTCTTCCACCCTCATTGCCTCTTCCTCAGCCGATCGGAGGCAGGCTTCACATCTTCATCAGCCGTTGGGAGGTCATCACATCGGACCAGTGGGTCCTAAACATCATCCGCCACGGCTACTCTCTAAACTTCCGGACTCTTCCTCCAGACAATCCTCCCGTAGAGTCTGCTTCTCTTTCAACTCAAACCCCCCTCCTCCTGAGGGAGGTCCAATCCCTCCTTCTACTCAATGCCATCGAAGAAGTACCTCTGGAACAAAGGGGCCGGGGATTCTACTCCCGTTACTTTCTGGTTCCAAAAAAGACAGGAGACCTACGTCCCATTCTCGACCTCCGGGACCTCAACAAGTGTCTCGTCAAGGAGAAGTTCAGAATGCTCTCCCTTGCCACACTGTACCCTCATCTCTCTCAGAACGACTGGCTATGTTCCCTGGACCTCAAGGAGGCCTACACTCACATCCCAATCAATCCATCCTCACGTCGCTACCTACGATTCCAGGTGCACCATCGCCATTATCATTACAAGGTGCTACCTTTTGGCCTGGCATCATCTCCCAGAGTGTTCACCAAATGCCTCATTGTGGCGGCGGCCTTCCTCAGGTCCCACAACCTTCAGGTGTTTCCCTACTTGGACGATTGGTTAGTGAAAGCACCTACGTCTCCACTTGTGCTACAAGCCACTCATCATACCATCTCTCTCCTCCATCTTCTGGGGTTCGAGATCAACTACCCCAAGTCGCATCTGCTTCCCACACAGCGACTTCAGTTCATCGGAGCGGTTCTCGACACCACACTAATGAGGGCGTTTCTCCCCTCCGATCGTCAGCGAACTCTGCTACGCCTGTGTCGTCAGGTGCTCCTTCATCACTCCATTTCTGCCAGACAAATGATGGTCCTCCTGGGCCACATGGCCTCGACGGTTCATGTGCTTCCCCTGGCACGACTCCACCTCAGAACACCTCAATGGACTCTGGCCAACCAGTGGTCACAGACCTCGAATCTTCTTTCTCATCCCATCTCTGTGACATCGTCTCTTCAGCGATCTCTACAATGGTGGTTGGACTCCTCAAATCTTTCCAGGGGCCTTCTTTTTCATCTGCCCCCGCATTCCATGATCATCACCACGGATGCCTCCCCTTATGCATGGGGAGCTCACCTGGGAGACCTACGCACCCAAGGTCTTTGGACCCCGCAGGAGCGTCTCCATCACATCAACTTCCTGGAACTACGAGCCATGTTCTATGCTCTCAAGGCCTTCCAGCACCTTCTTTGCCCTCAGGTTCTGCTTCTGTGCACGGACAACCAAGTTGCCATGTACTACATCAACAAACAGGGCGGCACCGGATCTCGCCTCCTTTGTCAGGAGGCTCTTCGCATTTGGACCTGGGCCACGGCCCGCAGTCTCTTCCTCAAGGCTGTCTACATCCAGGGCGAACAGAACTCCCTGGCCGACAATCTCAGCCGCATCCTTCAACCTCACGAGTGGACTTTGGATCCTCCCACGCTCCACTCCATCTTTGCTCGCTGGGGCACTCCGCAGGTGGACCTATTCGCAGCTCCTCACAACCATCAGCTGCCCCAGTTCTGCTCCAGACTCTTCTCTCCTCACCGTCTGGCCCCGGATGCATTCCTGCTCGATTGGACGGATCGGTTCCTCTATGCCTTTCCTCCTCTACCTCTGATGTTGCGAACTTTATCCAAACTCCGCAGGGACGGAGCCACCATGATCCTCATAGCTCCCCGGTGGCCTCGTCAACACTGGTTCTCCCTTCTACTTCAACTCAGCTCCAGGGAGCCCATTCCTCTACCTGTGTTTCCTACTCTACTTACACAGCAACATCAGTCTCTACTACATCCCAATCTGTCTTCCCTCCACCTGACAGCTTGGTTTCTCTCGGGCTAACCTCTTCAGGAAATCTGTCTCAGCCGGTCCGTCTCATTTTGGACGCCTCCAGGAAGCCGGCCACCCTCCAATGTTACCATCAGAAGTGGACCAGGTTCTCCTCTTGGTGCCTCCGTCATCATCACAACCCCACCTCCTTAGCGGTGGAAACTGTTCTTGACTACTTACTCTCCCTGTCCAACGCAGGCCTCAAGTCTACCTCAATCAGAGTCCATCTCAGTGCCATCACGGCATTCCATGAGCCTGTCCTAGGAAAACCTCTCACGGCTCACCCTCTGGTTTCCCGATTCATGAGGGGCCTCTTCAACATCAAACCACCTCTGAAACCTCCTCCGGTCGTCTGGGACCTGAATGTGGTTTTGTCTGCCCTCATGAAACCTCCCTTTGAGCCACTTGCCACAACTTCGCTCAAATTTCTGACATGGAAGGTTCTTTTCCTCATTGCCATCACCTCTGCCAGGAGGGTTAGTGAGCTTCATGCACTGGTTGCCGATCCACCGTTCACTATCTTTCACCATGACAAGGTGGTTCTGCGCACCCATCCAAAGTTCCTTCCAAAGGTGGTCTCAGCCTTTCACCTCAACCAGTCCATTGTTTTGCCTGTGTTCTTCCCGAAGCCTCATTCACATCCCGGAGAACAGGCATTGCACAGTCTTGACTGCAAGCGTGCCCTGGCTTACTATCTCGATCGTACAAGGGCTCACCGCTTGTCCCCTCAGCTCTTCCTGACCTTCGACCCGAATCGTTTGGGTCGACCGGTCTCTAAACGGACGCTATCCAACTGGCTTGCAGCTTGCATCGCGTTCTGTTACGCTCGGGCCGGTCTGTCACTAGACGGTGCTGTCACGGCCCACAGGGTAAGAGCTATGGCCGCTTCTGTTGCTTTCCTCCGTTCCACACCCATTGAGGAAATCTGCAAGGCGGCCACCTGGTCCTCAGTTCACACATTCACTACTCACTACTGTCTGGATGCGTTCTCCAGACGGGATGGGCACTTCGGCCGATCTGTACTTCAGAATTTATTTTCCTAATGGCCAACCATCCCCCCTCCCTCTTTGTTAGCTTGGAGGTCACCCATGCGTAAAGAATATGCTGCCTGCTTGTCCTGGGATAAAGCACAGTTACTTACCGTAACAGGTGTTATCCAGGGACAGCAGGCAGATATTCTTACGTCCCACCCTCCTCCCCGGGTTGGCTTCTTAGCTGGCTTATACTAACTGGGGACCACGCACTCCTCCGTCGGGCGGGAAGGCACTCGCGCACGCGCGGTGCGGCCAACTAGAACTTTCTAGTAAAAAGGTCCGTACCGTGGGCTCCGTCGGTGACGTCACCCATGCGTAAAGAATATCTGCCTGCTGTCCCTGGATAACACCTGTTACGGTAAGTAACTGTGCTATCTTGTCAGATCAGAGGCAATGTGGCTACCATAGTTCTCTTTGAAATGTACTTCCCTAAAAAACATTAGCTATTAGGTCTGTGCCTCAAACAGTCGCATCATGCTACTATTTGGGTCAATATCAGTCAGGTTATTCCATAGGCATTATTCAACTGTCAAACTATCATCTATTTGGGTTACTTCTTAACAGAGATGTTATTTCTAAAAATAACTAGCCTGAGTTTGGAAGTAATTCACATACGTATCTGATTATATTCTCTTTGTTGACAGATGAAGTAAAATTGCATACCTGAAACAGCAGGATTAATTAGGCACTCAGTCTCTCCCATCTCTTCAAGAACTGTATTACTCTTGGGAGCTATACAATAGAGAATGACATGGGGGACATTTGTCCCCATATCCACAGGCTGTGTCCTCGCCCCACCATTCTGTCCATTTGCACAAGCCTCAAACACTTATGATTTGATATTTAAATCTTTTTATTAAAGTATATAAAGGTACAATATTCTGTACGACTCTTTATAAATCACAAATAGAATCTTCCATTTTGATCTGGTTTTGGTACAACCTTACCAAAGATTCAATTGCCTGTGCTTTTACATCAAGTTTCAAGTTTATTATTTTTCTTAATTAATCGCTTAATCAAATTCAAAGCGATGTACATATTAAAAAGATAGTCAATAAAAAACAAACAGTACAAACTATAAATAATTACGTTGGGAAATACATATTTACATTACATAAGGTAAGAAGGGTATTGAAATACATTTGTTAAGTGAAAGCAAAACAAAGGAAAAACACAATAGGGAAAACATTTAAGTAGTAAGGTGTAAACTATTAAAATTACTGACTTTAAGAAATAATTAAATTAAGTATTAAAAGCATCATTAAAAAGAAATGTTTTTAAATTAATTTTAAATTTTACCAAGTCTTGCTCGTTTCGTAAAAAAATTGGAAGAGCATTCCAGGTCTGTGGTGCTGTTACTGAAAATATAAACTGCTGTCTGGTGTTTATAATTTTCAGTGAACTTAATTGGATTCTCTTTGACATGGGTGTAGAAAAGAAATTAAACTATGTAGTGGATGAACAGGAAAGAAAATGTCTATTAAATATTGGAAATGTTCCATGATGCCAGCAATGAAGAATGAATCTTGTCGCAGTAACAATAAGATGGTTGAGCAGCTGGGCACATGATGGCAGGATGTTGTAGACGGTAGGAATCTGATCAGCAGATAACTCTTATTGCCATATCAAAGGTAGATGACACGAATGATGTTATTTAAAAAACAAAACCAGCTTCTACAGGTTTTTTAAAACATTTAAAACAGTTGTTTTTGTCTAAGATGCATTAAGTTTTTACATACTAGTCTCAGGTTTTTAGAGATTGTCCCTGTCTTTGCAGGCTCTGTCTCTGTCCCTTCCCTGTAGTTATCCACGAGTACCTCTCCCTGTCCTGCGGTTGTCCACAGGTACCTGTCCATGTGTCATTCTCTATTATACAATTAACTGAGGGAACGGAGGAGAATGTGTATGGGAAGGGTTCTACATGCTCAAAACTTTATACTACTTTCTGAGCTCTAGGAGAATCTGTTCCACTCTGGTACCATTTGATAACGTTATCCACCTGTTTTTCCTGATGAATTTTACTCTCTACAGGGAGCACCTGTCGCAGGAGTAAGCAACTTAGCTTCATTTATCTAGAAGTTATAAAACTGATCGAACATCTAACTCAAAATGTCTTTTTCTTTCAATATCCTCTTATTTTCTTTTTAATAAAGGTTATTCTCAGGCAAGAAGACCTGACTACTATTCTGAGAACACTTAATGAGAACATAGGGGAGGGTTCTGCTCCTACTTCTGAACCGAAGGAAGCAAGTAGTTCAAGCAAGGATGACAATAGTACTTCCCATTCTGGAGGTATATTCTTGAATTTTATACATATACAGTAACAACCCAGTATCACTTTCTTAGAATGAAATTTCTAGCTCATCAAAGTAACTGCTTTAAACCATTTGGAAATTCCTTTCTTGGAGAATAACATTATCCCTAGCACAGAACATTTGTAAAGTCTTAAACATAAATGTGTCCAATCTTGTTCTATTTCCTAAATTATTTATTTAACTGAGCTATACTTTTGATAGAGCAAAGATGCCTAAACCATAGTTAAAAACTTACCCCCTCTTCTACAAAGCCGCGTGGTAACGGCCCCGAAGCCTATTGAGATATAAAGGGCTTTGGGGCTTTGTAGAAGAGGGGGTTAGATTGGCTAACTTAAAGAAAATATGGCAGTTTCTGTGAAAATGGAATATAGCTGTAAAAACGTTAGAAAAAATATATACCTTATGAATTGAAAAATATTTTACTTGATCTATAATGTTATGCCATTAAATAGAATCTTTATTGAAAAGTTGCAGATTTGTTTTAACTATTCTAAACAGTTCCTTTTATTTTTAAGCCTTAATCAAGGTCTGGTGTGTTATCAACCAATATACTTGTGTTGGAGGGGGCACACTTCTGAAAATAAGTCTAAATTGCAGAGAAAGCTGATAACCATTTTTGAGAAAACATATGTCGAGTGATCTCCCCAAGGTGGCTATCGGCTTTCAATAGAATTGAAGACTTCTTGTATTCAGAAAGTGTGTCCCGAAATGGATACTTTGGTAGTGAAACTTGACCAAGGCTGGCCTTTAATGTCTTTTCATAGGATTGTTAATTTTGTATGTGGAGTCTCACCAAAATCCTTAAACCTACTAATTTGTGGTCCAATTTATGGAAGAAATTGTGTTAGCCAAATACTATTTACAGTGATAAGTGATTAAAATATCTTCTCAAATTTTTTCCATATGCATTTGCCCACCTTTTGTGCTTAGTGGCATATGAAAGTTCTGAAGTATGTAGGTCTAGAAATTGGCAAATAAGATTTAATGTTAAAAAAATACAGGGTCATGCACTTGGGCTGCAAAAATCAGTATACTATAGAGGAAGAAATACTTCTGTTTATGAAAGAAGAGAAGGACTTAGGGGTGATTGTTCACGTGAACTCGCAGGCCTTGAGCATGCTCAGATGCTCAAGGCCTAACAGAAGAGGAGGCCGATCTTCGGGCACCGGCACCAAGCACAGGACATGCCGGTGCCCAGATAAGTGTAAGAAGCGTCGGGGGGGTGCCAGATCGTGGCGGGGGGGGGGGTGCCGGATCACGGAGGGGAGGGTGCCGGATGCGGGGGGCGCTCGTAAATCGAGCCATGCTCGGTTTCCGAGACACCGATTTTGCAAATGTTTTGCTCATCTTACAAAACACTCGCAAACCAGTGCACTCGTAAACCGAGGTACCACTGTATATGAGTGAGTAGCTGATGAAATAATTTTTTTATGGTCCTTAGAGACAAAATAAGAAAATACCTTTAGTAAATACACCTCTTAAGTTTGGATGTTTCAAATTCAAAACGCTTTTTTAAAAAAATATATATATTTTCTGCAGGAACAACTGTTGTGACAGCTGCTGTAGTGGAAACATATGCATCCGTTAAAGTTAAGACAACGCTAAAATTGGACTTTCGGTTTGATTCCCTCACTTTAAATTTATATAGCCCACATAAAAGCCAGGTAAGCATGGATCCATGATTTTGGGTTTACTATACCTTCTGGGTGATGGTATATACAATGTCTGTTCAATTATGCAGTATAGAATTCTAGTATCTCTGTTGGTATTAGCAAAATTAAACTTTTTGAAGCTCGTAATACTTTTAAACAATCCATAAAAAAGATGCTTTTTAGAGACCCTACACTAATAGCTTAAGATCTGGAAGTATTTAGTCATAATGAAGCTTTACTCTGTGAATCAGTGACTTTCTCTTTTGACCTTGTAGATTGGCAACTGTGTTCTGAACCTACTGCTACTTACTATACTGACAACTTTCAACTTGCGTTTTAGATATGAACCACTTAACCATATGGTGAACCACTTAACCATAATATGAACCATTCGCTGTAATCAGTATCACAAATTTTCTCCCTTCAGCAAGGTTTTGAAATAAATATTGCATCCTGAATTGAGTTAATGGATGAAGGCACTTTAACTCATTCTACATTCCTGTTTGTCCGTACACTAATGACATCATTACTGTAAGATAGGCTTCTTTTTTAAAAAAAATATTGCAGTTTCTGGTGGACTAGGAAGGATCAATAGTCAAATGCCATGGTTGACTATTTTTGTTTTGCTGCTGTTTTGTTTTTATTTTATTTTTTTTAATACTGGCAGCAACATTTAAATATTTTTGTATATTCAGTGCCACTGTCCTGCATGGGGAGGGGGCTTGAAGGGTCTGGACTGCAGGAGCTTGCAGCTAGATCCTCACAGAGCAAAATAGGAAGCCAAGTCAAAGAGAGAACCCAAGAAGAAAGTTCCAGAAAAATAGCTTCTTAAAAAAAACAAAAAACCAAAAACCCCACTGCATAGCTACAATTGTACTCTCTCTCTCTCTGCCTAGTCCAGGTGGGACAGAGCCTGGATAGAGCAACCTATCAAAATAAGTACATGTACACAGAACCTGGCCAGGATAACTTGCAAGTACACAGAAAAAGGAATGTTTTTCTTCTCTCTCCCTCTCTTACTAACTGATAATGGGGAAGGTCTCAGGCTCTGGCAAGTGGATTCTGAGACAAAACAGTGCAATCATGGACATGCCAGATAAGAAAAACAGATGTGAGACCAAAGGTAAAGCCTTGGATACCTAGGGAGAGGCTTCTGCAATGCCTAGTTCACAGCCTATATGGGCCCAATTTCCAATAACAAAAGCAGGTTTGTTCCATTTTGCATCAATGGCCAACTAGCCTCAGGTGTTGTAGTCCTATATGGGGGAGAGGAAAAGATCTCCATATATGTATCCTCCAAGTCTCATAATGGCAGAGACTCTCTTGAAGGGCTGGATCAGGGTCAGGGCAAGTGTGGCAGCTCTTATGGAACTTTTCATAAGAAATCCCATAAAACTTGGTGTATTCCCCAAAGTAATCACAGGCCAAAAGTATGCTGTTGTATCACAAGTCATTTTCCCTTACTAATTAGATGATGACCTTTTTAGTTGCCCTAAATCTTGTGTGATAGCATATCGCAGGTCTTTCTGTCTTCTAGAAAGACTCCACTAAGAGATCTAATGATTTTAAATGGAAACAGTTTGAGAAAGTCCCCAGTCCCTTTTTCCTGTCCCATACAACTATTGGTTGAGTAACTTATACATCTGTCTGGGTCATTTTTGAAAAATAATATAGCCACAATGTGGAAGGCTAAACCCATCTCTGTACAGCTTCTAGTTGTTTGCATTATGTGAGGTTGCTTCTCTTGCTTCTTCCGATTAAGCTACCTGATGTTTCCTGGGACCTTAATATTATTCTGACCCAGCTAATGTAATCTCCTCAGGATACACGTAGACAGTTAGAATTTCAGAATACCCACGACTATGCATGAGTTAAATTTGCAGACACTCTCCTTTCAAATGTAACTCGTGTATATTTACTGGATAACCTGAAAACCTGTCTACATGTTTTGAGTGCTAGTTTGAAAACCCCTGCCTTAGAGACTGATCCATCTTATACTGGCTTTCAACAGTAGGAAAGTTTTATGAGCACTCATATAAAGCTCCTTTCTAAGGTAGTGTCTAATTTCCACCTTGGTCAAATCAACCTGCCAACATTTTTCATTCAGCCTCATGCGCACAAATGTGAACGTACATTGCATGCTTTAGATTGCAGATGAATCTTAAGACTTCTTTTTGGAGCAGACTAATATCCATAGAGAGGTCTACCTAGCTATTTTTCTTTTTGATTTTTAATTAACCTGGGACTGCCTTTGCAAAAGTGTGGTGCAGTGGTTAGAGCCTCCTGTATGACTCTCTGTTCCATCTTGGGATCTGAATCTGGTTCTTTCAGTGCTAGTGCACCCTCCCTTTGAACCGTGGGGCGCCTGTTCTTTGAAGGACCTAACTCTTAAAGCGGTCTTATTGGTGGCCATTACTTCTGCTAGATGTGTTTTCTGAGATGCAGGCTTTCTCTTGTAGGGCTCCCTTCTTGGAGTTTTCTAGGGAGTGGGTTGTCTTGAGGCCTGTTCCTTCCTTTCTTCCAAAGGTATTTTCTCCTATTTATGTCAATCAGACAATAGTCCTCCCGGTGTTGGGTATTCGGGAGGGCTCTTCTGAGCAGAAGCAGTTGCGCAAGTTAGATGTCAGTTGGGTTCTTCACTCTTATGTGCAGAGGACCCAGGAAATCAGGAAATCAGATCATCTCTTTGTCCTTCTAGCGGGTCCTCATAAGGGGGATGGCGCTTCTAAGGCTTCTATTGCGTGCTGGATCAAGGAGACTATTGTTTCCACATATCTTCTGAGGCAGAAGCCTGTTACGGAATTTCTCAAGTTTCATTCCACTCGGGGTCATGCGGCTTCTTGGGCTGAGTCTTCGCTTGTGCCTCCAGTGGACATTTGTAAGGCTTCGGTTTGGTCTTCCTTGCATTCCTTTGTCAGACACTACCGGGTAGACGTTCAGATGCGTCGGGACGCTGTGTTCGGTGAATGTGTTCTGGTGTCAGCCCTTCAGGGGTCCCACTTGTAATGGGGACTGTTTTGGTACATCCTACTCGTAAATATTAACCTCTACTGGTCTGGAGAGTGCTAAAGAAGGAGAAATTAGGTTCTTACCTGCTAATTTACTTTCTTTTAGCTTCTCCAGACGGTAGAGGTCCCCACCCTGTCTGTTGTTGTGGCTGTTGCGCGGGCAGTTTTTGTTTTTTTTCTGCGGGTTCTAGTATTTTTCTAGAGCCGGGGAGAATTGAAAAACAGCAGCTGTGGCTCGGCTGGCTTAGCTGGCAAGCTATGGGGACATTTTCTTGCTGGTATCTCTGTTCTGCATTTTCCAATAGTATTTGGGTATGTTAGTTATTACTCCTGTTCGGAGTATTGTTTGTTTGTTTCCAGTTCTTAGTTCTGCTTGGCTATTCAGCAGACTGAGGAATAGGGGAAAGTATCTCTTATGTACTATCCCATAGTTTTGTTTTCAAAACTATGTCTCCACCTGCTGGTCATGATTGGGATATATACCCACACATAAAGATTAACCTCTACCGGTCTGGAGAAGCTAAAAGAAAGTAAATTAGCAGGTAAGAACCTAATTTCTCCTTGTGTCCTCTAGTTCTACCACTCTATGTCTCTGGAAGAGGTTTGTTTGAATATTAATACCTTTTCAAATTCTTAAATGTCTATATCATTTCACCTCTCCTTTTCTCTAGCGTATACATATTGAAGTCCTCCAGTCTCTTCTTATATGTCTTATGGCACAAACCCCATACCATTTTTGTTACCTTCTCTGAATCAACTCTGATCTTTTTACATTCTTAGAGGTACAGCCTACTACTACTACTATTTATTATTTCTATAGCGCTGAAAGGCGTTCACAGCGCCAAAACTGGACATAGTACTACACCAAAGACTTATACAGGGGTGTCAACAACTCCTCTCTTCTGCTGGTTATGCATCTTTCTATTCAGCCTAGCATTCATTGGGCAATAGCTACCTTCCCTTTTCTAATAATTCTCAACATCTTGTTTGCTTTTTTTGCCGTACCACAAATTGGGCGGAAGTTTTCAATGTATTGATGATACCTTGATCTTTTTCTTGGGTGCTAACCCACAAGGTGGACCCTAGCATCTGGTAACTATGACTTGGGTTATTCTTCCCATAGTGCAGCACTTTGTATTTGTCCACATTAAATTTTTTCTGCCATTTGGACGCCCAATCTTCCAGTTTCCTAAGGTCTGCCTGCAATGTTTCACAATGCGTTTTAACAAATTTGAACAGTTTAGTGTCATCTGCAAATTTAATCACCTCGCTCGTTGTTCCAATTTCCAGATCATTTATAAATAAGTTAAATAGTACCAGTCCCAGAACAGATCCCTGTGGCACTCTACTATTTACCTCTTCTCCATTGAGAAAAATGGCCATTTAACCCTACCCTCTGTTTTCTGTCCAATTAACAATTCCTAATCTACAAATGAGCATTGCCTTGTATCCCATGACTCTCTTTAATTTTCTCAGGGTTTTTTTTTTTTTTCTCAAATGTCGCCATTTTTTTACATTACATTACATTACATTACATTAGTGATTTCTATTCCGCTTGTGCCTTGCGGTTCTAAGCGGATTACAAGTTAGAGGACTGGACATTTCCAGTAGCATTGCAGTACATGTAATCAAGAGTGTGTCCAGTTACAATTGTTAGTCTGGACTTTTCCAGGAGAAATTGATAGCAGGTAGTAGATAGTGATAGGTTGTTTAGACGAATAGAGATAATACTGTCCGAATTCAGGGTGTTGCTGGTGGTGGTGATGGAGGTGGTCGTGAGAGCATTTTCTAATACTTTTGTGAGGTTATGATGATGGGAAGTGTTTTTTGAAGAGATGAGTTTTGATTTCTTTCCTGAGTCATTCACCACTCATGCACTGAGAGGAAGAGTGACATTTAGCAATGAGCTGTGAATTAACTGCTGCAATTTTAATACAGTAGTAATTTGTACGCTTTTTGTTTACAGCAGGCCATGTTATTTTAGAATTGGTAATTTTGCAATAGAGCTACTGCTCTACCACAATGATTTCTTTATAGCCCCTTTAGTTCTGGTTCCCATCTCTAAAATAACTAAAGTTTATTACTGCTCAGTTTTCTGTTGTATTTTCCATGTGATTCTTGCAATCAGATAAGTCAATTTTTTTTTTTCCTCCCATTTTGTTAAGTGCATATTATCTTCTGTTTTGGCAGGCTGGCTTATTTGAGGGAAGAACAGATGAAAGAATTGATCAAAGATCATCTCACCTGAGACTTGCAGAATTTAAATTAGGCGTGATTTCAACTGCTGTTGTAATGTCATCTGATGGGTCGATGAATGCCTCGGTGAAGCTGACAAACTGCACTTTGGATGACAAACGGGAATCCATCCAGAAGGCTACGCCAAGGTGTTTGCACATGTTACAATATTAGTGCAGCATTATGTATTTTTAAAATGGGTTGCCTTGTCAAACTGTTTCGGCTGCATTTTGACTGCTTTCAATAGCAGTTCTATCATTTTACTTGGCCTCAGACTGTTGAAAGAAGGGTGAAACAAAGATGAGTGAGTTAAATTGGGTTTCATGTAGCATGATCATTCATCAACCACTGAGCCACTGACTGCTGTGATCAGTCAGAAAGAAAGGTGGAAATAGGCTGATGCTTAGGAACTGATTACAAAGGCAACATTCTATAGTGAAATTTAAGTGGTTTGTGTAAAATATATTTTATTAATACATTTGTTTTATAATAATATTAATACCCCATGAAGTACCAATTACTTGTCAAGAATGTAATTCTACTTCAGATCTCTTAGATCAGTGTCTCGCAAACTATTTCCAGCCGCGGCACACTCAACAGGTGGCCGAGGCTCGAAGGCACCTGGAAGTACACAGACGTCAGCATGATGCACGTGACGTCATCACATACATAAAGACCCTGCAGATGAGGACTTCAGCCGGGGTGGGGGGTTGTCAACAGGAGAGTTGCGGAGAGCAATAGAGGTGCCGGGGAGGAGGAGAAGTGCCAGATTTCTACAGTACATGCCTCACTCCCCAAGAGGTACATCATATAGGCAGTCAGCCAGTGCCGGCGACACTCCTCACCGGTGACTCACGGCACACAGTTTGCGATTCACTGCCTTAGATCATGAGCAGTTGTTTCCACGGAAGGTGCTGTCTTCCAGTGTAATATTGTTTTACCATATGCCATGTCAGATAGAGTTAATTTGTCCCATCTAGTCTGCTCATATATTACTGAGGAAATAAAGTATTCCAGCTGCCAGCCAAAGAGACTTGATTGCTGTAGGATATTGTTTCATATCAAAGACATTCTTTCTCTTGGCTTTCTAATATTCTGAGTATACAAGATAATGGGTGCAATTTATCATCCATCGGGACTGTATATGTCCCTTTGTTATTCCTGACAGTTCTTAATGATATGACATATTTCCCACCATAGCCTCAAAAGAGTTTATAGTGGTTTACAGCATAAGCTGAGCATACATTCGACATCGAATAATAAAAGAGGAATGGACTTCGCATGCTTACAAAATTTCCCGTAATCCGCTAACTCATTTCAGAGTGACTGGTAAATAATTCTACCTCCTGGCAGTTTGATATGCAAATATCGAAGAAAATAGTTTTGAACCTTACTTTATACAAGCTATAGTATATTGCATGTTCTTAATTCTTTCAAGTACTAGCACTTTCTTTGGAGGGAGACAGCAAATAAATAATGCTGGAATTAAATGAAATTGAGATCAAGGCAAATATGATGCTAATATCTAAACTTAAAGTATTATCACCCTGAGTGGCCTAAATAATCAATATAACGTGATATACAATATTCCACTCAATATAGGAGATGCATCTGCAATGTTCTATTGCATATAATAACCTCTCTCTATTCAGGAAAAGGCCTCAGTATTGGAGACTGAGAGATCAGCGTAGTTTTTTCTGCTCCATGCTCCAGTCATTGGCCAAAAAACCTGAAATCTATATTTATTCTTAATATCTTAATTATTATTACTTTTTTTCCTTTTTAAAATTTTTATGACTTAAGATATCATTCAACATTTAAAATTATCAAAGATGCACTACTCCATTGGTTTGAAAAACAGTTGACAGCTGCACAAACCATTTCAATGGATGGAAGCTAGGAAGCAGGTCTATTCCTGTCCCAAGATCTAGCCTACTAGAGAGGTTAGGTTAGTCCAGATATCATTTGAAGCAGGAGGTAAACTATCCAGAAGGAGACAAACCAGAGGATTGTTTGTCCATTTGTTCAAAGGGAAATCCTAATGTACTGGAAGAGGTTGAACCTGTAGACTGTGGAGAGGTTTATCCTGAAGGACATGATCTGGGACTCAAATGCTTGATGAATTGTGAATGGCAATACTACTCCCAACAAGGAAAACTAGAAATTTACATTTATTCACATATCCAAAAATTACTGTTTGCAGATACAAGACTTTTTTTGGATAAGACTCTTGCATTTCAAGCGGTTGTAGCACGGTCGTAGTGACATTCACTGCTTTACAACATCAAATTTAGCAGCCGTGTTTAGAGGGTTCGTGTATCTTTATATATTGTACAGTTTTTCTAATACACCCGTCGAAGACTCACAAGACTCCTGAGGCAGGCCGGTTAGGCCAAAACATTTGCATGTCGGGTCATTGAGTCATTGGATGAATTTATGAGACTTTGAATGAATAAAGGCATTTGAATTTATCAGATGAGTTGAAGGACATGTTCTTTGGTGCGCACCATTCTGATTGGGACAATTCCACTCTGGTTCTGTGCTTGTGATTACAATATGTCAGATTTGAAACGTGTATTCATCCAATACATTAGGTTGTTAGACCGCAAACGTGAGCTAGGATTTAACAGAGAGAGGAAAAGTCTTTTTTGTTTGTTTATTTTGTTTACACCACAGCGCCAGTGTGGTTAGGAGAAAGCAAAGGGGGTAAAGAGGCTATAAAATAAACCCACCAGGATGTTTTGAAAAACAAAACAAAAAACCCACCCAATTGGGCAGGAAAATCGAATCAAAATTTTTTTTTCCTTAAACGGACAGCACTACTCTCCAGTACTTTAATATATACTTCTGGGGTAAAACATTGCCATGTTTCTGCATGTGCAGAATGAGTCAGGAGTCTGTGACTTTATGATTGCCAAAAGCTTCACATTGATAGTGATCTACTGTTTTATATAAGAGTATATGACTTGGTCACAGCCTGATGAAGGCTGTACATGCATACATTCAGAAACACAGCCATGCCAGGTGTATTATATAGATAATATTGGAATTAATTTCTTGGTCACATCACCTCTTCATTTCATGGTCATCGCTGTTTTTAATTTTGCTTTGATAAATTGGAAAACGTTGTTGTGTGTGAATTCACTTTCTCTTAGAATAAAACTATCTGCCGCAAAGATCTGTGTATAACATGAAGGTAGAAATCTAATACAGCTTATTTGAAGCTGACATTTATATATGCAGTATGCCCAGTGTTGCACAGTGACATTGATGGGTAGTGAAGTTTTTTTGTAAAGGAAAAAAGCGCATTTTTATACTGTTCTAGCATCTAAAGTACAGCCTGAGGTTGTGGGTTCAAACCCAAGCTGCTCCTTGTGACCCTGGGCAAGTCACTTAATCCCCCATTGCCCCAGGTACATTAGATAGATTGTGAGCCCACCGGGACAGACAGGGAAAAATACTTGAGTACCTGAATAAATGCATGTAAACCGTTCTGAGCTTCCCTGGGAGAACGGTATAGAAAATTGAATGAATGAATGAATGAATGAATTAATAAAACAGAACACCTGTTTTAGGGGTCCTTTTATTAAGGTGTTCTAACCCAGTGTTTTTCAACCGCTGTTCCGCGGCACACTAGTGTGCCGCGAGATGTTGCCTGGTGTGCCGCAGGGCCGCCGGGCCCGGAGCTGACAGGGGACCCGAGGCAGGGGCGCCAGTAGCTCGCCAAGGCAAAGTGAGTCGATCACCCAGGACTCACTTTGTCTTGGCGATCTAATCTATCGAGCCGACAAGTCTTCTTCTCCCCGATGTCAATTCTGCAGTCGGAGAGGAAGTTCGGGCCAGCCAATCGCTGCCTGGCTGGGCGGAACTTCCTCTCTGATTGCAGAATTGACGTCAGGGAGAGCATGCGTCGGCGTCGGCTTTGGGGCCTGTTATCCATTGGTGGGTCCTGTTCCCCGATGGCAGCGGCAGTGGCAGTGGCTTGGGGAACGGCAGGGAGAAAGAAAGAAAGGGGGCAGGCAGGGAGACAGAAGGAAAGAAGAGAAACAGAAAAAAAGAAAGGGGGCATGAAGAGAGGAAGAAAAAGTTGGGGGAGGGAATGAGGTGTGGAGGAGAGAAAGCATACAGGCTGATAGAAGGGAAGAAAGATTGGATGCACAGTCAGAAGAAGAAAGTGCAACCAGAAATCACCAGACAAGGTAGGAAAAATGATTTTATTTTAAATTTAGCAAAGTGGAGGCAGTATTACCACAGTTTTCAAAGGAATTTGCCCAAATAACTTAATAGTTAACTGGGTAAATTCCCAGAGATGAAAACTTCCCTTCACTTACTATGCACAGTTCTGAATTTATATCTGCTGTCTATATTTTACAATATGGTCACCTTTTACTAAACCGCAATAGTGGTTTTTAGCGCAGGGAGCCTATGAGCGTCAAGAGCAGCGCTGGACATTCAGCGCAGCTCCCTGCGTTAAAAACTGCTATTGTGGTTTAATAAAAAGGATGGAGGGTATATTTGTCTATTTTTGTATGCTATAAAAACCAAATACAGAGAGAGACTGAGAGCTGTTGACGAAGAGCTACGTGTGTGTCTTTCTTCGATTCCAGCCAGAATATCAGCTTTGTGTTCAGCCAAACAGGCCCAGGTTTCGCATTGAATAAAGTATTTTATAATTTTTATTTCGTAATAAAGTAATTATAAAATACTTTCTTTGTGTTTATTTGATTCCTATTCAAGAGAATTACTTTATATATAGTCAATATAGGCAGAGAGTTAAATTTTTTAACATTTTCTAATGGTGGTGTGCCTCGTGATTTTTTTCATGAAACAAGTGTGCCTTTGCCCAAAAAAGGTTGAAAAACACTGTTCTAACCAATTAGTGTGCGCTAAATGCTAAGATTCTCAAAGGATGGGCATCTTAGCATTGGGCAAGTGCTAAATCGGTTAGTACATCTTAGTAAAAGTAACCCTTAGTATCTATGCCTACTGAACTTTTTACAGAAGAAGCTGAACAATTTTATGGAGGCAAATTGTTGTACAGTACTGCAGGACATGTGGGGAGGCAGGAAGGACTTGTGCTTTTTGTACAACTACAGTTTTTAGCATTAACTTATCGGCTTTTTTCAGAGTTGACTCATTTTCTTTCTCTTTTTTTTTTTAAATAAAAACATTTGGGGGCGGTTGCTATAGAATGCTGGAAATGAAACAAGAAGCTGAAAAATTCATGGTGGAGGTTGGCTACAAGCAAGGAAGAGATGGCACTGTAGTCGATATAGCTGTCCGCGATATCTACCTGTGCGCAAGCATGGAATTTCTACTCACTGTTGCAGATGTATTTCTAAAAGCAAATGAGCAAAGCTCTGCTGCGCTAAGGAGCAAGCAAACAGCAGCCACCATAAAGGAACAAGGTTAGTTAATTTTTCAGATGTTTTCTTAATTTACAGTTTTCAGTTGAGATGAATGCTTTCATGGTACATGCAAATGCTCAACAGCATTGTTTCTCTTGCCTAATCAAGTTGCTTAACTCAAGGCTTGCTCAGGAAGAAGCGTTTGAAAAATAAAAAGCATATTGCTACATTTTTTGATTTGCTATCCAAACCTTTGAGGTAAAACACCACATATGTATATTTTTCCTACTGGTTTTGTACTAGTAATGAAAGCAAAACTGTGAATTACTTTCTGGGGACAGCAATCAAAGAGCTAGATTCACTAAAGTCAGCGATCGTCCTAAACCTGTTTCACAGATCGCTGCTAACTGACCACAAAACGGCCCACTGTGTGCTTTTCCCCTCGATTTGCCCATTTTCCAATCCGGCCATGCAAATTAGTAATACCCTATGCAAACTAGCCAAGCGATAGCTTTACTTACATTGCTTGGCTATTTAGCATCAGTTTTTTTTTTTCAATGGCACAGTTATTTTGCTGGCCTGGAGAGGAGCATCCAGTGGGTTAGGCCAAAGGTCCATCAAGCCAGTAGCATGTTCTCACGGTGGCCATTCTAGGTCACTAGTACCTGGCCCAAACCCAAAGAGTAGTAACATTCCATACTACCAATCTAGGGCAAGCAGTGGCTTTCCATGTGTCTTTCTCAATAACAGACTATGGACTTTTCCTCCAGGAAATTGTCCAAACCCTTCTTAAAACCAGCTACGCTATCTTCTCTTACCACAACCTCTGGCAATGCATTCCAAAGCTTAACTATTCATAGTTCTGAAGCTATTAGATGCAAAAACTCATTTTTAGAAGATAAACAGATCTTAAAGAGGAAAATAGAAACAAATATGATCACCAGCAAATGTAAAACATTAATAAGCTAGTTTGAGGGAAGAAACTAGCCAAAAGGCAAATATTGTAATTATAATAAACATTTTCAAGCATGTCGAAGGCAAAAAGCCTATGAAGAAGTCAAACAATTAATCTGGGGATGAAAGGCTTTAAAGCAAGGTAAGGCCATAACAGAAAAACATAAATCGTTTGATTCAGTTTTTACAGGAGAGGACATTAGAGAAAATCCTCAATGGGTGTTAAGTCAGATGATCTTTGACAAATTATTCTGAATCTGGAAGAAATTACATTACATTACATTAGTGATTTATATTCCGCCATTACCTTGCGGTTCAAGGCGGATTACAGAAGAGGATTTCTGGATATATCCAGAGGTGTTGCAGAGTAGAGTGGGTTGCTTCAGAGGATTGAAATGTTTCATACGGTGTTAGTTAGTCTTCATGAATTTCTTGAATAGCAGGGTTTTTATTTCTTTTCTGAAAGTTTTGTAGTCTGGGGTCACGATTAGTAAGTAGATTGGAGAGTTGGTGGTCTAGTTTTGCCACCTGTGTGGCTAGAAGACCATCGTGCAGTTTTTTCCATTTGATGCCTCTGATTGGAAGGTATGTGAATGGTGTCTGGGTTCTCCTATATCTGGTTGTGGTAGTTTGGATTAGGCGGTTGTTAAGTAGGCTGGGCTGTCACCATTTATGGATTTAAATAATAGACAGTAGAATTTAAATAGTATTCTTGCTTGACTTGGTTTGTATCCATTGCTTGAGGAGAGTGCGGAATTTTAGGCTGGAGGTTTTTAATAGGTATGGAGGGCATTGGTTGAGGTTGCATGCTGTGTGGCTGTATATGTTATAGAGTTTGTTAAGGTTGGACCATTGTATTGTGGAGAAGTGGGACCAGGTTCTATCTGCTGCAGCTGATTCTATTTTTTTTTGGGGGGGGGTGGGGGGGGCATTGTGATCTCTTCTAGGTGGGTTGGTGTTCCTGTGAATTTGTCCTGGCAGTTGTAATTTTGTTTTTAAAGTGTTCAGTTAAAAGGCTGGCTGAAGGGGGAGAGTTGTCGTTTTTGGTTAGGTAGGGTTTGGTGTCTGTGAATTCTTTTAGTAATTGGAATAGTTTTTTTTGTGTCTTGGGCTTCTATGCCTATTTGGTTTGTCTTTCTTTTTTCTTTTAGTTTGTATTGTTGGTTTAGTTTTTTCCATTCTGCTCTTGTGTGTTCTTGGTTACTTTTTCTCCATTTTCTTTCTAGTCGTCTGCATTGTCTTTTGAGTAGGAGTAGTTCATTGTCGAACCATTTGTCTGATCGTCTGCTGATTCTGTTTTTTGTTTGTATTGGGGCTAGCTCGTCTAGGGTGGTTGTACTTATATTGCACCATTGTAAGATGAAGTCTTTGGGGTCACATTCTTGGATTGTAGCATCTGTTTTATTCCAGAATTTGGAGGGGTCGATATATGTACGTGATTTGTAGGTTAAGCTTTGAGATTTTGGTTTGGTTTTGCCTTTGACCCAGTTGATATTGAAGGTGTATGTATAATGGTCTGAACGGATGGATCTGAACCATTTTCCATTTGAGGTTTGAATCTCTGGCAGAATGGGCTGTTTGGTTATGAAGGCTGCAATGTCTAGTTGGTGACCTTTTTTGTTTGTGGTTTGTGGGTCTAAGATCTTGTACGTTAAAGCATCAAGGTAAGATAGTAGGTTTTCTACTTGCTTAGAGGTATGGTCTTCGAGATGGAGGTTTAGATCTCCTAGGATTAGGTTGTAAGTTGCCGTTGGTGAGTTTCGGGATATAAAATCTTCGAATTCTGGTCTTCGAATTCTACAACAAAATTTAAATAGGAGACAACTGTTAGTACTATATCTCTTTACACCAGAGTTAGAAAAGAGCTCAAATGTGAAATTCTAGCCCCGACACTGGAAATTTGTAACCTGTTCTTAAAAATTGCTACTGTTAATCTACAGCGCTGCTTGTGTCTGGTAGCTCTTTAGAAATAATAAATAGTAGTACTGTACTAAGGAATTCTGAGATAACTAATATAATAGCAATTTTTGAAAAAGGGTTCATTAGTGACCTAGGCGATTCCAGATCAGTGATGGAAATTAATGGAAACGGAGAATATTGAGGTTTCTAATGAATTTCAGGACCTGAGACTGCATGGTTTCTCTGTGAGGTGGGTCTTGTCAGACAAATCTGATTTTGTGGGTAAATAGAGTTGGATTGTGGGTGATTGCTAGATTTGTTGCACTTAGATCTAAGCCTTTGACATTATTCCGCATAGACTTATAAATAAAACTGATTGTCCTTGGTTTAGGCCCTAAAGTGACTGATGGGCATAGAGCACAAAGCTCCATCAACCTAGTAAAAAAATACCAGGTTGGGTGAGATTTAATTTTACCGGGCTATGCTCACACAAATAGTATGCAAATCATAAACATGCTATTTGTGTGGCTTAGCCCAAAAAAACGGGGAGGAAATGTGCCTGGTGCCTGCTCCAAAGAGCAAAACAGTAGGCACAGCTCCCCCCCCCCATCCCTCCTGTCAGCTTGATTTTATCCTGCAGCTGAACTGGCAGCCCTTGCTCTCCTTGCCTGCTCAGCTGATCACGGTAGCTCAGCTGTGGCCTTTTATTACTATTATGGATACAGCTGTTCTTGTGTTGTGTGCCCAGCATAACATCCTAGAACTCCCCCTCCCCCCCGAAGCTACAACACATGGACCCTCCTGCAGATTCCCCCTACCCCGAGTCCTCCAAAAATGGCCCTGGTGGTCTAGTGGTATTCCTGATCCCCTGCCACTCCTGAACCCCTAAAAATGCCCGATTCTCACTTCCCACCAAGCCCCCAAAAGAAAACCCTGGTGGTCTAGTGCCCCCCTCCCCAGCTCAAGAGCCCTCCCCCTCCTGGTCGTATGGGCCAGGACCACCCCATACACATACCTCTTTAGTACCTTATTTTGAAGACGAGCAGGAGTAATGCCTTCTCCCTCATGCTGCAGGGCCCACCTCTTCAAAATGGCAGCTTTGCCCCTGACTGGTGCATCCTGGGATGCACTGGGAGGGGGTCTAAATACCATATATGGATTTTCTCAGTGGAAATGTTGGATTTGAACTCTGTTTTCCCTGGTTATCTGCCTGCTGCTCATATAGGTAGATAGCTACCACATTCCATTTGCTGACTAGCATTTGAGAATTGTATTTCGTTCAAAGCAAAATGCTTTTAGGTTTCCATGTAAACATTTTGGTAGTGAATATCAGTACAGCAGTTTGGATGGGTTATAAACATTAAAGTGGGATTTAGAGAGGTCAGGGAAATTGTTACATTTAATTAAGCAGGGTATGGTTCGAGAATGAATTATTTTTAAATGGATATGTAGAGAGGGGGATGGAAATGATGAATTTAAGTCAGTATTATATAGTCATTTTATTTGTGTTTGTACAAACCAGGATTCCATTTTAATTTTTAGCTGCAGCACCCCCTGTTTCTAAAATGGAGATGCATGTTTTAGTTAAAAACCCAGAGATTGTGTTTGTGGCTGATTTGACAAGAGGTGATGCTCCTTCACTAGTAGTTACAACACAGTGTGAACTCTGCATTAAAAACAGCCCTGAAGCACAGAAGATGACAGCTTCTGTTAATAATCTACATGTAAAAGCCTGCCCCTTTCTTCAGGAAGAAAGACAAGGAAATATAACCACGGTGAGTTTACAAATCCTAATTTTGATCACTGCATTATTTTTACGTTAATATAAAGCAATAAGAATTTTCTCTCCAGTTCTCATATTTACAATAATATTTGTGTTGTGTGGATTTTACGCTTATTGTCAAACGAAGCTATGCACATAAGTACACTTTGAAAATGTTCTGTGAACATTTATACCTATTACTACTATTAATTATTTCTATAGCGCAACCAGACGCCCACAGCGCTGTACTGTCACAAAGAGTAAGAAAACAGTCCCTGCTCGAAAGAGCTTACGATCTAACTCATGTCCATAGCTTTTCAAATAAATGATATGTATTTCTTTGTGAAAATTCAAAAATATTGTGCGCACAAATTTCTTTTGGACCCCATCACTTGGAGTATGCCTTTATTCTGGTGATTACCCTGTGTGCAGGTAAAGTTATACACATAAGTTCTATATGTAATTCTACCTGTACAAAGACCTGGCAGTTTTCAAAAGAGACCATTTTCATGAGTAAAGAGCACTATTAAAATGTGGAAATGGCTTGGAAATGGAAAACATCAAACTCATATCAGTTCATTTCATTCTTAATCTACAAATTAATATGAGTAATTCTGACTATGAATTAAGTATTCAGTTTCAGCAAGACGGAAGATTTTTGCCTTTCCTGTATTATGCAAAATAACAGCTTATTATAAATTAATCACCTAGTGCAAGTGTTAAAACGAAATTCTGCAGTAAAGCTTAATCTTCTGGCTTGAAAGAAAACCAACCTGTATCACAAACACTTCCCCCCAAAAAAAATTTGGTTAGTCTTCATATTAAAGACATTTGTGGGTTGTTTTTTTTTACATGTTAGAACTTTTGGCATATGTAAGCTAATTGTATTTAGCTTTACAGTGTTTAATTTCCAGCCAGAACATGAGTCAGTATTGAATCACAAAATAAGTAAATGTCCCTTAAATTTTGTAGGCAACAATATAACAACATAACATATAACATACTTTGTAAAATATTAAAATAATTTGCATAAATCATGTACTCAGCATTGTTGGTTCCTCTTCATGGTTTTCTAATCCAGTTGGGATGTCTGAAAGGCTGTGTGTCTTTGCAGGCATTTTCAAGTAAAACCCTTAAGCGCAAAACATTAATCCTTCTCGTGCAGTTACTCCATCTCCCCCCATCTTTTCCATTCTCTTCCTTCCATTTTTTTCTGTCCCACCTCCCACATATTGAATGACACGATGGCAAAATTCATCAATGTTCCTGTTCCCGTGGATAACTGCGGAAAAGCACCTCCATGTCATTCTTTAAGGAGAGAGGGAAGAATTGGAGCATGAATGGGCACAACCACTGACCCTCAAGCCTTGCATTGAAGAATGCTGGTGTAGAAGGACTAAGATTGAGAGAGACACTAAAGAATGACACAGAATTGTTTCCCGCGGTTATCTACGGGGACAGGAATGATGATGAACTTTGTCACCATGTCATCAACCTTCATTTTACTATATTTGGAAAGTTCTCTGAATCACCAATCATTTCTACTGTCTCTATTTCCCCAACATTATTTCCATATTAATGAAGAACCTTAAGTCTCTAATCTCTTCAAGTCACATGCATAAGTTTATTGCTCCGTGCACCTGGAGCTCAAATCTAGCCAAGAGCACCATCCAGATAATCCAAAACCTGATTCTTTGGACCCTCTTCCCAGCTCCAATTTTAGGAACCACCAAAGCATACTAATGTACAGGTGTGAAGAATAAAGGTTTTAATCTCAATTTAACTTTATTCCTACCTTGTCTATCTTCATATTCTTCCCAGTCGCCTAACAATAGCAAAGAATAGGTACAATCTAATGCTCTTCTTTTTTTTTTAAATTCTTTAGTTATAATTTTAACAATTGACAATCTATAAAAGTCATAAAAGCAAAAACAGCCTGTATATCAAAAGAATATAAATACAAAATATTTCATATTACAGGCAATAATGAAAAATAATACAGGTTGTAATTAGTCCACCATATATATGGAGAAGGAGCTGAAATTGAGCTGAAATTAATATAAACAAATAAAGTTTAAAGGAAAACTAAAGATGAGGCGATACAGGTCCCAAACTTTTCTTTCTTTTTGAGCTAACATACTGGAACATAACTCAGGAAGCTTCTATAAGTTGTACTTTAGCAGAAATAAATTTGGATAATTGCTGCGACTCATAAAATACATTTCTGTATTGCTTGGTAGACTGATACAGTCTTTATGAATAGATAATATGCCTCACTGCTACCAGCAGGTGGAGACTGAGATCAGACTTGTATATCAGTATAGCATGCTCCTCTTGCTACTCCAGTTTTCCTCAGTCTCTGGTAGCAGGTGGTAAGGCTTTTCAGCTCCCCTCTTAACACTGTTGGAACTTTGTTTGTGGACTCCTGGTTCCCCTTTTTGTGCCAGATAGAGCTTGGGTGGGTTCAGTTTGGGGATCTGTCTGACCTTGAGGGTGTTAAACCAAGTGGGTCTCATGATGGGTCCCTTCCTCCACCTCCCCATATTTTTGTAGTGGGCCTCAGCAGGCGGCCTGGTCCCCTGGCTAGTCAGCCCTCCAGCTTTGAGAGCCGTGGAGTCTGTTCTGATTAAGTAAAATGAAATAACAACAACAACAAAAAAAATCCTGAGGTGTGCAGGTTTAAAGGGCTTATTTCCCTTTATAACTGCCTTTTTTTCTGTGTTTTTTCTCAACTAACTGGAACTTTCTTTACAGCTAGGGCGGTTTTCAGCACAATGAGCTCTTTTAAAGGGGAAAAGTGCTCCTTGTACTCCAGGTGCGAGGTACTCGTGGCCAGCCTGTACAAGCATTGTTGCAGGCTGGAACGGTGGGAAAGCCTCGTCGGCAGCGGATGCCGGCAGCCAGGGCACCCCACCGCATCTGCCTCGTGGTTCGGCTTTGGATCATGGGGAAGCCTGTGCTTCCCCCAGTGCCCATGCGGGGGGGGGGGTTCCCCAGCCACCAACAGTCAGGGAGCACAGGATTCCCTTACCGCTGGTTCGGCTGGGGATTCCCTTTTCGCGTCGGTCAGTTCCTCAGCATCAGGAAAGTCCCAGGCTTTTCAGACACGACAGGTCACAGGAGCTCCGATTTTGGGGGTTTCAGGTCCAATTTCGGCAGGAACCTCCTCTTTCATTTTAGTTACCTCAGGTGATCTTCCCCCTGTTCTGGAAATACAGGGGCAAGGTATGGCAGGGTCCCTTGCTGGGGCAGGGAGTCCCTTGGGGCTGCTGGGAATCTTTCCCCCTGAATTTATGTTAGCACTTTGTAAAGCTTATGTGCTGGCGGCAGGATGTTTCGTGTCCACTCTGGTGATCTTGGGATGAGGATTTTTTCCCCAGAGGAGCACGAGGTGATTGATGAGGACCTGGACCCTTGGGGAGAATTCCAGGATCCTCTTAGGGGGCCGGATTCCACTGGCGAGGGGTTCGAGCACCCCCCCCCCCCCCCACCCAGCGAAGATGCGTCTGTGGTGTGCATTTTTCAGCTGGAAGAGCTCTGTGAGTTAATCCTTCAGGTTTCCTCGGTTTTGCACTTTGAGGACCCCCTGTAAGAGCCCCTTACTTAAGGGATTCGCTCTTTTTCCTCTCTTTTCCTATGCATCAGGATATTCGGGACATCATGCTTGCACAGTGGCAGGTGCCGGAAGCCCCTTTTCACTTTGCGCGTTCCATGACCCGCCTGTATCCCAATCCAGAAGGGGATAGGGATACTCTGAAGTTGCCTGTTGTGGATGCGGTAGTCTTGGCCATCTCTAAAAGGCATACCTTGCCTGTTGAGGGCGTTGGGCCTTGAAGGACCCGGAGGAGCGTACGTTGGAGTCCCTCCTTAAACAGAGTTTTGATGTTACAGCTCTGTCGGTCCAGGTGGCTATGTGTGGCGGGCTGGTGGCTCGGGCGTGTTTGCGTTGGGCCCATAATGTACTTGATGATAAATCTGAGAATTGGGACTTGCTAAGGCAAGCAGTTGCCAAAATTGAATTGGATGCTTCTTATCTCTTGGATGCCATGCATGACCTCTTGCGAGCATCTGCCAAGTCTCTGACCTTAGGAGTGACAGTACGCTGTACCTTGTGGCTTCGCGCTTGGTCGTCGGATTCGGCATCTCCAGTTAAGTTGACGAAGTTTCCTTTTAAAGGATCTTTCTTGTTTGGTGCAGACCTGGACAAGTTGGTTCAGACTCTCACTGATTCTAATGTGCCTCGTTTGCCTGAGGATAGGCCTAGGCCACCAGCTCGAGGCGGCGTTGCTCATGGGCATGATTTCCACCGTTTCCGCTCTGGTCGGGGGCTGCTTCTTTTCAGTCTCCTGGGCTCACAAGAGGCAGCTTCTTTCAGCGCATGCAGTCCTTTTGTGGGGCCCGCCAGGGTGTGGGTAGCACCTCCGCCGGGTTCCCTGCTGCCTGTCCTATACAATGACTCCTTACCGGCGCCCGTCTTGGTTCCGGTGTGCGCCCGGTTGAGAGACTTTTATCCACAGTGGGCAGACATCACGTCCGATCAGTTGGTTCTGGAAGTGATCCAGAATGGCTGTTCGCCCGGTCCTTGCCAGACCATTTTCTCACTTCTCCCTTGCAGGTGGCGTGGAAGCAGTAGGCCTTTCGCCAGATCCTTCAGAGATTGTTGGATCTTCACGTGGTGGTTCCATTTCCCCCGCTGGAGTGGGTCATAGGTTGGTACTTGAATTACTTTGTGGTGCCAAAGAAAGAAGGGACCTTTTTGACCCATCCTAGATTTGAAGGGAGTCAACAAGGCTCTTCACGTGCCTTCCTTCCACATGGAAGCTCTGTGGTCTGTGATTCTGGCAGTTCAGCCAGGGGAGTTTCTGACCTCTCTCGATCTGACCGAGGCCTATTTACACATTCCTATTCGGGCCTCCCTTCATCGCTTCCTGCACTTTGCGATCTTGGGGCAACACTATCAGATCTGTGCATTTCCCTTTGGTCTGGCCAAGGACGTTCACCAAGGCGATGGTGGTCATCGCAACACCGTTACGCAAAGAGGGCATTCTTGTTCATCCTTATCTGGACGACTGGTTGATTTGAGCCAAATCGTTCCAGGAGAGCACTCGGGTCACAGCTCGGGTGGTGGAGTTTCTGCAGTCACTGGGATAGATAGTCAACCTTGCAAAGAGCCAGTTGTCTCCATTTCGGTGCTTGGAATATCATGGGGTCCTGTTCGACATTTCCTTGGGGAAGGTCTTCCTTCCGGAGGCCCGAGTGAGCAAATTGCAATCTCAAATTCGCATGCTTATGGCGTTCCGGTGTCCTCGGGCGCAGCTGATTCGTCCGGGGAAACCCGAACCTTTGATTTTCTCTTCACCATTACGCAGAAGGGAGAAAATTTTTCAAAAGGACCATGACGGCATCTCCCTTCTGAACTCACACCGACATCTTGAATAAGCTCCTCCCCAATCTAAAGCTCTTCTTATCTTCTCTTCCAAAACTTATATTGCATCATCCTCCCATAAACACATTTGAAACCCTTGCAAGCTAGTAATACATTCTGTAAAATAATTTGAATAAAACTCCCTGGAATTAAGCATTAGATAAACTTATATCCTTCCATCCACAACTTTGTAAGTTTCTCTTTTGTAATCTCTACCCCACAGTTCTTCAGACCATATCTGCACACATGGCCTGCCTACTTTGTGACCAACTGATCTTTATACTAAATAAAGTTTAAGGGAGTATGTCAAAAATTTCATCTACTCAAACCACTTCAGATTGAGTCCTCTCCTTTTAAGCCCTTCTCAGTTGTCATCCTTGTCCATAAAGGATGAAATGTCAATTAATAATTTTATTTTATGTACCGCCATACCCAAGAAGTTCTAGGCGTTTCACAACAATTAATTGTAATACAAACAATGCAAATCATTGAAAATCATGCCATGTAAAAAGGTACAACAATCTTAAAAAGAATAAAAAGTAGAGAAGCCCTCTTCTCCCCAATCATTTTACATCCCTTTTATTCCCAGCCCTGCAGCCTAGAATCTACTAGCCTTGGTGGTAATTCCAGGTTATCCCTTATTATTAAAAAGGGAAGGGATCTTAATTGACGGTTTCTGCAATTGTCAGTGTCTCTGGATATTCCTGCCACTGTAGCTTCCAACTTAAAAATGGCCACTTCAGCTTACTGGTGGTAGTACTGCACGATTACCACCTAGGGGTCTAAGGTGACCATATTGAAGCAGAGAGCCATTGGGTTAGGAGTTTCCAAGCATGATTGTTTCTCTCTTCCCTTCCTCCCTCCCCAACCCCCCCCCCCCCCACACACACACACACACACTGGGGCTGAGGAGTGTTCCGGTGGGAGAAGGGATATGTGGATAGTTGAAAGGGGGAGCGGGTTGAAAATGCAATTGGAGGTGGGGTGGTTTTTTAAAATATACTACCCACTCCTTTAAAAGATTGCATTGCTGTGACCAGGAACACAGAATGTTCCTGGCATGCTGTGTTCCTGGTCACGACAAAGCAAAATTAAAGTAAAGCAAGATAATGTCTTGGGCAGTAAATCTGGTAAAATATTGCTTTGTACTAAGTTTAGTAATTAGGAGTCCAAAGTTGCTAGATTGTGTTTTGATATGGAGTTTAAATTTTCATCTCAATTTTTCAATCACTTCAACATCACAAATATAATTTTTTTGTTTTGATTTTTCTTCAGCTTGAGAAAAATTTCTCCTGTGTCAGCTAGGGAAAAGCAAGTGTAATCTTTTGCTCTCTCTCATTCAGGTGCTGCAGCCGTGTGATTTGATTTTCCAAAGCATACAGATTGGTTCCGGTCCACAAATGATAGAGCTGTCAATAAAATCTCTAACACTGAAAGTAGGTTACTTTGCTTTATCTTATAGATTGTGACATGTTTTGTGCAAACAGCATAAAATAAGATATTTCGTAAGAATATTGATACATACCAAGGGTACTTTGCATAGAATTGGTATTGGGTACTTTGAGTGGTGGTAGTGATCAAACAAAATACACTGGACTTATTTATTTATTTTATTTTATTTTCCACATTTCTATTCCGCACTATCCAAAGTTCTAGGTGAATTACAACAGACATACACAGCATTAAAAGAAACAATAGACAATGAACAGTTAGTGATAATTGACAAAAACAAGATGGTTAGACAGTGAATTCACTCATGAAGACCCCATTGGCATATACAGTTAAAGAAACAAATATTTTTAATGTTAATTTTTTTTTTTTTAAATTATTGTTCAGCAGTCAAAATTGCTCTTTAGAAAACTCATGGACAGTGATGTCACCAGGCGCTATTAAAGTTGTTTTGGTAATACAGTGTGATGAGCCATAGCGTCTACTCACACAAGTAATTCTTCTCATATACTGTAGATTACATTCATTTAGAAAAGTCATGCTAGGTAATTGTTTATGGAAACTTTATGAAACCATGGCTACTGAAGCAGTGGCATAGTGAGGTGGTGCAGACTGCTCTGGGCGCCGGCGACTGTCGTGTTCTCTGCCCCCCCTTACCTCTTGCAGTGTTCGCCTGTGCAAGCAGCATCTTCCACCTACTGCTCACGAAGGCCTGGACTCACTGGTTGCGCAACCAGGATGTAACTTCAGAAGGGAGCCGAGGCTGGTATGAGCAGTAGCTGGAAGATGCTGCTTGCGCCAGTGAACATTTCAAGGGGGGCGCATCGCACAATAGGGAAGAATAGTGGGTAACTAGCGTGGCAATACTGGGCACCAACCTCTCTCTAACCCACTGTGCCAAACACTGCTTCCCAGTGTAACTTTATTTTTCAAAAGCTTTTTGATATATTTCTCCAAAAGTACGTTGTATATGGATTTATATCAGTTTTGTCACATGCTGTTTTGAGGAACTGTCTCAAGCTTAGAGCTCCACATTTTTAAACTCTTCATTATTAACTAGTTGTTCCAACTACTATTTCCATTTCTTTTCACTGCTTGCAGAAACCCAGGAAATGTCAAGTGTTTGGGCTCACCCAGTCTGTCCTTTTGTATTTGTCTCTGGTGTCACTCATTTTGTTAATCCCCTTGCTCTGCCACCAAATCTCCTACATATCTAGTCCACCTATGTTCGAACTTTGCTAATATTTTAAAGATTATAATCTCTACTGGTTAAAAAGTAGTTTTTTTACATTTGTTCTGTTTCCTAGCCTAGGAGATGGTGTTTTTTCATGTATGTTCTGCATAATATCATGATGAACTTTTTTTTTTTTGTCTAACTTATGTACTCCTCTAGGGGTTTACTATCACTGCTCAGTGCCTGAAGAAGTTGTATGTGACATTGCTCTAATAACCTAATTTGTGAATGTTTGAAAGTTTCTTTGAAAATAGAGAACATCAAACCATATTCTGCTTTCCGTGCTTCACCTGAAACAAACTAAAATACAAGAGCAGAAATTCTCATGCACCTTAAGTCTGTAAATGCAAAATAATTTATAATCAGAAAAGTATGCTGTAGGTTTTAAGGGCTTGTGTAGTGACCACAGTTCCTTTGATCTTAAATTTCCCATGTTGAACTTTGACTTGTCTAGAATTTGAGGTTGGGGCAGAATTCACAATATCATATCTGATCTATTTTTTTGCCTTGGTGATTTCTTCTTCCTCCTTTGGGCTTCCAGCTCAAACAGAGTTTGGCCTCCTTTCGACTGTGTTTTCATGAATCCTTCAATCCCCTGCGTTTTTTTCTCTTTATTCCTTCCCAGCTGAGCCTTGCTATTTCAACAGTCCTAGAAACATGATGGCAGATAAAGGCCAAATGGCCCATCCGCAGCATCTACTATCTCTTTTCTCTAAGAGATCTCGCGTGCCTGTCCCAAGCTTTCTTGAATTGAGACAGTCTTTGTCTATACCACCTTTACCAGGAGACTATTCCACACATCTACCACCCTATTTTTAAAAAAGTATTGCTTTATATTACTCATGAACCTATTGCCTCTTAAATTCACCCTATTCCCTCTCATTCCGGAGTTTTCCTTCATTTGAAAAAGACTCGCCTTAAAGCCATGGAGATATTAAACATCTCTATCATACTTGTTCTCTCCTGCGTTTCTTCCAGAGTATACATATTGAAGTCTCTAAATCTGTCCCCTTAAGCTTTATGACAAAGACCACTAACCAATTTTGTAGCACTGCTCTAGACTGACTCCATCCTATTTATATATTTCTGAAAGTGCGGTCTCCAGAATTGCACACAGTATTCCAAATGGGGCCTCACCAGAAACTTATACAATGGCGCTATCGCCTCCTTTTTCCTACTGGCCATTCCTCTCTTTATGCACACAAGCATCCTTCTGGTTTTGACCATCGCCTTTTCTACCTGTTTTGCCACCTTAAGATCATCAGACACCTTCACCTCCAAGCCCTACTCTCCTTTTATACTCAGAAGTACTTCGCCCCCCTATACTATATCATTCTTTTGAAGCCCAAGGGAATGGTATAGTATAGGAGACCTCAGCTAGGGACACTGGACCACAACTCCCTCTAAAACATAATAACATTTATCCTGCCTCTAGTTGCTAAGCACTGATCTTAGCTTAACCTGCTACCTCCTCCCATCTGTGAAGGCTATCTCTGCAGTACCCAAAGTTCTCACTGGCTTAGGAATGAAATCTAGGTGTTCTACATGCCATTATTGAGAACTGCCATGGGGCCAGCCCCTTTTGTTTTCTTATTCCTAATCAATATATTTTGATGGTAATTTTAATTATAACAGATCTTATAGGAGGACCATATAGGTGCCTATTTGGAAGCTCTTCTATAGAGATAATATAGACTTGGGATTAGTTGTAAAAGTATGCATGTGAATTACATGAATGTTTTAACTGTATGTATGTGCTTCACAACTTCATCTGTATTCTGCACAAGCTACAACCTTGAACATGCCTACACATGGATCATGTAAAAGTTTGTGATGTCTTGTTACCATGTTAGTTTACTTCGACCCTGAAGAAAGGTTTCTCTTTGAAACATGCATGTCGGGAGAGGTGAAAGAGGAACTAATCACCATTAAGCTAAGTGACGTTCTTCTTATTGATAGTATTATGAATAGAAATCTGAAATTTATTAGGCACCATAAATCAATGAATATTTTAAAAAAAGACAAAAAAGTTTATAAAAAGTATTTAATAAAGATTGGACTGACGAAGAATCTAGCAACCGGCAGTGTGGTGCCCGGATGCAGTCAGAAGGTCCATACAATTGAATAGTGAATATGACTTTGTGAACTGGAACTCATGTCAATATAAGTGATATTTGCTGGAGATAAGATTAAAGAAAGATTTAGAATAGAACAATTGTTACCATGTGAACATTTATGCTTGTATGCTGCAGAGTAATTTTGCAAAAGCCTCTTTTCTGCTTGATTTACATATGAGAAAATTATCCCTTTTTTCACTATATTTAAACATTTCCCCTATTTAGGTTTCTCCAGTTATCATAAATACAGTGATCACTATTACTTCAGCACTTTCTTCCACTCCTGAAATTGCAGAAGAAGAAAATAGTCCTGTTCTGCTTGATTTGTGGGATTACAAGGAGGCAAAAGATTTAAAAATGTGGTTTCTTGAAGAACCAGATGCAAGTAAAAAACAGACTGCAGTAACAAAGTTGGTTCCCACAGGAGAAACAATGAAAATGTCCATTGATTCAATTATTCTTACTTTAGAAGCTGGAGTTGGTCATAGGACAGTACCTATGCTTTTGGCTAAATCATCATTTTTTGGTGATGTAAAAAACTGGAGTACTCTAATTAACCTCTACTCTCAACTTGAATTAGAAGTAAGTATTTATGTAATAAAAAGGGGAAATGTCTTTTGTTTCCTTCTTCCAGGCTTTCCATTGTCTGCAGTCTTCTTTTTCCTATTTTCTCAATTCTCTTTGGTTTCATCTGTGAATTGGTTTCTGGTCTCTAATCTTTTATAGTAATGTTATAAATAGTCATTCAAGTGGTTTCTGGTCAGATTAGCTGTTATAACGTGTTTTAACTTTAGCACCAAGTTTTTGAAAAATGCACTTTAGATGGAATTGCGATTTTTATTGTTAGTATGTCAAATACTTTCAAATTTCTCTGTTTTAATATGGAATGAATTTGTTACAAATATACTGCCTTTTAATAAAACTGTATTAGAGGTCAGCATTAGATTTTTTTTTTTAATGCTGTTCTTTAATTATATAAAAAGCAGCGGAGAAAGCTGAGCATGAAAACAAAAATAAGATGACATTCCTTGTTAACCTGTCTAGATAAGACAGGGATATCAAAGTCCCTCCTTGAGGGCCGCAATCCAGTCGGGTTTTCAGGATTTTCCCAATGAATATGCATTGAAAGCAGTGCATGCACATAGATCTCATGCATATTCATTAGAGAAATCCTGAAAACCTGACTGGATTGCGGCCCTCAAGGAGGGACTTTGAGACCCCTGAGATAAGAGGATTATACTCCCCAACTAGCAGATGGAGGCAAAGAGCACCGATAATTCAGTAATATTATTAGTGTAACAGATGGAGCAGCCCTGGGACTTGTCTGAGAACACTCTGACCAGTGGCGTAGTAAGGAGGGGGGTCTTCTTAAGGGTGCAGCACCCTTCCTCCTCCCCCCCCCCGCTTCTCTCTTTGCCACACACACACGCCCCCTTGCCTTTTCCTTTTTAACTTCCCCGACTCGTCATTACTGCACGCGTCAGCATCATGCTTTCTCTGATGTCACTTCGGGACCCGTGCCTAGGAAGTGATGTCAAAGGGTGCGCTGACACCGATGTGGGCAGCATGCTGCTCACGCCAGAGAAGTTAAAGTACGGGAAAAGGGAAGGGGGCTTGCATGCGGCCGGGGGAGGGGGGCGGGGAAGGGGCGCCGCCACCCTGGGTGCCGCTCACCCTCACTACACTACTGGCTCTTACTGGCTCTCATTCAAGATGCTTCTCCAACACCCTCAACACTAAAACGGGTGGCTCGAAGCTCCAGACATATTTATGGACCATTTTCTTTGCAAGAGAGTCCATTGGTCCTGCACTGAATGACCTCAGCAATGGGCCACTAGCAAAACAGGCTGGTGTCGGTCATGTCACCCAAGAGGTGATTCTGAGGTTTATGCCCTTCTATAAGGAGTCCCCCTGAAGACACTAGCACAAGCTGTTCGTCACTTTCTCTGTGCATAATCCCAGAGAAGCTGCAGCTGGAAAGAATGGTGCTGCAAGGACCACCTGGAGAGAAAGAAATCCTGAAGGGGATGCATATGCATCCTCACCGAGAGAACTACTTCTAGGGAGGCCGTCATTGCATCCAGCACCTGGGGATAATGTCAGCCTGTGGGATTTGGCATCTCTGAAATTTGCTTCCTGAGTTTAACGTGGCTCAAGAAAAAAGACTTGGCCTTTCGCTGTATCAATGCAGACTCCCAAATACTCACAAGCATTGGGTTGGCTCTTGATGACTCTTGAAGTTGACTATACAGATCAGATCTTGTAGGAGGTCCACAACTTGTTGTGCTGCCTGTTCACCCTCGGGCCTTGATGGCGTTCTGATCAGCCAATTGCTCATGTACAGGTATACTTGTATCCCCATCCTGCAGAGGTCAGCCATGACCACCACTTCATCTTAGTGAAGTTGTGTGTGGCCGATGCCAACACAAAAGGTAGAGCTGCAAACTGGAAATACCTTTGAAGGACATGGAATCTCAATTATTATCCCAGGACAAGCAGGCAGGTATTCTCACTAATGGGTGACGTGATCCAACGGGCTCCGTTGGATCACGTCACCCATTAGTGAGAATAGCTGCCTGCTGTCCCTGGATAACACCTGTTACGGTAAGTAATTGTGCTTTTCCTGTGGTCCGGGAAAATGGAAATATGAAGATATGCCTCTGTCAAATCCAGGGAGGCTAAGAATTCCGCCAGAACAACTTCTGCAATGATGGACTGAATTGTGTCCATGCGGTAGTGCTGCCTGATTCAGGAAAAGTTTTTTCGATTCGATTCAGCCTATTAAATTGATTTTTCGATTTGATTGTCCAATTTGGTGTTTTGTTTTTTTTCAAACATCCTGGCAAGTTTATTTTGTAAAATTACAGAAGTACACAAAAAGTATACCACACTACTCAACCGGAGAAGTGTAACACATTACACAGGCCTCAGAATCGGAGCCTACGTACAGCTGCCCAATCACAACCGAAAACTCAGCGTAGTTAATGCTCCTACATGCTCCAGTCATCGGCCAAGAAGTAAAATTATAAATTCAACTACCTTATTTTAACTTTATTTTTTTAACTTTTTTATTATTATAATTTAATTGTTCTATTTTGGTTTTCTTTTTACTTTGATTTAACCCCTTTAAAAACATAAATATATTACTAATGCGCATTTGCACTTATCCGGTATATTGAAACGGTGACTAAAAAGAAGTCACTTATCTTATGTTTAGCTGAGAAATCTCTATATTTATCTTTCAACATGCCGTGCTGCTTTCTATAAATGCCGACGCGGCCAGCGTTTTGCGGACTCCTTTCCCATCCGCTGCTTCAGGGCCAGCAACCAGGCATCAGAACTAAATTTCCTCCGTCAGCGATTTAGTTCTGATGCCTGGTTGCTGGCCCTGAAGCAGCAGACGGGAAAGGAGTCCGCGAAACGCTGACCGCGTCGGCATTTATAGAAAGCAGCACGGCATGTTGAAAGATAAATATAGAGATTTCTCTGCTAAACATAAGATAAGTGACTTCTTTTTTTGTCACTGTTTCAATATACCGAATAAGTACAAATGCGCATTAGTAATATATTTATGTTTTTAAAGGGGTTAAATCAAAGTAAAAAGAAAAACAAAATAGAACAATTAAGTTATAATAATAAAAAAGTTAATTTGGAGGGGATTGGGGGGGTGGGGCATTTTGTAACCTGAGAGGACATAAGTCCAGTCCTCTTGGGGGAGGGGGAGCCCTGTTTTTACATATGACTTTGCCTGCTGTTTGTACCTGTTGTGGTTTGTTGCTTAATAAAAAACAGATTTCACCTAAAAAAAGTTAAAAGAATAAAGTTAAAATAAGGTAGTTGAATTTATAATTTTATTTCTTGGCCGATGACTGGAGCATGTAGGAGCATAACTACGCTGACTTTTCGGTTGTGATTGGGCAGCTGTACGTAGACTCCGATTCTGAGGCCTGTGTAATGTGTTACACTTCTCCGGTTGAGTAGTGTGGTATACTTTTAGTGTACTTCTGTAATTTTGAATAATAATACCACGGGGGTTAATTGTTTTAGGTTTATTTTGTAGCCTTTTCACCCACCCGACCCCCTTTACCCTCTCCTACCCACACTGGCGCTGTGGTGTAAACAAAATAAACAAACAAAAACAACTTTTTCTCTCTCTGTTAGGTCCTAGCTCACAGTCGCTATTTAACACCAGCTCTGGCAGGATACACATTTCAAATCTGACATATTGTAATCAGAAAACAGAAAATAAAATTTTATTTTTACTTTTTTGTCGTCTGGTCATTATTCAAATCATGTTGGTCCCAGGCTCTGGTTTCTTTTTGTTTTCTGTTAATTTGCTTTCCAGTGTCTCCTGCCTATTTGACGTTTTTTTCTTTTTCCATGCTCGCCATCCATCTCTGTACTCCCCTCCCTCCCTGTACTGTTTCCCTTCCCTCCCATGGAGGTCTGGCACCTCTCCTTTTTTTTGTCATCCCCACATTCCAGCATTTCTGTAATGACCACTCTCCCCCCCATCCAGTATTTCTATACCCCCTCCCTCTACTCCATTCTTTGGGTTCAACTTCTTTCCCTTTCTTTTTCCTCCCTCCCTCCATTCCAATGTCACCATCTCTCTCCCATTTCTACTCCTCTGTTTAAGACCCATTATTTCTTCCCCTTCCCCCCCATCTTCAGTTCAACATATGCCCCTCTCTTTGGACCTCCTCCCTCCATGTACTTCTAAAAGCTACACCAGGGGGCCCCCCGAAGGCCAGAATGTTTCCCTCTTCTCTCCACCGTTGTCCGTCTTCCCCCTGGCTTCCCAGTCTCACTTTCAAAACTAATTACGGCCTGTAGAGGATCTCCAGTGATGTAGTGATTCTAGCAGGCTGCCATCGGCCTCCACTGCACATTCCCTCTGCTGTGGTCTCACCCCTCCTCTGACGTCATGGCCTGTTTTGGTCTGGGATGGATCACGGCAGAGGGAATGTGCAGCGGAAGCCAACAGCAGCCTGTTAGAATTGCTACATCACTGGGGATCCTCTGCAGGCTGTAATTAGTTTTGAAAGTAAGACCGGGAGGCCAGGGGGAAGCCAGACAATGGTGGGGAGAAGTGGAAAAAATCCCAGCCTTCGAGAAACCCCCCTAAAGCCGCGGATCTGAGGGTACCCATAGCGCTGGCGCCTATGCAGCACTTATTAACCGACACCCCTCTCCCCCCCCCACCACCACCATGAGATCTGACATTGGGCCTCCTAAAGCAGGAGCAGCAGCAGCAGTGGACGGCTAGCAAGAGGCAGTGCTTAGGCCAGGCTTTTCACTGCCAGAGCACAGCTGCTCTTGCATTAGGAGGCCTGAAGGTATGCGGGGAGGCAGATTGGTCAGTGAATCGGGCCAATTTTTTAAGAAAATGAATCTGAATCGGCTAATCGGGCAGCACTACTATGCGGAAGTACAGTATTCTCAGCACCACATTCACAGACTTTAGATCCAGGATCGGTCTCCAGTCTTCTGTGCCTTTCTTAGGCACTATGAAACATATGGAGTATCTGCCAGAGCTCAATTCTTCTTTGGGAACTGGTTATATGGCTTGAATGTCCATAGGCTGTGCACTGTTGCTTGGACCCTGGTCTCTTTTTTTTGGCTATCTGGCAAGTTGAACAGATCTGAAGGAGGCTGATAGAACTCAATATTGTGGCCTTCTCGAATAAGATCTAAGATGCAGTAGTCTGAGGAAATTTTCTCCCACTCTCTCCAGAATGCCGACAACCTCCTGCCAAAGTGTAGGGGCGTGGCTGCTGACCTGGCATCATTGTAACTTCTTGGAGGTTGTGACGACGCGAGACCCTGAGGGCTGCTGGCATCTGGAGGAGTTAAATCTTTGAATCCCAGAAAGGATTTCTGAGCAGAGGCACCCACAAAGTACTGGTGGGAATATCGTAAGGATCAAAAAATTGCCTCTGCCCCACACCTGACAGGTTGGCAAGGTCTGCTGTCTGGTAGAGATTTAGGGCAGAGATTTGCCATACTAGCCATATGGTTTTCTAAGCATTTACCAAATAGCATCTGCCTTTTGAAGGGCAGTCTGCTCAGCATAACTTTGGAGGCTGAATCGCCCTCCCATTGCCTGATCTAGAGCATATGCCGAAACCTTGCTCAATTCTCTGATGATGGCATATAGAGCATCTGCCATATAATCCCCCTCCCCAGCACTAGTTGGGGGCAGACCTCCTCCTTCTCAGTAGGACTCCGCCTTAACCTGGTGTGGCAGGCACGTGCCACAAACGAGGCTGCCGTTGCAGCTTTGATCTCCAAAGTCAATACTTCAAATTGCCTCTTAAGCACTGTCCCCCTTGTGACTTTATGTATCCTTTAACATAACTCTTTCCTCGCTAGAGAGGGAGGTACATTTAGTCACTTGAACCACCATTGAATCCACCTTTGACTGACTAAATAGCTGCTGAAACTCTGGAGCCATAGGTTAAAGTTTTGACATAGCTTTTGCCACCTTCAGGGAAGGGAGCCTTCTGGAGTCTCCCATTGCTCAGTGACCAGCATGGTGATGTCTGAATGCACAGGGAAGAAGGTGATCTGAATATTTCCACTGCTCATGACCGTGCACTGGGACTCCAATTTTAACTCCCTGAGCACATCCATGATGACATGTGGGATGGCAGTCAACTTAAAAAGCTGCAGCATCATTCGATCATCCCCTTGGTTGAGGGCAACTATCACCTCCTGACTCCCAGTCCTTAACAGGAAACCAGAATCCTTCCTGAGCCCTGGGCCAATAAAGGCATAGAGTCTGACGTCAATCCTCCCAGTCCTGTTCGACGTGGTCATTAAGGTGGGGATCTAGCTTACTCAACGATGGGGAGACCTACAGGAGAGAGCTCTCTCCCTGGCTCACTGCCAGTGTGCCCCCAGGCAGTGTTGCACGCTCCAAACCCATCAAATAAGCTTTCCATATGAGATTCACAAACTCAAGGGTAAATCCTTGCACAGGTGGCCTCATAGACCCCCGCAGGATCTCAAACTGGCTTCTCTTAGGCTCCACAGCATTCATGCACTTGAATTTCATGCCTTCACTGTTTGAGGTCTCCAGGAGCGATTTTAGAAACATAGAACATGACGGCAGAAAAGGGCCACGGCCCATCTAGTTTGCCCACACTAATGTCCCACCCCCTAACTACCTCCATGAAGAGATCCCACGTGCCAATCCCATCTTTTCTTAAAATCTGGCACGCTGCTGGCCTCAATTACCTGTTGTGGAAGATTATTCCAGCGATCAACCACCCTATTGGTGAAGAAATATTTTCTGGTGTCTCCATGAAATTTCCCACTCCTGATTTTCAACGGATGCCCTCTTGTTGCCGTGGGTCCTTTAAGGAAAAAGAGATCCTCTTCCACCTTGATAAGGCCTGTGACATATTTGAACGTCTCGATCATGTCTTCCCTCTCTCTGCGTTCCTCGAGTGAGTACAGCTGCAACTTACCCAGTCATTCCTCATATGGGAGATCCTTGAGACCTGAGACCATCCTAGTGGCCATTCACTGAACCGACTCAACTCTCCACACATCTTTTTGATAATGCGGCCTCCAGAATTGTACACAGTATTCCAGATGGGGTCTCACCATGGATCTGTACAACGGCATTATGACCTCAGGCTTACGGCTGACGGAACTTCTACGGATTCAGCCCATGATTTGTCTAGCCCTGGATGAAGCTTTCTCCACTTGATTAGCAGTCTTCATGTCTTCGCTATGATCACCCCTGTCACATTCTGCTACAGTCCTTGCTAGGATCTCACCATTTAGGGTGTAAGTTCTGCATGGATTTTTGCCGCCAAGGTGCATGACCTTGCATTTTTTGGCATTGAAACTTAGTTGCCAAGTCTTTGACCAATGCTCCAGCAGGAAGTAGGTCCTGCGTCATACTGTCGGGCATTCAGACTCCCTGTGGTTCTCCCGCCTCTCTTTCACATGCCCCATTAATGCGCTCTGTTTTTATGCTTGAAATACTCAGTATTATTATTACAGCATTGCAAGCCGGTGGCATTGAGACAGCCATAACCATTCCCGATATGAATTAAGGGTTGGTCCAAAGAAGATAAAAATCTTAAAAAAAAAAAAAAAGTACAAAAAAAGTTTTAAATGAAGAAGAAAAATGAGAAATGAATTAATTTATTAGTCTGAAAAGTTTTGATAAAAAATAAGATTGATTATTTAATTGAAATATATAATTAGCTATGATAGAGTAGTAAGAATTGTGGGGGTTGTGTCGATGAAAGAAAACCATCACCACATAAAGTAAGGGTGAAAGCCTTTATGATCTCTTTAATGGTGCTCTGAGACACTATCCTCCACATTTAGATTAACCTTCGTTGATTTGCTTTTCTGTGGAGCTTATTGATTTGGCAAATTGATTTTTCACTTAATTTAGAGATTAAAACACAGCCAGCTTCCTGAAACCCAAAAGGATTCATTTAGAGGCCCTTCAGCCTGTGTCTCTGATAAATTAGAACATGAGCTGGCTCCCAAGGAAACAGACCCTGAGCCTTGAAGCACAAAGCATGCTGGCTCAACAGGTATACCTGGGGGTTGCCCTGTGAGTTACACCCACCCTTGCAGAGTCTGTGTCCTCTCCCAGGCATAATATCCTCCAAAATGGGCACCAAAGCCTCCCAAAATGGAAGAAAAATACTCAAAAATAATAAAAGCCGAGTAGAACAGAATAGTTTCTCAGTTTGCTTGTAGAAGGAAAAGCTGAAGAGGATACTATACTCCACTGGTAAAGGAGGAGGAGCAAAAAGATGTGATTGACACCCTTCTGCAAGCAATTCACGAGCACGGATTGATCACCTAATGTACAGACTCCTTTAAACAGAAAATTTATTAAATCAAGTTCTCCTGAATGGTTTACAGTCAAGGTCAGTATCTAAAAACAGAGCTAAGACAAACAGTAAAAACAAATATGACAAAGAGCTGTACTGACATAGAGAATCCCTAGGAAAAGCCTCCTAGAAATCTGCCCAAAGTACAGTGATTGTCCTTTAATACAGGTCTAGATGCAAGGAATTCTACTCGTACAAGGCTGGTGCTAAATAACAAGGCTGTTCATTTTATACATATTTGTTGTTAAGGATCAGGTTTAGGCACATCAACAATGCATCTTTTAACTTCTGTATTAAATAATACTTTTTATTTATACATTTAGGTTCACTACTACAATGAGATGTTAGGTGTATGGGAACCTTTACTTGAACCATTAGAAATAGTAAAAAGTGATGAATTCAAACCTTGGAGCCTTGAAGTCAAGGTAAGGTGGAATAAAAGAAAGCACTGAATCTTGAAATGTGGACTCAATAAGAGCAGAAGCAGTAGTTTCCAGAATGAATGTGTATATTTTTCTAGAGAAAATTATTTTACTGTTAGGGTTCAGAAAGAATAGGCTTAAATCTTTCATAATCAGCCAATTGTTTTCTTAATAAACTTATTGTCATGATGGTATGGAGTATAGATTAGCACATTTGAACTGTAGGCACACCATAACATACAGCTTTGCTACACTATATACTCGAATATAAACCTATCCAAGCATAAACTGAGATACCATTTTTGCCCCTTTTTAGGGAAAATTGGTAACTCGAATATAAACCGGAGGGTTTATATTCTACCATTCCTCCCCTTGCCTTTTGTGGGTACTCTACTACCCTCCCAGTAATCTTCCCCCTCCGCAGCTACCAACCCCTCCCCCACCGCACCAGCAGACTTCAGCGCGTACCCATGCCGCCACCCCCACCAGCTAGCATTCCCTCCCAAGCAAGCGTAAACCTCCCCCCCCAGCCTACCGTGATTTCATGGTAGTCTAACGGCATGTTGAGGCAAGAGCGATTCCTACTCGCTCTTGCCCATCCTGCCCATTCTTTCTCTGCAAAAAAAAATGGTCACTGAGGCTTCCAACAGCAGTTTCACCAGACTACAAAGTAGTACTAATTAACTAATTATTGCTGATTATTGGTTATTAAGTCCAGTTTGTTCCTAATTAATTTATGCACATAACTCTCAGCATTTCCCCATCTGTAAGCCTTTGCTTACAGATGGGGAAACTCTCCATATATGGCACTCAAAAAATTGTTATGGGGAAAAAAATGCTTAGTGCTATTATGTAAACCATGTCTGAGGTTAAGCATGGTTTATAGAATAGTGTGTAGCACCAAAACCCGTGACTAAATTTAAGCTCAACCATTTACACCAACTACAACCTGATGTAAATCCCTGTACCTAACTTAAGCACAGATTGGGTGAATTCCGTAACAGTGCATTTTAATTTTCAGAACTCCATGTCCTTCCCATGGCCACACCCCCCTTTTTAGTTCCACATACTATAATTTATAAACACACCTCTGTATAGAATATGCCTAAAGATGCGTGTGTAAATTAGTGCTGCTAATTGTTTGTTAGTGGCTAATTATCAGCAGTGATTGATGCATTAATTAAGTTGCACACACATTGAACACATGCTATAAATAGAATCCAAGGGGTTAGTGCATAAATGTTCACACAACTTTACACTATGTAACATAGTTTTTGTTCCTGGGCAGTAAGTGTAATTTCCTAAATGCTAATGCTAAAAAAGTATAGAAAATGTCTGATATTTTCATAAAACTTTGCTTTTGTGACCAGGATAACCACATTTTGCAATTTATCTATTTAAAATGTGAAAATGCCAAAGTTTCATCTTTTCATATAAAGTTATAAAAAGCAACATATGAATCACAGTTAACATTTATTTATATTGAAGTTATACAAAAATGACCACAGAGTAGTTTTTTGAGATTTGCCTTTATATTGTAAGTAATTTTCACGAATCAGCCCACCTTGCTTCTGAGTGTGCTTCCATGTTTTTCTTGAATGTCTCAAGATGAGCATCAAAGACATGCACTTTGAGAGACATCCTACAGTGCATTTTGCTATAATTTTTCACCTGATTCTCAACCAACTCCACTTAGTTTACAGCCTTGTGATTGCCCAGGAAGCTCCAAACCAAACTAAACTAAATCTTAAGTTTGTATACCGCATCCTCTCCACAATCGTAAAGCTCGGCACAGTTTACAGGAATTGATATAAAGAAGGAACTCCAATGAAGGGTTACAGGAATGTAGTATAAATAATGTTTAGAGGGACTTAGTATACCATAGAGGGAGGAAGTATTACATTTTTGAGAATAGCCAGGTTTTCAGATGTTTTCGGAATAGTTGGAGGGAGCTCAGATTCCGAAGTGAGATAGTAAGGTTATTCCAGAGCTCTGTGATTCTGATGGAGAGGGATGTCCCTAGTTTTCCTGCATGGGATACGCCTTTTAATGAGGGGAAGGATAGTTTGAATTTTTGGGTGGATCTAGTGGTATCTAGTGGTATCAGGATTCCAAGATAGTGGAATAAGGGGAGGAAGGATGCCGTGTAGGATCTTAAAAGTTAGGCAGGTGCATTTAAAGTGAACTCTGGAGATTACTGGAAGCCAATTAAATTTGGACAGGAGCAGGGAAACATGGTCAAATTTACTTTTTGCCAAGATTAGCTTAGCCGCGGTATTGTGAATCCGCTGAAGTCTTTGAAGGCTTTTCTTGGTTAGACTTAAGTAGATGGAGTTACAATAGTCCAGTCTGAAAAGAATGATGGATTGTACAAGGACAGCAAAATGTTGTTGGTGGAAGCAGGATCTCACTTTCCTCAGCATGTGAAGGTTAAAAAAGCATTTTTTTTTTACCAAGGAGTTGAGGTGGTCGTTGAAGAACAGTGTAGAGTCAATGATGATGCCCAAAACTTTGCTTGAGAACTCAAGCTGCAATGTGTGGTGCCAGAGGACAGTGGGATGAGGGTGGGTAGCTGATCTAATTTTGGGTCAAGCCAAAGTAGTTTTGTTTTGGATTCGTTTAGTTTCATTTGTACAGTGAGGACCCAGGATTGGAGGTTCGTTATACATGAGGATATGTTCTCAGAGAGGTTAGTGAGGTTGGAGTCGGTCTCGAGGAGGACAAGGATGTCATCAGCATAAGTGTAAAGTGTTTCCAGGAAGAGTTTCAGGGAGGACATATAGATGTTGAAAAGAATAGGGGATAGAGGTGAACCCTGCGGGACTCCACATATCGGTTTCCAAGGAGAGGACGAGGTGCCATTCATGTTAATTGTGTAAGAGCGGGATTGTAAGAAATTTGAGAACCAGTCTAAGACTGTGGAATTAATGCCTATCTCGGAAAGTTGGAAAATTAGAATATCATGATGGACAACATCAAAAGCTGTAGAAAGATTGAACTGTAGCAGAACATCGAACTTATTACGAGAATGTAGTTGTTGAAGTTGGGTCTAAAGCCATATTGGTAAGGTAGGAGAATGGAGAATCTCTCTAAATAGGATGAGAGTTGGGTAGATATGATGGACTCTAACATCTTGGTCAGTAGAGGAATATTTGCCATTGGGTGATAGCTGGATGTTATGGAAGTGTCTAGATCAGCTTTTTTCAGTAGTGGGGTCAAGGCAATATGTCCCATTTCTGCAGAAAATAGGCCCGATAGTAAGGCAGATTATAAGTTTGGTGAGTGACGAGATGGGTCTGTGTGGGAATTTTCTCGTATAGGTAAGAGGGGAATGGGTCCAAGGTACAGTTGCAGGATTTCAGTTTGAGGCAGAGTTTAGAGACCTGGGATTCGGATACATGCTCAAAGACAGTCCAGGATCTGTCAGCTAGGATAGGGTTGAAGACGGCTAGGGTAGAGTTGGAATCAGTGGGCACTAGAGAGTTGTAAGAGACGGCTGGTGGGAAGGAGTATCTTAAGGTAATGACCTTTTCGTTGAACAATTTTGCTAGATCATCGGCTGATGGAGAGGAGGGGAGAATGGTGGAATCATTTTTAGACGTTAAGGAGCGTCTGGTTGTTGGATCTGGAGATTTTATCACCGTAGAAGTTCTTCCTTGCTTTTTTTAGTACTGTATTGTAGAACTTAATATTGACCCGCCAGGACTGTCTATCTGCAGGGGATTTAGATTTTTTTTTCCATTTACGCTCCAGTACTCAACATTTCTGCTTCAGTTCTCTGTGATATGGAAGATACCAATGGGCCTTACAGGAGTAGGAGACAGTTTTAGTGGATAGTGGGTCAAGGGAGTGGTAGGTAGTCTCGGAGAGGGTGACCCAGTTATGCCAATTGATTTCTGGCTCTACAGGCTTAGGACAGGAAGAGAACTGGTTGAGAAATTTGGACCAGAACAATTCACTCGCAATTTTTTTTGCGGAAGGCAATGGAATTTGAGTTATGGGATGTGGCCCTAAGGTGCGACATGAAAACGGGGAGAAGTGGTCGGACCAAGGGACGTGTTCCCAGCGAGTGTCATCGGCTAAAGTTTTGTAATTGGTAAGATCGAAGAAACTGATGATGTCTAGTGTGTGCCCCTTTTCATGGGTTGGAGAGGATGCAGGGGAGGGGAAGCCTAGAGAGGTGAGGAAGTTATTGAATTCAGTTGCATCCTTGCTGGTGATGTCGTCTAGGAGATTAATATCCCCAATGATCAGTAATCTTTGAAATTTTAGGAAGGCGTTTGTTATGGTCTCGAGGATGAGTTTGGAGGATTTGTTCCAAGGGGGTTGGTGGACAATATAGTAACAAGATACCCAGTGGGTGAGGGTGGAGTTCATCGTTGACTGAAGCTAGCATATATTCTAGTGAGGTGTGGCTACCCTTTTCGAGGAGCTGGACATCAAAGAATGATTTGTAGAGGAGTGCCAGGCCTCCTCCTTTTCAGTTGGTTCTGGGGGAGAAGAGGCCTTGGTAACCGTAGGAATAGAGATCGTTTTGTGTAAATAAAGTCTTCTTTTGCAATCCATGATTCCGTGATGCACAAGAATCCAGGGTCAAAATCCTCAAGTAGGTCCTTCAAAATTTGAGTCTTGTTGCATGCGGATCTGGCGTTGCAATAAAGTGTTGGGACTGGGATGAGAGAATCAGAGGCAAGGCTGGGTAGATTAGCAGGGGGAACAGGCTTTAAAGAGGTGTGATTGACTCTTCGAGGGTTTTTTTTTAAGGGATGAGTTCTGGTGCGCATCAGCGTGGGGATTCTGAGGCCAGGGCAAATATTACTGACGTGTGGAGTTGGGAGAGGAAGGTTTCAAGCAGAGGGTGGTATTGAAAAATGTGCAGAGTAAGAGAAGAAGGAGCCACGGAGGTGACTTCATGGTGAGAATTAGGGGAAACCTTTGGGAGGGCTGGGAGGCAGGACCTATTTGTTTCGCGTGTAAGTAATCTCGGAACAGAGGAAAGGCTTAGCATCAACTCACGGGGAAAGCTTGGGACTTATTTATTCTCTGAGTGGTGGTTTAAATCGGAGGAAAAAAACTTAGCACCTAATTGCTACTAGTAAGACAAGAACAGGGGTGAAACTTTAACGTCTGTTAGTTTTGTGTGAGAGCTTAATCAGAGGTAGAGCTAGGCATCTAATGAGGATAAAACTTAGCACTATGCCCAACTAACATCTAATTAGTTTCATGAGACAGCATAAACAGAGGTGGAACTTAACATCTAAACAGAAAAACTTAGCACTGAGCCCGATCCTTAGCACTGAGCACAACTTAACATCTAGTTAGTGTCATGTAAGAACTTAAACAAGGTAAAACTTAGCATTAAGTCTAATCGTGGTAAAACAAGACCAATCTTTTGTGCATAAGTGATGTCAGGTGGAGGAAGGAGGGACAAGATGGAGAGAAGCTTCCATCTTCCTCTGCCTTGGAGATTCACTGAGGGAAATCTTTTGGCGGCCCTCAAATGGGCTGAAGAGGAGCAGGGCACTGGAGTGGGCAGAGTTAAGCCCGATCGTTCCTGCACCGGCGGAGAAGCTTTCGGCGGCCCTCAAATGGGCTGGAGAGAAGCAGGAATGTGAAGAGGCAGGTCCGATCCTACCTGCCAGTGTGACAAAGCTGTCCTAAGCCATTTTCTCTTTCCTAGTTAGCTTCTTGGGAAATTCATTGAATTCCAGGATCTTCTTTATATGTTGTCCGACGAAGACACCAGCCTCAGACAGATTAGAGAAAATGTCTTGAAGGTACTTGAAGGCTGCCGACTCTTAACTAGAGCTCTGACAAACTGTTTCATTAGGCTTGATTTGATGTGCAGTGGTGGTATCAGCACTTTCTGAGGGTCCTCCAGTGGTTTCCATTTGATGTTTTCTCCCCACAGAGAACTCAGTCCACTGTGGCTAGTCCTGCCTTTGGTAATGTGCCTTTGTGTCCCTGCTGTCCCAAAGGCAGAGAGAGCATGGAAATTTGGTAAAACCACCTTGGGAGGCTCATTAGGAATGCCACCATTTTGAAGTCTCCAACGACCTCCCAGGCACATCTTCATAGCCATCATACTTCAAGATGCCTAGTAAGGTCTTGATGCTGCTACTACTACTGCTGTTAACTATTTCTAGCAGAGCTGTATATACAAAGGAAACAGTCCGTGCTTGAATGAGCTCATAATCTAATCAATCAAGATAGATAAACGGGATGCCAGGGTAAGAGTTGCAGTTAGTGGGGAATGGTTAAACTAATGACTAATCTAATCTAACCTAAAGCTTGGCTTTATATACTGAGACATCATTCCAAGAAAGCTCAACCCAGTTTACAATAGTTAACTTAACAAATAAAAACCATAAAGAATAAAGCTAAGTTTTGGAAGATTAATTTTCAAAGTGTTTTGCAAATAAAATGGTTTTTAAAGATTTACGAAAAAGTTGAAATGAACTAGAACTCCTTAAAAGGAGTGGAAGATCATTCCAAAGTTGAGAAAACTTAAAAATCAGAGATTGACTAAAAAATCCTGACTCCTTTAATCCCTTTCTTGGAAGGAAGAGATAATATAAATTGTTGATTACTTCTTGCAAAGGAGAATCTGTAAATGTTCCAAGATAAAGGAAGGAGAGGAGTAAAGATACCATATAGAATTTTAAAAACAACACAAGCACATTTGAATTGAATTCTAAAATAAACCGGGAGCCAATGGAGACTCTGGAGCAACGGAGTGATCAAATTTACGTTTCCCAAAGATCAATTTCGCAGCAGTATTTTGAATCAGTTGCAATCTATAAAGACAAGTTTTTGTGATACTGTGATTGCAATAATCGAGATGAGATAATATAATTGACTGAACTAATATGGAAAAATGTCGATGATGAAAGAGATGTCTAACCTTCCTCAATAAACGCAGATTAAAGAAACATTTTTTGACCACAGAGTTAATTTGATCCTTAAAAGAGAGAGAGGAGTCAATGAGGACTCCCAAAACCTTGACAGAAAACTCAATCTATAGAGAGGATCCAGAAACCAAAGCTACAGAAGGAGGAAGACAATCCAATTTTGGGCCTAACCATAATAATTTTGTTTTGGTTGTATTAAGCTTCAAGCTTCAGGCTTGAAGTTTTGGGTGATGAGCAGAGGGAAAGAGGGTTAAGTGTTGAAAGCAATCTCGAAAAGGTGGGCTTTTCAATCTATTTTTGAACAAGGGAAAGAGCGTGATGCACAGCCTCAAGTAGTCTATTTCAGGCTTAAGGGGCAGCGAGAATGAATGAAGTCTAGAATTGGCATTGGAGGAGAAGAGTTCAGATAAAAGCAATTTAGCTGAAGAACATAATTCCCTGGGAGGCGTGTAAGACGAGACAACAGAGGAGAGATACTGAGGGGCTGTAGAATGAACACACTTGTATGTTATAGTAATAGAAGTTTGTTTTGTATGCATAGGCTGATAGGGAGCCAGTGAAGTGATCTGTAATCCTCTTTGAGGTTCACTGAGTGAATCTAATCTAATCTTCTATTTGTGAGTCACACAAACCTATACAAGCTCTAGGCGACTGAAGATTAAACAGGGAGGGAAGGGGAAGAAGAAGGGGGAAGAGGACATATAGGAGGAAAGCAGAAAAAGCAAATATTAATTGTCAAAGAGGTTAAGTTTTCAGTTTTTTTTCAGAAGAAAGAGTAGTTTGCCTCCTTTCTGATAGTTTCTGGGAGATCGTTCCAGGTTTTTACTCCCAGATATGTTAGCATGGAGTTGAAAATCTACTTGTTTTGAAGGTTCCCTATGGGCGGTAAGTTCAGTTGAATTCTGGTAAGGATTCTTCTGGATGTGGACCAGGTCGCTGAGAATATCTGTATAAGGGGAGCAGCCAAGTTTCCATGCAATATGTTGTATAGGATACATGATATTTTGAAGTTTATCTGGGATGATATTGGAAGCCAGTATAGTGTTTGAGGAAGGTCGAGATCGAATCATATTTCTTTAGGTTGAAAATCAGTCTTACTGCTGTGTTCTGGATGAGTTGAAGTTTGTGGATTAGTGTGGTGTTGATGCCCGAGTCGATAGAATTGCAATAGCCCAGTTGGATGATCAGTGCAAAGTGGTATGGATGGAAAGTATGGCCTAGTGAGTCGTCGTTGTCTCATTGTGTAGATGGTCTAATGAACCAGTGGATGAGACAGGTCCTTGTTCCCGTTATGGAACAGCATGTCTTTTATGCTCCTAATGTAGTAACATAGTAGAATACAGCAGATAAAGACCCAAATGGTCCATCTAGTCTGCCCAACCTGATTCAATCAAAAAATTTGTTGGTTTTTTTTTGTTTGTTTTTGTTTTTTTCTTCTTCTTTTTCTGGGCAAGAATCCAAAGCTCTGCCCGGTATTGTTCTTAGGTTCTAACTACTGAAGTCTCCGTCAAAGCTCACTCCAGTCCATCTACACCCTCCCAGCCGTTGAAGCCCTCCCTAGCCCATCCTCCACCAAATGGCCATAAACAGACACAGACCGTGCAAGTCTGCCCAGTACTGGCTTTAATTCTTCAATATTTACTATTATTTTCTGATTCTAGATTCTCTGTGTTCATCCCACGTTTTTTTGAACTCCGTCACTGTTTTCATCTCCACTACCTCTCTCGGGAGCGCATTCCAGGCATCCACCATCTTCTCCGTAAAGAAGAATTTCCTTATATTGCTCTTAAGTCTACCATCCCTCAACCTCAAATTATGTCCTTTGGTTTTACCATTTTCCTTTCTCTGGAAAAGATTATGTTCTACGTTAATACATTTCAAGTATTTGAACGTCTGAATCATATCTCCCCTGTCCCTCCTTTCCTCTAAGGCACAGGTGTCAAAGTCGGTCCTCGAGAACCGCAATCCAGCTGGGTTTTCAGGATTTCCCCAATGATTATGTAATGAAAGCAGTACATGCAAATCTCATGCATATTCATTGGGAAAATCCTGAAAACCCGACTGGATTGGGGTCCTCGAGGAGGGACTTTGACACCCCTGTCTAAGGTATACCTATTCAGGGTTTCCAGTCTCTCCTTATACGTCTTTTGTTGCAAACCTCCTATCATTTTCGTCGCCCTCCTCTGGACCGATTCAAGCCTTTTTATGTCCTTTGCCAGATACAATCTCCAAAACTGAACACAATACTCCAAGTGGGGCCTCACCAACGACCTGTACAGGGGCATCAACACCTTCGTTCTTGTATTGGTTACGCCTCTCTTTATACAGCCCAGCATTCTTCTGGCAGCAGCCACCGCCTTGTCACACTGTTTTTTCGCCTTTAGATCTTCGGACAATATCACCCCAAGGTCCCTCTCCCCCTCGTGTATATCAGCCTCTCCCCTCCCAGCATATACGGCTCCTTCTGATTGTTAATCCCCAAATGTATTACTTTGCATTTCTTTGCATTGAATTTTAGTTGCCAGATATTAGACCATTCCTCTAACATTTGTAGATCCTTTTTCATGTTTTCCACTCCCTCCTCGGTGTCCACTCTGTTACAAATCTTGGTATCATCAGTAAAAAGGCAAACCTTTCCTTCTAATCCTTCAGCAATGTCCCTCACAAACATATTGAACAGGATCGGCCCCAGCACTGAACCCTGAGGGACTCCACTACTCACTTTTCCTTCCTCCGAACGACTTCCATTAACCACCACCCTCTGGTGTCTGTCCGTCAACCAGTTTCTAATCCAGTTCTCCACTTTGGTTCCTAATTTGGATGATCTTGTCAATTAAGAGATGACACTCTTGAGTTACAGGCGATTCCAGTTGCCTCAAGCAGACAGGACACATTGTGGCAGAAGCATGGTTCATCTTGATGGGTGAAGAAGGTGGAAAAAGCTTGGTGACGCTTCCTCTGATCTGTGACTTGCACACTTTCATCCAATCTCTGCTTGAGCCTAGATGCCAAAAGCTCATCATTGGACTTGGTGAGACCAAGATCTCTGATCAAGTCATTGAGGTCTTTTTGGTTTGGATAGTATGGGTTTCTCTCATCAGCTGCACCAATGATATCGTAAACTGGATCTACAATGTCTTCCTCACTCAGGCTTGCTGCTCTCTCTCTGGGGTATGGTTATGGGGTGCTCTGGGCAATGTGGCACCAGGTGATGAATGAAGAAATGTCTGGATATGTGATTGCAGATGCATGCAGAAGTAGCAGTTGCTTGAGTGGGATAACAAACTTTATGGCTCTTTTCCTCTTTGTACCATCCTGTAGAACAGGGGTGCCCAACGCGTCGATCGCGATCGACCAGTAGCTCAGGAAGGCAACTCGAGTCGATCGCACTCGTGTTGCCGTCCTGATCTACGGGCCGATCAGCCTTCCTCTCCAGTGTTCTCCCTAGGGCCTTTTAGCTGGGCGGTCCGCCCAGCTGTCATCTGCCGCTGCTGAACATTAAAAAAAAACCCCAAAAACCGGCTTGGAGATTTCAGCCCGTAGCGAACTTATGGTCCGGGCTCTAACGTGTGCGTGCCGGCTTCTCTTCTCTTCCCTCCGAAACCGGAAGTTATGTCCGGGGGGGGGGAGGGGAGAAGGGAAGCCGGCGCGCACATGTTGAGAGCCCTGAAGCAAGCGTTCGCTACGGGCTAATGCGGGAGACAGGTTAGTGAAGCATTTGTTCTTCTTCCTGCCGGGTCCTGACTACTTTCTGTTTCCGCGAAGGCAGGACCCGGCAGCATTTCCCCCAATAGGTTGATCACGATCTTGGGCTGATCAGCCTTCCTCTTCCCAATGGCAGAATTGACGTCGGGGAGAGGAATGCTGGTTGGCCGAAGCAGGGAGAGCTTGGGGCCTGTTATTGGTGGCGTTTGGGTCCTGGTCCCCGATGGTAATGGCAGTGGCAGTGGCTTGGGGGAGGGCAGGGAGAAAGAAAGAAAGAAAAAGGGCAGGCAGGGATACAGAAGGAAAGAAGAGAAACAGAAAAAAATGAAAGGGAGGCAGAGAGAAAGAAAGGTCAGGGAAGAGGAAGGAAAAGTTGGGGGAAGGAATGAGGTCTGGAGGAGAGGAAGCATACAGGCTAAAAGAAGGGAAGAAAGATTGTATGCACAGTCAGAAGAAGAAAGTGCAACCAGAGACTCATGAAATCACCAGACAAGGTAGGGAAAATGATTTTATTTTAAATTTAGTGATCAAAATGTGTCTGAATTTATATCTGCTGTCTATATTTTACACTAAGGTCCCCTTTTACTAAACCGCAATAGAGGTTTTTAGCGCAGGGAGCCTATGAGTGTCAAGAGCAGCGCTGGGCATTCAGTGCAGCTCCCTGCGCTAAAAACTGCTATCGTGGTTTAGTAAAAAGGGAGGGGGTATATTTGTCTATTTTTGTATGGTTGTTACTGAGGTGACAGTGCTTAGAGTCATCTGCTTTGACCTCTTTGAAAAACCCTGGAATAGGAATGATAATTAACATTTTCTATGCATACAGTGTGCTTTGTGTTTTTTTTTTAATTTTATTGTTGGTAGATCATTTTGACTTGGTCATTTAAAAAGTAGCTCGCAAGCCCAAAAAGTGTGGGCACCCCTGCTGTAGAAGAACAAAATGAAATTGGGGTAATGAAAACAATATTTATTTTACCTATGACCAATGTGTACAAGATTCTCACAACATATTTCATATATGATATATTTTCAAATAATATTGAAAATTGTAAAGCATTCTAAGAAATTTATAGCAGAAAATTCTGTCATCCTAGTGAGAAACACAATGTATTAACTTCAGAGTTTTTGGGCAGTGCTCACATGTGAAATGAGGTGCCCAAGGTTTGTCTTGATCCCTAACAGGCATGCCAAAATATGCCTTATAGGCCTCGCACATCTTAGCAAATGCTTCTTTGGAGTACTTTTTTTCCCCTAGATAAATTGGCCACATACATAGCAAAATGCATCTACCAGATGTTTGCAGCCTCTGGATGCCATTTAAAACAATGCAGATATTTCCAGTTAGGTAAGGAAATGAACTGAGCTGGTTAGCTTAAGATCTCTATAATTATACAGTGCTACTATTTATATCAATGGAAAGTTCTAAGAAGCCCTTGAAGTTGCTCTAAGGGGCCCTTTTACTAAGGCCTGTGGCCAAAATTTAGCACCGCAGGTATCTAGTGCCAATTTTTGGCCTACGGCAATTCAGAAGTTACCACAGGTCAAAAAGCATGGTATGTAGATGGGTTTGCTGAGAAGCAGGTTTCTGCCCACATGCACTGCAATAACAGCATGTCTGAAGAGCCATTACCACCTGCCTTTTTGTAGGCGGTAAAGGCTCCTGCACTAACCCGGTAGGAAGAAGCGCCATTTGCCTTCACCACAGACCGCCAGTGCATTTTGAATGCACACACCCACAACACGCCGCTTCCTCCGCCCATCTCTGCCCACAGTCACAGTAAGCTTTACAGCCTGAATTGCCGCCCATTAATCTATTTACTTCATCTTCAAGCATGGTGCATCTGCAGTACTGTTTGCCATATGGCAATACCCTAGTGTGCCTTAGTAAAAGGGCCTCTAAGTTTATTCAGTTTGGACTCGATCTTTAATGTTCTGTAGAAAAGTTGAATTTCAAAATATCAATGTCCTGGTCACAAAAGCAAAGTTTGAGTGGAATGATAGCCATTTTAAATATTTTTCTGGCATAGGCAATTAAGAAAGAACACTTATTAGCCAGGAACAAAAAAACTATTAACATTTTGTTACATAATGTTATAGAATTAGGGGGTTATTTATCTGTCAGTATTTTCTAAGTGTATATATATAGTGAATAAGGTTTTTTTTCTTTTTAGCTATGATATATTGCAGGGATTTTTTAGTTCAAATGTTTTATTTTATTTGTATACATATAAATCAAACATGATAATTAACAAACAAGAGCAAATGTAAATGACACATCAATTGATCATATGCATTACAACAGAGTCATGAACATCATTGCAGTGTTCTCCCTAGCACCTTTTAGCTGTGCACCTCGCCCAGCTATGTGCACCTCGCCCAGCTAATTTAGGTGAGCACCCGGCTGTCATCTTGGTCGCAAATTTACCTCAGCCTGCCTTTTGTTTTAAGCGCCAGCAAGCGGGTTTTCAGCTTTTTTTTTTTTATGGTTGCAGTTGGAGGCAGGGGCTGCAAGCTCATTACAACCGAGTACGCGAAACAGGGAGATATGTTCGCTTTCGTTCTGCCGCTGATCCCGCAAGACAGGCTGATGTGTTTCTTTAATTGGTTTCACTTTGTGCAGGAGAACCAATTGGAAAGAGGAGAGGCGGAAGCTAACAGCTGTGTGCTTAAGTAACTGCTGCTGGCTCACAAAATAGGAGGAAGAAGGTGCCTGAGAGGAATAAAGCAGGTCCGAGAAATAGATTTGCTATAGGCTAAGGTGGGAGATAGGGCTGGGAGGGAAGCTTAAAACTTGTTATTCTTGCTTGCTTCGGGCCTTCCTTTCTGCCGGGTCCTGCCTACTTTCTGTTTCCGCGAAGGCAAGACCCGGCAGTGAAGAAGGCCCAAAGCAAGCAAGAACACCAAGTTGTAAGCTTCCCTCCATCACTGACCTATCTCCCGCCTTAGCCTGTAGTGAATCTGTTGGGGGAGGGAAGAGAAATGCTGCTGCTGTTTCACCCAATTTGAGGGGAGGAGAGAAATGTTGCTGCCGCTGCACCCAATTTTTTGGGAGGGAAGGAAGATGCCAGACCAGGGGAAAGGAAGGAAGGAGTGGAGATGCCAGATAATGGAGGGGGTGGGAGAGATGGAAAGAGAGGAGAGAGAAGCCAAGGAAGGGAAACTAAGGAGACAAATGCCAGACCAGAGGCAAAGGAAGGAGAGGTGCCAGAGCAAGGAGGGAGAGGGAGACACAGGAGAGGAGAGAGAAATGCCAGGACATAAGGGAAGGGAAGGAGATAGAGATGCCAGACCATGGGGTGAAGTGGGAAGGAAGGAAGGAAAGGAGAAGAGAGAGAGATGCCAGAGCATAGGGGAGAGGGTGGAGACAAAAAATGGTGAGGGGGGTGAAGCTGAAATGAATCATGTACAAAGGAGAGAAACGGCACCGGGTATACAGTTTATTGAAGGGACAAAGAAAGAGGGAAGATGCTATATGGATGGAAAGGGCAGAGAGAGGGTGGACAGTAGATGGAAGGGTTAGAGAGAGAGGGCAGAAGCTGGGTGGAAGGGGCAAAGAGAGAGGGCTGATGTTGCATGGAAGGGAGAAGAGGACAAACGCTGAATAGAAAGGTAAGGACAGGATACCATACTGTACTGTCTTGAAGAAAGATTTGACCTCTGAAAGCTAGTGTATTTTTTTGCTCCATAAGACGCATTTTTTCTCCCCAAAAGTGGTTGGAAATAAGGGTCCAACCCCCCCCCCCCCACCTCTCGCTCCAACAACCTAAGTCTTTCCCGGGTCCCACTTCCTGATTTCTGGGTTGCCACACCCCCTTGCGCTCACCGAACAGCTCCTACACCACGCCGAGGGGGTTCGGCAGCCAATCTCCACTGCCTGGCATTGTCACTCATGGACGCTCTCACCGCCGCTTCCGCCTCTGCTGCTCAAGTGAGTTGCTGCTGTGGGCCATTCCATTGGATTGGACCTGTCCCTGTTGTGTGGTCCCATTGGCTGCGTACGTCGAGAACTGGCGTCTGATTGGCTGTTTGGTTCGCTGCACATGGAGACGTATAAAAGCGGCTCAGACATGCAAACAAGAGAGCAAATGGCTCTTCCACCACCAACATACTCTTCTCCTCCGCCACTGACTTCAGCTTCAGTGTTCCCTTGATCCCCGTGAGCTAGCCGGCCAAGTCTGCTCTGCTGCCTGCGGGTAAGAGAGGCTAATCCACTACTACTAATCCCTTCTATGGCAATGTACACTTAACCTTCAATTGACGGTCCCTGCTCAGAATGAGCTTGCACCTGCCTTGTCACTGTTCTGACGCTGCCGGAGGAGTCAGGCAGAGGGAAGGGCAGCAGCGCAGGATTCAGTGCTGGACGGCAGCAATTTTAGAAAAGTACTGGGGGGGGGCCCTGCCTGCCTGTCACTAGGCCTGCCTGCCCTGTGCCCTGTCCCAGCCTACTACTAGACCACCAGAGGGGGGACAGGGTGCAGAGCCTGGCAGGGAGAATTTGGTTCAGAATATTTTTTTTCTTGTTTTCCTCCTCTAAATCTAGGGTGCGTCTTATGGTCCGGTGCATCTTATGCAGCGGAAAAATATGGTAATTGAAAAATGGATTAGTCCAATAAAATGGTATTTTCTTATTTCTCGTTATTTGTTTTTTTTCTATTTGTTAATTTTGTAAAGTGATGATTGTTATGTATTAGTTTTTTCAAATTTACATCTACTGTCTTTATATTTTGTACATTATTAGGGAACATGTGTCACTGTTTCTGTGGTGTTGCATTGTATGCAGAGTCTGGTTTCTTGGCGGTTCAGTTTAACTTTTGTTTACATATTTCTGTTTTTAGTTTGTGATTATTCCATATTGGGCGAGGGTGCATATGTGTGTATGAAAAGGACATTGCTTTCTGTTAGCATCGACTGTACAGGATCAATTGACTGTGCAGGGTCTGGCTTGTTTAGTTTTACAATGCGTGTGTTGGTGTTCTAGTGCTCACTGCAGTGTTTAAGATGCTGCCTTTTCCTAGGTGCTCCCTTGTTGTGTGACTCATGGATTATTATTAAAAATAACTTTTTTATATAGAGGAGGGGCTTATTAAAAAATGATCAACACTGTCATTGTGAAGAATAGTGACATATGCGCTTGAAAGAAGCACATGGAATATAAGTACAGTGGAACCTCGGTTTGCGAGTGTTTTGCAAGACGAGCAAAACACTCAGCAAACTTTTGACTCACAAACCGAGCACTGCCCCGATAAACGAGCACTTACAGCCCAGGAAACGCCGCTTCGGGGGATTCCTCTTTCGTCTTCCGGCCAGGTGCCTTCCACATCAGGTGCCTTCCGCAGGTTGGAGGACCTCTGTCTAGGCCTGTGCAGCTGGGTGCCGTCCCGCCTGCGCGTTGCGTGTGACGCGCACAGCATCAATCATCGGTGTTGTGCGTGGAGTGCGGGTGGGGCGGTGCTCGGCTGCGTGGGCTCGGGTGGGGGCTGTCCAGCATGCGGGGGGCATCCGACGTGGAGGGCTGGCCGGCGGATGGAGGAGGCATCCCTCTGAAGCGGCACTGTGGTGTTCTCCAGCGGCTGGCGGACATTAGAGGCATCCCACTCCCGAAGCGGCACTGTGGGATTATTCTTCGGATGACGGACAGAGGAGATGGCGCAGCAGCACCCGGCACCCGACAGGTACAGAACCCGGGTTCTGGAACGAATCGTCGGTATTGCCACTATTTTCTATGGGGAACTTTGCTTTCATAAACTAGCATTTTGGATTACAAGCATGCTCCTGGAATGGATTATGCTCGTAATCCAAGGTAACACTGTAATAAAACTCCATTACTTGTTTATGAGACAGAATATGTCAGCTCTACTCATTGCATCACTTATGTAACCATTATATCATTATGATCATTGTTACTATAGATATTATACAAGTCTTGTAAAGCAATAATTGTCAAGAGGATGTTTCACAATACAGTTGTAGAGGTTTCCATAGTTTAATGTAATTAGGTACATTGCAGTTTTAATCTTGTTAAAAAAAAAAACAGGTGTTGCAAGACACATGCCCTTTTTTTCTTTTAGATGAAAAAGAAAACTAGAAAACAGATATGTGAGTTAAATGTTGATGAGGAAGACTACAAGGTACCAGACTATAAAACAGTAATAAGCATTTTTGCTAAAGAGCAGTTGAATATTACCATATCCAATTGTGGGCTCCAGATGCTTAACAACTTAGGAAAGGTAAGAACTGATTTAAAAGTAAACTCATTATTTCTTCAATTATAGTCAAGAAATTAGAAAATGAGAAAACAGTACTTCAGGTGTGTTATAGCAACAACCCCGAAGCCCTTTAAATCTCTATGGGCTTCGGGGCCGTTACAGCGCTGCAGCTGCTAGTGCAGCTTTGTAAAACAGGCCCTTAATGTGGAGAACTGAATCCTAGCATCAGAGTACTGTATTGGATCAGTAAAGTTTACAATAACCTTTAATATATTCATTCTGTTGTGATAGGAATTGTATTTGTATTACTTCTGTTTCTTTTTCTAATTGTTTTATAATGTCCTCAGTGCTTGCACTAGGTATTAGAGGATATCCTTGATCATTTCAAATATTTTAATGATCATCCAGTAATAAACAGTGCCATGTTATTAATAAGGAGTGGTTGCATGGATAATTTAAAAATTTAACTTGGGAGAAATGAGATTGAATGTGTAAGACTGGGAGAAGTTTTATAATATCAATTTGAAACATAATGTGTGAGTTTTATACATGCAGTTTTTATGTTTTGCTATACTATTTCTTTAATTCTAATTGCATTTTGTTTTCTAGGCATTTGTAGAAGCAACTAGCAAAACTTCAGACATTTTCCAGAAAGATCAAGCTCCATTTGTAATCAAGAACTCCTTGGGGCTTAGCATTTCTGTCTCACCAAGTGGTTCCTTTACTTCCATTAATGTTGATTCTGGAGCAAAAACATTTGAATTGAATGATGGAGCGTGTCTCAGTATGGATTATGTTAGAGCTAAGAGCGAGAGTGAGCAGTTCTCAGCAATGACCAGCCTTAGTAGCAAACTATTTTATATTCAGCTTAGTAAGTAAAAACAACAATAATAATGCATATGATTGGTAAATATCTTTGAAGCACTGGGTCAGTATAATTAGTATGGGAAATGCTTCTGGTACTGTTCAATTTTGTATAGCCAGCCATAAATCTATACTATAAAACGGTAGAAACAAACATAGGTCTAACATTATACACAAACATAAATTCCAAAAAAATATTATAAAATGCCTAAAATAAAACAATTATCCAGAAGAAAAAATTCATATAGAGCTTAATGATCTTTCAATAACACATAACTATTTCAGGTTCTCAAGTAGTATAAGAAAAAATATTTTAAAAAAAAAACCATCACCAGAATCTATAAATGTGCTTGTGCGAAAAAAAATCAAGCTTTTAAGGACCAATGGTCCATGTAGCCCAGTATTCCATCTTCACTAGCCAATCCAGGTCACTACTACCTGGCAAAAACCCAAATAGTAGCAAAATTAGGTACGTTAGATAGATTGTGAGCCCACCGGGACAGATAGGGAAAATGCTTGAGTACCTGATTGTAAAACCGCTTAGATAACCTTGATAGGCGATATATAAAAACCTAATAAACTTGAAATTCCATGCTACCGATCCAGAGCAAGCAGAGGCTTCCTGCATGTCTGTCTCAAAAACAGACTGGATTTTTCCTCCAGGAAATTATCCAAACCTTTCTTAAAGCCAGCTACGTTAACTGCTCTTACCATAACCTTTGGCAATGCATTTCAGAGCTTAACTATTCTCTGAGTGAAAAACATTTAAAATCAATAAGAGGAAATATATTTTCTCATCACTTCGAGAGTCCCCTAGTCTGTAATTTTTGATGGAGCAAAAAAATTGATCCACATGTACCCGTTCTACACCACCTTAATTTATTAAGAAGTAATTAATGTATTTCTTATGGTGCATTTTTTTAAGAAGGCATGCCTCTTTTTTTTTTTATTTTACTCTTATGATTGCATAGGTTTTTCTTATACGTTATGGAGTTCCTTTCTTTTTTTTATTGAATATGTTTTAATTGTTAGCCACAGAGAACTGTTGTAAGCTTCTGCGGGATATCAAATTTTAATAAACATAAACACTCAGGATAAGTCTTTATTTATATACCGCAAAATGCCTTTCGGTTCGATGCAGTTACAGAAAGTGAATACAACAACAACAACAAAATTTTTTAACATTACAAGTTAATAGAACCATTTAGATGCAATACTGAGGCACAAGGAAATTCCCTGTCTGTCCCAGATTGGGATCACAATATAAGTTAAAGTGCCAAGAAGTGATGGAATAGAAATAAATCTGTGAACACAGCTTGCATAAAAAGGTAGAAGAACAAATCAAAGACAACACAAGAAAGCCATGCTTAGCACCATACGATCAAGAAACAAGTACAGAGAGGAAATGTGGGAGAAAACAAAATGACGTTCATGAAGATGATCCCATCAGTCCACCAGGGAGACAGCACACCATCCACTCTGAGCAAGGGTGGCCCGCCAAACAGAAGCCAGCTTAGAGGTGGGAAAAGTTCAATGGTCAAAGACAGCAGGCTGAGAAAAGAAGGCAGGCAGTGGGAGATCCCCGAAGTCCTGACCGCAGAAGAATGGCACACAACCTTCACCCAAAAGCACCAGCGATGGAGTCATGTCAGTGTCGGAGCCCTGAAGCAGCTGATGGAAGAAAAGATGCAGAATGGCCGCGCCCTCCTCGGCATGCTGGACATCACCATGAGCTGTCCTTGTCAAAGTGCGTCGAGTGAGGGCCATGATAGCATGTAGCCTGATAACGTTGTCTTAAATTCTGCTTGCCATCAGCACTTGAGGGCTTAACTATAGAAGGAGGCTTAGGGGTGATCGTCAGTGAGGACATGAAGGCTTCCAAGCAAGTGGAGCATGCTTCATCCAAGGCAATACAAATTATGGGTTGCATACGCAGGGGTTTCATCAGCCGTAAGCCTGAAGTCATTATGCCATTGTATAGATCCATGGTGAGGCCCCACCTGGAATACTGTGTGCAATTCTGGAGGCCGCATTATCGCAAGGATGTGCTGAGACTGGAGTCGGTCCAGAGAATGGCCACCCGGATGGTCTCGGGACTCAAGGATCTCCAGTACGAAGAACAGCTAGATAAATTACAGCTATACTCATTCGAGGAGCGCAGAGAGAGGGGAGACATGATCGAGACGTTCAAGTATCTCACAGGCCGTATCAAGGCGGAGGAAGATATCTTCTTTTTCAAGGGTCCCATGGCAACAAGAGGGCATCCATGGAAAATCAGGGGCGGGAAACTGCGCGGTGACACCAGGAAATTCTTTTTCACTGAGAGGGTGGTTGATCGCTAGAATAGTCTTCCACTTCAGGTGATTGAGGCCAGCAGCGTGCCTGATTTTAAGGCCAAATGGGATCAACATGTGGGATCTATTCACAGAGGAAAGATAGGGGAGGGTAATTAGGGTGGGCAGACTGGATGGGCCGTGGCCCTTATCTGCCGCCTATTTCTATGTTTCTATGTTTATGTAAGCAGAAAACACTTGCTTCAAGCCTTCTAGAAGCATCTTGGCTCAGGGCCATTTACACATGGCTGGCTGTCCATCATAGATTCACATCAGATGTTCAATGCATGAAAGAGGGTCCAAAGATATTCTTAGTGTTTTGTTTTTGTTTTGGGGGGGAGGGGAAATTACAGATAAGCTTGCATTCCAGAATTGTCTACATTAATTCTTCATGAAACTTTTACTCATTGCTTCAGAATTATTTCTAAGGGTTTTTTTTTTTAATATATATTTGACTTTATCCTATGATTTATTCCAAGGACAATCAAGATATTAGAAAAGTTGCCTTGCTGCATCAAGTTCTGTCTCCATTGCAAATATGATAGGCCTGATATTCCAAAAGCAATAATATGTTAAGCATAATGCTAAATGTGTGCTCACTAAATAATAAACAAACCAAGGCAGATTTAAAAAAAAATAAAAAAAAATTTCTAATTGTAAATTCAGGATAGGTCTGAGATACATACAGAATTTTAGGAACTTAACTTTACACCTTGAAAATCAAAGATGGATGTTTGACTGCTTTCTACGGCTGTAAAACAAAAGTTGGATTCTTGTTTGTACTTGACATTTTGATATTTATAATCTGTACTTTGGTCACTTTTTAGCACCATTCAACCACTCAACTGTAGACAAGATTCCTCTAACCAAAGTAGGGTGCTGTCTCTACCATGCTATGCACAATGAATCGGGAGTTGAGAGATCCATAATTTGTCAAATTGATACAGTGGAAGGGAGCAAAATCATAACTATTCGTTCCCCTTTGCAGGTATGTACTGTATTTGTTTTATATCCATGGTTTTGTATTATCACCATGCATTTCTGGATTTCTGGTACACTAGGGTCATTGTCAAGAGTTATTGTTGAACCAAAATGATGTATTGCAAGATTGAGTTGTGAGAGAAGGAGGAAGATGGAAAGAAGGTAAAGCATGAAAGTTCTGGAAGAATCCCTGTAAGTCCTGACATTATTAAACCAGGTGAAGTGGGATAGGGAAAAAGACAAAGCTCACTTTTCTCTCTACAGAAAAACTTCCCTCCCCCCCTGCAACTGACATTTACCTTATCTATCTCTGTAGCTGATGGAAACAGTAGATTATCTGTAAAAAGATATTGCACACCATTTATCAGAAGGCATGCAAGGATGGAGAAATACCCAGGTTTTAAGCTAAGTTAACTACTGTGTCGGTGAAACTTGAGAGAAAATAACAGGTCCTAATGCTGCGGTTTGGCACCAGGGCCCACCCAGCCAGATACCATGAAGAGATAAACACAGACCATAGTCCGAAGATAGAATTCTCAGAAGATAAAATTCTCAAGAAATATCATCTAATAGCAGGTGTCAGAGATATTTACAGTTGGGAGGGGGTCTTATGCTCAGAAATGCTTATATGGTATAGAAACAGGCATTTCGGGGAAAAGGTTAGGTCTTACGGAAAACAGGGCGAACATATAACATGACGCAGGTGAAACCAGCCAATAAATGAATGTAGTTAGGCAGTAGTGCATAGGAAAATAGCCAATAAGGATGTATCATGTGATTTAGGCCAACGTGGTGTTAGCCTCCAAGAAATGTATAAAATTAGGCCTCTGGGAGGGAAAGAACAGAACAGACATCCGAGGATCTTCAGGCCTGGAGATCACCTTCTGTTACGATATATGCTGAATGATTTATTCCTGTAAGCTGTTATTGATTGATTAAATAAATATATACTTATTGAAACCAGTATATAGCGTGCGAGGTCTCATTACCGAGGTAGGCCTGGACAGCTGCCTACATCAGTTGCTGATCTTTTTGGAAGTGGATGTTTATCTAACATGCTCTGTCAGTTCAACTCAGTTCCATTATGTAGCTGTTACTAATTTTCTGTCATGTTTGGAGTCCTTGGAACACAGCCTATACAAAAATGTTTTGAAATTTAATATGTATTCCCCCCTTGTTTATTTGCAATTTTATTATAGATAAAAGAAATAACTTTGACATAGAATAAAGAGCCAAATAAACAATATAAAATTAAGAATAACGAGCATTAACTCATTTGGATCTGTATAGTCCACATGTATGGAGAGGCAAGAATCTCCAAAAATCTGAGGAATAAGAAATAAAGATTAGTAAGGTAGTTTCATATAATTTAAAGCGCAGATAAGAGGTAGCGCATTCATCAATAACAGCAACACTTTTGCTTTCCAAGAAAAATTGCAATTGAGAAACATCATAAAATATATATATGTACATATTGTTATCCAATTGAATTATACATTTTCAAGATTATCATAATTGAAATTTAGCTCCTAAACCAATAACTTGCTGTCTAAGGCTTGGGAACTGCTTGTGTATGGACTGGGTATATCTTGCCACATTGGGAGAGATCAAAATGTTGTCACCGAAAAACCTTAACCCCTCCCCCCCTCTTCTATGAAACTGCGCTAGCAGTTTCTAACGCAGAGAGCCATGCTGAATGGCCCGCGCTGCTCCCGACGCTCATAGGAACTTACTTCCTTCCTTTCCTTTCTTTTCTTTTCTTCAGGAACAGGATGTCCAAGCCTGGTCTTTTTATCAAAATTGAGACATTTGATTTTATTCTAATCTCAGCTTTTATAGACTTCTTTATCTCCAACATATTGGAGTCCAAAGTGATTTACAAAGAAAGTGATCAAAATGAAAGAATAAAACAGTGCCTTTCAAAAGATGTCAGAGGAAATCAATTTTTGAAATAGATAAGCTTTTAGATTATTGTAACTCCCTATACAAGGGTATACTACAGCAAGAGATAAGATGTAGCTCATCCAAAACATTGCTATCAGAGTTATCACAGGATCTAAAAAATATGACCACATTACTCCACTGTTGAAGAATGCTCCCCATCCCACACAGAATAACATACAAACTTGCCATGCTAATTTTCAAAACGCAAAACCAATGAACCTGCATATGTCGATAAATTAATTATTCCACATGATCCACCCAGAATACTAAGATCTACAAATCAACATCTATTCTTCGTACCCTCACTAAAGATTCAGTACTCGCCGTACAACATCATTCTCTTTGACTGCCCACACAATGTGGAACTCTTTGCCTTTATATATAAGATCAGAAACTAATTTAGAGAAATTTAAAGGAGCATTAAAATGTTTCCTTTTTAAAGATGCTTTTGGACCTTATTGTTCCCTTCTTAAATCGCTGCTGAACATTATCTCTCTTTTCCCCTCTTACTGCTTTCTGCTTCCAGGCTAAAGAGATACAGCAGTATAATACAGTATACCTTTCCCTATTCCCATTGTTTTTTCCATCAGTGTCATCTTTCCTAGACTATATTGTAGTTCCTTCTCCTTCTCTTCTGTTAACTATCTTTTTTGGTTTTGTCTTTGTAGTCAGTTTGTATATGTCTTTGTCCTAATTTTTGTATTCCCTATTTTTTTGTCATTGTATTTTCGCCTAGAATTCAGGATAGGCGAGTAATCAAATTTTAAATAAACTATGAAAACTGTTTTATCTGCAATGGTATATCATTACGAAGTAAAACTGCTTGAGAGAAAAATAATGATTCTATAACTTTCTTATAACAAGAAAGTTAAATTTATCCTTATAATAAATCAATTTAAAAAAAGGGAGCATTCAGTAACTTGCATTCTCCGAGAACAAGCAGTATAATAATCTCAAGTGTAGGGGATATCCCAGTACAGACACATACCAAGTGCACTGTCACTTTAAATTAGAGAGTGAAACTACGGGAAATAATATTTTTTGGATGTTAAAATTATCCAGGAGAATGGGAGGTTGTCTAACTTTCAAGATCCTAAACGGCATCCTTCCTCCCTTTATTCCACTCTCTTGGAATTCCTCAAATCCTAATTCCACAAGATCCACCCCAAAATTAAAACTATCCTTCCCCTCATTAAAAGGCATTTCCCATGCAGGAAAACTAGGGACCTCCCTCCCCTTCAGAATCACTGAGCTCTGGAACAACCTTACCTCCCTTCTTTGGAATCTGAGCTCCCTCCAACTTTTCCGTAAACATCTGAAAACCTGGCTATTCTCAAAAATGTAATACTTCCTCCCTCTCTGGCATACTAAGCCCTATTACTATGAAGGCTTCATTGGAGTTCCTTTCTATCCCAACTCCTGTAAACCGTGCCGAGCTCTGCGATTGTGAAGAGGATGCGGTATACAAACCTAAGGTTTAGCTTAGTTTAGTTTAGCTTTACCAAACCTTCAGATCGGAATATGCTATTGTGTTACACTAGCATACACCAAGTACACTAAAAAACAACTTACCTGTATCACAGTTTTTTTCGGTATAGAAGAGAGTGCCATTCTACAGAGGAATTTGTTGATCAAGTACAATTTTTGAAAGGTAGATATGAAGAGCGGGGTACCCTAAATCTGTGATTTCAAAGGCTTACAAGCGGGCCAGGTTTAGTTCCCGGGATCAGTTGCTACAGTATAAAGTTAAAGCGGATGATAAGGATTCGATAGCATATGTGTTGCGATTTTCAACAATTTCACAATGTTTGGGAAGGAAAATCAAAAGTTTGTGACCTATGCTGCAAACTAAACAGAACTGTCGGACTTTAGAGTGCAAAGTAGCATTTTCCCATAACAGAAACCTACCACAATTGTCTAATTTTCTTGTTGGGAAAGGGATTGCAACCTCAGGCACTCCTCAAAGTCTGTCATCTTAGTCTGTTCAATGAATAGCCAGTAGATCAATTCCAGGCATTATCTTGTTTTTTTTCCTGAGATTTTTTTTCTCTGTATATTTCTGCTTTTCATTGTTCTTTATCCCTTCTGTTGTGGACCAACAACAATGTAATATTGGACAGATTTCCTTATAATGATATAAGGTAGTATATATTATGCCATTTTCTTTTATTTTTCTTGTTTACTTTATTTCCTAAATGACTTTTCTTGTCATATAAAAATTTATGCATAAATAAATAAAATAATATAATCTCCCACAGATCAACTGAAATAATTCCAAGAATTTATTTACCACTAGAAAGTTTTTGGCCTGGACAGCTTGTACACATTTGATGTTGCCTCCAGAATATCTGCAATAGCTATTGCAATACGTAGAATAGCCTGGCTTTTGGTCTCTGATCTAGAAACTTCAGTCCAAGAATATCTCTTCAATGTCCCTTGCAAGGGAGATGACCTTTTTGGAGAGAAAATTGAGGAAGCTGCAGATAAAATCGAGAAACATAATGATACTATGACTACTCTTTTAAAAGCACAGACCTATCAACCTTCCACATCATCTCAGAGATACTCTACCAGTTCCAGGCATTCTTCATATTACAATCCCAGGCAATGCTAGTCAACCATCTTCATCCTCTTCTCGATCAACCAATTAAAAGATCCTAATCTAGACAACAGAGAGCACAGAAATCAAGGCTCATTCTCAATCCAAACAGTCCTCCTTTTGATTTTCTCTTCTAGAAAGTATAGTTAACATCTCCCTATCTCTTCCTCTCAATCTTCCCATAGGTGCAGGCTACTTTATTTTCACCAACGCTGGACTCTCATCATCAGATCAGTGAGTATGTCAAGTGGTGGCACAGGGTTATGTCCTGTGCTTACAAAGAAAACCTCCAGCCATCCACCAAGAGAATCTGTTTTCAACTCCCTCTAGAAGACCCTCCACCAAAACTCGTGGCCATTCTTCAGCTCAATGCAATAGAACCAGTTCTTCTGTAAGAGAGGGGCTAGGGTTTCTATAAGTATTTCCTAATACCAAAAAAGACTGGAGGCCTTCAACCAATTCTAGACTGCTGTGACCTCAACAAATACTTGATGGAGTAGTTTTGCATGGTCTCTCTTGGGAACCTTCTGCCCCTACTGGAGAAGGATGATTGACTTTGCAGTCTAGATCTCAGAGAAGCTTGCTACCTGCTCACAGGAACTATCTTCGCTTTTGAGTTAGATCTTATCACTTTGGCCTAGCATCAGCTCCAAGGGTTTTCACAAAATGCTTGTGGTAGTGGTGGCAACCCTTTGCTCTTGGGGGTTTCACACATTTTGGAGTCCAAAAAATAAGAAAATACCCCATCTCTCAATTGACTGCATAATTTCTGTTGAGAGAGAATTTTGCTGCATCTATGTTTTTCAGTGACATTGCTAAAGAAAGACCATAGCAGGTTTTAAAGATTGTGGTTTATGTGGCAGGATAACACCTGGTGTGGAAACCTATAACTAGTGCTTTTGGTTTCTTGGGTATTTGTGGTTGAAGATGAGAGAGGAATACAGAGATGTGAAGAGCAACTTCAAAAGATTATCTGTGCTGTGTCTGATCATCGACTTAGGCATTAGTGGCATTGATCTAGAGCAGGGATAGGGAACTCCGGTCCTCGAGAGCCATATTCCAGTTGGGTTTTCAGGATTTCCCCAATGAATATGCATTGAAAGCAGTGCATGCAAATAGATCTACAGTGACCTCTGATGCAGGTGCTTCTGTTCACCAAAACATAGTACTATGTCGAGTCTATGTTACTGTATGTCTCAGATTGAAATAAACAAGTTTTACTTCACATCTCTGCTCCTGCGGAGTGTTCATTGTCCGTTCCCACTGTCTTCATTGTCCGTTCCCACTGTCTTCTCTGCTGTTCAGTACCTGTGGGATCTTGTTCTGTTGGACTCCTTGAGTTGTTTTTATTCTTGGGGGTAGTTCATCAATGCAAACACCTCAAACAGCATCAGAGTCAATGTCAATCACACCAGTCTGCATATCCAGGATATCAGGGGAGGAAACGTTTCTCAGAAAACAGGCATATACTAAGTGTTTAGATGCCCTTGGTCACATAATGTCTCCACAGATTAGTTAGACTCTAGCCAGACTTAGACCCAGACTTCTTCCTTTGAGCATTATTTTGGGTCTGATTTGGAGCATGCATGGGATTTTGAATGAGTGCAAAGTTCTCTGATGAGGGCAACTCCATTGGCTTGCCATCATATCACACTGCTCACTTATAAGATATAAGGAGAAAATCCCTTCCAGCAATTCTTAACTGATTTTATCAGGAAAATGGCTGGTTCTATTCCATTTATGTTAGAAATGGAGGAGGAACCCAGTGCAGAAACCTTGAATATTCTTCAAATCCTCATTTCCCCTCCCCAATCACTACCAGCAACAAAGGAATCGGTAACTGATGAGACCCCCCCCCCCAATATCCCCAGTCAATAAGAGAGCAGATTTTATGTATAATATCTAGAAAGCTGCCAGATTTAAGAAAGCAATTTCCATACCATGCTGTGGTAGTTAAATCCAATGTCATGTTCAATGGTGTACTTGGAGGTGGAGTGGGAGTGTGTGGATTTATCGATTCTCTTGGAAACACAATTATTTCAGAATGTTAAGTTCTCTTCCTCTATGGCTTCCTACCAGCTCTTGCACATTTCTGTGGAAGTTAGTTCCACAGGCCGTCCAGTGTGAAGGGTCATCTTCCGTGGACTTTCTACCCCACTTAAACTACTCACTCCAAAATTTTACTTTGTAGGTTGATTGGGAAGATTCGCCATAAACTTCAGTGGATCTTCTTTGGCTTTTTCCTTTGGCTCATGGATATCCTTTGGCTTTTTCCCTTCTTTTATGAGAAATTGTATCACTGAACAGTGCTCCAAATCTAGCAGTTTCTTACTTGATTCACACGAGGACTCTCCTGACATCCTGTCTCTTGGCATGTTAGATTCGCACTGAGTTGCAACTGTGCATGACTAACCTTGAGACATGTCACAACATGCACAGACTTGTTTCAACATGTTTTCTACTTTCTTTCATAGGTAGATAGATTATTGAATGCTCCATGTATATCGCAAAAGCCTTTCGGTTCTATGTGATTCACGAAAGACTTGGACTGACTGTTGTCAGTGAGCTACAATATAACTTAGGCATAAGCTTTTAACAGTAGAATTACATCTCTCTCTATATATATCTTAGGAAAGATTACAAACATTTAGAGAAAAGGTGTGTTTTTAGAAGCTTTCTAAAGTGCATGTAAGAAAGCTGATACTCTAAACATTTTACAGTAATATATTTCAGATTTGGACATATCCATAAGGTTGCAGTGCTTGCTGCATTATAAGAAATGTGAATTGGAGTCTGTGAAAAATCATAATTTATTTGCTTAACCATCTTTTGCTAATAATTACTAATGTGTGTTTGTTTATACAGGTAAAAAACCATTTTTCAATTGCATTTAATGTTTATGAAGAAGGAAGACTGCTGGGATTTGTTTCACCAGAAGATGAATTTAACATTCCTTTGACCTCTTACAGGTGATTGCTTAAGTTCTGTTAAATTGCAAAGCTTTGTAATGGCATTATCAGTGGAAGAATTTAGCTAGAAAGATATGCTTAGTGCAAGTCTTCTGAAAAGATTAATATAACATAAAACTTTGCTAGAATTAATACATAGTAGTGTATTAAGATATTAATCTGTATATTATTATGCTAGAGAATTAAGACACTTGCAATAAAAAAATTGAGACTCCCATTTACTAATATTCTGTAAGGTTTTGCATCTACCACACAGGAATTGCCAAAATGTAGAGTCTGCCATAAAAGCACGAGAGGGTGCTGAAAAGTTTTCAGCCCAACCAACTTCTTAAATTCTGAGCATTATTTTGCCACTGTAGCTGAAAAGTGTTACCTTATTTTGTAAAATGCCAATTTGCAGAATTGCAGTGCTGTGTTTTGACATTGTTTCAGATCATTGATTGAATCTTGTCAGTGAAGTATGGAATTTTCAAGTGTGGAACTCCAAACCATCAAGAAGTTTCTATTCCTGCAGAAGAAAATTCCAAAGGAAATCCATGAATGTATGATGCAAGCATTGAGTGACAAATGCTTATCATACTCCAGAGTGAAGAAGTGGTTTTTGCAAACTTTCTTCTTGCATATTTTGAGACCGAAGATGCTGCAAGGTCTGGGAGGCCTCAGTGTCAATTCCAGAAATTGTTTACCATGTCCATGACCTGATTTTGGCAGATTGGCAAATATTGGCTAAAACAATTGCTGAGACACTACAGATATCCAGGGAAAGTGTTGGGTTGTATAATCCACGAGCAGCTGGGTATGCAGAAGCTGTCAGCCAAGTGGGCGCCCAAATGTTTGAATGCTGATGAGAAACAACATTTAGTGGACACTTTCCAGGTTGATTTTGCAGAATTTTCAGTGAGCTGGTTCTAACTTTTTGGAATGACTATTTGCTGTTGATGAAACATGGTTACACCACTATGATCCAGAGACAAAACAATCCATGCAATGGCGGCACTCTGGTTTCCAAGCCCAAGGAAATTCAAGACCCAAAGGTCAGCAGGAAAGGTCATGGCCACAGTGTTTTGGAATCAGGAAGGTGTTGTAATGACTGACTATCTTCCAAGAGCCTAAGTGTTAATGCAGAATACCGGTACTTCTGTAACTTGCTGTGTCAATTAAAGGACGTATTAAAAGAAAACAGGAGATGGAAGCTGTGGAAAGGAGTTCACTTTTTGCAAGACAAAGCACCTGCTCACAAGGCTGGCAAAATGATGGATGTTTTGATAGAACTGGGGTTTTAATGCCTAGGCCCTACTCTGTCTACAAATCTTAAGAGTTTAAAAGGATGACAATTTTCAAGTGATTTGAGCTGATTGATTTTAGCAGTGGAGCAGTATTTTAGTGAGCAGAAAGAGTATTTTTTGGAAGTGTTGCAGAAACTTCAGGCATAATATGTCAAGTGTGTTGAACTTAGGAGTGAATGTGTGGAATAACTTGTTTCATGGCTCCATGTCATTTCCTTCTTGGTTGGGCTGAGAACTTTTCAGCACTCCGTTAGGTAACATAGAAAAAGTTGCTATCATGCATTAAGTGCATGGCAGATAATGCACCGTGTTGTATCTTAACTTCTCTGAATTACCTGCCATATACTGTAAATAGCTCTCTGAGTAAGGACTTCTGTTATCAGTTATGGTCCTGCCCATACCATGCCCCAGAATGTAATTTACACTTTTGGTGTCGGGTCAAAAGCGCGCCGGGACAAAGGCGCACGCAGCGCCGCAGAAAATTACTGTTTTTACGGCTCCAACGGGGGGGCGTGGGTGGGAACCCCCCCCACACACACTTTACTTAATAGAGATCGCGCCGCGTTGAGGGGGCGTTGTGGGGGGTTGTAACCACTGTTCCCTCTAAGCTGAGCAGGAGTCCTCCACCCACAGTCTCACCAATAGAGGGTGCTGTTTTACTGTCACATTTTTCAATTGTGAGGGACAGGCAAGTTCTGCAGGACTCCAGGGAACATACCTGTCCTTAGCGACTGAAAATATTCCACCCCCTAGTGGTAGCAATGCATCACTTTTTCCCTGTTTTTAGGGAAAAAGTTAAGTTTACAGTAAAATGTGGAGGGTTACAACCCCCCAAGCCCCCCACAACGCCGGCGCGATCTCTATTAAGTAAACTGGGGGGGCTCCCCAACAAAACCCCCTGTCGGAGCCCCTAAAAACTGTAATTTTCTTCGGCGCGCGCCTCCGTCTTGCGCTCAGTTGTCGGCGCACACCTTTGTCTTTCGCCGAGTTGTCTATGAATCATGATTTTCTGTTGAATATATATTTGCAAAAAGTATTCTGAAATATCTTTGTTGTTAATTTGCAGATCTGTACTTTGTTTGAAACCTGCAAGAGAAGAGTATGAAATGTGTGAAGGAATTAGTTTTGAAAATATCATGAAGAGTGATGGCATATTAATGCAGAAAAAATGCAAGCATTCTGAATCAACTAATAATTCTCTTATTTTGAATATTGTGCCTGTAAAGGACATTTTGATATCAGCATGCACAGATGATAGTTGGGATTTACCATATGTAGTTCATTTGTGGCCCGCAGTACTTCTACGGAATTTACTTCCTTATCAGATTTCTTATACAGTTGAGGTAATTGTTCACCACTGGTGCAAATAATTATGATGCAGCCATTAATTCACATTTTGAGGTACATTATGAAAATTGAAAATAGGTTACTTGTGTGTGAAAGAAAATGTGTCTGAAAATGGGATCAATCTGCTTCTCTGAGGTCAAGCAATAATGGCGAATCCTCACCCATGGGTCTTCATTGATGAAGCTCAGCACATGAGTGCTTTTCCAGCTTAGATGCATCGAGAACCTTATAAGAAATCTACATAGAGAATGACACGGGGACAAATTTGTCACTGTCCCTGTGGGATCTATCTCCATCCCGTCCCCAGGAGTTCTGTCCATGTCTCTGAGGTTTATGCAAGTGAGGACAGAGCTTGCAGAGATGGGATAGGGACAGAACTCACGGGGATGGAGATAGATCCCACAGGGATGGGGACAAATTTGTCCTCATGTCATTCTCTAATTACAGTTCCTCTGCGTCAGTTGCCACTGTTACTAGTTGTATTTCAAGCCATGCCTTTTCAATGTAAACGTGTTTCTTTGAAACCTGTCGTCATTGTGCAGGTTCCTTGTGTCCTTGTAGCGCCTCAAAGTGTTTTGGCTGGTTTCAAGTTTTTTCTTTTTTTCATATTGGTGCCCAGTCAGGTCTTCTTTAAGGATCTAGGGTGTCCTGGTCAGGTTTATTGATGTTTTTTATTGTCAAAGTCATTTGATTTTGTTGTAATAGAGTTTTTTGGCAACATGTCCCAGATAAAAGCCCCCCCCCCCCCACAAGCTTTAAAAAGTGTATCTGCTATAGCAAAATCATATCTATAATAGATAAACATAATTGCTGACAGTGTCTGGAACCAGATTGTGAACCCTCTCATTGTAATTTGTGTTCACAGATGTCAGTGAGGTAGTCTTGGTTGAGACAACGTTTTTGAATATCTAAATGGTGTCCATTAACATTGGCATCAGAGAAATTTGAAAGCCATATGAATTTTGCACATAGAGTTGCTCTTTTTATTTAAAGACTTAACACAGAAGGTGGTCTCTTACATTCTCAACTGTACATTCGTAAGGACTTTTTCAACAGGTACAGCTTTCTTAGGTGGGTTAAGAACTTGGACGATGTCCAATATCTCTGTCCTGAGTTCCTCCTCTATTTCTAACTTAAATGGAAAGGTATTCTGCTATTTCCGTAATTAAAAGTTAATGATGGAAAGTTCCTCATATGGGGACTCTCTCTTCATGTGATGGGAAATCAATCTAATGGTAAAGCACTGAAACCCTCTTGAGAGACTCTGTCTACTTCAAAGTCAAGAGTCCCAGGAGCACTCAGATCTTGAGCAATACTTCCCTCGGTCTCCCCAACAGGTACCACAGTCCAGCTAGCAACGTGGGAGGATTCTTTCATTCCGAGTCATCCTCCAGAAGACCTCTGCACTCAGGGTCTCTCTCCTGGAGACCTCTTCCCTTGGAGCCTCTCTGATCCACTCTGCTCCAGGTCAATTAACCACCTTCTGGTCTGAGCCTCACTCCTTAACTGCGGTATCAGTGAGGGGGTGTTCTCAGGGGCACCTGCCACTATACCACTCTCTTACAGGAATATTGAAGACTTTGGGCCATATGGCCTTGACCGTTCATGTAAATCCATTGGCATATCTCAAAATGAGCCAAACTGAATGGATCTTGAGTACACATAAGTCTGGCTAATTGACAGATATATCCAAATTGGGCTAGGAAACCCATGCAGATTGATTTTCCCAGGATAAATGTATTCAGATAAATTTCCTGGAATTGAACAGTCTAGAATGCTCTGAAGGCTTTCAGAGATTGGTTGGATTACATAACATAAACATAACATAAAACTCACTTGTATACCGCAAATACCATTAAGCTCTATGCAGTTCACAAAGATTACTAATACAAACATCCAATTTCTAACTTCCAAAAGATTCCTTAAAATAAGGCACGTCGAAATTGCTGATACGAAATTGGGAATGTGAATATATAACTTAAATCCCTAGTCCATTAGGCTGCCTGAAAAGATAGTAATCATTCATGAAATTTCTTGTATTTACATCCCTTTACAGAGGGGAATGAAAACAATGAATGAGATTTTCTAGCGTGTTTAGAGTTTGTAATAATAAAAGATTCCATAAGATACTCAGAAATTGAGCCTATTAGTGCCTTAAAGCAAATGCAACCATTTTTTTTATATAATGAATTCAGCTCCTTCATGCGTTTATCTCATTTTAGTATTCTTTGCCCTTGTTTGTTTTCCCTAAAAGGGCATTTTAAAGATTTCTGTGTAGACATGGTCATGATCGTGAATGCCTGAAAAAAAACAAAAAAAACCCAACCTCACTATTGTAACACAATCAACAAGGCTTATTTGTTTTATTTCTTTTGCTTTTTAGGGAAAAGGCAATACTTTTGTCACTTTAGAAGATGGGTATTCAGCTCAACTTCATAATGCATCAGTGGATCAGACCAAGTTGGAGCTTCAATTGCTTAACTATCTTGATAAGGACTGGAAAGGCAAATATAACATAAAGAGCAACCAACAAGATATTGATTTCATCACATTTACATGCACTATTGAAACAGAAGTGATAGAACTGGACATTGCTGTTCTTGTGACCTATACCACTGGACAGTTGATCATTGCCATTCATAGTCCATATTGGATGGTGAACAAGACTGGTCGAATGCTACAGTACAAAGCAGATGATGTTCACCGAAAACATCCTCCTGATCATAAAAAGCCACTGCTTTTTTCTTTCAAACCCAAAAACTTCTTCCAAAACAACAAGGTATTTTAAAGTTGATGTATAATGGATTTAAATGTTAAAATATTTTATACTTTGTGATTATCTTTTCCAAATATGAAAATAAGAATTCTGGGCTTCCCTTATTTCTTGCTTCTAGTTAATGAAGATGATGGAAATATAGTGTCATACGGAGCCTTCAAAGTATGGTAGTATGAAACCCAATGTGGTTACATTTTGGCAGTTGCCTGCATCATGAGTGTAGTAAAACTACAAAACACATGGACAAAAATAAATAACTTAGAAACATGCAAATCATATATAATCTTGAATAGAACTTTAGATGTGTAAAATGGCAACAAGAAGAAAATAAAAATGGCCATGCTGCATTGGATACTATCTAGTTTAACATAATTATACCATAATTTTTTTAAATTATAGTAAAATCAACCTAAAAATTAGCTGGTATACTACTTACAACAAGTAGACTACAAAGGGTGATGAATTTTTCATCACAAAAGCCACATCTAAAACAAGGAAGTAAGAAGAATATAGCAAATAGCTGTCTTATCTGCTTGTGATGTCTCATAATGCAAGGATGAAAACCATCCAAGTTTAAATATGTACTCAAAAAAATAAATGCTGACTATTTTAACAAAATCCGTTTTTACTGACTTACATTTGTGGCAGCTGCTCTCAGTAATTCTGAGTTTCTATTTTGTACATAAATTACATAGATATAAAAAAAAACCCAAACAGAGCACCAGAAAATGTTGATTTTTAGTATAACTTTAGAAATGATGGCATATGTTAGAATTTAACCCCCCCCCCCTTTTTTTTTTTTTTTTACAAAGCTGTAGTGGTAATAGCTCTGGGGCTCATAGAAATTCTGTGAGCGTCGGATCTGCGACCGGCACTAAAACTCATTCTATGGTTTTATAAAAAGAGGGATAAGATAGATAGTATCCAAATGCAATATAGGCATTTTTTATTTTTCATTTTTCATTTTCCATTTTTTAATTGTCTTTAATATATGTTTCAAGATAATTATTTTGAATGATTTACATGTTTGTAATTATATATGATAATTCATTTATTTTGTAGAATTCATGCTATAGCCTAACGCAGGCAGTTATTGAACTACACTGTTCAGTGATCACTAGATACTAGATAACACACTATGATTTTAGAAATGCTCTCAGTTTTAAGCACCAGATCTAATATTACCATGTATACTCAACTATAAATTGATCCAGATATAAACCGAGGTAACCTTTTTTTTCTCCTAAAAAGGGCAGAAAAAAGTTAACTCAAATATAAGCCGAGGGTTTATATTCAAGTGCCCTGTCTTCCGGGTTTTGCACCCAGCTCCCCCCCACTCCCCTGCCTTGCAAGACTCTGTACCCTGTCCCAATTCCCTCCCTCTTTTCCTTCCCTGATGCCTTGCAGACTTTTCTCCAGGTCTGCCGTAAGCCTTGGTGGTCTAGTGGTGAGCCAGGAAAGAAGGGATCCCTCCTGCCTCCTGTCCCGGGCGACTCTAAAATATCCCACCTTCCAGACCTCTAGAAAGCCTACCTTGAAATCCCTGGTGGTCCAGCAATAAACTGGAGCAGAGGAGTGATCTTCCTACGCTCCTGCCCTGTGTGAGCTGCTATCTAAAATGGTTGCTTTTTTTTGCCAGTGATTGAAAAGTTTTCTGTTGCCAACAGGGTTGGCTTCATCATTTTGGTGAATTTCTTTTGAAACTTTTTTATATTTTTTATATAATATTTAAATGAATTGTGTTTGTTGTGAGCTGTGAGTCAGTATTAGAAAAGGTGTGGTAAATAAGTCCAAGAATATTACCATATATTCTTGAATATAAACCAAGGTAACCTTTTTCCCCTAAAATGGAGGGAAAAAAGTTGACTCGAATATAAACAAGGGGTTAATATTCAATTGCCCTGCCCTGTCCTGCCAGACTCTGTGCCTAGGCCCCCTCCCCCCACACTCCCTTCCCTGCCAGGCTCTGTACGCTGTCCCCCCTCTCTCACTGTCATGCTAGGCTCTGCACCCTGTCCCTCCTCTCTCCCTGTCATGCCAGGCTCTACACCCTGTCCCCCCTCTCTCCCAATGCCTTGTAGGCCTCCACAGGGCCTGCCATAAAACCTGGTGGTCTAGCAGTATGCCGGAATAGGAGGGATCTAAGAACTTTTACCTCCCCAGTGTGCCTTTCAAATCCCTGGTGGTCCAGCAGTGAACCTGGGGCAGGAGTGATCTTCTTTCACTCCTGGCCAGTATAGAGCCGCTAGCTGAATGAATGCCACGAGTTCATGCTGGCTTCTCTTAGGTGACACTTTTATTGATTGTTTTATAAGCTAATCCAAAGACATGTATAAATGTTAACTCTACTATTTCTCCATATTTATGAAGAGGAACAAGGCAGGCTTGCCCCTTGCCCCCTTTCATAATTCTAGAGGCCTTACTCATTGCTATCCGTCAATCTGTTGATTCTAAAGGTTTCAATATTGCTGGTCAACATGTGAAATTATCTGCATATGCAGATGATGTGTACTATATATTACTTCTCCAGAAGAGTCCATACCTGCCTTTTTCAAACTAATTGAATAATTTGGTAATCTATCTGGTTATACAATTAATTGGTCTAAGATGGAAGTGCTACCACTCAATATATTTTGTGTTCAAGCTGACGTCATGTCTTTGCCTTTGTGCTGATCTAAGGATTGGTTAAAATACTTGGGTCTCATGTTTAAAACTAGGATAAGAGTCCATGGATTCAAATATTAATCACATTATTAAACAGATCAAATCATCCTGTTCTATTTGTTCCCCAAAGAAATTATCCTGGTAAAGAGGATTAAACAGAATCTCAATGACTTTGGCCTCACAAATTTTATATCATTTCTGTGCTTCCTTATATATTTCCTTCTAACTTCTTTCAGATTATTGATAAATTATCATTTTTATTGAATGATAAACCTCCTAGAATAGCGCTTTTTAAATTCAAAGACCCTAAACCTTTTGGATGCCCTGAGTAGGCCCGCTCTTACTATCTTAAGCTAAGCAGGGTCAGCCCTGGCTAGTATCTGGGTGAGGGACTGCCTGGGAATAGTAGGTGCTGAGGGGCCTTATGTTGGGCAGCAGCGATATAGTGGATCCGCACACTGCTCAGGAGAAGGCAATGGCAAACCACTTCTGTACTCTGCTGTGAAACATCACAGGGTGGATTCCTCACTGTGTGTGTTGCCTTGAATCAGTGGCAAACTCGGTGGCATAATCCATCCATCCAAACCTTTTTGGAGGTGTTAACTTTTCTCACTTTGAAAATTATAACTATGCTTTTATCCTGCGGGCAACTCCAGGTTTTCTTAGCCACCAGTGTGGTTGTCTATAGAACTCATGACCCTTAGCTCTGCTTTGGACACTTTTTCATTTACTGTTCCTTCAGACTCTTTGCCAGCACTTCAACCAGAGTGTCTGTATGCACCATGTCTACTCTTCAAGACTCTTGATAAAGGCACAGATGCCGAAACACTGCCAGTGTTGGGTCTATAAGCTTTTATAGCAAATTTATCAATAAAGTGACTCCAGAACAGTATACCCATAGCTGATTACTTGACATCTTATCCTCATGACTCCATTGTTGTGTGTGCTTTCCTCGTCATTGAGGCCTCCCTTTGGTTTCCTCTTCAGTGTATACAGAACAAAACATGCCTGGTCCCTTACCACTGATCTATAGAATGGGTTCCTCTGATGCATCATATGATGATATATACCATACCCTTTTGGCAGTTGAGAAACTCAATCAACACCTCACTTATGCTATTAACTTGATGCTCCATTATGGAATAATCAATCACTCTGTATCAATGGTAAGCCTATATGCTGGAGCAATTGGATTCAATGTTGCATATTTACCCTAAGAGATGTGTTGTCTAATAACAAGCTTATTAGACAAGCTTCTTTCTTTTGATCACCTTAGAGACCTTACAACCATCATGTTTTTTTAGATATCTACAGTTGAGGTCATGCATTTATCATAGTACCATTACACAGGATAATTTACATGTACATCCTGATACTTCTAAGATACTTCTAGAGGCTTTGATTGCAGGGAAAACAGCATCAAAGTTGTATTAAATTTTTAGTGTTTAAAATTTTTTTAAAATGAAACTAAGATCTGTTCTCTCTTATTTTTATGAAACTCATTTCACTTTACTACTGCAAATATTGTAGCACAATTAGATTATTGCAATCTTCTGTTATAGTAGTATTGCAGATCTTTTAATGAAAAGATTTCAACTCCTGCAAAACACTGCCACTAGATTTTTTTCTTAAAAAGAAAAAGGTTGATAGTGTCTCCTTTTTTTAATTGTTTCATTGGCTTCCTCTTCAGGCTTGAATAACTTTTAAACTACCGGTAGTCTGCTTTATTTTCAAAATTATAAATGGTTTGGCTCCTGTATACTTTTTCATTTGTTCTTTCCCTCATGTCAGTAAACCTCAAGGATAAAGAATCATTATTTCTTGTTTCCTTCTTTTAAGTCTAGAACAATCTTTCTCCTACAAGGCGATTCAAGCATTAAATCTCCCTATCTTGATCGAGTATTTCCTCTTACTCAATATTTCATAAACATCTAAAATCTTTTATGTTTTCAAAAGTTCTTAGCCAAATCTTGACTCAAGCAATTGAAAGTGTTTCTCTTAACAAGTTTTTTTTGCTGTTGTAAAAGGCATTGAGTTCAGTTTTGTTGGTTTATGGTGGTCTAGAAATGTTGATATTAGATTAAGTATGTTTCTTGCAAGATGATGATGTGAAGACCCATAATAACCTACTGGCAAAAATGATAAACAAAATAATTAAACATGTTTAAGAAAAAGAAATAAGTTAATTGTAGGAACAGGGTTTAGAGGTTTGACAATAAATGTGGGGTAAATTTATATTTCTATATGGTAATTTGTGCTCGTATACCTAAAATGGTAGAAAATCATAGATGAAGGCAGATGAGCAGATTGAATAGCCCAATTGATTTGTATTTGCTGCTATCTACTATGTTAGTATAAGTTGTCTGAAAAAAATTTTATTTTATAGGTCCAACTGAAGATAACAGACAGTGAATTATCGGATAATTTTTCTCTTGACACTGTTGGTACTCATGGTGCTTTGAAGTGTAAGGGCCATAAAATGGACTATCAAGTGAGTTGATTGCATTTATATAATTTATATAAAGAAAATATATTATAATCAATTTTATCTAGTTTAAAATGTCTTCTTTTCTCCTAGGTTGGTGTGACTATAAATGCCAGCAGCTTTAACCTTACACGAATTGTTACTTTTACACCTTTTTTTATGATAACAAACAAAAGTAGATACCAATTAGAGGTGTCAGAAGAGGGCAAAGAGAAATGGCTCCCTGTTGGTTTGGATCAGGTAAGGATTATGCTTAAATAAGACATTCAGGAGACCTGATAGTGTCCTTATGTGACATCTAAGGCCATTTTTATCATGGCTGTAAAAAAAAAGAATTTTCTGTTTTTTGAATTAATGGACATGGGCTAATGTTGCTCTTAACACACAGCCATTTTAAAAAATTAATACTGAGAGTTCTTGCGGGAAACAGCGCGGGACCAGGCAGGCAACCTGGTGCACCACTACGCGAGAGAATGGAAGAGGAGGCAGCCGACAGTTCTCGGAGAAAGTGGTGGGAACTAGGTAGCCAGCCTGGTGCGCCGCTCTCAGCGAGGCACTGCATCCAGAAGTTTTTTTTTTTTAAAAGTACGTGTGGGAGGCGTCAGGGAGGAGGAAGAAGGCCAAGGCCTGCCTTGTGCACCGCGTCTAGCGAGGGAGGGTGGCCGCATTAGAATAAGGTAACAGGGGGGGGGGGCGCACTTTGGGTATTCGCTGCATAAGACGCACCCTAATTTCTAATGAAATGAAAAATACGGTAGGTTCTATAGGCATTGTAAAGGAGGTCTACTTTTGAGCATAGTTTGGGCTTCAGATAGACCTGAGTTCTATGAACGGAACTTAGGCATTCTTTGGACGTCCTTAATGCGATCTGCTAAATAGCTCTCTGGGTTTTTATTTTTGTTTTATTAAGTTCAAAATACATTTAATAAGGCACCACATAATCAGGGCACATCAAAACAGATATATTGCATGCAAAACCTTCTATTTTTGTGGACAAACAGAAATGCTATTTGCTAATTAGAGGAAAACATCCATTAACTGAAGCACAGCACATGAAAAACACAGCTTTAGGTTTCTTGCTAAAAAGCTACCCTTTTTTTTCTGACTAAACATTGCTCCAATCAGTTCATTCTTGAAAGCAAAGAAAGCGCATGAAAAAATATATAGATTGCATACATAACTTCATTTGCAAAAGCTTAAAAACAGAAAAAAATAGATACAGACCTTAGCATGGCTTCTACTTCATTGCAAATGGAAGTGTGCAGCTGCACAACGCTGACCTCATTGTAAGATCATCAAGGTGCGCCTGCAAGGTAGAATGTCACAATTAAAATATGTGCTGGGATTTGAATCCATGACCTTTGGAAGATGAGCACAGGGCTTTTGCCTGGTGAGCCACAGCCACTTCCTTTTGGTTGTGGGGGTTCCTACCATGAGAGCTTAGTGATCCTAGCCATGTTAAGGTGAAAATATCTGTGAAGATTATAAATTAGCAGATCCCTAAGCTTTCATATCAGATGCGAGGAAGAAAGATATTAGTGGACGCTACTGCAGCTCAAAGGGTAAAAGCTCTGTTCTCATCTTCCAGAGGTCATAGGTTCAGATCATAGAATTATGAGCATCGGAGCACTTATCTTACCAGTTTGCACTAAAAACCTCTTTCACTGCTTGATAAAAGGGGGTGGGGTAGTTTGCTTCCCCATTATAGCTAGCATTTTTAAAGCATTTCAAAGTAACTTAATTTATGATTGTAATTACTGTATATAAATTATTCTAACAATCATGAATTATTAACTGGTGAAGGTAAAGTTATTAAAATGCCAGTAACAACAGTGTCAGGGCAAGACCCGGATGAGATTTTGATTTGATTTATTAGCTTGATATACCGCTTAGTACAAAAGTTTAAAATGGTTTACATGAAAAAGAAAATAACAGTACAATCAAATACAAATTATATAAAATAATAAAATTAGCCTAACACAGGGGTAGGCAATTCCAATCCTTGAGAGCCGGAGCCAGGTCAGGTTTTCAGGATATCCACAATAAATGTGCATGAGATAGATTTGCATCTCAAGGAGGCAGTGCATGCAAATCCATCTCATACATATTCATGGTGGAGATCCTGAAAACCTGACCTGGGCTCCAGCTCTTGAGGACCAAAATTGCCTACCCCTGGCTTAACATAATGAAAACACGATAATGTCAAAAGAAAACTGCATAATTACAAACTCAAACAGGAAAAGCAGAAGTAAGCAGCCAGGTCTTTAAGAGTTTCCAAAAACCTGAAAAATCGCTCAGTCCAGAAATAAAAAGAGGCAACGTGTTCCACAAAGGCGACCTACTACCACTGGTCTAAAACCACCACAGTTTTTTGTGTGAAACTGTCTCAAATACAACTCCAAAAACCCTAAACTCAGACAGTATATCCAAAACTGTTATACATGTTTTGACATTTATACCATATATAGCTTCATGAACAATTATTAGGCGAGGACACTCATTGAGCTTAAACATAGAAACATAGAAATAGATGGCAGATAAGGGCCATGGCCCATCAAGTCTGCCCACCCCAATAACCCTCCCCTACCTTTCTCTGTGAAGAGATCCCACGTGACGATCCCATTTTGTCTTAAAATCAGGCACACTGCTGGCCTCGACCACCTGCAGTGGAAGATTATTCCAGCGATCAACCACCCTTTCGGTGAAGAAGTATTTCCTGGTGCCACCGTGTAGTTTCCTGCCCCTGATTTTCCACGGATGCCCTCTTGTTGCCCAGAAAAACTGAGGGAGAGAGGCATCTGAACTCATACAGACAAATATATCACAGGACCTCCTATAACGAACAGTTAGTAATCAGTTGTGTTGGTGTTGGTGTTAGTGTGTGCCATCAGCATCATTGTTTTATTATGTCTGACAACATGAATCCCCCGAAGCAGGTCTGAGTCACTGAAATGCCCAACCAACCAAGTATTAGGAATAACAGTGGCTGACATGTGTCAGGAGTTATGATTGAACCAGCACTGGAGTCCTGTTGTATAAAAAGAAGTGGTCATCCAGTTCTTTATTAGGCACAAAATTGTTTTTGGATAATTGAACTCTATATAAACTGTAACGAGGAAAGGTTTGGTTTAAATTCATTTGATATTTTTGCTACGTTATTTGAGGATTGATGAGGGTTGAGAGCCATATGATTGAAGCCTGGAACTTACTTATCAGTACCTGGAATAACTGCGTTGTAGGAGACCTTATGATCTATTTGTCTGTACACGTTCTGATGCTTCTCTCCCTCATTTTTTCTTGTTTGATTTATTGAAGCACTATGAGGGTCCTCTCCTAATAATTATTCATGAAGCTATATATGGTATAAATGTCAAAACAGTTTTGGATATACTGTCTCAGTTGAGTTTAGAGTCCACAAAGAAGGACTGGCATAAGAAAAAGCTCGGTTCCTAGTGGAGTTCAGTTTAACTGACTGTAAAGAGGGATGCTTCAAAAACAGCATTGAGGAGATTGAAATCCTGATCGTGCTTTTGAACCATCAATTTATCACTGAGGTAAGATGGTAAACACAAACGAAGCTCCTTGAAAACCAAAAACAAAAGTTTGAATGAAATTCTCACAGGAATCAGTAACCAGTGTAACTTCCTCAGAAGTGGTGAAACATAATTTTATTTCTTATAAGTAATAAGTTGAGCAGCAGTGTTGTTACTAACTGGTCTTTTCAGCCCAACTTTAGGAAGGCCTGCATACAAAGCATTGCAATAATCTACAACAAAAACATAGTTTACAAGATTGTCTTTTGACAAAAGAGGTCTTAATTGCCAAATTAACCTGAGTTGAAGATAACACAATCTTATTGCAACATTAAGCTGTTTGTCAAATTTCAATGATGCATCACACAAACTCCCAAAGTTAGTTTCATTCTTGAGAGGAATTTGCTTACCCTTCAATAAAGGGAGAAAACTTAAAGAATGATTTTTTTACTAGATAATCAAAGTGCAGTACATTTGTCAACATTCAAAAATAAATCATATTCTTGAAGCCACTGTGGTAACATATCGTTTGTTGTTTAAATCAGATATAAAATCAACTTGATTGTTTTTCATGAAAACAACTAATTGCAAATCATGAGCAATTCCAACTCTCCAGTATTTTGGCCAGTGGAATCAGGATATTGAACCAGTATCAGCCTGGAAGTTCAGAATAGGAACCATAATTTATCTGACCAGCCAATAGCCTAGAGAAAGTTAAAGCAATAAAACTCAGAGCTTACTTGCATTCAAACCTCTTATATCAGGGGTGTCAAACTCAATCATATTAAGGGGCTGAAATCCAAAACACAGGCTAAGTCACGAGCCAAATCTTTCCCAATCTCCGCCCCAGACCCCGCCCCCATAATAGTACTAATTGTAACACCATTTTATCCATTCATTTTTCATATATGAGCAAGCATACACACACAATATAATCTTATTAACACATAATGGTTAACCACAAAATTAAATTACACAGAGCACACTGTATGCTTTTCAACATTCATTCCTACACAGATAACCCCTAGGCAAATACGGGACCAAAAACTAAAAGTACTAATATATTCAAACGAAACCCTAAGATTCAAGACTCTGCATGTAGTACAACCCCAGAGAAAAAGAAACAAATGCATTTTTTCCTGAACAGTGCAAAATATATACAGCAGATGTAAATTCTCAAAATTGACACAATTCAATCGCTAAATTCAAAATAAAATCATTGCCCCTACCTTTGTTGTCTCCCTCCCTCCATGCTGTGCCTCAACTAGATGCCTCCTTCCAGTGGATGTCTTATTTTTTGGCCGGCTCCTGCCTGGCTGTTTTATGTGGCCCGCAGTGTGATGTCCCCAGAGTTATCTTTTGGCCAGCTAATTCCTCCTCACTGCCGCAGTGTGCACAAAGCCGCAGGTGGCGGCTCCTCGTGCGTCCTACACTTGAACCGTAAGCCTTCTCTCTAACGTCGCAATGTCAGAGTGAATACTTCCGGATGAGGTGCTGATGCTTCAGCTGTAGAAAAGCTTTTCTCTTTAACTGAGTAGTTCTAGCCATATTGGGAAATATTTGTACAGCCTGGCCACCAAAAAACAGATTTTTTTTTTTGTGTGTGGTGGGGGGGAACAAGCCTTAAGAATAGTTTGCTTTTGTTCTTCTGTCTGACAAGATACTAATAAAGTAGCTCTATTGGTTATCACATCATAAGATGATTCTAAAAACTTAGATGATTACAATAATGGCAGGTTTTTTCAATCCAGCTAATCCACAGAATACATACTCCAATTTGTTAGCTGAAAAATTAATCACTACTACTTTACAATTAATCACATCTTCCAAGACCTCAGTGACACAACTTGAGACTCAAAATGCTTTCATTGACATCAAGCTTTGTGTCTAATAGTCATGATAAAGGGAAGTTGATAAATAATTTGTGACTTCTTTTAATAGGGATAGGTCCTTGATAAAGCAATTGCAAAACATGTTGGATATTTAAATACCCCTGGCCAATGGATGAAATAAGCTCTTAAGCTAAGTTTTTCATATATTTATATTATTAAAGTATTACATTTAGTAAAGCATAAATGAAGAAATGATAAATATAACATTAATAATATAATTGAAATTAAGACGGATGATGATTAGACACATAAAGTTCAATGAATATGAAAGCTCTTTGAGTCTCGAGTTGTTGCTGAGGTCTTGGAAGACGTGATTGTAAAGAAGTGATTCTTTTTTCAGCTAACAAATTGGAGAATATGTCCTAAAAACTTAGAAACATCTAAACTGTCAGGTGACACTATAGAATCAAGAGCTCCTTCTTCATTGACTACCTTGACTACTCTAGGCAGATACATAGGGAATCATTTTCAAAGCACTTGGATACACAATGTACCATAGAAACATATGGTACTTAGTATGTCCATAAGAGCTTTGAAAATGAACCACATAATATCTAGAACCCCAGTAATTTCTGGATGTCCCAATTGAAGAATATCCTTAAAATATATCTTTAATAGGTCTTTAGGAGCCAGGTAGTGAGTGACAGGAAAACTAAGAAATCTTAAATTTCTAATCCTATATCGATTTTCCAAACCTTCAAGTCTAGTATGACGTACTAAACAATCTTTTACTGATGAACTAACAGCTGATTGTATAGTAACTATTTTAGAGTCAATATTCAAAGTTTGTTGTTCAAGAGTCTTGAGTCTTTGTTCATGCTCTATAAATTTTCTAGTGGGATCTTCTATGAATTTGCAAAGTTGACCCAATGTCCCTTGCAAAGTATTTTCCATCTTATTCACAGCCTTTAAAATAATGATCTTAAACTCAGACTCTTTGCAGGGCCTCATTTTGGATTTGTGGGTACTTGGAGGGCCGCAGAAAAAATAGTTAATGTTTTATTAAAGAAATGACAATTTTGCATGAGGTAAAACTCTTTATAGTTTATAAATCTTACCCCCCTCCCTCAAAGGCCTGCATGTTCCCCCCTGGTCTCCCAGTCTTAGTTTCAGCTAATTACCGCAGCCTGCAGAGTAGAGAGTTGCGCGGGGACAGAAATCCCACCCGTCCCCACCCGTCCCCGCCAAAGTCCCACCCGTCCCCACCCGTCCCCGCGAGGAATCCCTCCGTCCCCACCAGGAATCCCCTCCGTCCCCACCTGTCCCCGCGAGGAATCCCCTACGTGCCCGCCTGTCCCTATAAACTACAGAAATAGTTATTTCATTTAATTATGCTACTGAATTAAAGGCTCTGGTAGAAACCCATTTAAAAATAAGCAAAAAGACTTTATTAATTTGGAAATATTAATTGGGAAGAATACATACTTTGTAAACGGGTTTCTACCAGAGCCTCTAATGTTTATAAATTTTTATCAACACAACTAATATACTACTTTATCCTTAAGCAAAAAAAAAAAAAAATAATAATTTTTTTCCTACCTTTATTGCCTGGTTTCTGCTTTCTTCATGTTCTCATTAAATTCCTTCCATCCACTGCCTCTCTTCTCTCTGTGTCTTCCATTTGCTCTGTTACTGTGCCTCTCCCTTTCTCCCCCCTCCCAAATTGGTCTGGCACCCATCTTTTTCCCTCCGCTCCCCCCATAGTCTGGCACCTCTGTCTTCTTCCCTGCCAGCGTCTTCTTCCCATTCCCTCTTCCCCATTTCCTTTCAGTGTCCTTCTCCCCCACCATCTTTCCCATGTCCTGTCAGGCAGCATCCTTCTCCCCTCTCTGCCTTCCCCATGTCCTTTCAGCGGCCTTCTCCCCCCTCTGTCTTCCCCATGTCCTTTCAGTGGCATTCTCCACCCCTTTGTCTTCCCCAGTGCTTTCAGGGTCCTTCCCCCCCTTTCTCCCGTTTACCCCATGTCCTTTCAGCGTTCTTTTCCACCTCTTTGTCTTCCCCAGTACTTTCAGCGGCCTTCTCCCCCCTTAAGCGTCTTTTCTTCTCCACTCCACCTTTCCTCCCTCCCTGCCTCCACCTTTGTGGCGCTTTTGCACCCGACCGACAACAGAACAGGCCCGGTCGGACAAATCTCCCTGTCCTGTAGCCGCGAATCTAAATTACCTTCTTACAGCAGCTGGAGTAGTGAAGCTGCTGTAAGAGGTAATTTAGATTCGCGGCTACAGGGCAGGGAGATTTGTCGGCCGGGCCTGTTGTCGGTCGATCGGGGGATCTGACCGGCTGTGCACATTCTCCGGGGCGGTCCGCCCCTCCCCCTTCTTTCGTACGCCATTGCCTTCTTCCTACCTGCCCTGCCGCACACAGCCGACCGGAAGTCTTCCTGATGTCAGAGCTGACGTCGGAGGAAGGGAGGGCTTTGCTTAAGCCCTCCCTCCGACATCAGCGCTGACATCGGGAAGATTTCCGTTCGGATGTGTGCTGCGACAGGGCAGGTAAGGAGAAGGAGACTACCCTCGCGGCTCGAGCAACCCCGCTGCGATCCAACCCCGCAGGAACCCCGCGACCCTCGGAGGCGTCCCCACGGGATCCCCGCGACCCTAGGGGGCGTCCCCACGGGATCCCCGTGACCCAAAGGGGGAACCCGCGGGATCCCCGCGGGTCCCACGGGATTCCCGTCATCCCCGTTCCCGTGCAGCTCTCTACTGCAGAGAGGATCGCTGATGCTATAGCGTTCCTTGCAAGCTACCATCAGCCTCCACAGCACATTCCCTCTGCCACGATCCTGCCCCTCTTCTGACTTCAGGGGAAAGATTGCGGCAGAGGGAACATGCTGCTGAGAATGATGGCAGCCTGCAAGGATCACTACAGCACCGGCAATCCTCTCTGCAGGCTGCGGTAATTATCTGAAGGTAAGAGCGTGAGGCTGGGTAGAAGCCATAGGACGCTTAAAAGAACAGGCAGCACTAGTACAGACAGCACTAATACCTGGCGGGCCGCATGTGGCACCCGGGCCGCAAGTTTGAGACCACTGCTTTAAAACATCTTCTAGTGTAGTAGCATAATCAACAATAGACAAAGCCATATCAGGGTTAGAAATAGAAACAACAGTCTCTTTAACTGGAACAGGCATTAATGAAGAAACAGAGGAAAAACTTGCAATAGCACTCACCACACCCACAAGTTTGGCACCTCCCAAATCCAAGGGTACTTTTCCCTCCAAAACTCTTCCAGGTTAAGGGGGCAGAGTTTGATCACCAGAAGAGGAGAAAACCACTGCACGGGAGGGTGTTCTGTATTGACCACCTAAAATTTCCCTGTAGATGCCTTGTTGGGGAATCAAAATATATTTTTATGGATACTCTGCATTTAGAAAATTTTATTAAAGATAAGGTGCCTAAATAATAATTCCATTATAATTTGTTTCTACAGGTGAGGTTAGTACCTCATTTTCTTTTCTTAGGTACATTTTATTTTAATTTGCCTTGTAATTGGTGCTTCCTCATGATGTGGACTTAATGTTTTCATCTGAGAAGTAATATATTTTCTATTTATGGCTAGGAGATATTTCCTTGCATTTTCTTGTATATCTTTGTTGGACATGTATATTAAAATAATGTGAATAAAAAAACACTTTTTTTTTTTTTTAATTGACTTAATGAAACTTGAGTTTTTTTGATTTTTTTTAAGAAACTAAATATTTAAGAATAGTTTTGTTGATGTTAACAGCTGAAGTTTTGCTATTTGTCATTTTTCTTTTGTAGTTTGTTTTTTAACCAATAAAGCTAGAGACTCAAACTAATAATACAAGTCACCCGAAACAAAGGCAATGTTAATGGTCAGCTGCTATCTTTGATATGTTACATCAGATTGTATGCACAATTTGATAACTTTGGGCTTGTTTTACAAAGCCGCAGTAGTGGCTGCTGCAGTAATCACTCCAACACCCATTGGAATTTAATGGGCGTTGGAGTATTGCCGCACAGCAGCCGCTACTGTGGCTTTGTAAAAGGTGGAGGGGCATTATGTATTTTATATAATTCTTTATAACATGTATAACTCTATACAGAATTCTATGTAGCAATGTGCTACTTGCAACCCATCTAGAACTCTAATTAATGAGGATTTGGCAGGATATAAGTTTGCATATAACATAACTGGGAAGGGGCTGCAAAATCCTCCCAAAAGATTGACCACACAGACACACTTATGCAGAAAATCACTCCATTGTTTTTATTGGTAATTGAATTTAAAGAAAAGAAAAAAAATCAAGTTATAATGAGTATCAACCTTATTGTGAAAAGCAAAATCAGCTATAATATTTTTCACAAGAAGTGTCTCTTTACCCAGACACTACACAGTGATGTGGCCTAAGGCGCCCTAATTTTCTGTAAATTATTACACCTCTTTTTATATATTAAATAATTCCTCCTTGCCTGTTCTCACTCAGCAAATCATTAGCAACTAGGCAAAAAAGTTTTTTTGTTACTTTCTTTGTGCTAATTCTCTTGCATGACTTTCCCAAGGCCAATTTTCCCAAGTTCCATCTCTTTCTCATTTGTGCTTTAAACCACATTGTGTGTCTTATCTGCTGTTCTTGCGCATTCCATTCCAGTCCTTGCTGCTGTAGTAGCTTAATTCTAATTTGCAAACCTTAATCCCATCACGCACACACAGAGTCAAATGTTGCAACCCAAACCTCTCTGCCTACACATACAGGACTTTGCTGACTTCCATGTTAGGTCAACAGTATATCCACCTCCTCAAACTGAAATGCATATTTTTCTACTTTTGTTTCAGCAATAAAGGTTTAAAATGCTATTTTATTTCTCTGAATTTACTTTTACATTTTTTGTGTTTGTTTTTAGTGTGTTCCTTTTTGGCCTGAAAAAAATACAAATGCTTTGCTTATTCAAGTTGCAAACTGCGAAATTACTCCCAAGAAGATTCATTTTAATAAACAAGAAAACAGTATTTTGCTGCAGTTAGACAATAAGGTAAATAAACTTGCTTTGTAATTAGAGTAATAAATTTTCTTGTTTGATAATTATGGCTCTATGTTTTATATACATGTAAAAGAGAGTATTGGTAGTAAGTCTCATAATTTTAGATCTTTCTGTAAAACTATGGCCATGGCAATTCTTATTTAATTTTAAAGTTTGAGGCTTTAATTGTGGTTCATTGATGTTAGTCCAATGAATTATATATATATATATATATATATAGTTTTATATGTATGTCCGTCTATTATATTGATTATTATATTAGAAAATAATAAAATTGATTAAAATATCATATATAATTTTAAAAAATTGTTAATTATATTTTGGAAATTGTGCTATATATTGGATTCTCTTTATTAATTAATTAGAACACATAGAAAACATGTCTATTTCTTTAAATAAATGCAAAAAGCATTTATATTCTCATTTCATGGTATAGCTGGGAGGAATTTTAGCAGATGTGAACCTGGCGGAGCATTCCACAGTAATCACATTCTCAGACTACCATGATGGTGCTGCACCATTCCTATTGATCAACCACACCAAGACACAGACAATTGAATTTCACCAGAGGTAAGATTTATATTCATGATTACTAAGATAGGGCATGTAAATACTATGAACAGTTAACCCCCACCCCAGAGTATACATATTTAGGTCTTACAGTCTCTTCTCTTGGTACTTCTTTTGGTTCAAACCCCTTACCATTTTTGTTGCCTTCCACTGGATCACTTCAAGTCTTTTTATATCCTTCCCTCTTAACAGGAGACCTTTATCTGCTATGTTATTACAGTTCTTTGATTCAGAATTGCTAGATCTCCTTCAAGTTTGTGTTGTACTTCCTGTACAAATAGAATTGTCTTTGTTGTTCTGTATCGTAGTCCTGCCACAGTGAAAGGAAATACTCTTCCTCCAGGAAAAGCAGTGATGTATACATGGGCAGATACAACAGGTTCCAGAAGTCTGTGGTGGAGGTGTGGGAATGCAGATGGAGAACTAACTCATATTCAGGTATGTATTGTGCTTAACTCTACGGAATCCTTTCAAGTGAGTTAATTCCTTTTACTTAGCAGCATATAACAGTGGCTTTGATATCCAAACAGAAGAGAAAAGCCAAAGAAATATGAAAGTAAGATAGAGAAGGAACAAGAAATTCAGAATACAGAAGGAAAGAGGAGAATACAAGAGAAGGGGGAATGTTAAATGAATAGTTTTATGAGAACAAGCAGAATAGTAGTACTCACATGAGTGATATCTCTGGACTAAAACTTGTCAGTGACTAGAAAGCCTCTAGTGTTTTTGACAAGGAATAAATGAAATGAAAATGATTGTTAAATGTTTGCATGCTTTAATTATATGTGTGTACAGTTTTGCTAGAATCTGAGACAGACTTGTCCAAGTCCTGGCCTTAAGGGCTACAATAAGACCATGTTTCAGGGAAATTCCTAATTTATTTTTTTAAAACATTTATATTCTGCTTTAAACCAAAGCGGTTCACAATAAACATACACAGTAAAAATACATAACAATAGCAATAGTGCTTAAGAAACAGAAACAATAAACAGCTTGTTAGAGAACCGACGAGAGGAAATGCTACTCTGGATCTAATCCTAAATGGGTTAAGGGGACCTGCAAAGGAAGTGGAAGTAGTGGGACCGTTGGGAAACAGCGATCATAGGAAAACCGAAAGAAAAGAGAACCATAGCGACAACTTTTAACTTCAGGAAATGAAACTACAAAGCAATGAGAGAAATGGTAAGGAAGAAACTTAGGAACACTTCCAAAAAATGGCAAACAGTAGAACATGCCTGGTCTTTTTTCAAGGACATGGTGAGCGAGGCGCAAAATCTGTATATCCCCAGATTCAGAAAGGGGTGCAAAAAGAGTCGAAAAAAAGACCCAGCGTGGATAACTAAAATAATGAAGAAAGCGATAGGCAATAAGAAAAATTCATTCAGGAAATGGAAAAAGGACAAAACTGAGGGGAACTGGAAAGAGCACAGGAAGTATCAAAAAGAATGTCACCATGTGGTTCGAAAAGCCAAAAGAGAGTATGAAGAGAGGCTAGCCAGGGAAGCACAAAATTTCAAACCGTTCTTTTGATATGTTAAAGGGAAGCAGCGAGCTAGGGAGGAGGTGGGACCGCTGGACGACGGAGACAGGAAGGGAGTGGTGGTGGAGGAGAAAGAAGTTGCGGAAAGATTTAACATGTTTTTTTCTTCTGTATTTAAAAACAAAGCTACAACCTGAGCAATTCTTCAATGGAAATCAAGCAGAAAAATTAACATCCATGGAAGTGAGCCTTGAAGTTGTGCGCAGGCAGATAGAAAAACTAAAAACTGACTAATCCTCAGGTCCGGACGGAATCCATCCAAGGGTTCTGAAGGAATTAAAGGAGGAGATAGCGGAACTACTGCATCAAATTTGCAACCTATCCCTGAAAACAGGCGTGATCCCGGAGGATTGGAAGATAGCCAACGTTACGCCCATCTTTAAAAAGGGATCAAGAGGTAACCCGGGAAACTACAGACCGGTGAGCCTGATTTCGGTTCCGGGGAAAATGGCGGAAGCACTGATAAAAGAAAACATCGATGAACATTTTGAAAGAAACGAACTTCTAATAACCAGCCAACATGGTTTCTGCAGGGGGAGATCGTACCTAACTAACTTATTGCACTTCTTCGAAGGAATTAACAAACGGAGGGACAGAGGAGACCGCCATAGACATCATATACCTAGATTTCCAAAAACCTATGACAAGGTGCCTCATGAACGTCTACTCCGGAAACTGAAGAACCATGGGGTGGATGGAGACATACATAGATGGATCAGAAACTGGTTGGCGGGTAGGAAACAGAGGGTAGGGGTGAAGGGCCACTACTCGGACTGGAGGAGGGTCACGAGTGGTGTTCCACAGGGCTCGGTGCTCGGGCCGCTGCTATTTAATATATTTATAAATAATCTAGAAACAGGGACGAAGTGTGAGATAATAAAATTTGCGGATGACACCAAACTATTTAGTGGAGCTCGGACTAAAGAGGATTTCGAAGAATTGCAAAGGGACTTGAACAAACTAGGGGAATGGGCGACGAGATGGCAGATGTGGGAAGCAGATGTGGGATGGCAGATGTGGGAAGCAGAAACCCGAGGTACAACTATACGATGGGAGAGATGTTATTGAATGAGAGTACCCAAGGAAGGGACTTGGGGGTAATGGTGGACATGACAATGAAGCCGATGGCACAGTGCGCAGTGGCCGCTAAGAGAGCAAATAGAATGGTAGGTATAATAAAGAAGGGTATTACAATCAGAACGAAATAAGTTATCCTGCTGTTGTATCGGGCGATGGTGCGTCCGCATCTGGAGTACTACATCCAATATTGGTCGCCGTACCTTAAGAAGGATATGGCATTACTCAAAAAGGGTTCAGAGGAGAGCGACACGTCTGATAAAAGGGATGGAAAACGCTGAGAGATTGGAGAAACTGGGTCTCTTTTCCCTGGAGAAGAGGAGACTTAAAGGGGATATGATAGAGACTTACAAGATCATGAAGGGCATAGAGAGAGTAGAGTTCTTTCAGTGAAGTTGGAGTTAGATTCTAAATACAGACTTTTTTTTAGAACGTTTAGATTATGATCATCCTCCTAAGAAGCTCCTTAAACTGCCTCTGCATGGCAGTTTGTATCTGCTGTTTCTTCCAGTGGGAGATCATTCTTATCAATCAGCCCTTATATTCTTCACCTAAGGTCTGTGCTTCACTGCTGACAGAGCAGAGGGACATACTATGGACAAATTTGCCCTCTATCATTATCTGCAGACAGAGCCGTCGACTGCTAGTATGTCATAGCAGAAGCACCATTGGCATTGCCTTTTGCAAAATTTCAGATTGTTCTGGACTGTGGTGGGGAATCAAACATATGTGTAGAATCTGTAAAGTTAGATTCCTCCACCTCTTTTTACAACCTACCTTACATATCAGGCGTCTCACAACTTCTGCTTCTCAAGGTCTACCCTGGAGAATCTAACATGGGTGTAGAGTCTGTAAGTTAGATTCCTCAGTGTCTTCTTCAATTACAAATTTTCAGCACACACCTGACAATATTCCGTCTGCTTATAGTGCTTTACAGTTGACATCAAGAGCTGTTTTTGTATCTATGCCCATGGTTTGATTGGCACGCTACCTTCTGGATGTTCATGTTTCCTTTCGTTGACGACATCAGGATTCCACCATGGGATATCGAGCCTGTAAGGTGGCTCTTTTTTTCCCTGTTACTTTGTTACCGTTTTGGCATACTATAATGGGAACTAACAGGGGTGTAGATCCTGTAAGTTAGTTTTCCCACCACTTCACATCCTTCCTTTGGTTTTACTACAATGCAGGATCCAACCGGGTATTTTTTTCTTCAAATATGTCTTCCACTGTACCATCAATGTTAGCTGGTACCTTCCAACAGGCATCCATTGTCTTCAAAGTTTTTTCTCCTACACTCCTTTTTCTTTATATCGGAGGTTTGGGAGTGGCTGTAGGGAAGGAGGAGGCCACTACATCCTTTTTAGGATGTGTTTTCCCTATTCTGTTCATTGGATATCAGGGGCTCATTTCCCTTTTTTTTTACTCCATATGTAATTTTTTCTTTCCTTTTTGATCACAGCACCGGCTTATGCTTGCTCAATCAGCTAGAGGTTTTTTCTTTGATTTCTGGTGTACCCTACATATAGAACATTCCTCAGTTCTTATTTGTGCGGTACCATCACCATTACCCTTTGCTTCAGGGTATTAAGGGCCTAGTTCAGATTTCAAGTGGCATTCACCACTATCAATACAAGGTTCAACCTCTTGGCTGGGCATCCTCTCCAAAGGTTTTTCACCAGGGGCCTGGTGCTAATAATATGACCTTGAGGTCTTCAAACCTTCAAGTCTCCTATGGAAACTTGATTCTTCATCCTTGACCATAGGGTGTGTTCTTAGCATATCACACCATATTGTTTCTTCAGTATTTGGGATTTGAGATCTATATTCCTAAATCTTCTCCAAATGTTCAATTTATAGGAGCCCTGCTCAACACAGGGCGTGTCTCCCTCAGCAGTGTCATGACACCCTTATCCAATTTGGTCCTCTGGGTATTCAGTTTTAATCGCTCTCAGCAAAGTGTATTCTGGTTATTCTGGGGCATTTCTTCCTCAAGAGCGTCAGGACACCTTAACTTTGTCTAAAACTAAATTAAAACTTAGTTTTATAGACCGAGTCATCAACCAAGAGGAGCTCGACTCGGTATACAATAATGTAAAACATAATACATAAATTTGACAAGAAAAAGTAGACTAAAATAGTTAATTTCCAAAATGTTTAGCAAACAAAAAAGTTTTCAGAACTTTCTGGAATAAAGCAAAAGTACCTAAACTTGTGTCGGTTAGAAACATGGGCGGAGAAATGGCAGATGAAGTTCAATGTGGAGAAATGCAAGGTAATGCATTTAGGCAATAAGAATAAGGAATACGAGTATACAATGTCAGGTGCAACTCTGGGGAAGAGTGAACAAGAAAGGGACCTGGGTGTACTGATAGATAAGACCCTGAAGCCGTCGGCACAATGCGCGGCAGCGGCAAAGAAGGCAAATAGAATGTTGGGCATGATAAAGAAAGGAATCTCGAGTAGATCGGAGAAAGTTATAATGCCGCTTTATAGGGCAATGGTCAGACCACACTTGGAATACTGCGTCCAACATTGGTCTCCCTACCTAAAGAAGGATATAAAACTGCTGGAGAGGGTGCAGAGACGAGCAACAAAACTGGTGAAGGGTATGGAGAGACTGGAATATGAGGATAGACTTATAACACTAGGATTGTTCTCCCTTGAGAAAAGGAGAATGCGTGGGGATATGATCGAGACCTTCAAAATACTGAAAGGAATCGACAAAATAGAGCAGAGAAGATTATTTACACTGTCCAATTTGACACGGACTAGAGGACATGGAATGAAGCTGAGGGGGGACAGGTTCAGGACTAATATCAGGAAGTTCTGCTTCACTCAGAGAGTGGTTGACACCTGGAATGCCCTCCCAGAGGAGATTATTGCGGAATCGACCGTCCTAGGCTTCAAGAGCAAACTAGATGCATATCTCCTTAAGAGAGGCATATAAAGATATGGTGGACTATAAATTACGCCAGGTGTACACCTGGCGGGGCCTCCGCGTGTGCGGATCGCCGGACTTGATGGACCGAAGGTCTGATCCGGTGATGGCAGTTCTTATGTTCTTATGTTCTTAATTTAAGCGGTAAAGCATTCCAGAATTCGGTTAATTTAAAACAAAATAATTACTAAATATCTTAAAGGTTCTGTTTTTACCACTGAGAGAGGGAAATGTAAGTTTTAATTTTTGAGAACTTCTGGCAAGATGAGATCCAGGAATGCAAAGGAGGAAGTGCGGTGGTGATGGGGGATTTCAACTACCCTGGGATAGACTGGAGTATCGGACATTCTGACTGCGCGAGAGAAACAAAATTCCTGGAGGCTGTGAGGGATTGCTTCATGGAGCAGATGGTCAAGGATCCAACGCGAGGAGATGCCACTCTCGATCTAATCCTCAACGGGCTAGGGGGACCCGCAAAGGAGGTAGTAGTATTAACGCCACTGGGAAACAGCGATCACAATATGATCCAGTACAAACTAGAAGTAGGAACATCAAAGGTGAAGAGAACCACAACGACAGCACTAAATTTCAGAAAAGGGAACTACAATGCTATGAGAAAAATGGTGGGAAAAAAACTCAGAAGCAGCTCAGGGAAGATGGAGACCATAGAGAAAGCCTGGTCCCTACTCATGGACACAGTGCACAAGGCACAAAACCTGTACGTCCCCAGGTTTAGGAAGGGTTGCAAAAAGAACCGAACAAAAGACCCGGTGTGGATAACAAACGCAGTGAAAAAGGCTATAAAGGACAAGAAAATATCGTTCAAAAATTGGAAAAAAGACCCAACTGAGGACAACCAGAAGGAACACAAAAAACAACAAAAGGAATGTCACCGGGTGGTTAGGGAAGCAAAAAGAGAATATGAGGAAAAGCTGGCATAGGAAGTGGGAAACTTCAAACCATTCTTCAAGTACGTGAAGGGGAAGCAACCGGTGAGGGAGGAAGTGGGACCTTTGGATGATGGAAACATGAAGGGAATGGTGAAAGAGGGAAAAGAGGTAGCCGACAGGTTAAACAAATTCTTCACAAGCGAGGATACATCCAATGTTCCAGAACCCGAGGAAATCATAAGTGGGGATCAGGACGAAAAGCTAGAGCGAATAGAGGTAAGCCAAGAGGATATTCTCTGACAGATAGATAGATTGAAGAGTGACAAATCACCAGGCCCAGACGAAATCCACCCAAGGGTGCTAAAAGAACTGAGGAATAAAATAGCGGTTACGCTCCAGCAAATCTATAACCTATCCTTAAAAACTGGGGAGATCCCGGAGGACTGGAAAATAGCAAATGTCACACCTATCTTCAAGAAGGGATCAAGGGGAGACCCGGGAAACTACAGGTCAGTGAGCTTGACCTCAGTTCCAGGAAAGATGATGGAATCACTGGTCAAGGACAGCATCTGCAAGCACATGGAAAGCAATGAACAGCTGACGGCGAGCCAGCACGGTTTCTGCAAAGGAAGGTCATGCCTTACAAACTTATTGCACTTCTTCGAAGGGATAAACAGCCAGATGGACAAAGGGGAATCCATTGACATCATTTACCTTGACTTCCAAAAAGCCTTCGACAAGGTACCCCATGAACGGCTGCTTAAAAAGTTGTGGAACCATGGGGTGGAAGGGATGTCTACCGATGGATCAAACATTGGTTAGAAACATAGAAACATAGAAACTGACGGCAGAAAAGGGCCATAGCCCATCGAGTCTGCCCATACCAATGACCCACTCCCTGATTCTTACTCTCCTAGAGATCCCACATGAATATCCCATTTTCTCTTGAAATCTAACACGCTGCTGGCCTCAATCACCCGCTGAGGCAGCTCGTTCCAATGATCTACCACCCTTTCAGTGAAGAAGTACTTCCTAGCATCACCCTGAAATTTCCCTCCCCTGATTTTCAGCGAGTGTCCTCTGGTTACCGAGGGCCCTGTAAGACTGAAGATATCATCTTTCACCTCTATACGCCCAGTAATATACTTAAAGGTCTCAATCATGTCCCCTCTCTCTCTTCGCTCCTCCAGTGAGTACATCCGCAGTTTCCTCAACCTTTCTTCATACGTGAGTTCCCCGAGCCCCAAAACCATCTTGGTAGCCATTCGCTGAACCGACTCAATTCTCAACACATCTTTTCGGTAGTGTGGTCTCCAGAATTGAACACAATACTCGAGATGAGGGTTGGAGGGTAGGAAACAGAGGGTTGGAGTAAAGGGCCAATACTCAGACTGGCAAAGGTTCATGAGCGGAGTTCCGCAGGGGTCGGTACTGGGACCGCTCCTGTTCAATATATTTATAAACGACCTGGAGACGGGGACCAATTGTGAGGTTATAAAATTTGCAGATGACACCAAACTCTGCAGCAGGGTTAGAACCACAGAAGACTGTGAGGCCCTCCAAAGGGACCTAACAAAACTGGAAGAATGGGCAAAAAAGTGGCAAATGAGCTTTAACGTGGAGAAATGCAAGGTCATGCATGTGGGGAAAAAGAATCCGATGTTCAGCTACAAAATGGGAGGATCATTACTAGGGGTAAGGAACCTTGAAAGAGACCTGAGTGTGTTGGTGGATACAACATTGAAAGCATCGGCACAATGTGCGACAGCCTCAAGGAAAGCAAACAGAATGTTGGGTATCATCAAAAAGGGTATCACGACCAGGACGAAGGAAGTCATCATGCCGCTGTATCGTGCAATGGTGCGCCCCCATCTGGAGTACTGTGTCCAGTACTGGTCACCGTACCTCAAGAAAGACATGGCAATACTGGAGGGAGTCCAGAGAAGAGCAACTAAATTGGTAAGAGGTATGGAAAACCTTTCATACACTGACAGGTTAGAAAAGCTGGGGCTCTTCTCCCTGGAAAAGCAGAGACTTAGAGGGGACATGATAGAAACCTGAAAGGCATAGAGAAGGTAGACAGGGACAGATTCTTCAAACTGAAGGGAGCCACAAATACAAGGGGGCACTCGGAGAAATTGAAAGGGGACAGGTTTAGAACAAATGCTAGGAAGTTCTTCTTTACTCAGAGGGTGGTGGGCACATGGAACGCGCTCCCGGAGGATGTGGAAGGGCAGGGCACGCTTCAGGGGTTCAAGGAAGGTTTGGATAAATACCTACTGGATAAGGGGATTGAGGGGTACAGATAGACATAGAGACAGGTATAGGAAAAGCAGGAACAGATAGACATAGAGATAGGTACAGGAAAGGCAGGGACACTTAACAGGTCAATGGACCTCATGGGCCGCCGCGGGTGCGGGCTACTGGGCACGATAGACCTTTGGTCTGACCCAGCGGAGGCAACTCTTATGTTCTTATGTTAAAGGAATCAAAGTGGCAAAAATGCCAAATAGGATCTTAAATGCAGTACAAATGCACTTAAATTGAATTCTGAGATACACTGGAAGCCAATGTAATTCCTTGAGCAGAGGGATTAAGTGATCGAATTTACTCTTACGAAAGATAAGTTTAGCTGCAGTGTTCTGTATCAATTGAAGTCTCTGCAGACTGATCTTTGAAAGACCCAAATACACTGAATTGCAGTAATCCAGCCTTGACAAAATGATTGATTGAACCAATACAGAGAAGTGTTGGTGAAAAAGTGCTCTCACTCTTCTCAGAGCACTGTGGCTGAAAAAACACTTTTTAATAAGTGAATTTAGTTGGTCCTTAAATGTAAGTGAAGAATCGATAACAATACCTAGTAGTATCAATTTTCAAAGATTCTCCTGAGTCTAAGATCACAGCAGAAGGGAGAGAATCTAACTTTGGGCTAAGCCATAAAAGCTTAGTCTTTGCAGCATTTAATTTCATCTGGACCATTGTCACCCAGGACTGAAGTTTAATAATACAATGGCTAATACTGGGTATCAAATTATCGAGATGTGGATCAACCTCAAGTAATATGAAGATATCATCAGCATATGTTAGCAAAGTTTCAATGAACTCATGTAGATGTTAAATAAGATTGGAGATCAAAGGGCCCAGCTCTAGTCATTCTTGGCCAGGCGAATGATGGCTCTTCTGGGCCACATGGCCTCCACAGTCCATGTGACTCCTTTTGCGAGACTTCATCTCAGGACGCCTTAATGGGCTCTGGCTTCACAATGGTCTCAAGCGATCAATCCTCTCGCACCACATTTTGTCATCTCCTCTCTTCGGTCGCTTCAGTGGTGGATCAACTCTTCCGACCTGTCTAGAGGTCTTCTCTTCCACACGCCTCTTCATCAGAAAGTTCTGACCATGGATGCATCAACTTATGTTTGGGGGGATCATCTGGATGGCCTTCAAACTCAGGGTCATTGGTCATCCAAAAAGCAACAATTTCACATCAATCTCCTGAAACTCAAAGCGATTTATTATGCTCTCAAAGCTATCCAGCATTTGATGATCAACCATGTCCTTTTGCTTCACACGGACAATAAAGTAGCCATGTACTATATCACCAAGCAAGGAGGCATAGGTTCTCTCCTCTGTCAGGAGGCTCAGAAAATCTGGCTGTGGACGATTGCTTGCAACATCTTTCTCAAAGCTGTTTACATTCAAGGAGATCAGAATTTCTTAGCAGACAAGCTCAGCAAACTTCTTCATTCTCACTAGTGGATACTCGATTCTGCAGCTCTCCATCCAGTTTTTTTTTAATAGGGAACTCCTCTAATGGATCTGTTTGCATCTCCCCACAACAACAAATTATCCTGTTTCTGCTCCAGACTCTATTCACCTCAACGTCTGGAGGCGGACATTTTTCTTCTGGATTGAATACTCAAGTTTCTATATGCATTTCCACCCATTCCTCTCATTCTAAAGACGCTAGTCAAAGCCAAGCAGGAATCAGCCACCATGATATTCATACCTCCTTGGTGACCCAGGCAGCCTTGGTTTTCCCTTCTACTTCAACTCAGTATCAAGAAACCAATACCTCTGCCAATTTTTCCACCACTTCTTACACAGAGACAAGGATCGCTTCTGCACCCTAACCTGCAGTCTCTGCACCTGACAGCTTGCCATTTCTCAGGCTGGGCCCTGCTGATCTTTTTCTCTCTCAGCCTGTTCGTTTGATATTAGAAGCTTCCAGAAAACCAGCAAATCAACAATGTTATCAACAAAAGTGGACACAGTTTTCTTCCTGGTGTTTTCTACATCATCATGATCCGAAATCCACCGCAGTTTCACTAGTTTGGATTATAAGAACATAAGAATTGCCGCTGCTGGGTCAGACCAGAGGTCCATCATGCCCAGCAGTCCGCTCATGTGGCGGCCCTCTGGTCAAAGACCAGCACCTTAACTGAGACTAGCCCTAACAGCGCATGTTCTTGTTCAGCAGGAACTTGTCTAACTTTGTCTTGAATCCCTGGAGGGTGTTTTCCCCTATTACAGACTCCGGAAGAGTGTTCCAGTTTTCTACCACTCTCTAGGTGAAGAAGAACTTCCTTACATTTGTACATTCAACTTTAGAGAGTGCCCTCTCGTTCTCCCTACCTTGGAGAGGGTGAACAACCTGTCCTTATCTACTAAGTCTATCCCCTTCAGTACCTTGAATGTTTCGATCATGTCCCCTCTCAATCTCCTTTGTTCGAGGGAGAAGAGGCCCAGTTTCTCTAATCTTTCGCTGTACGGCAGCTCCTCCAACCCCTTAACCATCGTAGTCGCTCTTTTCTGGACCCTTTCGAGTAGTACCGTGTCCTCCTTCATGTATAGCAACTAGTGCTGGACGCAGTATTCCAGGTGAAGGCGCACCATGGCCCGGTACAGCGGCATGATAACCTTCTCTGATCTGTTTGTGAGCCCCCTTCTTTATCATTCCTAGCATCCTGTTCGTCCTTTTCGCCGCCGCCGCACATTGCATAAACGGCTTCATCGACTTGTCGATCAGAACTCCCAAGTCTCTTTCCTGGGAGGTCTCTCTAAGTACCGCCCCAGACATCCTGTATTTGTGCATGAGATTTTTGTTACCGACATGCATCACTTTACACTTACCCACGTTAAACCTCATCTACCATGTCGATGCCCATTCCTCGAACCTGATTATGTCACGTCGCAATCCCCCTGCGTCTTCACTACTCTGAATAACTTCGTATCATCCGCAAATTTAATCACCTCACTCGTTGTACCTATGTCCAGATTGTTTGTAAAGATGTTGAAGAGCACGGGTCCAGGCACCAAGCCTTGCGGTACCCCACTGGTCATTTATCTGACTTTGATCTCAAATTTACATCTGAGTCCATCTCAGTGCTATCACTGCCCTTTATCAACCAGTAGATGGTAAACCTCTCACTGCTCACCATTTGTTTTCCATATTCATGAAAGGATTTTTCAATGTTAAACCACCTCTGAAACCACCTCCATGGCATGGGATCTCAATGTGGTTCTTGCTAAGTTGATGAAGCCTCCATTTGAACCAATGTCTACAGCTCATCTCAACTACATTACATGGAAAGTTGTTTTTCTCATCTCTCTCACTTCTGCCAGAAGAGTGAGTGAACTTCAAGCACTAGTGGAGGAACCACCTTTTACAGTGTTCCACCATGACAAGGTTGTGCTTCGAACCCTTCTGAAGTTCTTACCAAAAGTAGTCACTGAATTTCATCTCAATCAATCGATTGTGCTTCCAGTGTTTTTTTTACTAAGCCTCATTCTCATCCAGGAGAAACAGCTCTTCACACTCTGCATTATAACAGACTTTGGCCTATTATCTCGACAGCACAAAGCCACATAGGAAATCTCCTCAACTTTTCATCTCCTTTGATTGAACTAAGTTGGGGCATCCTGTTTCCAAGAGAACAATTTCCACTTGGTTGGCTGCATGCATATTGTTCTGTTATGCTCAGGCTGGGCTACAACTGGATAGTCGTGTTACAGCCTATAAAGTTCGAGCTATGGCAGCTTCAGTAGCTTTACTTCTATTGATGAAATCTGCAAAGCTGCTACTTGGTCCTCAGTTCATACATTCACCTCACATTTCCAGACGGGATGGGCACTTTGGCCAGTCAGTACTATGAAATTTATTTTCCTAAAAGGTCAACACTCTCACCGTCCCATTTTGATTAGCTTGAAGGTCACTCACAGGTCAGAATATGCTGCCTGCTTGTCTGGGATAAAGCACAGTTACTTACCGTAACAGATGTTATCCAGGGACAGCAGGCAGATATTCTCACAACCCACCCACCTTCCCTGGTTGGCTTCTTAGCTGGCTTACTGATCTGAGGAGCCGCGCGCCTAGATCAGGCGGGAAGGCACTCGTGCATGTGCGGTGCAGGCTATCATGAACTTTCTGAATTTCTTAAAGTGGTAATGCATTTTTAAAGTATCTGTACCGGGGCTCCGTAGATGATGTCACCCATATGTGAGAATATCTGCCTGCTGTCCCTGGATGACACTTGTTATGGTAAGTAACTGTGCTTTCGGGTTTACTGAGAAGGATGTAAGGGATTTACCAGTCACAGAAAGAAAGAGGCAAAAGGTACACTGCAAAGCAAATGCAATTTCTACGTAATAAAGTCATCCACTTGTAAATTGATCCCTTTCTAAAAATGATAATGTTTCCAAGTGTAAATACTGGAATTTTTAAGTGGAAATTGTGAATAAGGCTTAAGTAACCTCCATAGTGTCATGTACACAGAGCTCATTTATTTCTTCAACACCTAGTTATAAACTTTGTAAAATTGCATGTTCTTGACTCTGATTTCTTGATAAAGCATTCTGCAAGTTCTCACAAATATTTCTCGTATTCAAGTCATATTTCTGACCTGTTCACACAAAATACTTTATGGTTTTGCATATCAAAACAAAAAAATATGAACTGAACCTTTTGTTTTCCAGGACAAGATTCAGATTATGTACCTAGAAGAAAACACAGTCTATTTAGTCTCATTTTTTGAAGGCTTGCAACGGATTGTACTCTTTACTGAGGATCGAGATGTGTTTGATGCAACATGTGAAAGTGAAAAAGCAGAGCTGGCAGAACAAGAAGTCACAATATCATTACAAGATGTTGGAATTTCTTTAGTCAATAACCGTACAAAACAAGAAGTATCCTACATTGGTATTACAAGGTATAGTAATACAAACGATGAATAAAATGATTATGAAATACTTAGCACATTGTTAATCTATACAGACACATTGGGTACTACTGGGTATTATGTTACTCATAAGAATGATTAAGCAAGTTGAATAAATTTGGAAGCATAGTCTGAGTCCTACAATTACCTCTCATTTGCACCATTGTGCTTGGTGAATTGAGAGGAGGAAGACAGGTGACCCAAACACTGCAGCAACAGTCCTTGACGGGGGCCGCATGCTGTGGCTTCCTCCAGAATCTAGTTTCCATGCACTTTGTCTGACCTATAGGTGACAACATATTTTTAAAAATCATTGATACATACATTACCATTTGGAACATTCATTTGATATAACAGTGTTATTAAATATTTATTTTATGTTAGATTAAAATTTGCTGTAAAACCATACTGATTCAGTAGATCCGTTGCATTCACGTTTTCCTTCACTTGTTTCAATACTAACATCTCTATTACCTATTCCAGCAGTAGCAAATTGTCACTGAATGCTTACCAACAGAGCTAGATCCAATTTGTTTTTATACTAACAAGTTGAAAAGGTGACGGCAAAAACTAGAAGGATGCTAGGGTGCATAGGGAGAGATATGGACGGTAGGAAAATGAGGTATTGATACCTCTGTATAAGACTCTGGTGAGACCTCATCCTCTCTAATAAAACGCTAAGCTCGCATGCACACATACAAGGCCATGATCCCTGCTGCCGTGATTTGTGCCTCCATTGCCGTGTTCCATTCGCGGCGCTTGCAGCTGTTTACGGCGCACGTGGTGGTTTCAATGGCAGTTTGTCTCCTGCAGGTGCTGCAAGACATCCGGCTGTCAGAAGAGGTGTTTAGTTGTTGAATGAGTCCTCCCATGCTGGTAAGAATTACAAGATGTGCTACTGCTGCACAGGGAAGTTGAGGGGGAGAGGGAAAGGGGGCTGCTTTGGGGGGAGGGGTATGCTGGGGCCAGACAGCAATTTTGGTTTGCTCTTTGGGGGGTAACAGAAGGGGGTCACGGAGAGACAGGCAGGCATGGCGCAACAGAGAAAGTCAGGCAGGCAGGAGCCATGGAGAGAGACAGACAGAAAAAAAGACAGCGGCTAAGGAGAGAGAAAGAAAGACAGACAGATAGGGGGCCAGGGAGAGACATAGACAGAAAGAATGACAGACAGACAGGGGGCCAGAGAGACAGACAGCCAGCGGCAAAAGAGAGAGACAAAGAAAAAAAAAAGGCAGACAGAAAGCGGCCAAGAAGAGAGAGAGAAAGAAAGAAAGACAGACAGCGGCTAAAGACAGAGAGACAAAGAAAAAAGAAGACAGACAGTGGCCAAGGAGAAAGAAAGACAGACAGGGGGCCAGGGAGAGACAAGACAGAAAGAAAGACTGCCAGCGGCCAAGGAGAGAGAGAGACAGAAAGAAAGACACATCTATTCTAGCACCCATTAATGTAACGAGCTTAAAGACTAGTTTAGAATATTGTGTACAATTCTGGAGGCTTCACCTTCAAAAAGATCGTATAAAGGATGGAGTTGGTCCAGAGGAAGGCTACTAAAATGGTGTGTGGTCTTCATCATAAAGCATATTGGGACAGACTTAAAGATCTCAATCTGTATACTTTGGAGAAAAGGCAGGAGAGGGGAAATATGATAGACGTTTAAATACCTAGTGATGTAAATGCTAGCAACAGGCCCTTGAAGATACAACATTTGGCTACGTGCAGCCAGTGAGCCAAAGCTAGAGCCTGGGAGACAGGGTCGCAGGCACAGAGGTTTTCAGAAGCCTGATCGCCACTAAAAGCCTACTATTTCTCCCAAGCTTTCCCACCTACTTGATCTCCTACTTCCCTTCTCAATGACATAACTCCCTGGCACATGAATAAGAAGGTATCATGCTCTCTGTGGTAATTTTCCATCCTCTCATTAATCCTTATACTACTGTACTTAGTAAACTTTACTCCCCCTATTTTCTTTTGCAATAAATGTTGATGGGTGTTTGGTTTTTGTTTTTTTTGTCTTATGTGACTTCCCTTTATATATTGCATTGTAAACCACTTAATTTATTTATTTTTTTAATATATAGTATATAAAATAAATTGAATCTTGAACCTAAGATTAGTTATCCATAGAATATGGATCTTGTTCATAGTAGGGAAATGATTTTATGTAATTAATGTTTTTAGTTGGAGTTGGTTTCATATGTTATGTTGTAACCCATTCGGTGTCAGTTTTGGGGAGAGATGGTGGACAGGGAGATAATAATAACAGTTTATATACCGCAGGACCGTGAAGTTCTATGCGGTTTACAAAGATTAAAGAAGGTACAAATAGATTGAACTTAACATGGAGGAAACTAGAGATTAACAGCTCGAGGGATTAGTTATTGAGGAGAGAGAGTTGTATGGGTCAGCTACCTATATATTTCAGGAACAGATATGTTTTTAGGTGTTTCCTGAATTTCCCATAGGTAGTAGGTGTAAGCTTAAGCAATTGTTCTAGATCTTTAGTCCATAATGCTGCCTGATGTGAGAGAAGGTGTTAATGGTGTCTTTTGAGTTTACATCCTCTAATTGGAGGGGAAACAAAGATTGAATGTGAGCTTCTCTTATGTTTGTTGGCTGAGAAGGAGAAAAGGTCAGTTATGTATTTAGGGGCTAGTCCCTATAGTACTTTGAAGCAGAAGCAGGCGAACTTAAAGTTTATGCGTGCCTCCATTGGCAGCCAATGCAGCTGTCGGTAGTAAAGTGTTACATGATCAAACTGAGATACTGAGCTAAGGAAAAGCAAGGGGATGTGATTTCTGTGGTTACAATTAAAGCGGTTTACATATTATATACAGGTACTTATTTTGTACCTGAAGCAATGGAGGGTTAAGTGAATTATCCAGAGTCGCAAGGAGCTGCGTTGAGAATTGAAACCAGTTCCCTGGTTCACTAACTACTGGGCGGCTACTCCACTGACAGGTTTGGGTGAAGCAGAAACTCGTATGTGTACAGAGAGAGAGGAGGGGCTGCAATTTTGTAGAGAGAAAAGGAAGTTGCTGGGCATGGTGGACAATGCAGGAGAGACCATGGGAATTATCAAGGAGATGGCAGAGAGGATGGTTAATACAGAGTATAAAAGTGTAGTAATGGAGAGTGAGTGATAAAAGGGAATAAGGCACTAGGGAAGGAGTGAGATTGGAGAAATAGGAGAGCTAAAGGGTGAGAAGTTGACAGGTAAGTGAAACAAAGATGGAGGTTTGAAGAGTGAGAGGGTGGGCAGACAGAAAAGAAGAAAAAAGAAATATGTTAGACAGATGTAGTGAGGGAATGGAAGAAGGATAGGAGGGAAGAGGAAAGGACATCATTTATGGAAAAAAATTGAATGAATGAATGGCTGGCTACTATAAAGATATTATGGGAGTCGCTAGCCAAGATCAATCTCAACCTGCTCCACAGCCTTCTCAATGTACGGAAATTATACCAGGACAGATAGGAACACAGTCTGCTCAGGATCCAGTAATTTCTCTCAACTTTAATTCCTTTTTGCCTTCGTCTCCTCTCTCAGCATACTCTCAGATTGTTCTGGAGGATTTCACAGAACCATAAATCAGCATCGAACTTCTTCCATTACAAGGATGGCCTATCAGCTAGCATCCTGTCTGATCTGTAAAAACCTCTTTCTCTGTAATAGGTTGCTTTGCTTGTGATCTATTCTGAAAAATATAAAATTTAAGAAAAAGTAATAACGTATGGAATAAAGTATACACTATAACACTTTGCATTATTCATTACCTATTTGATTTTGAAACTTTGCATTCTCTCATAATTATGTTGGTTTTCTCCTGTTAAGATTATTGTAATGTCTATGCTGAGATTCCACAATATCAGATTAGGCAACTGCAACTCCTCCAAAACACAGTAGCTAAATGTGTTTTTAATGCCAAGAAATACGGCGTCTGCCAATTAAGTTCATAAAATCATCCTAGAAAAACTGCTACATACCTCATTGCTGAATATCACTACGGTCACCTTTGAAGTACTCCCCTTGGGAAGCCATTCATGGATGCCAGTGCCTAGTCCACCCTTCAAAGCAATTTTGAAACTCTTTTTCTAGAATGGCCATCAGAGCTGTCATCATATTACCCTTGATGTCCTGAATATCATCAAAATGTCTTCCTTTCAATATTTCCTTTATCTTCGGGTAATAAAAAAAAGTCAATGGAGATCAGATCAGGAGAGTAGGGAGAGTGTTCCAATACAGTTATTTGTTTACTGGCTTAAAACTCCTTCACAGACAGTGTGAGCTGGTGCATTGTTGTGATGTAAGAGCCATGAGGGACCATTTTTACACACACTTTCTCATGCCAAGATTTTCAGTTAAGATTTTCCTGTTTCTCTATTGATGTTTACTTGATCTGCTATGCTTCTCAGAGTCAGCTGACAATTGTGACGCACAATTCGTCATCAGTTTGCTGCCTTGACCTCTCTTCATCAGTGACACTTTCTCTCCCCTCTGAAAAACGTTTAATCCATTAGTACACTGCTGTTTTCTTCATGGCATTATCCCCCATAAACTTGGACTAACATGACCCTGGTTTCACATCCACCCTTGCCAAGTTTAACAAAAAAATTTAATGTTGTGTTCATTGCTCTAATTGAAGCTCTGACATTCTTGGAACTGAACACAAAAACATGCAACAATAATGAACGCCTTACTGAGCTGTTTGTACAGTGCTGCCAATGTAATCACATGGTGACAAGTTCATGAACTTAATTGTCAGTCCTCATATGACATCACTCCTTTACTGATAAAACTTCATTGCCTGAAGATCCAAGATGGCGTTTGGTACCTGTGACTGGTGAGACACTAAGAATCAGTGCTCGTTGCTGTCGATTACTCTGCTTGCTTTTTTTTCTTCTCTGATGCCGAAGCGACAGGGTAGGAGTTCTGCTGCAGCCTTGCAGCGCTTCGGGAATCCCCCACCATCTACAATCAAGCAATTTTTGCAACGTTTGCAGAGGGAGTCAGTGATTTCGGGGAGTCGCCCGCTGGACCCGGCAGCGCGGAGTGACGCCGACCCGGAAGTCCAAGGGCTGGAAACCACACTGAGCCCCGGTCGAAGGAATCCACCTCCCCTGCCACTGAGTGCTAGCTCACCACGCAAAGGGAGTGAGCCAGGAGTCGCAGCACTCCCCGACTGGGAGGCTGAAATATCTGGGAGCCAGCTAAGAGAAGTCTCAATGGATCTTTTAAGTCCTGAGACAATACCAGCGGACAAAAGATTAATGGGAGAAGAAAACCAGGAGCAGCAGACAGAAGGCAGTCAAGGTGAACTGACTCCAATTTTTTTTTTTTTTTTTTTTTTTTGTAATTCTTTATTTTCAACCTGAAAAACCGGCTGAAGTGACTCTTGACTCAATATGGGACTTGGTTTCCAAACTGGGAGACTTACTAACTAAACAAATTAAAGAAGGTGAAAAGAATTTAAGAACTCAAAAACAATTAATAGAAGAAAATAAACAAGAAATCTCCAATGTGATAGGAAAAGTAGGAGAAATCGAAAAAGAAGTGATAATAATTAAGCAAGTTCAATCTACAATAATAAAAGATAATCAGAGTATCAGAAGAAAATTGGAGACAATGGAAAATAGTTATCGAGCTAACAATTTGCGCTTGCTGAATTTTCCAAAAGTTCCGTCTATAACCCCAAGGGATATGATAAAAAGATATTTCATGGAGATTTTAAATATTCCTGAGGACTCAATACCTCCCCTTATTCAGGTCTATTACTTGCCATCTAAAGTAATGGAACAGCAAGCAGAAGATTTGAAACAGACTGAACAGGAACCTCAACTAGATTTAACAGCAATTTTGGAAGTATCTGATAAAGATTTGGCGAAACAAGCAACTCTTCTATTATCTGTGGCATTATTTCCAGATAAAGAATGGATATTAAAAATGTTCTTTAAAAATAAACATAAGGAGTTCCTAGGTTTGAAAATTCAAGTTTTTCCAGATGTTAGTAAAGAAACTCAAAATCGTAGACGACAATTTCTTTTATTGAAACCAGGAGTTACAAAGTTAGGTGGTATTTTCTTCTTGCGCTTTCCATGTAAATGTATAGTAAGGTATCGTGATAATAAATATGTGTTTTTTGAACCAGCTCAAATTACAACTTTTTTGACACTGAAACGCCTGGAAAAGGAAGGAACAACGGACTAGTAAATACAAATTAAGCTCCTTGACCCACTCACTAGATACCTTTATTTGGCATAGGACTTATCTTTTGAATTTCTTAAAGGTTCACTCATAAATTCTTGGATCTATTATAAGGACTTGAGATTGTTTGAATAGAGATTTTATTGGAGATTTTTTTTTTCTTTAAAAAATAAAATAAAATATGTTTAATCAGACAATCTTAATGTACAAAATGTTTGATTTTGTTAAAATGAAAAATTGATAAATAAATAAATAAAAATAAAAAAAACTCATTGCCTTCTAATTCAATTCCGCTTTCAATTCAAGAAACTTTCTTGTCATGCTCTTTATGAAAGAACACCCTCATTCATACCTAGTGAACTTGATCTCTTCTATAGTGTGTGGTTATTTTTTATGTTCATTTTTTTAAGTTTCTCTTCCTCCTCCCTCTAAGGCACGTTTAGAATCAACTCGGTATTCTGCCTTCTTTATTCATTGCCCCTTCTTGAAGGAATACTTTCACTTCATAAAGAGCATTCTTTGAAAAAATTTAACTTTATTAAAAACTCATCTTTTCTCTATAGCTTTCAGTTTACAACTTAATTGAAGGAATTCCTCTAGAGCCATTTTGATCTGCTTGATTTGAATGATTTGCTTTTTTGAGTGAGTGAGCTTCATTTGAGTGATTACTGTTCTGTCAATTTTATGGAGTTCAATTTTCCTGTCTTTTATTTGACTTGATTGTATTATCATTATACACCGCTTTGACCTGTCTTTTCAAAAAAGGCAGTATAAAAAGTTTAAACAAGCTAAGATATTGGTATTACTTAGAAGTGCTGTGAGGCATGAGATGGAAAAACAATTGTCTTTAGCTATCAAGGATGTATAACTATCTCATTTATGCGTCCACCTAGTTGTTGCAATTCTAAAATACATTTTGAAATAGATGCTATTGTTTGATTACAAATTTATAATTTATTTCATATTTCCAGCTACTAATTGTCTGACTGGTCAAAGTTCCAGTACCATTTAGATCTGTTTGTAGTGCTGCAAGATGTATGTAAGCACTGGACAGACACACAAAGACTCCTACACTTCTCCTGTAGCAGTTTCAGGAATGATGCAAGGCCACATTAAGAACAGTGTATGTTTGTGCATTCTGTGCCTTAGAGAGAACACTTGAGCCTTTTGTAAGCTGGGAGCAGAGGTAAGCGGCAAGAATCTTAAAATCTACAGGTTCTGAGTTACATACAAATCCGACTTAAGAACAGCTTTAAAGACATAACTAGTTCTTAACCTGGGGACTGTCTGTATGTTAAAATAATTTTTTAAAAACTCCCCAAAAGCAAGTACTGTTGTTCACTCCTAATAGTCATTTTCTTCAGTTGACTCTGTAGATGCATAGCGTTTGTGCCTGGGAATAGTGGATGCAAGTCGCAGTACAATATCAACACCTATAGGCCAGCCTCAAGGTGCATGTGAACTGGGTTCTGGAGGAAGCCACAATATATGTGGCCCTAATTCAAAGACTGATGTTACCATATCTGGGCATAATCTTTCCCTTATGTGTATCACATAAAGCAGGGTGTATTTGATTTAATTCACTATTCAGAAAGACTTGATTTAAATCATGGTTTTCTCATTGTTTTCATTGCCACTAAGTACTGCCCATAAAAGGAATATTTGCTTGTTTCAAATCTTTAGTTCTTCATAACAACTGTATTAAAATGGCGGTAACATGCAGTAATAACAAATATATTTTTGCTCAAGACAGTCTTTAGGAAATATGATGAAATTAAAACATTTCCCAACCTGAAGATCCTGCCTGTTTAAACATGTTCCTTTTGTCATCTTCATCAAAGCACTTCTCTCTACCAGACCTTGCATTTCTTTGTTGCAGTGTTTGCATTCTATATGTATGCATGCCTGCCTGCCTGCCTTACCCATAGGTATAGAAACATCATTAAAATATTCCCGAATTAGGTCTCTCTTATTATAGGCTTTCTCCTCAAAGAAGAGAATATGATAAACCTCTGGCTATACATACAAAGATCCCAAGACTTGTGGAGTATTCTGCTCAAAAGGTTTCCCCTCCATCCTCTCACTTAGCTCCTTGTGCAGAAATATAAATTTAGTACTTCAGGCAAGGGATTAATTCTGTGTACATCAATTTGCGAAAGAACAATGGAGCTAAGGTCTTTTTCTCAATTCTATATATTCTATAACATTAATGTTGTGAAGAAGCAGCATGTTATCTCTGCAAATTCGAAGTTTTGAGAAATGCAAAACCAAGCATCTAAAACATAAGAATAGCTTTACTGGGTCAGACCAATGGTCCATTAAGCCCAATAGCCCGTTCTCACAGTGGCCAATCCAGGTCACTAGTACCTGGCCAAAACCCAAAGAGTAGCAACATTCCATGCTACCGATCCAAGGTAAGCAGAGGCTTCCCCCTTGTCTTAATAACAGACTATGGACTTTTCCTCCAGGAATTTGTCCAAACCTTTCTTAAAACCAGATACGCTATCTGCTTTTACCACAACCTCTGGCAATGCGTTCCAGAGCTTAACTATTCTCTGAGTGAAAAAATATTTCCTCCTATTGGTTTTAAAAGTATTTCCCTGCAGTAATGTTATGAATGAATGAATTAATGCAACTCGTTAACCAAAAATGTACCCCCCACCCCACCTTTTTACAAAACTGTAGTGCGGTTTATAGCACCAGATGGGGCAGTATCAACTCTGACGCTCATAGATTTCCTATGAGCGTCGGAGATATTACCACTGCAACTGGCATTAATATTATGCTACAGTTTTGTAAAAGGGGGAGGGGGTGTTAAACATTGTGTGAATATACAGCCTCATCCTACATAATTAAAAACTAATCTTTATTCCATGATGAATTACTTTTGGACTATAATGTATCTTAAATAGAAAACTATCTTTAGATTTTTCTTCAAAAAAACATTTTATTAAAAAAAAATTTAAAACCCCACCAATAAATCCAATTTAAATTAAATTTTTAAAATCTGATTTTTAAAAAAATCATTAATTTTTATCCACTTTGACACAAAGTATGGCTGATTTCTCTCATGCAGTTTCTCTGAAAGATTTTTGTTTTGATGGGTAGATTTTGTGCTATTCCTGCAGAAATTTTATTTATTGTCTGATGGTACTATGGTCCCCTTTTACAAAGCCAATTACTATGTCAGCCTGCAGTAATCGCATTGAAGCCCATTGGGAATTAATGGACTTCAGTGTTGTTGCAGTGTGGCTTTGTAAAAAGGGGAAGTATTAAAAGATTTGATTTAATTTGATGAAATCATGTGTTTTATATTAATTTTTAAATAGGTATTTAAAACTTTGTCACAGTTTATTCTGTGCTTTTGGTTGAAATCAGAAACTAAATTGTGTTGTTTTGGTTTTTTTTAACAAGTTCGGATGTAGTTTGGGAGACAAGACCCAAGAACAAAAGAAGGTGGAAACCAATGAGCATTAAACAAAATGAAAAGTTAGAGGCAGCACTGAAGGAGTATAAGGAGTCTTCTCTTTTAGAAAATAAATCTGTTGATCTGGAACCAAATTTACAGGTAACATTTTAAACTTTGCTTTTATCAGTTTGCCATTGATATTTGTGAACAGTTTTAGCCATCTGGGGAAGGCAATGTTCGCACTAGTGCTGCCCGATTCGCGATTCAAATCGATTTACCGATTCACTTCGGGTGAATCGATTCGAATCGATTTGATTTTGTAAAAAAATTGAACTCACCGATTTGTTTGCCTCCTTGCTAGAGACCCTTTCAGGCTTTCCCTCTGCCACTGGAATCCTTCCATCTAATGTAACTTCCAGTTTTGCAAAACCGGAAGTTACACCACAAGCAAGGACTCGGTGGCAGAGTGAAAGCCGAGTGGACCTCTGGGTGCAGAATGGCGGTAGCAAGGTGATTTTTAATTAGTTGGCTGGCAGCAGATGCCCGCGCCTCATCTTCTCGCATGCACACTCATGCTTCCCCCAGAGCCCGGCAAAAGCCCCCGATCCGCCACCTGCATGCACCACTCTTGCTGCTGCTGCTGCTCATTGGCGCATGCCTGCTCTTCCGGGTCCTGCCAGCAGCTGGCATTTCATCGGCCACATGACAGCCAGAGCCCCGCGCACCTGTGAGCACCAGGTGATGTGGTGCCGCACAGGGACTCCCGAGGAGCGGTGCAAGCGCATGGAAGCGCTGCAGTGTGGAGACGCTTCTCACTCGGCTTTTGCAAGGCCGCATCTTCTGCAGCTCACAGGAAAAGTGTATGTCCACTGTGCAAAGCACCCAGAGTTCTTAGTAGGTACCACAATGCACGAGTGTTAACCTCTGTCAGCTAAATACTGGGCTTCTGTGTTGGGAGTCAGAGCTGGGGGAGAGCGGAGATGGGAGATGGACTTGGAGTTGGTGGACTAGAGAAGGAGAGATGGGGAGAAAATGGAGGGGGATTATGGATGGACTTGGGGGAGGGAGAGATAAACTTGGGGGAGAGGGAAGTTGGGGAAGTGAGAAGGGAAATGGGGGGATCCTCATGTTCACTGAAACCTGGCTCCAAGACAACGATGGGATAGCACTAGACCAGTGGTACCCAAACCTGTCCTGGGGGACCCCCAGCCAGTCAGGTTTTCAAGATATCCCTAATGAATATGCATGAGAGAGATTTGCATACCTGTCACTTCCATTATATGCCAATCTCTTTCATGCATAATCATTAGGGATATCTTGAAAACCTGACTGGCTGGGGGTCCCCCAGGACAGGTTTGGGAACCACTGCACTAGACAAATTGTGTCCTCCAGGCTACCAGACCCTAACCTGCTCATGTACCTCTGGGAAAGGAGGTAGAGTGATTACCATTGTCAAGACCTCCACCACACCAAAACTAATAAGCTCTATCAACATTCCCACCCTAGAAGCTCTTGCTTTCACCATAGGCCACAAACACAAAATCACCTTCATACTACTTTACAGAATTCCCCAACTCCCCAGCAGAAACCCTAGAGTCCCTCCTCGAATTCATCACCGAACTATCCATCTCCCACAAACACGTGACTATCCTGGGAGACTTTAACTTCCCAGACTACCCCAACACCTCAGGACAAAGTGACAGCTTCCTCTCCTCCCTCACCGACCTGGGATTTCACCAAGCTGTAACCACCCCTACTCACTCAGCAGGCAACATCCTAGACTTAATCTTCACCCTTAGAGATCCGACTGCAGAGCCTCAACAAACAATCTGCACCACTACACCTGTCCCATGGTCAGACCGCCACCTCATTGAATTCCAACTCCCACTCAAAACTACCCCAGCTCCACGAAAAGACCCTATCCCACCCACCTACCGCCACCCACCGCAGGCATTCTCAATCTAAACAAAACCTGCACCCAACATCCCCACTCCATCGACCTAGCAGCCTCCACATGGCACTCCAACATCCAATCCCTCTATAACAGCCTCGCTCAGATAAAAATAACACGAATAACCACCAACAAAACACCTGCTCCCTGGTACACCAGTGATCTCTGATCCATAAAAAGATCACTGAGGAAAGCAGAAAGAAACTGGATCAAACACCCAAATTCAGAAACCAAAGCCCACTGGGAAAACACATCTGTCACCTACAAAGCTGCCATCCTAGAAGCGAAGAAAGCCTACTACTCTCACATCCTACAGATAGCCTCAGCTAGATCCAAACAACTGTTTGCGTTCACAAACCAACTCTTCACCAACGCCCAAGGAAAAAACCACAACAACCCAAGAGAACTTGATAGTGAGACTCTCTCGGACTTCTTCCAGTCCAAAGTACAAACCATCTGCAATAATCTTGACACCAACACCAACCCCTGCTCCAGCACACCCCCAGCCTAACCCAAGTACCCCATCCTCTACCTCTCTCCCCCAACTTCATATGTCCACCCATGCTGAGGTTCTTGAATCCCTGAGAGAACTCAAGCTCTCCAGCACCATCCTCAACCCCTGCCCATCCACCTCCTACTGTCCACAGAAGACACCATAGCAGAATCTATCCTCCCCATCATTAACTCCTCCCTCTCCAAAGAGACAGTACCTCTCATCTGGAAGTCAGCTATTATCAAACCCACTCTCAAAAAACCCACCATCGGGGGCGTGGCTTAGCAAGATGGCGGCGAGTAGCTGGCTTTGAGCGTTCACGGAGGCATTGGAGCTGCTAGTTCTTACCGTTACCATGGTTAAACGCAAGTCTAAGCTCCGGGTTTTCCCGGAGGAATCTCTGGCAACAGCAGCGGGCCGGATGGATGTTTTTCTCCAGCGTGGGGCCGGAACGAGTCATCCGGAGTTTTCTTCGGCAGGGTGAGACACGCCGGCTGAAGCCGGCAGTTCTCTCCCTCGAAGCAACATCGTTGTCTCCGGAGGAGCGGAGTCCTCCGAGTCGCCCAGGGGCGTTAGACCAGCTTATGGAGGTCGGAGCGTCCCAGGGTGTTCCTTCACTAGTACAACCGAGTTCGGGAGACGTCTCAGCAGGCAGTGAGGGGAAGCCAAATCAGACACTTGTGCACTCGGAGAAATTGGAACGGCAAATTCCTCAGGATTTCCTGAAACTGAATATATCTCCAGCTGAGGCTCTAGGTAACTTATCTATAACAGAGGGTCTGGGGTCTGAATTAACACCTATGCAGAGACCCAAAGTATTCACTATGGAAACATTATGGGAAGCAATATCTACTTTACAACTCTCTTTAGGATCTCAAATGCAGCAACTTACTACACGATATACTACTGTGGTTTCTGAAAATTTGGATCTGAAAAATAGACTATCTAGTGTGGAAGCAAAAGTGGATGTTCATGAGACCAGAATAAAATCTGTGGAGTCCCAGGCTTCGGTCTGGGTGAGAGATAGTGGAAATGTTAATTTTAAAGTTGAAATGCTGGAAAACATGACCAGAAGATGTAATCTTCGGATTATAAACTTTCCAAAATTATCACTTATTTCTCCACAAGATATGTTTAAGAAATACCTGAAAGAGATTTTGAAAGTTCCTGAAACCTCTTATCCACCCCTCACTAAAATATATTATTTACCAACTAGATTACCTGCTCAGAAACATGCCAGCAGAATTTGTCTGCTGATAGTTTGGACCTGACAAATTTTCTTGAGAGGTCGGATAATGAGTTACCGGCAACTGCGACGTTGCTAGTACAGTTTGCTATAGACTCTGACAGAGAATGGATGCTTAAGCTGTTTTTCAAGTTTAAGGATATACCATTTATGACAAAAACTGTGAGAATGTATCCTGATGTGTCAAGGATGACCCAAAAGAGAAGAAAAGAGTTTCTCATATTGAGACCGAGGGTCTTACAGTTGGGTGCCACGTTCGTACTCAGATACCCTTGTAAATGTGTGATGGTCTATCAGGGGAATAGACATGTTTATTTTGAACCCCAGCAGTTGATAAAATTTATTTCTGCGAGAGAGCAAACTTAATATTCTTGAGAGAATTGTCGTTGCATACCTGCTTAGTGTAATTAGGTTCCTTGTCCCCACTCAATACCATCTGTATTTTCTTAGTAATGTTTGATTGAAAATTCAGCAAAAGTAGCTTTCTCCCCCCTTATTGAGGTCTAATTTTTCAATCCAGTATATTTAGAATTGTAAAGAAAAATTTTCCTTTTGTATTGATTGTTTTGTTTCCTTTTTCCATCTAAATGTATCTTTTTGATTATTTTGTTCGCAATTGTTGAGACTGGTATTGGAATATTTCTTTGAATTGACTGTTTATTATGTCAAATTTTAAATAAAGAATTAAAAAAAAAAAACAACCTACCATCGACCCTAACGAACCCGGCAACTACCGCCAAGTCTCCAACCTCCCATTTGTCTCCAAACTCCTAGAATGAATAGTGCTCCGCCGATTACACCCTTTCATTGAAGAACAAGCTGCCCTATTCCCTGCTCAATCCGGTTTCCGAACAGGCCACAGCACAGAGTCAGGATATTATCGATGACAGCTGGTCAATACTCGACTAAGGCAACGACGCCCTACTAGTCCTACTTGACCTCAGCGCTGCCTTTGACACTGTTGACCACCACCTCCTCATATCTAGACTCTATGATCTTGGAATCAAGGACTCTGCCCTCCAGTGGTTCACCTCCTTCCTTCACCAAAGAACCCAAACAGTCCTACTAGGGACACACAAATCTAACCCCAAGCTTACCAAATACAGCTTTCCTCAAGGTGCCCTTCTATCCCCCCTCCTATTAAACTCTACATCAGACCTGTCATTGATATAGCCCAGAAGTACAATGTTAAAATCTACTCCTACACTGATGACATCCAGCTACTCCTCCCACTAGGCGAAAACGGATCATCCCAAATCGCCAACCTCCAACACTGCCTCTCTGACATGAAAACTTGGATGACAAACAACAAACTACAGCTAAACGCCTCCAAGACCAAACTTTTATGGATCTGAAAAGAGAGTACCAAATACAAACGTCCAACACTATCTTGGGACTCCACCTTACTAACTGCAGCAGATCAAGTACGCAGCCTAGGAGTAATGTTAGATGACCACCTGTCCCTGTCCACCCACATGCCTCCTTCTACTACCTCCGCCAACTGAGAAGGATCAAACCCTACATCTCCACACCTGACCTAGCCCAACTTCTCTACACCTATGTCCTCGCCAGGATGGATTACTGCAACTTCCTATTTAATGGAGTAGCCAAAAAAGACCTCAAGCGCCTCCAACAAGTACAAAATGCAGCAATCCGCCTCCTACACAGCCTCAACTACCATGATCCCATCTCCCCAGCCCTCTATGCTGAACACTGGCTTCCAATTAACCAATGCTGTGCATTCAAGGCCCTGGTAATAGCGCATAAAAGAATTTATGCCACCACCCCTACCTACATAAAATCCAAGCTAACCCTGTACACCCCCACCTGCCCCCTCCGCTCAGCAATGGAGAAACGCCTATGCAACCCCCCAGGAAGGTCCCTCCTGTCAGAAACCGCCCGTAAACGCTCCTACAGCCACTTCATCCCCCAACTCTGGAACCAACTCCCCCCACAAATCAGACTACAGAACTCATTGATGACCTTCCGGAAAGCGGTAAAGACCCTCCTCTTCAACTAAAATTCAACCACAGTCTATGCCTCACCCCCCTTAAACCCCCCCTCCCCTCTAACCTCTCTTCTCCATTTAAAACTTCTACTTAAATTGCTGTACAGTCCATTCTTAACCTGTACTTAAATTACTGTATAGTCTTTGTGTTTAAACTACTGTATAGTCTTTGTACTGTCCAAATGTACTCCACTGTGAATGTTTGCTTGTAGACCATTCTGAGCTATTAGGAGGATGGGATAAAAATCTAAATAAATAAATAAATAATGGATCTAAAAACAGGAGAGGGAGCGAGATGGTGGACAATAGGATTTAGGGAGGGAAGGAACAGAAAGGGAGAGAAGTTGTACACAGGGGGGTGGTAGAAATACTGGATAGGAGGGTAGTTGAGAAGAGAAAGGGAGAGCTGGTGGAACCTAGGGTAGTGGGGAATGAGGGAGAGTTGCTGGATGAAAGGGTAGTTGAGAAAAGGTGAGATGGTGGGGTCCATCGCTGCAGCTACAAGAATAGAAACGAAAGAAAGGAAAGATACCAGACCTCTGGGGGAGGGAAAGGAAACAGAAGGGGAGGACAGAGATAGAAGATGGATGGAGAAGAAAGAAGGAGATCCTGGCAAGTGAGTTATCAGAAGACAACCAGAGCCTGGGACCCAACAAGATCTGAATAATGACCAGACAACAAAAGGTAGAAAAAATAATTCTATTTTCTATTTTGTGATTGCAATATGTCAGATTTGAAATGTGTATCCTGCCAGAGGTGGTGTTAGACAGGGAACATGAGCTAGGATTTAACAGAGAGAGGAAAAGTCTTTTTTGTTTATTTTGTTTACACCACAGCGCCAGTGTGGGTAGGAGAGAGCAAAGGGGGTGAAGAGGCTATAAAATAAACCCACCAAGATGTTTGAAAAAAATACCCTTTTGGGCAGGAAAATCGAATCAAAAAATCGATTCAATAGGCTGAATTGAATCAAAATATTTTTTCCTTAATCGGGCAGCACTAGTTCGCACAAGTTAGTCAAGAAGTATATTTGTCCATTTAAAAAAAGGTATCACCTTATATAATTCTGTTTTGTAAAGCTTTATATCCATGCAATAACACTTTTTTAAAATTTAAAGACACTCTTAAGAACTCATTATCTTTTTTTAAGGCAAACTGTGTAGTACATTGAAGCAGTGGTTACTGGCCATGAAACGATCGTTGGCCTCGCCTGTTTGTGTTCAGTGGTTTTTACCATTAATCATTCTCGGCTATTTTTTGCTCCCACCTGCTAACTTTAAACTTGTGCGAAAGTTTTTTGCCTATGATGCTTTAATGGAAGAGTGTGGGTACACCTCTCCGTTTGTCTGAGGCTTTTCTTTTGCTTAAGTAATAAGCTAGCTTTCTTGGTTTGTGTGGTGCTTTTGTTTTGGAGTGATATTTTTTAATTTTTGTACATTGATATCGTACTGACTGAGCAGAAGTATGACATACCTTAGCTCAAAAATACTTTGCAGACATTTGTACAATGTAAGGCAGATATATAATAATTTGTAACATTGTAAGCCAAAAATGTTGAGGATCCATGGTGACTTTGTTGAGCATGTGAGGAAGTATGAACTGTGCAGCACAGATTAACCCAGCGTGTGATCCAAGGTACAAATAAACTAAATATTTATCCTATAAGACACAGAGTGTACTTCTAGATCTAAGTGAGATTTATGCTTGCCTAAGAACATCCTGGTCATTTATAAAAATCTTCACATGCAAATTTTCAAACTATTACCAGAGTCTGTGAAGTGAGTATAACTCTTGAAATCTAGTCACTAATTTATTAACTTCAGCAACAGAATTGGAGAGGTTTTGTCCATAGAGTAGACATTCCCAGAGTGGTGGTTTTTGGTTTTTTTAATCTCCTGAAATTACCTGAAATTATTTTTAAGAGACTTTTGTCTCCTACTTACTGACTTGAAGGAAAGCCCCACCCTACCTCTTATCACCAGCTCATCTTCCTTTTCCTGCTTAGTGATAATTAAGTTGGTAGAAGGGAGGGAGAGTAGTGCATTGAACTACATTCTCCTCTGAAATGTGGATCTGACTTGTTTTGAACCAAGTAGTTGTGTGAAGAAAGTTAGGAGTTTATGAATCAGTCTCTGATGGGAGTAATATTACTCCTGGCAGAATTCTGCACAGACCTTCTGTCCCTGACCCTCTCTCCAACCAACCAAAGGAACACCTCCCCTCCCCGTGAGAGCCGGCATACCTGTGGGCCTCCCAAGGCAACAGTGGCTGGCTGGTAGAGGCAGTGATGTAAACAGGTTGCATGTGAACAGCCCTGCCAGGGCCTTCCCTCTGCCACATCACTTCCTGTAGATCACAGTTCTTCAACCGCCGATCCACGGACCGGTGTCGGTCCGCAGGAAATTTTTGCCGGTCCGCGCAGGACCAGCAAGATTGACTTACTTCAACTTCCTGCCGGTCCGCGCAGGGCCGGCAAGATCAACATGTGAAGCATGCGCTGGGCCGGAGAGATCTTGGAGAGCCTCCGACAGTGGCTTTCTCCCCTCTCTGCAGCTCTCCTTTACTTCCCAGCGCAGCGATTCACGAAGGCAGCCTCGGGGCTTTTGCTGAGTCGCGGCTGCCTCTGATGATGCAACTTCCTCTTTCCTCAGAGGCAGCGTGACCCAACAAAGGATCCGAGGCTGCCTTCGTTAATCGCTGTGCTGGGAAGTAAGAAGAGCTGCTAGGAGGGGAGAAAACCACTATCAGAGTCTGGGAAGCTGCTGGGCAAGGAAAAAAAGGGACAGCTGCTACTGGAGAGGGAGAAGAAGAGATGCTTCTGGGAGTCGAGGAGGGAAAGGAATCTGGGAAGCTGCTGGGCAAGGAAAAAATGGGACAGCTGCTACTGGAGAGGGAGAAGGAGAGATGCTTCTGGGAGGGGAGGAGGGAAAGGAATCTGGGAAGCTGCTGGGCAAGGAAAAAAAGGGACAGCTGCTGGAGAGGGAGAAGGAAAGATGCTTCTGGGAGGGGAGGAGGGAAAGGAATCTGGGAAGCTGCTGGGCAAGGAAAAAAAGGGACAGCTGCTACTGGAGAGGGAGAAGGAGAGATGCTTCTGGGAGTCGAGGAGGGAAAGGAATCTGGGAAGCTGCTGGGCAAGGAAAAAAAGGGACAGCTGCTACTGGAGAGGGAGAAGGAGAGATGCTGCTGGGAGGGGAGGGAAGAGAATTACTGCTGGACAGGAGGAGGAGAGAAGGGAGAATGAAAAAAGAAAGGAAACAGCTGGCAGAGAGATTAGAGGAGGGGAAGGGGAGACACAGGCATGAGAAAGTAGAGAGATTGATGATAGGAAGGGGTCAGCAGAAAAATAAGCAGAGAGGGACAATGATGATAGATCTGGTGTAGGAGAGATAAAAATGAAGAGAGCAGTGAAGCTGGAATGAATCATGTAAAAAGGAGAGAGGGGGCACAAGCTGGATGGAAAGGGGAGAGTGGCATAGAAAGAAGACAGATACCATATGGAAGGGGGAGAGGACAGACAGTGGATGGAAGGGGCAGATGCTGGATTGAAGAGACAGAGAGGGCAGACGCTGGAAGGAAGAGAGTGAAAAGAAGATTGAAAGCAGAAACCAGAGATGACAAAAGGTAGAAAAAAATAATTTTATTTCTATTTTGTGATTAGAATATATCAGATTTGAAATATATATCCTGCTAGAGCTGGTGTTAGACATAACTGGGGACTGCAAAGCCCAGGCAGTGCTTCTTTAGCTTCCAGCCGGCTTAGGGCGCTCTCTGACCAGGGGCAGTTGCCCTAGTTGCACTCCCCTAAAACTATTCCTGTCATGTGTGACTGCAGTATTCTGTTAGCATGATATTTCTGTGTAGCATTCTGTAATAATTTGGCTTGTTCAGTTTTCTTGATAGTAGAGGGGATATATGTGGAGGGGAGGGGAGATGGGGGTTTTGTTGATCCTGCTCTGAATTATTTGTATTTATAAAATGACAATTGTACAGAATATTGTTTCTTTTTATACTTTAATAAAATACATTCAATATAAAATCATAACTGAGGCTTGTGTGGATGGGATCAGATGATTTGTGGGGACCGACTTGCGGAGATGGGGCGGAAACGGGGTTTTTAAATTTTAGTCCTAGTAGTTTGCCGGTCCACAAAATAATTCTTTTTTTTTTTTGCCGGTCCACGGGTATAAAAAGGTTGAAGAACACTGCTGTAGATGGATGATGCAGCAGAAGGAGGGCCCTGACAGGGCGGCCGCAAGCAGCCTACTTCTGCCTCGGCTGGCCGCTGCTGCTACCTTGGAAGGCCTGCTTGTATGTCGGCTCTAATTTAATGGAGGGGGGGTCAGTTGGAGAGAGACCAGACCCATAAGGGGGAGGAGCCAGGGGCATGGATGCTAGATCGCAATTTGGGGAGATGGAAACATTGATGTTAGACTAATGGGGAAGAGGGGAGGGGACATGGATGCTGGATTGCAAGTAAGGGGGGAGTGGAGGGGATATGGATGCCGGACTGCAAGTGATGGGGGGGAGAGGAGGGGATATGGATGCTGGACTGCAAGTGAGGAGGGAAAGGGACATGTTTGCCAGACTGCAAGTGAGAGGACAGGAAGGGGACATGGATGCCGGACTGCAAGTGAAAGGGGAGAGGACATGGATGCCGGACTGCAAGTGAGGGGGGCAAGGAAAGGAGGGGACATGGATGCCGGACTGCAAGGGAGGGGGGAGAAGAAGGGAGGGGACTTGGATGCAGGACCTGTAAGTAGGGGGGAAGGGGGGCCCAGACCAGAAAGAGGAGGGAGAGAGAGATGTCAAACCATGGGGAGTTGGAAAGGGATTCAGGGTGCAAGCGAATGGGGAAAATGAATATCGTATATCTTTTTTTGAGATGTAACCAAAATTGCACACATTACTGTAGGTGAGCTCATATCACAGAGTGATACAGAAGCAAAGTAATATTATTTGCTTTATCTTCTATTCCTTTCCTAATTTCTAATATTTTGCTCACTTTTTTGATTGTTGCCATGCACTGATCAAGATGATTTCATTGTATTATCCATAAGGACACCTACATATTTTTCTTAAGTGGTAACTATTCTGCTGAACAATTTGTCCTATTTCATTATTTATTGGCTGCTGCATTTTCAATAATATTGAGCATAATTGTATTCATAATTTATAGGTTTGCTTAACTCCAAGTGGCACCAACATGAAAGTCATACTACCACATGAAATCCCTTTAAGAAGAAACTTCTTGCCAGCTCTAAGTCTGGAGTACTGTACATCTGCCCACCAAAAATCCCTAAGAGTACAAATCTACAGGATTCAGGTATGTTCTAACAGAGAAACAAAAATAAGTTTTATGACACACTGTCCTTTCCTGGCTTTATTTATATTACCCTCATCATGTTTGGCTGCCTATATGGTTGGCATGCTGGTGACTTTACAGTCAGCATTTAAACATGATTGACTAGAGCATATACAGAATGGCAGGCATGATTCTAACCACCCTGTTGGACAGACTGGATTGAACATTGGGGTCTTTTTCTGTTATTGTGCTGCAATGTATTTTTGGCACTCCCACCTGTGCTGCTGTGTATTTTTGGCACTTCCACCTTTTTGTAATCTACTCTTACCCTTTTTTCTTTCCCTCCATGTGTCCACTCTGTTCTTTTTACATGCTATGAGGAATGGCAGGTACATGTCTGGGTTCCCATAAGATCACTCCCTCATTTATACTGAGTTACCCTAGGGTAGGTTGCACCTACTGAGTCAGAGTTGTGGAGCTGAGGTAGAGAGATGTTTAAGTGCACTGGTAGAACAGATTGGAGAGTCCTAGAAGCAAGAGATCTCAAAGGAAGCAGCGAGAGAAGCCTGAGAGAGGAAACCTCCAATCAGGCGATACAAAGAGAAGGGTAGAGAGAAAAAAAAATCTGCAATCCAGAGAGAAGAGGAGGATCCTGAGTATGAGTTTCCACCTCCAGGATTTGATTTATATGTGTGGAAAGAAGATTGCCAGGAGAAGAGAATCTTGCAGAATATTCCTAAAGTATATGAGATTGGGGTGTGTCTAGATGGGACTGAGACAACATTAGCTGCCACATATTTGGATTTGGCTAGGACTATATTGTGTGTGTGAGAGAGAGAGAAACTCAAAAGGACAAAGATTGTGAAATAACAGATCTGACCAACCCCTTCTGTGTACATAAAGCACTTTGACTTTTACCTGCCATCTGTGTGTTTGTGTGTGCGCCACATCTGTTTGAAATCCTGCAGCTAGTCACACTATCACACATGTTCAATTAGGGAAGGCATTGACCGTGTTACCCTTTTCCTTGCCCTTCTTCCTCCCTTTCCTTTTTACTTTTTTGCAATACATCACACCATCCATTGTTTCTTCTGCAAAGGAGAATTTATTGATAAAGCTGCAGCATTTACATATTCGATATGAAACAATTCAAACCTCAGACATTAACAGTTTTCAAACAACATTATCATGTAATTCAACACATACAAATGATATTTCTTAAGGCAAGTTACACATCAGTTCTATACTTGACCCCAATCCTAAGCTACCTGTGAGACAACCCCTGACACCACATTCCCTTTGAAGTCAGGGGGCCTCTTAATCACTAGTGTACACCTTAATATTACAGCTTTTTCCAATGGGGGTGTATGGACACCCCTATGCAAGCTGGTTGTCCCATTAGCCCCTTGGAGGCCACCAAGCCATTCCAAGCTTGCTCAGCCTCTCATTGCTTCCCGCTCATCCCAGCTGTACAAGCCAGAGTGAGATCCATGTGTGTTTAATGTCTTGTCTGAATTTACATCTTGTGGTATGTCAGCCCCTCTGTTCAAGGCGGGGGTTGCCTCAGTCTCACATTTCTAGAAGGTGTCCTTACTTCAGAGACCACCTTCTCATAACACAACTGCTTGTGGCACCCCGCCCCTTAATGTGGTCACACTTTGGGTTATCTCCTTTTATGCCAAAGCTAGCGGCAGTGACTCCTCACTTGACTTGAGCCCCCACCTAGCCCTAGCATGCCCTGCTGTGGCCTTCCTAAGGAGGAGCATCTCGACATTCTATATGTTGCTGATTAATATATCGAAGCCTATGTCAGAAAGGCATGTACCATCTGAATGATGCAGCCTAGGGAAAGACTCTGTTAGGAGCTCATGTACCATGGACATCCCTTGCAGAGCATGCATGAACTTTTGCATCCATTTGTTGATCTACTGTCTTGTCCATTGAACTGCGTGATGCTTTCCCCTCCACACTCTGCAAAGTATGATAATAATAATAATTTTATTTTTTATATACTGCCAAAGTAGTTTGAGGGGGTTTACAACAAGAAGAGCTGGACAGTCAGCGAAGAAATAACAATGAAGTCCTTGAATACAATGAAGTCTTAGAATAACAATGATGTCTTTGAATACATGAATATTTGTAGGGAGGAAAAGAGAGAGTGAGAGTCACATTGTAGGGACGTCAAGTGCAAGTAAGTAGAGTATGTGGGACCACACCAGGCATGACTCTTGATATAACCTTGATATTTCAAGTATATCCTGCTGCATTTTCTTGATTAATTTAACACTTGGCATGGTGGTTAGATAATTCCCTTCAAGGTGTATTATCACAGCCTAGGGCCGTTTGTTGCCGGCTACCTGCACCAGCACTGTCAGCAACAGTTGGTCCCACCTCATACCCTGCTGGCCCAGCCAGACTAATTGGACACCTTCAGCTAACAGGCTGAGTCCCTTGCCTAGTGAGTGGGCTAGATCGCTCCTGTGGGCCCAGTGCACAAAGGAGTGGTCAGAAATCCATACTGAACTCAAACCTGCATGAGACACAAGCATCAAAAGATTATGCACTGCACAATAACTGAGGTGTTGTAGGTAAGCTTAGCATAAGTAAGGCCTAATGTATTTTTGTACTTGTCTGAGCTCCAACAACCTATGGCTATAATCAGCTCTCTTGTCATGCCTATCTGACTTGCTGTGGTCGCTGCACTTATCCTAAAGGAATGGGTTCCAAAACACTTGCCCTCAACCCCCCCCCATGCATGCCAAGTCCAAGCAGAGGACCCTGTAAAACTGGTAACATGTGAGTGCCATGTTACTACATGGACTAACAACCATGGGAAATCCCGCAGGTGAATGGCTACTTCAGTAAGTTCTGTATGGGGCAAGATATGGTGCCTGATAGCTAACCTAGGGTGACCACCTGTCCCCTACTCCGCTGACCTGTTTTGGATCTGCGCAATGTGATGTAGAGCCTGTCAGCACGTATAGTAATGTTAGTGAGCAGGAACCTGGAAGGCCTGGCTGGTGAGGAATTTTTTTTTAGGGGGGGGAGTACAAGCTCACTTACACACAGGGCAGCAAAGAATGCCAGAGAATGCACACCTAAACAAGCTAGCTTCAAACTGGTTTTGAGGGAAAGAAGTTTGCAAAGCATGTCATGTGTGATAGGGTGTATGTCATCAAACTTCTTGAGTAACTGCCTAAGTTTTCATGATCTGTTTGAGCGCAACGTGACTTATAGAATTCCCAAGGCCCGTTGCCTTTAAGAAAAAAAATAGGATGTAGCTTTAAACACTACCACACCTCCCAAATATTCCCAGATGGATAGTCTAACATTAATGAAATAATGACTCTTCTTTGTTGCCAGCACTATAAGGTAGGAGAAAATCTGCCCCATGAGAACCATTCTCACCACAAAGGCCAGCAGGCCCAGCAAAGATTGAAATGTTATATGTAGCTGCATTTACCTGACAGATCCTTTGTATCTCCTCCTTTAATTTAGCTACTTTTTCTTGTGGCAACCTGGATATTTAGTTAGTAGCATCTAGCTCTATTCCCCAAAATACTAAGGATGGGGGCTTGATGGCCTTTTCTGGCATAGAAATCTGGTCCTGGGGTGCTAGCTATGACCCTCTATAGCAGCGATGGCGAACCTATGGCACGCGAAGGCCTTGCAGCTGGCACGCGGGAAGGTCCGCAATAGAGAGCTGCACGGGATGCTACCTAGGGTCGCGGGAATCCCATGGGGACGCCCTCTAGGGTCGCGGGGATCCCGTGGGGACGCCTCCGAGGGTCGCGGGGTTCCTGCGGGGCTGGATGTACTAAGTCGCGCGGCTTTTCTCCCTACCTGCTCTGCTTGCAGAACAGAGCCGAACGGAAGACTTCCCGACGTCAGGGCTGACGTCGGGAAGACTTCCATTCGGCTCTGTACTGCAGGCAGGGTAGGTAAAGAGGAGTAGCCTCGCGGCTCGAGTGGCTACCAAGGGAGAGGGGCGGGCCGCCCCGTGTGCAGCACAGCCGGCCAGGTCCCCTTACAGCAGCTGTAAGAAGGAAATTTAGATTCACGGTTAAGGGCAGGGAGGTTTGTCAGACCAAGGCTGTTGTCGGTCTGTCGGTCGGGGAAGCGCCACAAAAGTAAGGGGACCTGGCCGGCTGTGCTGCACCCGGGGCGGGAGAGAAGGAGGGGGGAGAAGGACGCTGAAAGCACTGGGGAAGACAAAGGGGTGGAGAAGGACGCTGAAAGGCCATGGGGAAGACGGGGAGGGGGGGAAGGACACAAAGCATTTGTGGAAGACAGAAGGGGGAGAAGGACGCTGACAGGACATGGGGAAGACGGGGGGAGAAGGTCGCTGAAAGCACATGGGGAAGACAGGGGTGGAGAAGGACGCTGAAAGGACATGGGGAAGATGGGGGGGGTGGAGAAGGATGCTGAAAGGCCATGGGGAAGACGGGGGGATGGAGAAGGACACTGAAAGGCCATGGGGAAGACAGGGGGGAGAAGGACGCTGACAGGACATGGGGAAGATGGGGGGAGAAGGACGCTGAAAGTAAATGGGGAAGAGAGAGTGGGGAGGAGACGCTGGCAGGGAAGAAGACAGAAATGCCAGACTATGGGGGGAGCGGAGGGAAGAAGATGGGTGCCAGACCAATTTGGAAGGGGGAAGAAAGGGAGAGGCACAGTAACAGAGCAAATGGAAGACGCAGAAGGAAGAGAGACAGTGGATGGAAGGAACTGAATGAGAACATGAGGAAAGCAGAAACCAGGCAACAAAGGTAGGAAAAGAATTCTATTTCTTTTTTTCTTTTTTTTTGCTTCAGGATAAAGTAGTATATTAGTTGTGTTGATAAAAATTTATAAATAAAAGAGGCTCTGGTAGAAACCCGTTTACAAAGTGTGTATTCTTCCCAATTAATATTTCCAAATTAATAAAGTCTTTTTGCTTATTTGTAAATGGGTTTCTACAAGAGCCTTTAATTCAGTAGCATAATTAAATGAAATAACTATTTCTGAAGTTTATAGGGACGGGCGGGGACGGAGGGGATTCCTCACGGGGACGGGCGGGGACAGAGGACATTCCTCGCGGGGACGGGTGGGGACAGAGGGATTCCTCACGGGGACGGGTGGGGACGGGTGAGACTTTGGCGGGGACAGGTGGGGACGGGAGGGATTTCTGTCCCTGTGAGGCGCCAGGATCCGGCCCTCAGCTGCAGACAAGGGATAGCTCTGCAGACCCATTTCGAAATTTCGAGTTTTCACCCAGCACTGTCCACTTTGAACTATCTAATCTCAAGGTTAACAAAGCAATGGGACCAGACAACCTACACCCCAGGGTACTCAGGGAATTAAGTGACGTCTTGGCGGAACCGCTATCCGCGCTCTTCAATCTCTCCCTTAGTACAGGTAAAGTCCCATGGGACTGGAAAACGGCTAACGTCATTCCACTCCACAAAAAAGGATGCAGGACGGAGGCTGCTAACTACAGACCAGTGAGTCTCACATCAATAGTGAGCAAGCTAATGGAAACTCTAATCAAACGCCAATTGGATACGATCTTAGACGAGGAGAATCTACGAGATACGCATCAACATGGATTTGCTAAGGGGAGGTCCTGCCAATCTAACCTAATCAACTTCTTTGACTGGGTGACAGGGAAGCTGGATGTTGGGGAGTCCCTAGACATCGTATACTTGGATTTCAGCAAAGCATTCGATAGCATGCCACACCGCAGGTTGTTGAACAAGATGAGCTCTATAGGATTAGGAGACACATTGACAGCATGGGTTAGGGACTGGTTTGGAGGTAGGCTTCAGAGGGTAATGGTGAAGGGCACCCCTCCAAAAAGACGGAGGTGATCAGTGGACTGCTGCAGGGCTCGGGCCCGATCCTATTCAACATCTTCATAAGGGACTTGGCTGAGGGACTTCAAGGTAAAATAGCGCTATTCGCCGATGACGCCAAACTATGCAATGTAGTAGGCAGGAACACGTCAGACCAAAGCACAGGGCCAGACGGAAACTCAATGCCTGACAGTATGGTGCACGACCTACTCCTACTGGAGCACTGGTCCAGGACCTGGCAACTCAGTTTCAATACCGAAAAATGTAAAGTCATGCACCTGGGCAGCCAAAATCCATGCAAGACGTACACTTTTAATGGTAAAATCCTACAAAGGACTGTAGCAGAACGTGACTTAGGGGTGATCATCAGTGAGGACATGAAGACTGCCAAGCAAGTGGAGAAAGCTTCATCTAAGGCTAGACAAATCATAGGTTGTATACGTAGGGGTTTCGTCAGCCAGAAGCCCGAAGTCATTATGCCATTGTACAGATCCATGGTGAGACCCCATCTGGAGTACTGTGTACAATTTTGGAGGCCGCATTACCGCAAAGATGTGCTGAGACTTGAGTCGGTCCAGCGTATGGCCACCCGGATGGTCTCGGGCCCGGCTCAAGGATCTCCCGTATGAGGAAAGGCTGAAAAAATTGCAGCTATACTCACTCGAGGAACGCAGAGAGAGGGGGGACATGATCGAGACGTTTAAATATCTCACGGGCCGTATAGAGGTGGAGGAGGATATCTTCTTTTTCAAAGGCCCCACGGCAACAAGAGGGCATCCGTGGAAAATCAGGGGCGGAAAACTACACGGTGACACCAGGAAATACTTCTTCACCGAGAGGGTGGTTGATCACTGGAATAATCTTCCACTGCAGGTGGTCGAGGCCAGGAGCGTGCCTGATTTTAAGTCAAAATGGGATCGCCACGTGGGATCTCTTCACAGAGAAAGGTAGGGGAGGATTATTGGGGTGAGCAGACTTGGTGGGCCGTGGCCCTTATCTGCCGTCTATTTCTATGTTTCTATGTAACTCTCTAGTCCGCAATTAAGATATGCGGCGCGGCGGGAGGCGAGTGTGCTGGTGTCTGCTTTGCAGCTCACCTGGCAACAGGGCCGGACTGGCCATTGGGAGGACCGGGCATTGTCCCGGTGGGCCGCGGCCCATCCTGTGCTGGCTGCAGTCCTGTGAGTGGATGTTTAGCCTGCCTGTCTTCCCCTTAGTATCCTATGAGCCAGGCAGTGTGTGAGGGGAAAGTGGGGGGAGGAAGAGAAGCTTCACACTGAGTGTCACAGGAACTCAGTGAGGCTGTAGTGTGACTCCACATGTGACATCTGTAATCAGGAACAGTTCCTAGTGCTCCCATGCTAGAGAGGTGAGGATATGGGGGGATGTTAATATGTCTAATAATGTGCTCCTCTGTAAAAACCTCTGTATCTTCCACGGGGGACATGCTAAATTTGAAGAAATAAAAAAGCTGCTTATGATGATTGCATAGAGAAGTTCAGTAAGCTGAGAGGAGGGCTGGGCTCTCTGTGAACAACCAACACACTAATCCTCTGCGCTGTACCTTATGGAAAACTCAATATAGCAAAAAACAGTAAAGTGTATATGTGGCCCTTCACAGTGCTTTTGTAAACATTATAATAAAATAACAAAGGCTCCAATAAAGAAAAATAAAAGTCCTTTTCCCATACACTCAGGTTGCACAAGTCCGGTTTTCACCCGGACAGTATATTTTTTGACCAAAACGGATATCTACAATTAGTAAAATTCCCCAATCACATATTTTTTTATGGGGACGGATTTGTATACAGCACTTCATTAGATTTTTTTTATTATACAAATTTTATCTTTTTGTAGACTTGAAGTCTTGAACAAAGAAAATGAGTACAGCAAAAAAAGCAAAAACAGATAGTGGAAGACCATTCCAAGAGGCCTGGACAGAGACATATGGAGTGATTGAACGCAGTGGGAAAGCATTGTGTATTATGTGTAATGAAAGTGTTGTGTCTCGCACATCAAGTGTCAAACGTCACTTTGAGACCAACCATAACAGTGTTGCTGAACTTGGTTAGCTCAAAGAAAAGAGTTCCTTGTAGGAAAATTAAAGAAATATCACTCCCAGTCTCTTAGTTTTAGCAACTATCTTTCAAAAACTAATCATCTTACAGTTGCCAGCTTTCAAATTTCACTGTGCATGGCAAAACATGGTAAGCCCCTCTCTGATGGAGATTTTATCAAAAAGGCAATTTTGGTTGGGAGTAATTCACTCTTCCATGATTTCCAAAACAAGGATAAAATTGTGCAGCACATCTCTGAGATGCCGCTAAGCAGAAATACTGCAAAAGATAGGGTTCTGCGAATGGCTGCTGATGTTAGTCAACAGCTTACTTGTGACTTACAAAAGCACCCTTCTACTCCATGTGCTTGGATGAAAGTACAGATATTACTAACCATGCAAGACTAGCGCTCATTTTGCGTTATGCTACTGGTGACATCATGAGAGAAGAGCTGGTAAAACTGCTTTCTTTGCCTGGAAGAACACAAGGGATAGAAATCCACAATGCTGTGATGGAGGCTTTTTCATCACTAGACATAAGTCCAGAAAAAGTGGTTTCAGTTACTAGCGATGGAGCACCTAGCATGGTGGGGACAACATCAGGATTCATTCATTTCTTTGCTAAGGAAGGAAAACATCCACTGATTCAATTTCACTGTATAATACATCAAGAGGCTCTCTGCGCCAAAGAAAGCAGCAAAAAACTTGACAATGTCCTCAAAGATGTAACAAAAATGATGAACTTCATCATGGCGCGTGCTCTTAATTTTCGACAATTTCAAGCTGTTCTGCCACTTATTTCTGTCAAATGGGATGATCAGTAACACTCAAAAAAGCACACAGACAATATAAAGCATAATCAATAACACTTTATTATACATATATTAGAATTAAATATAAAATAGCATCACCTTGCCCCATACAACGACCATCTTCGCAATTTGGAATCCTTGCAATTGATAGATGGGTGGACCAAAGGACTGTCCCTTTAGACATCGTGGATTCTCCCTCCAGACGTCATGGATTCTAAGGTTAGAGGCAAGTCCCGTCTTTTATATTGGGTGAAAAGCTGGGAAAACTGCTTGCCTCTTAGTAAGACAGCTGGTACTGGTCCTTTGTTATTTGTTTTGACAACTCCTAGGTCAAGGAGGTCAAGATAGCAGATACTTGTTTGGTTTCCCTGTCCTTTTGATGTTACCCAGGAGGTGTTTGCAGAGCCCGGGTTTCCCATCTGCCTTTACTGATGATCATCTGGTTTTACTGTCCTTTGAAGATCAAGGAGGTCAGGATGTCAGATAAGCAAGGAGGTGTTGCAGTTTGCTGTCTCTTTGATGCTATCCAGGCGACACGTAGGCAAAGGAAGCCAGGATGTGTCCTTTTGGTGTTGTCAAGGTAACACTCAGGACAAGGAGGTCAGATAAGCAGACTTGAGGATACATGTCACGTATTATGCTGAGTTCATTTACCCCCTGGGTATAACACAAGCCCTTCTTGATGAGGTTCAGGCACAATATAACACTTTACTGATGTACAATAATGTCCGGTGGCTGAGCAGAGGACGAGTGTTAGAGAGATTTGTGGCCTGCTTGGAAGAAGTTAGGCTATTTATGAACGAAAAGGGGGAAGACTATCCTCAACTCACCAACATGGCCTGGCTTACCAACCTCATGTTCTTTACAGATTTTACTAACCACTTTAATGTACTAAACAAAAAATTACAAGGCATGGGAAAAACAGCAGAAAGCATGTTTAGTGACATCAAAGCTTTTGAGAGAAAATTGCATGTTTTTGAAAAAGACCTTGAGAGTGGACAGCTAAAATATTTTCCCAACCTAAAAATACATTTGGATAATTCTACAACATTTGTGGACAGTCATAAAAAACACCAGGAAATCCACAAAGCATATTCCACCATTGTAGCCGAAGCAAAGGAGAATTTTAGTAAAAGATTTTCTCAGTTCCGTAAGATGGAGACAACCCTTTCATTTATAACTTCCCCAGAAAAGTCCACATTTGAAGATCTTGATCTTTCCTGCTTACAGTGGTTGGATATTCAAAATTTGGAAATGGAGCTACTGGAATTTCAAGAAAGCTCTATCTGGAAAAGTAAATTCAATGACCTGCGTAAATTCAATGACCTGCTCTTGAACGTATTGAGTGTGAAAGGGTGACAAATGAAATCACTGCTAGCAGTTCTGAAAATGAAATCCTAAAAGCGTGGACTTCTCTGCCAGACAATTTTAAGTCCATGAAAGCACTTGGGATTGCTCTTCTTACTTTGTTTGGGTCATCCTATGCTTGTGAGCAGCTGTTTTCGGCTTTGAATCATATAAAATCTGATGCTAGAAACAGATTAACGGATGACATGAGTGCTGCATGTGTTGCTCTGAAATTAACGCACTATGAGCCAAGGATTGACAAGTTATCAGCATGCATGCAACAACAAAAATCACATTAATTTTTTTCAGAGCATGCCCAATGCATATGTTTACATGAAGCAGAGTTTGCAGTTAAGACACTTTCTAAGTTATTTAAATATTATTTAAAGATGTTATTTAAAAAAGGGACTTTACATGGCCCTGTTGTATTCCAATCTGGAATTTCCAATAAAAACGGTTGGTTTAATTGAAAGCTCTTTTTTTTTTTTACATCATATTATTAGAAATGTAATGATTTAACTATTTTCTAATTTGATTGTAAATTTTACAAAAAAACATGTATAGACTCTTTGGGAATAAACACCGAGTCTTGACACAGTTAACAGTTTTAAGAAGTTTATCTTTTTTTAAACTCAGGATACATTTGACATGTTATGTGATTAATATATTTAAAATATATTGTGTAACTGAATCAAATTCTCCCTAAATTCATTAAATTGAATGAAATCATTAAAACGTTATAAATTGCCAATAAATTGAAATGAAAACCAAAGGATTGTGAATCAAATTGATTCTCTGCCAAAACAAAGATTCCAACCTTTAAAAATGATGTTACATAGTTCAGGCAACTTTATAAAGAGTTTTTAGATACTAAAATCTTGTTATTAAGGTTTAATTGACGTGCTGGCACTTTGAGGAAATTCTTTGGTTTTGTGTGGCAGTTTGGGCACTCGGGCTCAAAAAGGTTAGCCATCATTGCTCTATAGCAAGCTTCTCTGTTGGATCTTGCACTCAAAATGGATACACCGGGGAGGGGCCTAAGGTGCCTGGGTCAATCAGGGAGTGGCTTTAGGGATCTGTCCAATTGAAGTCTTAGGCCAGATCCTTGTGGGGGTTCCACAAAGCTCAGTTCTGTCAGCTGTTCTGTTTAATTTTTATCTCCTCTCTTTCTGTCACATGCTTGCCCAACTTGATGTTTATTTTCAGATATTTATTTATTTAAAAGAGTTATCAACCGTTTATTCCTAAGCGGCATTACAGACATTGATTCTGAAACTATATCTTCAGGTAATTAATAGTTTGATGCAGACTAAGTATTAGGGTTAGCTAGCAATAATGTCCAGATAGATTGGCCAACTGAATTTGGGTTTGAGAGTGAATGTACAGTATTCCTGTTCTTAGAGAATGGAAGTATTTAGGTGGATATCCAGAAAACATGACCTGGCTCTGGCTCTAGAGGACTGGAATTGCCTACCCCTGCCCTAGGCTAATGTTGGTAACGCCCAGGGAAATGTTTAAGTCTATCACCATAGTAACAGAAGAAATGTTACCCCCAATATCTCAAGTTTATTATTTGCCTGATAAAAGTCAATCTCAAAAAAGATCTTCTGACCAAGAATTATTGAATGTATTAGAATTACTGGAGAAATCAGATAAAGAGGCAGCAGTTCCAGCTACTTTGATTATTTCTGTAGCTCTTTCCATTGATAAAGCTTTGTTGATTAAGCTTTTCTTTAAAAACAGACAGAATTTATGGGATTTAAAATACAGATGTTCCTTGATCTTTCACAGGAGACGCAGAAGCGTCGCCGTGAATTTCTTTTGATGAAACCTGGGGTTATATCTTTGGGTGCTACATTTTACTTGCGACACCCTTGTAAGTGTATAGTGTGTTACTGTACTGTTACATACATTTTCTTTGAGCCAACCCAGTTGACATCTTTCTTGGAGTTATCCCATCTGGAGGTAGAAAAATCTTAGGCCCTATTGATTAATGAATGTAACTCCTTACCCGGCTTTATAGCCAATATTATGCTTTAAAGCAGGGTTGCCCACACTTTTTGGCCTTGCAAGCTACTTTTAAAACGACCAAGTCAAAATGATTACCAACAATAAAATTTTAAAAGACACAAAGCACACTGTACGCAGAGAAAATGTTAATTATCATTTATATTCTGGGGGGGTTTTCAAAGAGGTCAAGGCAGATGACTTTATGCAATGTCACCTCAGTAACAACTATACAAAAATAGACAAATAAACCCCCTCCCTTTTTACTAAACCACGATAGCGATTTTTAGCGCAGGCAGCTGCACTGAATGCCCCACGCTGCTGTCTACGTTCATAGGCTCCCTGTGCTAAAAACAACTATTGCGGTTTAGTAAAAGGGGGCCATAGTGCAAAATATAGACAGCAGATATAAATTCTCAAAACGGACACATTTTGATCACTAAATTGAAAATAAAATCATTTTTCCTACCTTTGTTGTCTGGTGATTTCAAGTCTCTGGTTGCACTTTCTTCTTCTGACTGTACATCCAATATTTCTTTCCTTCTTTCAGCCTCCTGTATGCTTCCTTTCCTCCAGACCTCATTCCCTCCCCCAACTTTTTCTTCCTCTCTCCCTGCCCCTCTCCCCTTTCTTTCTTTTTCCCTGTCTCCTTCTTTCTTTCTTTCTGTCTGTCTGTCTTTCTGTCTCCCTGCCCCTTTCTCTCTTTCTCTCTCCATATCCCCTTTCTTTCTGTCCCCCCTTTCTTTCTGTTCCCTACTTTCTTTGTCTCCCTGTTTCCCTTCTTTCTTTGTCTCCCTGCCCCCTTTCTTTCTGTATTTCTCTCTCCATGCCCCCTTTCTTTCTTTGTCTCCCCATTTCTTTTGTTCTTTCTTTCCCTTCTTTTTTTGTCTTCCTGTCCCCCTTTCTTTTTTTGTTTCCCTTCTTTCTTTGTCTCCCTGTCCCCCTTTATTTCTGTCTCCCTTCTTTTTTTCTATCTCTTGTCTTTATTTCTGTTTCCCTTCTTTCTTTCTCCCTGTCCCCCCTTTCTTTCTGTTTCCCTTCTTTCCTTCTGTCTCCCTGCCCCCCCTTTATTTCTGTTCCCTTCTTTTTTCTGTTTCCCTGCCCCCCTTCTTTCTGTCTCCTGCCTGCCCTCTTTCTTTCTTTCTTTCTCCCTGCCCTCCCTCAAGCCACTGCCGCCAGCATCAGGGAACAGGCCCCCAAGCCACCACCACCCTAAGATCTCCCTGCTTCCTGGCACAGAAGCGTAGGACCGAACAGGCAGCGATTGGCTGGCCCGGGACTTCCTCTCTGACATCAGAATTGACGTCGGGGAGAGGAAGACTGATCGGGTCCAATGCTTCTGCATTCTGTTTATGGCGTCAGGATGTAGGTAGAACACAAAGGCAACGCAAGTCTATCACGGAGCCCAGGATTGGCTCCGCGATCGACTTGCATTACTTTTGCAATCTACTGGTCGATCGCAACCGACCTTTTGGACACCCCTGCTTTAAAGTGTATGTTCAGTTTCTTATTCTCTCGCTAATGTTATTATCCTGGATCCTATTGAGGACTTGAGCATGATTAGCTAAAATTTATCTTAATTTCTTCTGATGATTATGAAAGATTATGTTTTGATGTAATAAATAACAAGTTATACTTGGTGATTAAATTAGAAAATTAATAATTTTTTAATTTTTTTTAAAAGAAATTTACTTTCACTCCTTGGTCTATTGGTAGTATCTTGATTTTCCAAGCCTTTTTTTCAGGATGTTTTATACATTTTTTCATCCCTTGTTTTAACACACAAAAAATATTTACTTTGGAAGAGGGAGCGTTCTGTTTTCATATACAAAGTATTTGTTTCCTTCAAGGAATTACACACTCAGGAAGTTGTCTATATAACTATCCTGGATCATAATAGAACCTATTAACTTGTGATGAATGGCTTGGGAAGGTCCTTGGGGCAACATGTAGTTGATCATGTGATCCATCAGAATGAATTTAGGAAAATAATACATGAAAGTAATGTGCAAGTATGTAAGTATCCTGTGTTTGCATAGTCTTCTGTTGGATAGTTGCTTAAGTATTCCCAAAGGCAAAAACCTCTATACGTAAATACCAGCAATAAGAACAATTAAAGATAAGTCGTGTGTAGAAATTCTTTTTAATTAGTATACAAATCTGATGAGATTTTTTTAAAGCATTAATTCTTCTGTTTTCATTGTCTTATCAGGTACAAAACCAGATTACTGGAGCCATTTTTCCATTTGTCTTTTATCCTATTAAACCTCCAAAGTCTATCACCATGGATTCAGGTTTGTTGATCGTGTTTAATGTGTTTTATAATTCTTTATTCATAATGGCTTCTTTTCAGGAAGTTATTTGTGAAGTATAACAGTGTTTTCATCAGTTGTGTGCCATTAAAACTAGAAAACTGTGGGGGTTCATTTCCAAATTGGCTAAAGTTATGCAGTATAATTTTCAGCAAAATTTAGAAGCCTATGGCTGAAAATGTTCCTAAGTTAAGGTACATAATATAAGGCCTGCTATTTATTTACCTATATTTTGGTACCTAAGTTAACCATCTAGTTCAGGTTTGGGGGGAGGAGAGAGACTGTGTTTGGTTTCTATCTTCCTTCAGATAATCTTAGTTCACTTCTGATTTCACCTGTTTTTCTAGGGCTTGATTTTAAGACAGGACATCTGTTAGAAATTCAAAGTTACCTGTTTTAAATCTATGTGCATTTTTAATATAGGTTGCCTTGTCCAGCCCCAATAATGCCTAAAGGCCAATACACATACTTACACCTCCTTCAAGCAGTTGTTAATAAATAAATGTACCCAACACATGTACCTGCATATACATCAAACTGTGCCTGTTGGAACCCCTGCAAATATGCACTTTTTATATGCATATATAGGGATGCAATTTAGCCCTCTTCTGCATCTAAAATGGGCTTTACAGGTGAAAAAGAATTCTGCCATGTCAGTGTTTTTCTGATATACTAGCCAATCATTTCAAACAGTACTGAAGCATTCTCTCCTGTTTGTAATATATTGTAAGAACCTATGTGCTCATATATAAAATAGATACTCAGAACCAGCCACAGTAGCATGCAAATGCTGGTACACATGTTTATACCTTCTTTGAAGTTGGGATAGATTTGTTTGGTACCCTGTATGTTCCCATATATTTTGCATAGATTGCCTCTCTGCTGTGCCCAAAGTATGCTTCTGGAAATGCAAAGTTCAATTTACATATAAATGGGTGCAGTCTTTTTTTGCTTATTTACATGCACATAAATGGCTGTACAACTTTATAAAATGTATTTTTCCTGCATAAACCATCTTTATTCAGGGAATATCAATCCTGTTAACAACTGTAGTAATCTAGAACAGTGTTTCTCAACTTTTTCAAGCCAAGTACCCCCTAAGCCTGACAAATATCAACCGAGTACCCCCGCCCAAGCTCCTCCCTGACCCCACCCCCATAATAATAGTACTAATTGTAATGCAATTTCTTCCATCCATTTTTCATATACACACAATATAATCTTATTAATACATAATGGTAACCACAAAATTAAAAAAACACAAAGCACACTGCATGCAAAGAAAATGTTAATTATCATTTTTATTCAGGAGTTTCTTCAAAGAGGTCAAGGCAGATGACTTTAAAATATGCAATCAGTAACAACTATAGTAAAATAGACAAATATAGAGCAATTCTAGACAGCAGATAAAAATTCACAAAATTGACACATTTTAATCACTAAATTGAAAATAAAATTATTTTTCCTAGTTTTGTTTGGTGATTTCATAAGTCTTTGGTTGCATTTCCAATGGAGGATCTCTCTCTCTCTCTCTCTCACTCTCTCACTCTCTCTCACACTCTCTCACTCTCTCTCTCTCACTCCCTCTCTCTCACTCTCACTCACTCTCTCACTCTCACTCACTCTCTCTCACTCTCTCTCTCACACTCTCTCTCTCACTCTCTCTCTCATTCTCTCTCTCATTCTCTCTCTCACTCTCTCTCTCTCTCTCTCTCTCTCACTCCTATTGGCAATATGTCTCCCTCTCTTTCACTGTTTATCTGTCTTGAGAGATCCAGGCATCTTTCCCACCACCCCTCTACTGCCACATCCAACATTTCTCCCTCTCTCATCCCCTCGGATCATGTGCAGCATTTTTCACCACTGCCCACCAGCCCCATTTCTCCTTCTGTCACTCCTCTCCAGCAATATGTTCTATTTCTCCCTCCATCACTATGTCCAATATTCCTCCGCCTTGCATCCCTTTCAATCTGCCTTCTCCGCCATCATAATTAACATTTCTCCCTCTCATCCTTCTATTCCCCATGCATCTCTAACTCACACCTCTCTATGTCCAATTTTCCTTTCTTCTATTCCCCATGTGCACCATCTCTCACTCACGCACTCATGCCCATCAGTTCTCCCCTTTCTATTCCCTCCCTTCTAGTCCCAATTTAGTGCCCCATGTGACAATTTTGTGCCCCCTCCACCCCCGAAGCCGACCCAACCACAGAAGCCTCAGGCACTGCTGGAGATCCCTGCCTGCCCCCCAGCAGTGGCTTTAGTGGGGGGCAGGCAGGGATCCCTGGCGGCCAGGCCATGTACTGTGTGTTGAGCAACACTGGTCTAGAGCACAAATGGGTGAGAGAGAGTCACTGTCTCAAAGTCTTTGGTCTTGGAAATGCAACATTTATTAATATGACCCTTAGTAGACACTTTTTGTGGTTCATGTTTTAGGTGCTGTGGGGGTTGTTTGTGGTTATCTAATAAAAATTAAGAATTTTAAATAAGTTTAAATGGCATTCTTAAATATAAGATAATATCCACAGTCCTGTGCAACACTGGTTACTTTTAGAAAACATATTTGCAATCTTTTATTAGAGAAAAATATCAGAGATCTCATTTTATGTTTACATTCTTATGTTCACAGCACCAAAGCCATTTATTGATGTCAGTATTGTAATGAGATCTGCAGGACATTCTGAAATATCTCGTATTAAGTAAGTGCTATGTGCTGCAAATAACTTCTCACCTTTTTTCCTGCTTGACTTCTTTCATTCCCTTCCCAGACTAATAGCAAATGTAAAAATTTGACTGTGTACCCATCAAAATGACACTTGTGTTCAGTTTTTAAATCTTGAAAAATGTGATATAAAATTGTATTGGCACACTTTACAAATTGTGGCTATATATTACTTTCTAACTGACATGGCATTTTCCCCCCAAAGAAGTAAGTTTGACAATTGTTTTAACTTGTAGTATTTTGAATGGTGTCAGGTCAAAAGCGCGCCGGGACAAAGGCGCGCGCAGACAATTGAGCGCAGCGCGGAGGCGCGCACCGCAGACAATTACTGTTTTTAGAGCTCCGACGGGGGTGTGTGGGGGGGAACCCCCCCACACACTTTACTTAATAGAGATCGCGCCGCGTTGTGGGGGTTTGGGGGGTTGTAACCCCCCACATTTTACTGAAAACTTCACTTTTTCCCTGTTTTAGGGAAAAAGTTAAGTTTACAGTAAAATGTGGAGGGTTACAACCCCCCAAACCCCCACAATGCCCGTGCGATCTCTATTAAGTAAACTGGGGGGCTCCCCAACAAAACCCCCCGTCGGAGCCCCTAAAAACTGTAATTTTCTTTGGCGCGCGCCTCCATCTTGCGCTCAGTTGTCGGCGTGCGCCTTTGTCTTTCGCGGGGTTGTCTATGAACCATTTTGAATGATAACTTGCTTAAGGTTCCTTTTATTAAGCTGCACTAGAGGTTTTTAGCATGGGCTGGCGCTGTAAATGCTCTGACGCTCATAGAATTCCTGTGAGCATCAAAGCACTTACCTCACCGGCCCGCACTAAAAACCTCTAGCACAGCTTAATAAAAGTGGGGGGGGGGGTTAGTTTGTAGGAAATTTATAGGATTAGATTTTAATGTAGATAGCTTGGCTATTGCATGAGACAATTATATAATATGGCATGACTAATGCTTCCGATTTGAGGGTTTGTTTTAACTAATTAACTATTTTGTTTTTAGAATATATTTTGTAACACTACAGTGTTCTCGTGCACAGCCCCTCAACACTCTGCACATTCCCTTTTCACTTAGCATAACCTGAACATCCCCCCAACCCCCACAACAGTTCCAACATTTTCTCCACCAGTATTACATCTGTTATTTCCCCAGGCATTTCCTCCTTCCAAGCGTAGCGTCTCTTCTTTCCCCCCCTCGCCCCCCCCGAACTTTTGCATCCCCCAATGTTCTTATGCCCTTTATTCCACACAAAGCATATCTCCTGTAGAAGCTTGAGCCAGTCTGAGGTGCTCTGATCATGGAGGCACAATCATGCTCCAGGGATATGCTCTGGCGACTGAGCCATTGCCTGCTTTGATTTCGGACTCTATCTCTCCTGGTTTCTTATTTGATAGATTTTATTGATGTTTATAAATTGTATACTTATTGTAATCCCCATATTGTTTGGATGGGTTTTCTTATTGTAAATTGCATTGAACCTTTTTTGGTATTGAACCTTTTTTGGTAATATAGAAAAAGAAGATTAGATTAGATTTTTGATCTTCTTACCCTAATGTGAATAATGCAAGTTGTTGAGTTTACTTTTTTAAAATTGGAAATGAAGCTTTCTGTGTTTCTCTTGCATTTCGGGGAGGCAAATTGAATGACTGGTCGGGTAATATTATTATACGTGCTCCATCTTATTTTACTTTTAGAAAATTAGTAAAAACACAGTTGTTTGATCAATTTGTAACCTGATTCACTGTTTTTAATCTTTTATCCTGTATGTATTTCTGATTATTTGTATTGTATTTTTTTCACTGATTGTCCAGTACTTCTCATTGTAAACCACCTCGAACTATTATGGCTCTGATGGTAAACAAGAATAAAATATTATTATTATTTTTTGTGTATAACGTTAGTATGTTTATTTTATTTGTAAAAGCAAAATTCTAAATACAATTAGAACACCCCTGATGTGAAAAGTGGAGTTATTGGGTTTTATTTATCAGAATTTGTTGGGGGTTTTTGTGTTTTTCTACTGACAGTCGAGTCAGGAATCCTTGGCATGTTTTTCCTAGATTTAGCACATAGCTATATTTGTAATAGCTTTTTTCTTTAAAATAAATTCCATAAATTGTTATTTAGTTAAACGGGCCCTTGTTTTATTTTAAATAGATACTTCAAGGTTTTGATCCAAGAAATGGATCTCCGGTTAGACCTGGGATTTCTCTTTGCACTTGTTGAACTTTTTACACAATCTGGTGAAGTCTCCAAAGATCAGGAGGTAAGACTTAGAAAATGGATCATGCAAAATGGAGAAATTCACTTACCACATGAAGAAACCCAAAATGCAGTTGGTTTTTAAGTGTTACATTGGTATCTGCAAATGATGATTGTAATCAGTCCTGGATTGCTTTCTGGCCATTTTGGAGCTTTCCTCTAGGTATTATGATGGTGTGGAGTTTTATGTAAATATAATGTAACCAGTGAAATAGTGCAGTTCTAGTTAGTGTAACATTTTTATTCATTTATTATTAATTGTTTTGCTAATTTTTGAAGAAATTCACCTAAGGTGGTAGGGTATGCAGAAGGTTTTACAGATTATTTCAACAAACATGAATAAGAGTTTCTAGCCTGATAGTTTAAATACAGATACACTAGGTCAGGGGTCTGCAACCTTTAAGACATAAAGAGCCACTTGGACCCGTTTTCGAAAAGAAAAAAAAACTTGGAGCCGCAAAACCATTATAAAACAAATCTAACACTGCATATATTGTTTCTTACCTTAATGCTATATACAGGATCATGCAGCTAAAAATTACAGATCACCACCATTACTGGGCCAATAAGCCCCCCATATAATGTGCCAGAGTCCAGGCCCCATATAATTAGCCATTGGTGTTAAAGAAAAGAGGAAGTCAAAATGATCTACCAATAATAAAAAAATTTTTAAAAAACCACAAAGCACACTATACGCAGAAAAAATGTTAATAATCATTCCTATTCCGGGGTTTTCTCAAAGAGGTCAAAGCAGATGACTCTATGCACTGTCACCTCACTAACAACCATACAAAAATAGACAAATATACCCCCTCCCTTTTTACTAAACCATGATAGCAATTTTTAGCGCAGGGAGCTGTGCTTAATGCCCAGCGCTGCTTTTGACGCTCATAGGCTCCCTGCGCTAAAAACCTCTATTGCGGTTTAGTAAAAGGGGACCATGGTGTAAAATATAGACAGCAGATATAAATTCAGACACATTTTGATCAGTAAATTTAAAATAAAATCATTTTTCCTACCTTATTGTCTGGTGATTTCATGAGTCTCTGGTTGCACTTTCTTCTTCTGACTGTGCATCCAATCTTTCTTCCCTTCTTTCAGCCTGTATGCTTCCTCTCCTCCTGACCTCATTCCCCTCCCCCCAACTTTTTCTTCCTCTCTTCCTGCCCTTTCTTTCTTTCTCTCTTCATGCCCCCTTTCTTTTTTCTGTTTCTCTTCCTGCCCTCTTACTTTCTTTCTCCTTGCCCTCCTCCAAGCCACTGCCAATGTCCTTCCATCGGGGAACAGGCCCCAAAGCCGCTGGCCGCCACCCCCCCCCTCTCTACTTCGGGCCGACCAGCATTCTTCTCCCCGATGTCAATTCTGCCGTCGGAGAAGAAGGCTGATCGGCCCAAGATCTCAATCGATTGGGAGAAATGCTGCCGGGTGCTGCCTTCGCGGAAACTGAAAGTAAGCAGGACCCGGCAGCAAGAAGAGCAAATGGAAAGCTTCACTGACCTGTCTCCCGCCTTAGCCCGTAGCGAATTTATGCTTCGGGGATCTAACATGTGCGTGCCGGCTTCCCTTCTCTTTCCCCACCCCCGGACATAACTTCCGGTTTTGGAGGGAAGAGAAGGGAAGCCGGCACACACACATTAAAGCCCCGGAGCATAAGTTCGCTACGGGCTAAGATGAAATCATCAAACCGGCTTTTTTTTTTTTTTATGTTGAGCAGCAGCGGAGGCACCTTTGCGTGACACACTACTGGAGCCGCGGCAAAGATGTAAAAGAGCCACATGCGGCTCTGGAGCCGCAGGTTGCCGACCCCCGCACTAGGTGATAGCAAGTAGGTTTCCATTTGTTAACAGACTACATTTAGGAGGATTACAGAAATTGTTATTGTTACGCGCAGATGCAAAACAAGATTAGTTGCTGGGTGAGTAGTGGAAGAGCAGCCTAATTGTTAGCTCGTTAGGCTGGGAACCAGGGGAACTGGGTTCAGTTCCTACTGTAGCTCTTTGTAACTTTAGGCCACTGACCCAGGTACATATATTTCAAATTCTAAGCCCACTAAGGACAGAAAAAGTACCTGTGTGTATTATAAAAACTGTTTTGTTTGTACCACAGAAAAGCAGTTTATCAAGAATCTGATTGATAACAGTCATCTTTTTAATAGTAGATATGAGTGAGGTACATTCACAGAAGTGGTGCTACAATTTGCACAACTATGCTTGAGAGAGACAACAGAAGATGTGCCGTGTCTGAAATGTTTTTTGTGATGTGCTCGTTTTCATAATGCACTTAGCACTTGTTTCTGTAATTTGATTTTACAGTTAGGTGATTTTCTGGACACACATATCATCTTGCATCATGTGCAATCAGGCTTTTAGTATTATAGCACTGAAAAAACCTCTCTTATCAAAGACATAGAAATCCTCTCTTTTACAAAACTGCGATAGCCGTTTCTAGTGTGGGGAGCCATGCTGAATGGCCCGCACTGCTTCCAACGCTCATAGGAACTCAGTGAGCATCAGGAGCTGCACAAGCCATTCAGCGCGGCTCCCCGCACTAGAAACTGCTATCGCAGTTTTGTAAAAGGAGGTCAAAGTCTCAAAAACTGGTTCAGGCTAGAGACAAAAACCTTGTTATTTGTAGCTGTCAGACTCAAATTGTAACAATTAAAGTAATACTTGACAATGACACCTAAAGTTTAGAAGAGGAAAAGACCTCAAGAGCTCAATGAGACAGCAAAGAATAATAGCATTCATGTGTTGCTCACATAAATAGAGCCATCCTTGGTCAGAAAAACCTCTAATTTACTTTAGAATTAATACTTTTTTTTTTCTTTTCTTTTCTTCTCTTCTAATCTAATTGGTTGTTATGTGTCCATTAAATGCCCACTTATTTACCCACAATCACAAAGTCCACACTGTAAATATGACTGAAGTTCCCCAAAGCCATATTAAAAAAACTCCACTTAGCTTGATGTTAACCAGGGAGATCCGAAGATGAAAATCCATTCAGTAAAACAATGATGTGATGCACTCTTGGGAGCTTCTTTGTTTCACTATAAAGGAACAGCTTCCTCAGGAGCAAAACATCTTCTCATAAGTAAATAACTAGAATTTCTGCTTGCCAAGGATGGGCCGAAATTTTACCGCTCCAAGATCAGTTATAGTGACAGAGAGAAACCTGGCCCTCCCTGCACCGCTGAAGTGAACAACTTTCATTAATTATTTCATTAATTTCGTTGTTCCTCTCTGCACGATTGGGATTGAGTGAATTGAATTCTGTGGGTGCCTTATTGAACTGGTTTAGGATTTTTTTTTTTTTAATAGGGTAAAGTTTGATAATGAATTATCTCAGTCTTAGAAGCCACAATGGTAGGATCCCTCAAGGCTTCACATTCTCTGATTTTATTTAATATGCTTCTGCGTTCTTTCAGGAGCTGGGTGGAGTACAATAAAATACACATAGTTTGAGAAATAAAACATACAAAATCTTAAATTACAAAATGATCAAATCATACCACAGATACAAAGGAAAAGCTCTAAAACTCATTGTTCATCTCCAAAGGCTGAAACAAAAAGGTCATCTGAAAAAATGGGACATCCAACAGATTTATTGCACCTGACAGTAGATTGATGGAGGTATAAAGCTGATGCAATCACAACAGAAATTTAACCGGTCAACACTTTAAAAACCAACAATAGTATTTTACACTGAATATAAAATTCAATGGTCAACCAGTGATGTTTCATGAGCATTGGTGAAATATTGTCAAACCTAGTTGCATTTTGTGCTACCTGCAAACATCATAAAGCTTTTTTAGACAAACAAAGTAACAAACTACTATGATAGTCAAAATGTGAGACTGTTATACTCTGCATGACCATTCTATAATTTTCAACATTAATATAGTCTTTCAAATATCTTATTAATTTCAACTTTGAAAAAACATGACCATATTACGCACTTGATCTCTCATTGTCAATGCAGGATCAAGAATCACACCAAGAGGTCTAATTGTTTTAGTCAACTCATTAGTTACCCTATCCAAAGAAAATGATATAGGTACATTATTTACAGGGTGGGTAACCAGAAACCTAACCTGTGTTTTGGAAACATTCAACTTTAAATGGTTTGCTTTCATCGAACCACCAATAGTTCACAAGTAAAGACACAGTAAGTCAAAGCTTTCCTCAACAGTTGATTTATCCTAAAAAAGAACTGAATATCCTCTGCATATATTCTGTAAGGCAGCTCCAGTCCTTCCAAAAATTTACATAGAGTTCTTAGAAAAACATTGAACAAGTTTTCTAATAATGCTGGTCCTGAGGGATTCCTGTAGTATACTTAAAACAATCTGATATTTGTTGTTGATCTATCACACAAAATTTTCTATTTGAAAGTTAATAAGAAAAGGACTATGCCTCCAATACCGAAGGACTGAAGCAGGTTTAATAAATATCATGGTTTACAGAATCAAATGCTGCAGATACAACCAAACTTAATAAAGCCACTGCCCTTATCAAATCCAGTCTTGATAAGATCCAACATAGGTTTGTGTTTGTGAGGAGCTAGCTAAAATAAAAATAGACAAAGTGATAGGGCCGGATGGTGTACAACCGAGGGTGCTGAAGGAACTTAGGGAAGTTCTGGTGGCTCCGCTGACTGACTTTTTCAGCGAGTCTCTAGAGTCAGGAGTGGTACCCGAGGACTGGAGAAGGGTAGATGTGGTTCCTCTTCCCAAAAGTGGAAGTAAGGAAGAAGTAGGGAATTACCGTATTTTCACGCATATAACGTGCGGGTCCAAAGCATTTCTGTAAAAAAAAATTTTATATAGCACGCATACGCATATACCGCGCATGCTGCTATAACCTCCTCCCACTCCTACTTACTCTTCTGGCCTGCGAACCGGCATCCTCCCCCCCGCTCACATCACCCCCCCTCCCCCGCGATCCTACATCCCCCTCAGCACCGCAAAACATCTCTTACCCGATTGGGCACTGGCACCAGCACCAATGCACAGGACGTGCCAGTGCCAGTGCCCAAAGATCCTCCCTCGTTGGGCTGGGCTGGGCTGGGCGGTGTGAGGGAGATCCTCCTTCTTCCCTGTGCCGGGCTGGACTGGGCTTTGAGCATTTGCGCATGCTCAAAGCCTTCTGGTCTCGCTCTCTCCGAGATTCTCAATAGTTTCTCAATAGATTCTCAGATTGAGAATCTCGGAGAGAGCGAGACCAGAAGGCTTTGAGCATGCGCAAATGCTCAAAGCCCAGTCCAGCCCGGCACAGGGAAGAAGGAGGATCTCCCTCACACCGCCCAGCCCAGCCCAAGGAGGGAGGATCTTCGGGCACTGGCATGTCCTGTGCATTGGTGCTGGTGCCCAATCGGGTAAGAGATGTTTTGCGGTGTTGGGGGGATGTAGGATCGTGGTGGAGGGGGGGTGACGCGAGCGGGGGGGGAGGATGCCGGTTCGCAGGGGGGATGCCGAATTGGAATGAAAAAAAATTTGTACAACGCGCTCACAGGTATAACGTGCACGGTTTGTAAAATCGTGTATAACGCGCGCGTTATATGCGTGAAAATACGGTACAGGCCGGTAAGACAGACTTCTGTGGTTAGCAAACTAAAAATACTGGTACAGGTATTGGCTTTACCTCAGCTGGATTATTGTAACATCTTATATTTAAGTCTCCCAGTCAATTTGATTCATTGCCCAACTGGAAGACCTAAATATAAAAAATAAATGGCTAGAAATATTTTAAAAAAGGGAGACAAAAATTATTTCAGGTATATTAGTGAAAAAAGGAAGATGAAAAATGGAATTGCGAGACTGAAGGAAGCTATGAACTGTTATGTGGAGAGTGATGAGGGAAAAGCAAATGTGCTAAACAAATACTCCTGTTCTGTGTTCACGGAAAAAATCCTGGAGGACCGCAATTGGCTGGCAAAATTACATATGAGAAAGGTGTAGGTACCATACCATTCATGGAAAAAAGGGTTTATGAACAACTTGAAAAATTGAAGATGTGCAAAACCACAAGACCGGATGACATTCGTCCCAGGATATTGAGGGAACTTAGAGAGGTTCTGGCAGCTCCACTTAAACATTTGTTCAATAAATCCCTGGAGGTGGGAGGGATTCTGTGGGATTAGAGAAGAGCGGATGTGGTTCCTCTTCACAAAAGTGATCGCAGAGATGAAGCCTGTAAGCCTCACTTCAATTATTGGAAAAATAATGGAAGCATTCTAGTGAAAACCCTAGAGTCTAATAGGTTACAAGATCCGAGACAACATGGCTTTACAAAAGGTAAATCATGCCAAAAGAATCTGATTAATTTCTTTGATTGGGTAACCAGAGAATTAGATCAAGGAAGACTGCTAGATTTAATTTACATATATTTCAGCAAAGCCTGTGACATGGTTCCTCATAGGAGTCTCTTAAACTTGACCAGCTGAAGTTAGGACCCAAAGTGGTGAACTGGATTAGAAACTGATTGATTGATGGACAGACATCAGAGGGTGGTGGTTATTGGAATTTGCTCAGAGCAAAGGAAACTTGAGTAGTGGAGTGCCTCAAGGATTGATACTCAGGCCGATTCTGTTCAATATGTTTGAATTATATTGCTGAAGGGTTAGAAGGAAATTTGCCTTTTTGTGGATGATTCCAAGATTTGTAACAGAGTGGACACCCTGGAGGGAGTGGAAAACATGAAAAAGGATCTGCAAAAGTTTGAAGAATGGTCAAATGTCTAACAACTAAAATTCAGTGCAAAAAAGCACAGAGTAATGCATTTGGGGAGTAGAAATTTGAGGGAGATGTATGTGCTGGGAGGCAAGAGATTGATATGGATGGATGTGGAGAGGGACCTTGAGGTGATAGTGTCTGAGGATCTGAAGGTGACGAAGCAGTGTGACAATGCAATGACTGTAACCAGAAGGATGCTAGGCTGCATAGAGAGAGGCATAGCCAGCAGAAGAAAGGAGGTGTTGATGCCACTTGGAGTATTGTGTTCAGTTTTGGAGGCCATATTTGGCCAAGGATATAAGAAGTCTCGAAGCAGACAAGAGTAAAGTGACGAAAATGGTAGGGGGTCTGTTCCAAGAGAAGTACAAGAAGAGACTAGAAGACCTGAACATGTATACTCTGGAGGAGAGAAGGGACAGGGATGATATTGATACATTTAAATATTTGAAAGATATTAATATTGGACTAAATCTTTTCCAGAGAAAAGAAATTGGTGAAACTAGAGAACATAAATTGAGGTTGTTGGGTGGTAGACTTAGGAGTAATGTTAGGAATTTTTTTTTCACAGAGAGGGTGGTGGATGCTAAGAATGTTGTCCCAAGGGAAGGGGTGGAGAGGAGAATGGTGACGGAATTTTTTTTTAAAAAAGCAGGGGATGAACACAGAAGGATCGCTAACTAGAATATGAAAGGGCAAACTTTCACAGTCTGAATCTCCCGCGAAGGAGATTGGATAGGCTGGAGTGAGCTTCAACAGCAACTCTAGTAGTTAGAACCCAAGGACAGTACCGGATGGACTTCTAAGGTCTGTGGCCCAGAAGAAACAAACAAAAAAAAAGACAATTTAATCATGAAATTATAATGCATGTAGTTCTGCCATCATTTACTATGTTACTATGGGCTCCTTTTACAAAGGTGTGCTAGCGTTTTTAGCGCACGCACCGGATTAGCGCGTGCTACCCAGAAAACTACCGCCTGCTCGAGGAGGCGGTAGTGGCTAGCTTGTGCGGCAGTTTAGCACACGCTATTCCGCGCATTAAGTCCCTAACGCACCTTTGTAGGTATTGGGTACTATGAAGGTATTGGGAGTAACACTGGAACAGAGTCTGACCATGATTAGAAAGATCTTTCTCACCCTCTGGAAGCTTCGGTCCATCAGAGCTTACTTCGATGTCTCATCATTTAGAATTCTGGTACAATCCCTCATACTGAGTCAACTCGATTATTGTAACATCGCTTACTTGGCACTCTCCCAGAAAAATATACGGCGATTGCAACTGGTACAAAATGCAGCGGTTAGGCTACTTTGTGGACTGAAGAAGTTTGATCATGTAACACCTTCCTATCGACTTCTACACTGGCTGCCGATGGAGGCACGTGTGAAGTTCAAGTTTGGTTGTTTTTGCTTCAAGGTACTTTATGGCTTAGCCCCTAAATATATAACAGACCTTTTCTCTTTCACAACCAACAGACATAGGAGAAGTTCACATCCGAATTTTGTTTCTCCACCGGTTAGAGGTTGTAAATTTAAAAGTCATCACCAACATCTTTTCTCACATCAAGCAGCATTATGGGGTAAAGACCTGGAACAACTGCTCGTGCCTACTACTTATAGGGAATTCAGGAAAAGCCTAAAAACACATCTGTTACTGAAGTACTTAGGTAACTGACCTATACAATCTTAATCCTCAACAAATGATCTTCGAATTGTTATTCACTAACACCGGACTTTGTTTATTCTACTCAATCTGTAATACCTTTTAATCATTGTAAACCGCATAGAACTTCACGGTCCTGTGGTATATAAACTGTTGTTGTTGTTGTTATTATTATTATTATTTGTAAAAGGAGCCCTATGTTTTACAGTTGCAAACTTAATATTGAAAGTTTATCCTAGTGATCCTGTTGTGCCTTCACTGTGTAAATGACTCTGGCTTCCAATCCAGGCCAGGATAGTTTTTAAGCTGCTGTGTTGCTTGCAGCATTTTAGATGGCCAGGTACTAGAGAATGTTCTTTGGCAGCTTACCCTGTTCTCAATAGAAATTTTCTTTATATGAGGAACTGGTTATATTTGAGTATTAAGCTGCTATTGAATGAAATATTCTGTCTGCTAATACTAGAAGGTTAGTGAATTATTACTTAATATTTGAATACTGATTAAGAAGTTGCCTAATAGTTGTGCCTAATAGTTATGCTAATAATAGTTGTGCCTAATAATTGTGCTAATAATAATTGTGCCTAATAGTTGTGCCTAATAGTTGTGCTAATAATTGTGTCTGATTTTGCTAAGTGCTATGTTCTTTTGTGGGGGGAATTAGGGGATTGATCAAAAGAAGATTGATAACTTTTATGTATAATAGATTATGGAATGATGCATATGTCGACGATTTGGAAGAAAGTATTCTGCGAAGATACTAAGGGGGGAAAATGGGAAGAAACAATGGGCAAAACACAGGAGTTGACTAACCCAGAAGAGGAGGATAAAAGGATTGCAGCACAAGAGAAGAAAATAAAGTTCGAAGCACAGCGAAAGGAAATGAAGACAAAAAAATACCAGGACCTAAATTGCATATATACTAATGCAAGGAGCCTAAGGAACAAAATGGTGGAATTAGAAGTCATGGCCAAAACTGAGAACATAGACAATAAGACAATGGAGTGGATAAGACAATGAAGCCATCGGCACAGTGCGCAGCGGCCGCTAAGAGAGCGAATAGAATGCTAGGTATAATCAAGAAGGGTATTACAACCAGATCGAAAGAAGTTATCCTGCCATTGTATCGGGCGATGGTGCGTCTGCATCTGGAGTACTGCGTCCAATATTGGTCGCCGTACCTTAAGAAGGATATGGCGATACTTGAGAGGGTTCAGAGGAGAGCGACAAGTTTGATAAAGGGTATGGAAAACCTTTCATACACTGAGAGACTGGAGAAACTGGGGCTCTTTTCCCTGGAGAAGAGGAGAATTAGAGGGGATATGATAGAGACTTACAAGATCATGAAGTGCATAGAGAAAGTAGAGAGGGACAGGTTCTTCAAACTTTCGAAAACTACAAGAACGAGAGGGCATTCGGAAAAGTTGAAAGGGGACAAATTCAAAACCAATGCTAGGAAGTTTTTCTTCACCCAATGGGTGGTGGACACCTGGAATGCACTTCCAGAGGGCGTGATAGGACAGAATACGGTATTAGGGTTCAAGAAGGGATTGGACAATTTTCTGAAGGAAAAGGGGATAGAGGGGTACAGATAGAGGACTACTACACAAGTCCTGGACCTGTTGGGCAGCCGCACGAGCAGACTGCTGGGCACGATGGACCTCTGGTCTGACCCAGCAGAAGCACTTCTTATGTTCTTATGTACATTTGTGATTGTATGTTATTGTTGTAATTTGCCATAAACTAACTGTTTGGGAGATCATTTAATATCACCTCTTATATTCCACTAATTGTTCATTATGCTTTCATAGGTTGAACTTTTCAAAAAGGATGTAGAATCTCTCCAGGTGGAACTGAGCACAGTGTCATCGACAGATACATCACAAATCAGTTTATATGAATACTTTCATATCTCTCCAATTAAGGTGAGCAAAGATATAAGGAAGCTAAACCCACCATGTACTGTTTAATATTTTTACCATGTTATAGTTAAAGTAAATACACAGAGGAATATTCATTTTCTAAGTGATTTTTATTGTTCCTTTTATTGTATCTCTGTAATTGTCAGCACTGCAGTGCATTACTTCAAGCGTTTAGGGTCAACTTCCAACCACTTTGAATGTGTAACCATGAAAGGGCAATATACAAGTACCATTCTCTTTTACTCCTTTGCTCCCTTTTCCAAAATCCTGGAGAAAATATTTTCCAAAATGATTTCCAAAATGAATACACTCCCCCCTCCGTATTCGCGGTGGTTAGGGGCAGAGCCGGCCCATAAATATCTAAAATTCGCAAATAACTTTTGGGTCAACTCTGACCCACCCCCGCCTCCCTCCTGTGTCCCGGATCTTACCTGATGGTCTAGCGGTGACACGGGGCTGGAGCGATCTTCCTACACTCCTGCCCCATGCAGAGCCATCATTGAAAATGGCTTCCGTGAGTTCCCGTTGTAGTCTCATGAGACAACGGGAACTCATAGCAACCATTTTTGATGACAGCTCTGCATGGGGCAGGAGTGTAGGAAGATCGCTCCCGCCCCGCGTCATCGCTAGACCACCAGGTAAGGTCTGGGGAGGTCAATTCACTAAGGGGGGACCCGGCCCCCCAAAACACGAATAGTTGAAACCTTGGGTGCTGAAACCGCGAATAAGGAGGGAGGAGTGTATGCATGAAATAAATTTGCATGCACTTTTTCCACTGATAACAGATTGTAATAATTGATATTAATTGTTTGGAATCCTGAAAACCTCAGTGACCTAGTGTGTCCTGAGGACTGGGTTGGGAACCACTGACATAGACTAATTTAGAATGGTATATCTGATCCCTCTTGCCTTTTTCATGACCACAAGATCAACATAAAGGGGAATATTCAGAGTTAAGCTTATTTAATTTAACAGGAGTCCATACTATGCGTCTAGCCACAAAAAATAGAGATTGTTTCATAGAAGCAGATTGACAACATCAGAAGCGCTTGAGGAATAGAAGTTTCCATTGATCATCAGATATAGACACAGTTAATTCACGTGACCAAATGTCACGTAGTCCATCTGTATTTTGTTTTTTGTTGTACTAATATTTTGTACCAATTAGATGCTTCATGATCTAATCCCATAATCCCTTTACACATTGAAAAAAATCTTGGTTTAGATGATTTTACTGGGATTTTTGAACAAACAATAGCATGGCGAAGTTGTAACCACTTGAAGCTGTGTGAAAAGCTGACATGATGACTTGCAAGCAACTCTGAAAAGGATTTCAAACAATCTGATTGTAATATATCTGACATTGTGTATATACCCAGTTCCATCCATTCTTTCCATATAATGTGTTTTCCGTCAATGCAGATATTCCCATTTCCCCAAAGAGGGCATAAGTTTGATCTTCCAAAAGGAATATCCAGTTGAGTCAATTTGAACAAGCACCCTTTGAGTAGATCTTACTATAGGGTTTAGTTTCAGATGCTGCAGAAGTACAACACAGATTACGCCCTGCAACCTAAATGGGTGGAGTAAATTATGCTCTAATAAACACCACTTCAGCCAATCGTGCTGGTGATCAGGTGTTAGCCAATACATAGCTTGTCTCAATATATAAGCACTATGATATTTGTAAAGATAAGGAATGTTTAATCCACTAACTCACTCCACACTCACAAACACAAAAGGACTGTAATAATAAAAAAAAAACTCAAATATCCTTAGTGCAAATCCTGTTCTCAAAAAAAGAGATTTCACTTTTTACTCCTGTATGATAGCATAATTTTAAACCTCTTCCTAAGGCTCAACAACGCAATGTGGACTTAAAACTCAAAAAGCCACTACTATGCTTTAGGAATCTTGTAAAGGGGGGAGAAAAAGCCTCAGACTCATGCCTGCAGCTAATTTTATAAGCATTCAGGCTACTATTAGAGTTGCCTCATCAGCATAAATACCTCCTCCTCCAAGTATTCCTATCTTCAGTAATAAATATTTTCAATAATAAATACTTTTCAAATAAAGGGGGGAGAAAAAGCCTCAGACTCATGCCTGCTGCTAATTTTATAAGCATTCAGGCTACTATTAGAGTTGCCTCATCAGCATAAATACCTCCTCCTCCAAGTATTCCTATCTTCAGTAATAAATATTTTCAATAATAAATACTTTTCAAATATTTCAATAAATTTCCATCCACATGCGCTGGGAGCCCTACTCTAAACTCCTAAAGAACAGCTGTCGGGAACGACCATAAAATTGCTTTCCCCTAATGTAATTGGACTGCGTCTGGATTGTGTGCCAGTATATAATGTTACTAATACTGTTATGATAAACACTTATCTTTCCCAGCGCTGTGCTGGATGAGGCCCATGTGTCTTTCATACACACTGCTGTTCTTGTGGCAAGTCTGCTCAGCCAAAGCTGACTATAGCCAGCCAGCATTTCGCTAAGCTGCATCAGGGCTTCCTGGGCTGTGATCAGCATTTAATCTCTGTGCTCACAGGCATTGCAAACATGGCTCCCTTCAGACCAGATCTTGAATGTGCTGGCATGTCTCTCTCTCCACACTTTTAATGAATTCTATAAGATCTTCAGGCTTCTCAAAATGGCACATGTTGTTATACCTGATTTTCATAATAGCAGGGAAGAACAACCCGTACCATGCCCCCAAAGCCTTTAATTGAGGCCACAATTCAGAAATTGCTTGTGGCGCTTTGCAGTACGTTTATCAAAATGTGGCACAATACGCACTTTTCCTATGATCTCCATGGCTTGCACGTGACGCAGCAAGCAGTCTAGAGCCACAGCTAAGACTCGAGGAATTAACTCTTCAATACACTGAGAAGGGTTACTTCCTTCAGCTCCCTCCGGAATTCCCAGTATTCTCAGATTATTTTGACGGCAGCGATTTCCCATATCTTCCAGCTCTTTTTGAAGCAATTCAAACTTTAATCTCGGAAAGTTCCTTTCTGTAACAGAATTCTCTAAAACAGACAAGACGCTCTCCATTTTTTCTGTCAGATTTGAGTAGAGATGTTTATTACTTGTTGTTGTAAAGCCGTGATCGATGCTGATTTTCAACGGATGCCTTCTTGTTGTCGTGGGACCCTTGAAAAAGAAGATATCTTCCTCCGCCTCGATTCGGCCCGTAAGATACTTGAAAGTTTTGATCATGTCTCCCCTCTCTCTGCGCTCCTCGAGTGAGTATAGCTGTAATTTGTCAAGCCGTTTTTCGTACGGAAGATCCTTGAGTCCCGAGACCATCCGGGTGGCCATTCTTTGCACCGACTCAAGTCTCCGCATTATCTGCCGTCTATTTCTATGTTTCTATGTTTCTATGAGGTCTCCTAAATCATGCCTTTAATAACTGCCAATTCCCTCATTACTGGCTCAATTACCTCCTGAAGCTCTCTGTGATGCTTTCAAAGGTGTCATAAGATTTTGTTTCGGTCTCTTACCATACCATTGCCTTGTGACCAAAATGCATTTTCTAATTTATTCTGTTTTGAAGCTGCCATTATCACAAGCAATATACAGTATGCTGATTTCAGGCTTCTCCCACTAATTCAATACAATGTTGGTTTAGAATTCTTGAGCAGGAGTGCAGTTAGGCTGCCACCTTCATATGTCGCAGGCTCCGCCCTATATCTAATCAACATTTAATTGTATTGTTGACTTCTAACTTCATAGAGAGTGATGAATCAAAAATTACTCCTAGATTACGCAGAGTTAACCATGGGAGTCATTAACCCATTGCTTATAAATTCACTTGATACATTACCATTGTGATAACTTGATAACAAAAGTGTTTTGTTTCACAACATTCTGTTTGAGATGATTCACATATAGCTGTTGATTAATTGTATTGAAAGAGAATGTTAACACACAAAAAGTATCATCAATGTTCCCATCAGTGTCCACCAAAAATTGAATATTATCTGCATACAGTATAAAAGTAAGATCCAGACAATTCAACAACCTGTAAAATAGAATTAAGAAAATGTTGAGCAAAATGGCAGAAAGGCAATAGCCTTGAGGGACTCCAGAATGACAATTTGTGATTTCTGATTCGTCGGAGACTTTTAATACTACACATTTTTTGTAATTTAAGAATGAAGCGAACCACAATAGAACTTACAGCCCAATTCACTAACCTGCCCGATCATGACTGATTTGTTTTCAGCCAACCAGTTCACGACGGGACAATATTCAAATAGGGGCGATCGGAGGAACGCCTCCCACCAACCGCACAGATCGCTACTGAACGATCTCGACTTATGCACAGACCATCTTCTTTGCCTGTAGATAGTCTGCACATGCGCTTGCTGTCCTTGCTTTTTTATTTTTTTACTTTACTTGTACTCACGAGCCTGTGATTTTAACCAGCCTTTTCTCATAGGGAGGTCCTTCCATCCCTTTTCATTTCCCTTCTCTATACATTTTGTAATTCCACTATATTTTTTTTTTGAAATGGGGTGGCCAGTGTTTAAGGCAGAGTCACACCATGAAGCAATACAAAGGCATAATCTTAATTTTGTTTTCCATTGTTTTCATAATAGTTCCTAACATTCTATTTGCTTTCTTAGCCGCCGCTACACACTGAGCAAAGGGTTTCAATGTACCATTGAAGACACCTAGATGGTTTTCTTGGGTGGTGACTCCTTGTTGGAACCTTGCATCATGTAGCTATGGTTTGGGTTCCTCTTTCTTACATGCATCACTTTGCACTTGCTCACATTAAGGGCTCCTTTTACAAAGCTGCACTAGCGGTTTTAATGCACGCACCGGATTAGCGCGCGCTAGCCAGAAATCTACCGCCTGCTCAAAAGGAGGCGGTAGCGCCTAGCGCGTGCTGCAATTTAACACGTGCTATTCTGTGCATTAAGGCCCTAGCGCAGCTTTGTAAAAGGAGCCCTGAATGTAATTTGCCATTTGAATTCCCAGTCTCGTAAGATCTTAATTACCACACTAGTTATTCCCATCTCTAGATCATTTATAAGTATTTTAAAAAGCAGCAGTCCCAGCACATACCCTTACAGAATCCCACTATCTAACCCTCTCCATTGACAATATTGATCATTTAATTCTATTCTCTGTTTTCTTTTAACCAGTTCTTGATCCATAGTAGGATGCTACCTCCTATCCCATGATTTTCTAATTTCCTCAGGAGCCGTTCATGAGGTACTTTGTCAAATTCTTTTTGAAAATCCAGATACGCAATATTGTCAAACATGTTCATTCATTCCTTCAAAGAAATGTAGTAGATTGGTGAGGCAAAATTACCCTTGACTAAATCTATGTTGGCTTTGTCTCATTAATTCATGCCTATGTATATGCTCAGTAATTTTGTTCTTTATCATCTCTACCATTTTACTTGGCACCGATATTGGACTCATCTGTTTATAATTTCCCATATCACCTCTGGAACCCTTTTTAAGAATTGGCGTTATTTTATATTTTTACTTGATTGTAAAGATAAATTACATAATAATAGCTCTGCAAGTTCATTTTTCAGTTCTGTCAGTACCCTGGGATGTACACCATCTGGACCAGTCAATTTGCTTCTCTTTAATTTATCAAATAGCACCATCACATCTTCAGGTTTACAGAGATTTTTCAGTTTCTCTGACTCATCAGCTTTGAATAACATTTCTGGCACTGATATCTCCCCCTCATATCTTCCTCAGCAAAGACCAATGCAGAGAATTAATTTAGTATCTCTACTATGGACTTGTCTTCCTTTAGTGCCCCTTTTACTCCTCGGTCATCTAGCAGTCCAACTTGACTCTCTTACCAGCTTCTCACTTCTAGTATACCTAAAAAAGTTTTTATCATGTGTTTTTGCCTTCAACCCAATCTTCTTTGAAAGTCTCTTTGCCTTCCTTATTAGCCTTTTGCATTTGATTTGCTATTCTTTATTCTGTTTTCTATCATCTTCAATTGGATCTTTCTTCCTTTTTCTGAAGAATGTTCTTTTAGCTCTAATAGGTTCCTTCACCATGTTTTTTAAGCATGCTGCTGTCATTTGGACCTCTTTCACCTTTTTTATTAATACGTAGCATATATCTCATCTAGGCTTCTAAGATGACACTTTTGAATAGCATCCACACCTGATGTTAAAAAAAAAAACTGTAGGCATTTTTTCTGTCTCATTTCAACTGCCAAACAGCATCTAGTGGCACCCCTTCCCCCAACAATCTTTGGTATCTAGGGTATCTCCTCCATTACTCCTTTATCCCTTTTTTAAAAAATTCTCTTGTCTAGTGGCATTAACCCCCCCTACACCTGGCCATTAGCCAGTCCCCTCCTTCAAACCCTGTAACTCTTAATGAGGTAGGCGCACGATGCCCACTTACTCCTACCTCTGGCATCATTCTCAAAATGTCAGGTCCTGCCTTGTAAGGTGCATCCTGAGGATGCACTGGTATGGCCAGTTTTCTATACAAGGGAGAAATTGCTTTATATGGCAAACTGACCCTGACCAATGCATCCTGGAATGCACCGGGCAGGGCAGAGTTACCACCATTTTGGAAATGACAGCACCAGAGGCATTAAGAGGTGTGGAATCTAGGGAGGGCCAGGGTAAGAGTTGGGTGGGTTGAGAGAACCAGGTCAGATGATTTCATGGTATGAAACGGTGTCACAGAGGGGTAGGAGATGGGGCCGATGTAGACTGTGGGGGCACTACACCAGTCTCGGACCTGGTCATAAGTTCATGGCATTGAATCCTTGCAGTAAATATCGGTGCATAGCTCTGCATGCTATGAGATAGCTGATCAGCTCTTTAGCAAGCATTTTAATATATTGTGCACCTAAATTTACTGCAGCGTGCAGAAATTCTTTTAGCAGAGAGCAGCCATTAACAAACAGGTAAACTGCTCATTAAGGGCATGCTGTAACCCCCACAGTAGCTTTCTGCATCTGGCCCCTCAGTCAATGGATACTCAGCTTTACATCTATGCAGATGATGAGCTACTGTAGAACCGGACTTACCTAGAACCATAAATAAACTAACTGTAATTTAAGAATGTGCTAAAAACAAACCTTGCCTGAACCTAAGGATCACCAAAATCTTGCACCATCATAAAATGTTTTCAGCATCCTGAACTTTAACTTCAGAGTTTCCAATCAGATATTATGTATTAAGTTATTTCAGATCATAGGAGCAATTGCACTGAATTAAAGATTGAATGACATCCAAACATACATGGATGAGAAGGTACTGTCAAGATTCTGATGTGCAGAGCATAGTGTACATGATAGGGTATAAGGTATGAAAGTGCCATAAAGAAATTATGGATTATTATGGATGTACTTTGTAACCCGTTCTGGGCTCCTTTGGGAGGACGGGCTAAAAAATTAAATAAATAAATAAAGGCAATTCAATGATAGGGATTATAGCTGAACTGCTTCAGCTAATAGCCAATCTGTCGAACAAATTAGGAAAGATTCCGGAGGACTGGAAGGTGGCGAATGTAATGCCGATCTTCAAAAAAGGTTCGCGGGGAGACCCGGGAAACTACAGACCGGTGAGTCTGATCTCGGTACCGGGAAAGATGGTAGAGGCGCTGATAGAGGATCGCATCATTGATCACCTTGACGGACACGGTCTGATGAGGACCAGCCAGCACGGTTTCAGCAAAAGCAGATCTTGTTTGACAAACTTGTTGCACTTATTCGAGGGAGTAAACAGGCAGATAGACAAGGGCGACCCGGTCAACATTGCATATCTGGATTTTCAGAAGACGTTTGACAAGGTTCCGTATGAATGACTACTTCGGGAAATTGCGAGCCATGGAATCGAGGATGAAATATGTAGATTAAAAACTGGCTTGAGCATAGGAAACAGAGAGTGGGGGAAAATGGACAATACTCGGACTGAAAGAGCATCCCCAGTAGGGTGCCGCAGGGCTCGGTGCTTGGACTCGTGCTCGTCAACATCTTTATAAACGATCTGGACATAGGTACGACAAGTGGAGTGATTAAATTTGCGGACGATACGAAGTTATTCAGAGTAGTGAAGACACAGGGGGATTGCGAAGATCTGCAACGTGACATAAGCAGGCTCAAGGAATGGGCTTCAACATGGCAGATGAGGTTCAACATAGATAAGTGTAAAGTGATGCATGTCAGTAACAAAAATCTCATGCACGAATACAGGATGTCCGGGACGGTACTTGAAGAGGCTTCCCAGGAAAGAGACTTGGGAGTTCTGATTGACAAATCGATGAAGCCGTCCACACAATGTGCGGCGGCGAAAAGGGTGAATAGAATGCTAGGAATGATAAAGAAGGGGATCACGAACAGATCGGAGAAGATTATCATGCCGCTGTACTGGTCCATGGTGCGCCCTCACCTGGAGTACTGCGTCCAGCACTGGTCGCCGTACATGAAGAAGGACACGATACTACTTGAAAGGGTCCAGAGAAGAGCGACTAAGATGGTTTTGGGGCTGGAGGAGTTGCCATACAGCGAAAGATTAGAGAAACTGGGCCTCTTCTCCCTCAGACAGAGGAGATTGTGAGGGGACATGATCAAAACATTCAAGTAGATAAGGACAGGTTGTTCACCCTCTCCAGGGTACGGAGAACAAGAGGGCACTCTCTAAAGTTAAAAGGGGATAGATTCCATACAAACATAAGGAAGTTCTTCACCCAGAAAGTGGTGGAAAACTGGAACGCTCTTCCGGAGACAGTTATAGGGGAAAACACCCTCCAGGGATTCAAGACAAAGTTAGACAAGTCCCTGCTGAACCAGAAAGTACGCAGGTAAGGCTAGACTCTTTGACCTACGGGCCACCGTGTGAGAGGACTGCTAGGCATAATGGACCACTGGTCTGACCCAGCAGCAGCAATTATGTTGTTATGTTCATAAAATATTATGAGCAAATGAAAGAAACTTGAATACAATTTGGAAGGCAATAGGGAGCCAGCACTCCTCCATTAAGAGGGATCATCTATCAAGCCTCCTGGTACCAATCAACCATTCTGTAGGTGAATTTGGAACTTATTAATTGGTCTTTATAGAGTTGCAGTAATCTAATTGGGAGAGAACCAAAGAATGAAAAAGTAAGAGTCCTACATGAGAGGGCAACCTTCCTGCAATTGTTTCAAACAAAGACTTACAGACTAAGTTGGAGAAGAGTTTCAGATGATAGATCTTGATCCAGTGTCCGTCTCCTCTCCCCCCCCTCCCAAGCACAGTTAAATGTTTGCGTTAGGGTATTGCTGGTTTCTGCACGGAACTGTTTGAGGATACGTAAGAGTGCTCCATGTGAAAATAGAAGAGCAAACCCTGTACCGAAGAGAAGCAAGCGACCCAAAAAGTTGAGGTTATGATGACAATGATAAATTACAGTAAAAATATAAAATCACTTTATTAAAACAAAAACACCAAGGAAGACCACATTATAGTAATACACATGACAAAAATATCAAATTCAAAAAGCGATGGAACTAAGCAGGGAATTCATCAACACACTAAGTAATGTGCCTGTTGATGAATTCCATCTAAATATCTTTAAAAAATCAAAATTAAACAGAGACATGTTTTTGCACAACGCCTGCATCAAAGGTATAAAATCCAAAGTTATAGGAAAATATGCAGCATTAAAAAACGTGGCTGAAATGCTGCCATAAACATGGTAGACCAAATAGTACATAATTTCTTGTCCTAGAATTTACTTTCCATTGAATGCTTGTTATGCACTGGGGGTTGTTTGTTTTTGTTTTGTTTTTACTTTTGAGGTATTTGAATGTCTTATTTTCCAACTATGCCTTTACTTTTCAATCATGTTTTAACTTTAGTTTTCAAATTCTTTATCTTACAGCTACATTTAAGTTTTTCACTCAGCTCCAGTGGTGAAGATAGCAACAAGCAAGAGAGACAATCAGAATTAATTCCTCTGCAGTCTGTAAACCTTCTGCTGAAAAGTATTGGTGCTACCCTTACAGATGTACAAGATGTTGTCTTTAAGTATGTTGAAGATCTTTGTTCACATTGTAAATCACATGCATATAGTTTGCTTTTCTTTGCAGCAGCAAGTTCTTATTTGTGGTGTCTATTTATCTTTTGTAGACTGGCTTATTTTGAGCTTGAAAATCAGTTCTGCACCTCACAACAATTGCAGTGGGAAGTCATTAGACATTACTCTAAACAGGTTAGTGTGAAAGTGGTCTTGTGTTTTAATAGAATATAAATAGAGTTGTTTATATGTGCAGATGTATGTTTGTATACGTATAGATACATACAATGGCTTTTAAAAGTTTATACACCCTTGTACATTTTTGTCGCATTCTGCTTTTTCAAAATCGTAAATTCACTGATTTGTGAATAAAATGGCTGAGGCCATTTCTTTTCAGTTTCAGGAAGAAACAGACCTCATGTTTAAAATGCTGGATATCCATCCAATTTCCTAACCCACCTCTCCCTGAGAATATTGTGAAAGAACCAGTATTCTTATTGAGAAACAGATGAGGAAGGGGAAGGGTTCCCCCACTCTGGACCACCTGTTAATAAAAAGGCAGATGGGGGGGGGGGTGCTAGAGAGCCCAGTCAAGATGGAGGCATAACTGATCTGCTCCATTCCTCGTCCTCGGAAAACAACTAAGAACTCCTATCCTTTAGCATCAGAGCACTTTCGAGAGGCATGATGCCTAACACAAAAGCAGGGAAAATTGAGGTGGCTTTTGGGCTGACTGGCAGTGCTAAATGCCCAAAGCAAGATCTCCATTGCTATCTAAGGAGCCCTATGTGCTGACCTCGGATGATAATATGGGTGAAATTGCTGAACAGTTGAAACGCATCTCAGTGGTACTAACATAGTAAATGACGGCAGATAAAGACCTGAATGGTCTATCCAGTCTGCCCATTAGTTATACTCATTAAAAATACATGATTAAAGTAACTTGTCTCTTTTCTTTGACATATCTGGGCCATACACTGTAAAGTCCATCTAATACTGTGCTAGGTTCCAACTGCTGGAGTTGCCATCCAAGCTCACTCTAGTTTAACGAACCATCCCGTTGTTTGCAGGATACCTGGCCAGTAATGCCTCATGTCTGGCCAGTAATGCCTCATGTTCCAAGTTAGTAAAATTCCCATGTCAGAAGCTTGTTTTAGGACTTAATTTGATTATTCCCTCTGTCAGACTGTAGAATATTTAGGATAGGATAGGTGGGGGGAAGGGTGGGAGAGGAGTGTATGCATACTCTGTAGAGTATATTAAGGGGATTCGCTTCTTGTTGGTGCCTGTTATTTGAACTGTATGGCTGTTGGGTTTGTGTGATGCACCTCTCTGTTTGGATTTAAAATCAATAAAGATTGAACTTTAAAAAGAAGAGGTTACTTACTGTTTTAGATGCCTTATCTTACATTACAGGTATAATTTTATGTAACATGAATAACTATGTAGCATATATGATTCTATGTATAATCTATGTATCTATATGTTGCTTGTAACCCACTTAGAACTCTGATTTGAGAGGATTCAGTGGGATATAAGATTGCACATAATATAACATGATTTCCTTTAAAACATGAAGCAAATAGCATGCACTAAATCATTTTGAGAATGGAAGATTTGGAGGAAGGGGTTGTTTCCAGTTTAGTAATTCAGCAGAATTTTGAGAGCTTGTGTATTAGTAGTATTTATTTATTCAATTTTCTATACCATTCTCCCAGGGGAGCTCAGAACAGTTTACATGGACTTATTCAGGTACTTAAGCATTTTTTTTCCCTGTCTGTCTCAGCAGGCTCATGGTCTGTCTAATATACTTGGGGCAATGGGGGACCAAGAGACTTGCCCAAGGTCACAAGGAGCAGTGTGGGTTTGTACCTCCAAGCTCAGGTTGTTGAGGCTATAGCTCTAAACCCTCTGCCACACTCTCAGATATAGTTCTGATAAACTACATAGCAGGGCTGTAAAGGTAAACCAGGGCCAATAGCAACCCCAATAGGGCCATCAAAATGGACAGCAGGATGGGCAACTGCCCAAGACTTGCCAGTATTCCTCGCCAGGGGGCAAAGTGTCAGTACTACATGCTAATGCTGCCCGATTCACGATTCGAATCGGTTCACCGATTCGAATCAGGTGAATCGATTCGAATCGGTTTGTTTTTTTGAAAAACCGGACTCACTGATTCAGCCCCAAGACCCGTTTAGGCTTTCTCTCTGCCGCCGGCCGTCGGAGTCGTTCCCATCTAATGTAATTTCCTGTTTTGCGAAACCGGAAGTTACATCGAGCGGACCTCATGCAGATCGGCATCGGCAGCAGCAAAGGCTGTTTTTGGCTGGCTCTCTCCTTCGCGCATTTCTCCTCTCTTCCCCGCGATTCCACATCCACAGTCCTTTAAGTATATGAATTGAGCAGTGGGGCTGGTGAAGCTGAGAATTGGCAGGGGGCTGGTGAAGCTGAGATTCAAGCAAGGGGGGGCTGGTGAAGCTGAGATTTGAGCAGGGGGGCTGGTGAAGCTAAGAATCAGCGGTGACGGGTCAAAAATGCGCGAGGACAAAGGCGTGCCGACAACCGAGCGTGGACAACTGAGTGCAGGGCTTAATCACGCCGAAGAAAACCTGTATTTTAAAGGGCTCTGACGGGGGTGGGGTGGGGGGGAACCCCCCACTCTACTTAATAGGGATCGCGCTGCCTCATGCTGCCATGTTGGGGGGTGTGGGAGGTGTAACCCCCCACATTATACTGAAAACTTAACTTTTTCCCTAAAAAACAGAGGAAAAGTTAAGTTTCCAGTACATTGAGGGGGGTTACAACACCCCCAAACCCCCCACAACACCAGCGCGATCTCTATTAAGGAAAGTGTGGGGGGGTCCCCTCCATCACCCCCCGTCGGAGCCTTTAAAATAAGGGGTTTTTTTGGCGCGATGAAGTCCTGCGCTCAGTTGTCCGTGCTCGGTTGTCGGCGCACCTTTGTCCTCTTGCGCTTTAGACTATGAACTGAATCGGCAAGGGGGCTGGTGAAACTTGAGGGATGATTGTCTTTGGGGCTGGTGAAGCTGAAAATCAGCAGGGGGCTGGGGAAGCTGAGAATCATTTCTGTAGGCTATCAGAAATTTGCTTAATTATCTACTCAAACAACATTTTTGCTATTTACTTTCATTGTACTTAGACTATTATTCAGTAGAAAAAAATTTAGCTTGTTCAATCAAGCAGAACATTCACTTATAAGTCCAATGTCCAGACAGGATTTATTGAACAAACTAAATTTTTTCTACTGAATAATAGTCTAAGTACAATGAAAGTAAATAGCAAAAATGTTGTTTGAGTAGATAGTTGAGCAAAAAATACCAATGTGGCTGCCATTAAAGCTAGACTACCATCAAGACAATGGTGAAATCAGCCTCCAATGCAATGCAGAGCTTGCATGCTATAAACTTGAAGAACCCTTGGAAACTGATGGTGATGTATTTACATACTGGCATGACAGACAAGAGAAGCTACCTTTACTAAGCCAGCTTGCTCAGAAGTTTCTATGTTCGCCAGCAACTTCTGTTCCTTCAGAAAGAATACTCTCTGCAGCAGATCAAATAATTGCTGCTCGGTGGAGTTGTCGGAAGCCAGCCCAAGCTGACAAACTAATATTTCTAAATAAAACTGAAAAATGTAATAAATTTAATCCATGTTTCTAACTAATTTTAAAGCTATGTTATAGTTTGGATGTTCCTATTTTTGACATGATATTGCCTTGGTTAAATAAAATGTTTAAACTTTAAAAAGCTGTTTCATTAAAAGTGAATCAAATCAAAATATTTTTCTCTGAATCGGGCAGCACTACTATATGCCATTGTAACTACCAAGCTACAAAACCCATACTCAAGAACTCCTCACATACTGAACAAATAATAGTTCTTAGGAATATAATGTTTAAGAGAGAGGGTTAATGTTAAATTGTAAATGACCCCACAGGGCGCCCGATTGTTTCCCTTAGGGGCACTGTGTTAGTAACGGAAAGTCAGACGGACATCAAGAATATTAAGACAGAAATCACTCATCTGACCACCAAAATGTCAACGGTGGATACCTGACTCTCGGCAATGGAAAAGAAATATCAGCAATTAGATGAGGTGGCAACACGGCAGAAAGCGGATCACAAGTCCATTGAACAGCTGGAGACTATTTGTGAGTACTACGGGAACCGTAGTTGAAGAAATAACTTAAGAATCTCCGGTCTCTATGAAAGATCGGAGGGCGATGATCCGGTGCACTTTTTTGAATAATGGATCCCGAAAGTTTTACAACTAGCATTTGAGTGCCCTTTTGAAATCGAACAGGTCCACCGTGAGCCTTTGCGCATGCCTCAGGGCTCTCAACTACCAAGTTTAGTGTTGCGTTTTCCACAAGAGGAACAGATTTTAGCCAAAATGAAAGCTTTGCAGGTCAATGTATTTTCATCGCCGCTGATTACACTAAAGAAATGGCTGACAAGCATCATCAGTTTCTTGCTTTATGACCCCGTCTGAAAGCATTAGAGGCCCACTACAGACTTTTGGCGCTAGCACGGATGAAAATCACCTATCGAAACAAAACCACTACTCTGATTCTGCCAGTCCCCAGTATGATTGCCTTCTCAGAGGGCTGTATGCTGTGTGGGATTTTTGTTGAATGTAAAGATAATGAGTCTCTTGTTGAGTTAGGAGTGTTTCAGACATACTGGTTTATAGTTCAGGTTTTCTGAGGGTGGGGAATGGGAGTTAGATTGGTGGTCCTCCTCTGGTCTTTCACCCCTTCTAGAGAGCACCAGGTGTTCATGTTTCTGGCTGGTGGGTGGGGGAGGGGTTGGTTTGATTATCTGGGGTGAGTTTTATGGGATGGAATGGGGTGTAAATGATACTGTGCTTTGCTGATTTTGTATCAGGTACTGGGCAGAGCCACCATCATTCTGTTTTTCATATATCTTACAGATTGTTTCTATTTGGGAGCTGCAATGTAATCTCAATATCATGTGTTTTTTTGGGGGGGCTGATGGGTGATCACAAAGTTGTATCTCTGAATGTGAAGGGGATAACACATCCGACAAAACGTAATAAGTTGCTTTCAAATATTTGGGGGCATCCATTGTTTTTATGCAGGAAACCCACTTAACCAGTAGTGAATCTAGGAAATTGCAAAGAAAGTGGGTGTGGGATAGTGTATATTCGCCAGCTCAAAGTCGCAAGGAGGGTGTAGCTATTCTTTTGTCATGCAAGTTTTCCTATTCAATTTTATCTCAGGTAGATGGGTAATGATCACATTGCTAATTAATACTAGTAAATATACCTTTATCAATGTATATGGTCCGAATAAAGATCTTTTGGTGCAGGTATCAACACTTCTTCGGATCATATTATTCGGGGGGGGGGGATTTCAGTTTAATTTCTGATTTTTGTTTAGACCGGAAATCACATGTGTTTTACAGACTACCCAAAGCACGTGCTACTTGATTCAGGAGGCAGCTCTCACAGATGTCTGGCATCTCTCATAGATGTCTGGCACCCTAATTCTCTTGATTACACGTTTCACTCTATTCCACATGACACCTTTTCGAGGATAGATTATTTCTTTCTCTCCCAGTCTTTGATTTCTTCAGTCTCCAATGCCACTAATAAGCCTAAGCATATCTCTGATCACTCCTGTATCACGCTAACTCTGTCCTTTCCCTCACCCGAGCGCCCTACTCCAGCCTGGCGCTTCAATGCAGCCCTTCTGGAGGATCCGGAGTTTCATTCTCACTTTCTCCTGTGGACTGAGGACTACTTTGGCTTCAATGACTCTCCGGATCTTCCATATCATGTCATTTGGTGCACTTATAAAGCGTTTTTAATGGATGAGCTGATTTCTTATACAGCTTGGAAAAATAAACAGCAATGGACACTTATCAGAGATTTAGAAACCAGTATAAAATCTGTGGAACAGACCTACCTTCGTACACCTACACTGTTACTCAAGACCCAACTACAGAAACTCAAATTTTATTATAATCAGATTTTCACTGAGAAAGCGAGCATGTTTTTTTATAAGCAAAGTACCATATATTATGAAGGCTGTAATAAGGATGGGCGTCTGTTAGCCAACTATCTCAAGCGTAAACAAAAAGCTTTTACAATCACAGCCCTTAAAGATGGCACTCGGCTAGTTACTAAACCATCAGAAATTGCGGGACAATTTTTTCACTTTTATGAACAATTATACACTAAGTGGATGACACCATCACAGGATGACATCCAGTCCTTTTTAAAATCTATAGCAGCCCCTACCTTGAGCCCAGAACAACAGAAACACCTAAATCTTCCCTTGACTATGCAGGAGATCAGTAGGACTATTAAGCGTCTTAAACCACATAAGGTGCCCAGTAGTGACGGATATATGGGAGAATTTTATAAGGTACATCAAAAACCTGCTCTGACAAAATAACTTAGACACTCAGGAGAGTAGGCTCCACCTAAGTTAAACAAACCTTTTAACCAAAACGAGCTACAGGCCCAGCCAGGAATGCCAGAACCTCTGTATTCAGCTATAGCTCTGGCGTTCCTGGCCGGGCCTGTAACTCTGAGGCTTGATTTGGTTAAAAGGTTTGTTTAATTTAAGTGAAGCCTACTCTCCCGAGAGTCTATTTTGTCAGAGTAGATTTTTGATGTAGTTTATTTAGCTGACATAAGTTACCTTGTGTGTTGTGCAAGTGAATTTAAGAATTTTATAAGGCCCATGTGGACATTTTGACACCTAAACTGTTAGTTAGATTGCTCCTTCATTGACTCTAGTATGTCCGCAGGCTCTTTTACTGAGGCCACTATTATTACATTCCCGAAGCCAGGAAGAGACCCGCTTTTTCCAAAAAATTATAGACCAATTTCCTTAATAAACTATGATTGTAAAATCTATACTAAAGTACTGGCAGATAGATTGGCTATTTATATGCCTGAATGAAGCGGCTACCCCAACAGGCAGCAAAGATTTTCAAGCTATCCTACAATCTTGTAAGACTCCAATGAGGGGTTTGGTCGCCTTACCAGTACATCAAGTTTGCCAAGGTAAAGCCATTTAGATTGGCATAATAGAAGTTTAGAAATAAGAAAAAGCAGAGTTGCTTATCTGTAACATTTGTTCTCGGAGAACAATAGGGGATCAATCCTCACAAAAGTATCCCCATGGAATTGATATTCTTCAAGCTCACTGTAGCACAGGGTGTTCTGCCTGGAGGAATAGTCTAAATGGTTAGTACAGTGAGCCAAGACCCAGGGGAACCGGGTTCAGTTCCCACTGCAGCCCCTCATGATCCTGGGCAAGCCACCTTAACCCTCTTGCCCCAGAAATAAAAGCACAGGGTATGTCTACTAAAGTGTACTAGTAAATGGGCTTAGCCTGTGTTAATGCAGGATTTTCCCCACACCCTAAGCCCATTTCTAAAGTGCCCAAGAAACAGGGAATTTTGAAGTATTTCTTTTTCAGGTCATGTGCCAAAAATTGGCACTGGAGTACTAACCACTTCTATTTAGGAGGTAGTAAGGGCTCCTGCATTATGCTGCATTAATCAGAGTACTCTCAAATGTCCACACCCATTTCTGCCCCGACATGCCCCTCCCAAAAAATAAATACAAAAATATAAATACTGCATGCTTAGTATGCACAAAAAGCTTACCTAGTGAAAAACACTTTAATAAGCTTTGCGGTAAGCATTTTCATGCACACTTAGCACGCTCTAGGGTTGACGGGCCTTTAGTACATATACCCCTTTGACTGTGAATCCACCAGGGACAGAAAAAGTACCTGTATATAATGTATTAACCACTTTGGTTGTATCACAGAAAGGTAGTATATCAGATGTATTGCTCTGATCCATCTTAGTCTTATCTTACTCAGCAGAGCATGTCAGAAAGCTCTAGAAATTAAAAAGGTAAATTCCAAAACCTGTAAAGTACTTTTTAAAAAAAAAAAAATGAGTTTATACTGGAAACAGACTGCCTTTATAGATAGCCATAGGATATATGAAATTTGCACTAAAAGGTCTTCATAAGGTTTATGATATTCACTGCAAAATATTTCTTATGTTGGGTAGAATTCTTGTAAAATAAAAACTTGCATATATCCAGAAAACAGCTTTTCGTACTTAGCAGCTGTTGGAACTCATGAGTCACATGCGTAAGGATTGTCTGTCTGTGATAAGCAACTTTGCCTTATGTCTATATAACACCTTCAGAGGGTTTATGCATAATTCTGTATAAAAATTACAGGCATATGTAAATAGGTATATTTCTTACATGTGTTTATATACATAGATAGAGATGTATAATATATCAATCTAAAATGGCTTCAATTTTCTTCAAAGCCAATATGGTTAATAAAGGTTTATGAACTTAAGACACTTTATTTTTGTTTTTTGTACTGTTAATTATATATTAATAGGTTTTTGTAGGATATTAAAAGATCTAGGGAAATAATGTTAAATCCTTGATACCATAGAGCTATTACTTTGTTTGATTTTCCAGATTTTTTTTTCTGTTTGATTCCAAAATATAGGGCCTGTTTCACAAAGCCGCGCTAGTGCTGCTCCGCGGTAACGGCCCCGAAGCCCATAAAGATTTAAAGGGCTTCCGGGCTAGCGCGGCTTTGTAAAACAGACCCATAGTTGTAAAACCACTAGTATTGTGGACAGAGTTTCCAATCATTCCCAGGCTAAGAAAAAAAGAGGTGAACAGGTGGTTGCTGTTTGAATGGAGTATATTGATTGGCTGTTCATATTTGAACGAAGATTCCTGATCAGTCCATTTGGAAAGACTGGAAGTTGATATAATTGGATAAAACTAAGGAAGAGCAGACAATGGCAATAGTGAGAGATAAGACAGCACACCTGAGGCAGCATTTTGTGTAATGGGGGCCTCTGTGAGGGATTTGGAGGAGATACAGTGAATATGTGCTTTTCATTTTTTGTATAACTTTTTTTTATAATAGATTGAATCGTAAGAGTTTTTTGGTCAGGGATCATAACCTGTGCTGAAAATTTCATCTGTATTGTTATAAATAGTCATTAATTTCTGGGCCTTTTCCTTACACATCCAGGGTGGGAGGGAGGGGGAGAGATTGTGCTATTGTATTATTTTAAATAAGTGTAGGTTATTGGAAGAGTATATACATTTATGTTATTGATTAATAATTATTGGGTGGGTGGGATAAAATGATTGATTTTGAATATCTGTAAGTTGAATGTGCTTTTCTTGACTTGTTATGTTCTTATACCTGTGTATTGCACTGTTAATATTTGAAAATTAATAAAAGATTTTTTTAAAAAGAAAATTATTTGGCAAATATGGTATTGAGAGTTTTTGATAGTCTGTTAATAAAGATGAGGCAACTATGTGATATTTATTGCTCAGATATTTAATGCCATTTTCCTGAGATCTTTTTAATATCTTTTTAATATATAATTTACATTTTTTACATTTTAGCTTTCATGTGTGTTTGTAAATGGACAATGCTACATACCTTGCAGAAATAGCTAGTCACCTGTTCTTTGTTCAGTGTGAATTAACAAAATTATATTCAGTGATTGTTATAATTAACACTTTTTCTATTTATTTTTCTTTTAGGCCATTAAACAAATGTATGTTCTTATTCTTGGATTGGATGTTTTGGGTAATCCATTTGGATTTTTTAGAGACTTGTCTACAGGAGTTGAAGCTTTTTTCTATGAACCTTACCAGGTACGTTTTTCCTGCTGTCTAAACGCTGCCATTTTGTGGATTTTGGCATCGCCTGTCCTGCACAATTATACTGTAGGCTAGATCTGGGATCATAACTTGTGCTGCAGATTTAATCTGTATTGTTATAAGTAGCCACTCATGCCTCCCAGATTGTGTCACCGTGATGACTAAAAAGATAAGTATAGCAAGTTGATTCCTTTCGCTGCATTCAGATACGCACCTTTTTTAATAGTCATGTGCGGGATGCGTTGGTTCTTGAGGAAACCAATCTGGAAAAGGTGCTGAGTGGTGATGGTGGTAGGGGAGCTGTCTCTAGATTGTATTTGGCTTTATTAGCTTTCTCTGATCCAGTCGCTCCATATAGGGAGCGATGGGAGCAGGATCTTCAGCTTACCTTTACCTCTAAGCAGTGGCTTAGTGTTCTTTCTCATTTACTCAAGGTCTCGGTTGCTAGCCATTTAACATAGTAACATAGTAACATAGTAGATGACGGCAGATAAAGACCCGAATGGTCCATCCAGTCTGCCCAACCTGATTCAATTTAAAATTTTTTAATTTTTTTTTTTTTCTTCTTAGCTATTTCTGGGCGAGAATCCAAAGCTTTACCCGGTACTGTGCTTGGGTTCCAACTGCCGAAATCTCTGTTAAGACTTACTCCAGCCCATCTACACCCTCCCAGCCATTGAAGCCCTCCCCTGCCCATCCTCCTCCAAACGGCCATGCACAGACACAGACCGTACAAGTCTGCCCAGTAACTGGCCTAGTTCAATCTTTAATATTATTTTCTGATTCTAAATCTTCTGTGTTCATCCCACGCTTCTTTGAACTCAGTCACAGTTTTACTCTCCACCACCTCTCTCGGGAGCGCATTCCAGGCATCCACCACCCTCTCCGTAAAGTAGAATTTCCTAACATTGCCCCTGAATCTACCACCCCTCAACCTCAAATTATGTCCTCTGGTTTTACCATTTTCCTTTCTCTGGAAAAGATTTTGTTCTACGTTAATACCCTTTAAGTATTTGAACGTCTGAATCATATCTCCCCTGTCTCTCCTTTCCTCTAGGGTATACATATTCAGGGCTTCCAGTCTCTCCTCATATCTTCTGGTGCAAGCCTCCTATCATTTTCATCGCCCTCCTCTGGACCGCCTCAAGTCTTCTTACGTCTTTCGCCAGATACGGTCTCCAAAACTGAAAACAATACTCCAAGTGGGGCCTCACCAATGACCTGTACAGGGGCATCAACACCTTCTTTCTTCTACTGACTACGCCTCTCTTTATACAGCCCAGAATCCTTCTGGCAGCAGCCACTGCCTTGTCACACTGTTTTTTCGCCTTTAGATCTTCGGACACTATCACCCCAAGGTCCCTCTCCCCGTCCGTGCATATCAGCTTCTCTCCTCCCAGCATATACGGTTCCTTCCTATTATTAATCCCCAAATGCATTACTCTGCATTTCTTTGCATTGAATTTTAGTTGCCAGGCATTAGACCATTCCTCTAACTTTTGCAGATCCTTTTTCATATTTTCCACTCCCTCTTCGGTGTCTACTCTGTTACAAATCTTGGTATCATCTGCAAAAAGGCACACTTTTCCTTCTAACCCTTCAGCAATGTCACTTACATACATATTGAACAGGATTGGCCCCAGTACCGAACCCTGAGGGACTCCACTAGTCACCTTTCCTTCCTTCGAGCGACTTCCATTAACCACCACCCTCTGGCGTCTGTCCGACAGCCAGTTTCTGACCCAGTTCACCACTTTGGGTCCTAACTTCAGCCCTTCAAGTTTGTTCAACAGCCTCCTATGAGGAACTGTATCAAAGGCTTTGCTGAAATCCAAATAAATTACATCTAGCATATGTCCTCGATCCAGCTCTCTGGTCACCCAATCAAAAAATTCAATCAGGTTCTTTGGCACGATTTACCTTTTGTAAAGCCATGTTGCCTCGGATCCTATAACCCATTAGATTCAAGGAAATACACTATCCTTTCTTTCAGCAACACTTCCATTATTTTTCCAACAACTGAAGTGAGGCTCACCGGCCTGTAGTTTCCTGCTTCATCCCTGTGACCACTTTTATGAATAGGGACCACATCCGCTCTCCTCCAATCCCCAGGAATCACTCCCGTCTCCAGAGATTTGTTGAACAAGTCTTTAATAGGACTCGCCAGAACCTCTCTGAGTTCCCTTAGTATCCTGGGATGGATCCCGTCTGGTCCCATCGCTTTGTCCACCTTCAGTTTTTCAAGTTGCTCATAAACACCCTCCTCCGTGAACGGCGCAGAATCTACTCCATTTTCTCGTGTAACTTTGCCGGACAATCTCGGTCCTTCTCCAGGATTTTCTTCTGTGAACACAGAACAGAAGTATTTGTTTAGCACATTTGCTTTCTCCTCATCACTCTCCACATATTTGTTCCCAGCATCTTTTAGCCTAGCAATTCCATTTTTTATCTTCCTCCTTTCACTAATATATCTGAAAAAATTTTTATCTCCCTTTTTTACATTTTTAGCCATTTGTTCTTCCGCCTGTGCCTTCGCCAAACGTATCTCTCTCTTGGCTTCTTTCAGTTTCACCCTGTAGTCTTTTCTGCTCTCCTCTTCTTGGGTTTTTTTATATTTCATGAACGCCAACTCTTTCGCCTTTATTTTCTCAGCCACTAGGTTGGAGAACCATATCGGCTTCCTTTTTCTTTTGTTTTTATTGATTTTCTTCACATAAAGGTCCGTAGCCATTTTTATCACTCCTTTCAGCTTAGACCACTGTCTTTCCACTTCTCTTATGTCCTCCCATCCTAACAGCTCTTTCTTCAGGTACTTTCCCATTGCATTAAAGTCCGTACGTTTGAAATCTAGGACTTTAAGTATCGTGCGGCCGCTCTCCACTTTAGCCGTTATATCAAACCAAACCGTTTGATGATCGCTACTACCCAGGTGAGCACCCACTCGAACATTAGAGATACTCTCTCCATTTGTGAGGACCAGATCCAATATCGCTTTTTCCCTTGTGGGTTCCGTCACCATTTGTCTGAGCAGAGCCTCTTGAAAGGCATCCACAATCTCCCTACTTCTTTCCGATTCCGCAGACGGAACATTCCAGTCCGCATCCGGCAGGTTGAAATCTCCCAACAGCAGAACCTCCTCTTTCCTTCCAAACTTTTGGATATCCACAATCAGATCCTTATCAATTTGCTGCGATTGAGTCGGAGGTCTGTAGACTACACCCACGTAGATAGAAGTTCCATCTTCTCTTTTCAGAGCAATCCATATCGCTTCTTCCTCTCCCCAGGTCCCTTGCATTTCGGTCGCTTGGATATTGATCTTTACATAGAGAGCTACTCCTCCACCTTTATGACCATCTCTGTCCTTCCTAAAAAGATTATATCCCGGTATGTTTGCATCCCATCCATGTGATTCACTGAACCATGTCTCTGTGATAGCAACAATATCTAGATCTGCCTCTAATATCAGGGCTTGCAGATCATGAACTTTGTTGCTTAGACTGCGAGCATTTGTGGTCATCGCTTTCCAGCTATTTTTCAGCAATAATCTCCTTTTTCGTATGGATTTTTGTGTCGTTTCACTTTCCGTTGCAATACTAAGAAATGAGTTGCTGATATTGCTTATGTTGCAGCCTTTACTACTATCACATCTTTTCTTTTGCCGGGGGTGGTCTCTATAATTGTCCTTCGTACATACACCACCCCCACCTTCTAGTTTAAATGCCTGGAAAAATATTGTCTAAATTTCTCTGCAAGGTTTCTTTTTCCTGCTGTAGTAATATGTAGCCCATCAGTGCAATATAGCTTCTTGTCCTTCCATGTATTTCCCCATCCTCCTATGTACCTGAAGCCTTCTTGATGACACCAGGCTCTGAGCCATCTATTAAAGTCCTCTGTGTTTTTCATTCTTTGCTCTCCTTTTCCATATGCAGGCAGTATTTCAGAAAAAGCTAAAGTCTTTACAAAAGGTTTCACGCCCTCACCAAGCTCCCGAAAAGCTTTCTGTGCTGCAAGTGTGGAGTTGTTGGCCAGGTCATTTGTTCCCAGATGGATAACAACATCAGTGTTAAAATCCTTAGTTTCTTCCTTAATTATAGTCAGTATTTGCCTGGAACTCCTGGTAGCTGAGGATCCTGGAAGACATTTCACTATTTTGGACTCCTCGCCCTGTGTTCCAAGGTTAATGCCTCTGATGATGGAATCCCCCAACAGTAATAGTTTTCTGTTTTTGGCTTTTTTATTTGTACTTAGGGTGCTCTTGTTCTCTTGAGTTTCCTTCATTGGTTCCAGTCCCACCTCCCTTCTGTTTTCCTGAGTATCGCAGTGCACTAGTGGAGCGAAGGAATTCTGTAGAGGTAATATTAGTGAAGGTGGATGTTTCTGTGTTACATGTCGCAGTCTTCCTGAGCCTACTGTGACCCATTTATTCCTGGGCTGTTTTATTCTTTGAGGTAGAGGTGGTAAGTTGGTATGATTTTGTGGAGTGATGGAAGCTGCTTTAATTGTATTCAATTCCTGTTTAAGTTTGCAGAGCTCCTCCTTAATACTGGCAAGTTGAAGACAGATGGGGCAAGCCTTAAGCCTCCAAATAGTATGTCTTGGAATTAAAGCACCACAGTGATTGCATTTAAATGAGAATGGACACAAAATGTTGTTTCGTTGGTACTGCACCCCAGTTAGACTCAGGTCTTAGTGCCACCTGGGCGAAGGTGAATGTTGGCGTGAAAGTGGTGTATCATATTTGGTGGACCTGTCCTAAGTTGGGCTCTTATTGGAGTTCAGTTCTTGCCTTGTCCTTTCAAATTACTGGGGTGAAATATCCAGAGCGTGCAGAATACTGTTTGTTTAATTTATGTCTGGTGGGGGATTCGACCCAGAGTATATAAACTGGTCTCCTCTGTTTTCGTGGATGCCCAATTGGTCCTGGCCCGGGAGTGGAGGAAACCTTGTATTCCTGCCCCAGAGGCTATTTGCCGCAAATTGGACTATATATTTTTGATGACTAAACTGACTTCCTTGAAATTGAATTGTCTGACCCCTTTCTATAAGATCTGGGATCCCTATATCACTTGGAAGGAAGTGCATATGTAGTTTGTGGCTGTATCTTGGAATGCTCTCGTTCTGTTGTTGGGGGGGGGATTTATTTGGGTGGGAGGGTGGGGGGTGATTACTGTTCATATGGTGGCAGTTTTTTGTTGTATTGTTCTGTACCTTATGACTTTGTGGAATTGTTGTTTAAACCAGTGGTTCTCAACCCTGTCCTGGAGGACCACCAGGCCAGTCGGGTTTTCAGGCTAGCCCTAATAAATATGCATGAGAGAGATTTGCATATAATGGAAGTGACAGGCATGCAAATCTACTCCATGCATATTCATTAGGGCTAGCCTGAAAACCTGATTGGCCTGGTGGTCCTCCAGGACATGGTTGGGAACCACTGGTTTAAATTGTTGCCTGTTTGTGAAAATCTTTAATAAATATTTGAAAAAAAAAAAAGATGAGTACAGCAAAACGTCTAAATAAATTAAATGGGAAAGGCTAATGGGACATTTTAAAACACTTTACTTGGGAAAAGGACTAGTGACAAAAGGGCATAAAGCTTTACCACTATGAGAAAGTTTGAGCGGTGAGTAGCGTCGCTGAGGTCCAGAAGATAAGCCAGAAGTTAAATATTTCTTACTAAGCTATTGTCTCCAAGTATACTTATCATCTAGAGAAGAACATGACTGAATATAGTCAGCCACAGGCAGGAGCCTCTCCTGCCCTCATTTATTGTTTTCAGTATCAGCCAGAGTGTATTTAAATTGCTGCTTTATGTATAGAATATAACTTCTTTTCTTTTCTTTTGGGGGGTATTTATTTCTGTTCCTTCAAGTGGACTAATATAGTGACACTGTTTTATTGGCCAACTTTATACAGTTGTGGCGTAGCTTTCAACTCTTAGTTATCTGACTTGATAAAAGAACATTACATAGCAGCAACATTACTGAATTGTAGTAGTTGGGTAGAAATCTTTGCTCTTTGTTGATTTTTAGGGTGCTATTCAAGGTCCTGAAGAATTTGTTGAAGGAATGGCCCTTGGTGTAAAAGCACTGGTGGGAGGAGCTGTTGGTAAGTTATTTTTCTTCACATAGTGATAAACTATATTCTTTTTCAGTTGCTAAAATCTTTGGGCCATATTCTATGTAGAATGCCTAAAAAGTTATGTGCAGTTTAGAGACTTATGCTTAGCACCCCTACATGTGACTAACATTTAGGCCACCCGTTTAGGCCAGTAAAAAAACGGTGTGCTGAACTTTTTTAGGAATGTTCACTATCCGCACATATTCATCCCCTAGCCATGTCCCCTTTTGAGATCAGTGAACTACAATTTACATGCCCCACTTTATAGAATTCACTTAGAAAGTTATGCATGTAACTTCTGACTAGTTTCAATTACAATCAGTTATTAGGTGTTAATTGTCAATTATCGGCATTGATTAACTGCTTAAACAGTTGTGTTCGCGTCTTAGTCGACCTATACAGAACCTATCCCTGTATGCATATCCCCATGTACTTTTTGAGGCAATTTTTAAGAGGGTGCAAAAAGCACCAATAAAGGCATACTTTACCCCCTAAGCAGCGCCTAGCCAATGTCCACGCAGAAATTAATTTTTTTAATTGGCTTAAATGGCATGCTAATTGAAAAAGCCATTAAAAGCTAATTTTAAAACATTCGCAGTTCCATGCAGAAATCGACATTGCGCTTAATGGTGCCTATCCGAAAAGTAGGCATCTGTGTTAGGCGCTGGTAAATTAGGACAGGAAAGCCCTGGCCTAATATACCGGCACATAACATGACACCTGCTGGCGCTTAAGTTAGGTGATGCTAGATGCGTTTCTATAAACTATGCCTAGCAGTTGATTGACAACTGCACTGAATGGCATCTAACTGTTTGGCGCAATTTATAAAATCAGGCCCCACATGCCTAGGTGCTTTTATAAATTAGGCACCCAGAACCACTCCCAATATTGAGGTGAATTCATGTATACAAACTTACACCTAATGGCTTAAATTTGCACATGTAATCTATGCATGTACCACCATATTTTATAAAATACTCATATACATTGTAATTCTCCTTCCACTCCACTCATACGAGTGGAAGGAGCATCCCTAATTTTGGCCAAACTCCCTCACAATGTCCAAGGAGAAGTAATTTTACATTGGGTTTAGAACCCCCAATAATTTTGAAAAATTGAATCCTGTGACTCCACCTGCACTCTGACCCCAGGAGCACCTAGAAGGTGGGCCGCATAAAGGGTCATTAATTTTTCAGCATGCATACTTTTCCCTTTTTGTATATAATCATGCAGTTTTATAGGAGCCCTTTTCCTCATGTGAAATGGCCATTACTTGTGGAAAATATTTCATAAAATGTTCCCCTTTGTGGTTTTCTCTATATTTTATAATTTTATATTTATGTGTTTATTTTATTTATCTTTATTTGAAAAGTTTTATATTCCGTAAGTCCCAAAATCTGTGTGGGTTATATAAAGACATGCACAATTCCAAACAAACACACAAACTACTAATATAATACAGTGAAACAAAGAAGCTCATAACATATTATAAAAAAACTTCTTGGTAATAAAATGTCTTCACATACTCTCTAAATGCTAATAGCAAACCAGCATAATGAATGGAATCCAGGAGGGTTTTTCACAGAGGAGGACCTGTCACCCAAAATACCCAGGAATGAACTGGTACTGTTATCAGCTGAACTTTGCACTATTTTATTTTAGCACAGCTTTTTTTATTTGTGTCAGCTGTAAGGCTCTTGTTGAACCATCACAGACTCCTGATGCAGGCTTTTGCTGAAACATGGCCTGTGTGGAGTCCTTTGATCACACTACTGCAATAGCTTGTTTTATATCCCACTTTTCTGCCTAGTGTTTCCCACTATTTCATATTACCTTTGTTGTTCTGCATATGACTTTTTGGTTTTCCCTTTTCTTTTGTAGACTTTTCCTTGTGTGGATTAGGCAGATTTCTAAAATTAAGTTATCAACAGTTTGTAAATGAACACATGCAGTGCATGCATAATTATATGTGCACAGAGGCAAATAAAGCAGAAATGCTTTTAAAATTGTATTCATGAGGGGCTGTATGCAAAATTTCCACCCCCCAAAAAAAAGAAAGCATCAGCTATTTTATAAAACTCAACTAGAAACCTTGTTTGAATGACAATCAGTATAAAAAAAATTATAAAGATATTCAAATGTGCTAAAACAGATGTTTTTAAAAATCATTAAATTGCATATAAATTATCCATTTTTGGACATTCATATCATTTCCTCTGTAATTGCCAGCAACTGTAATCATAGGTCAATTATTTTACAGTACTTTTTAAGTGTGCTAAAACTGTCTATATATGCAAGAATAGAGAGAAAGCACTAAGCTTTCATTCTGAAAGTCAATGATATTGAATATATTTTTTAATGGACAATTTTATATTTTGTAAAATAAGACATGCCTATTACCTTTATCAAATATTCTCCTAAAACCACCCCTAATAGTGCACAAATTCTTATACACAAATTACAGCTGTTTTGAATATAGCATAATACCATCTGTATGTTGTATGTATATCGTAATTCCACCCCAGCTCTGTCCTAACCACATCCCTGGGAATGCCTATATGCTGATAATATAAAAATGGGTATTATCCTAAAGTGTGTTTTCTTTTACACATTTATTGCTCCCTTTGAAGATAACAGGATGCCTAGACTTTCAATGCACATAAGATCATATGTTGTGCCAATTTTATAAAAGCATATCAAACTATACTATACTCTCTTCTCACACAGTCTTTTTAAAAATAGTTGGACCATCAGATGGTGAATTTGGTAGTGTTTTTCAATGCTGAATATACACCCAATTCTTCATAGGTCAATTTTCAATTTAACTTGCACTGAAGAATGCTGATGTAGAAGGACTGAGGTTGAGATAGACACTGTAGTGACACGGGAACTAATTCTGTCCCCATGTCATTCTCTAGTTTGGTCTTTGGCACCTATGATATTCACAAAGCATCTCACTCCACTCATGGTACACTACACTAAAAAGGCCTTTGTGTTTTTCCTTAACTGTATAGCATCCTTATTTCTGTGAGCTCACCCAAAAAAGCAAAAGAGGAACCAGTTATTGATCTTGACTTGTCAGTGTAAGCTTCTTGATCAACAAGGAAAAGTCTTCACTAACTTCTGAGAAGTGCATCTACAAAGTGTGTAGGTCCTAGACAGAACTCAGCTAAGCAAAGCATCCCTTCAGAAACAGTGCTAAATGGTCCTGGTATTTCAGCCAGTATCTATTCAAGTGGCATTCAGCTCCAGTATATGCTGTTCTTTGACTGTTGGATCATATGGCAGCCTCATCCTATCCCCTAGTGAGACTGTATATGCAATCTCTTCAATATCTCTTGAAGCAATAATGGGTTCAGCTATGCCAACCTTTATCCATGAGGATTCAGATCTGATATTCTACATATGTATCATGTTCTTCAGTGCTGGAGAAAAACCACCAACATGATAGATGTCTGTACATTTCACCCCATCATCATCACATTGTTCTGACCATAGATATTTCTCCTTTCCAGATCTGTGCAAAGGGAATCCTGGATGGGCTTTGAGAAGTTACTGCACACAAGTGTGCTAGAAATAAGGACCCATTTTTCCAATAAACACAAGGGATTTAAGTCCAAACAATTGCTTGGGATGGGATAGGTGACAAATAGTTAACACAAACAATATCCCTCACCCTGTCACCTGCCGGGGTCTCAGTAAGGTTAAGAAGACCTCCGGTAGAGGGTAGCACACCCCTGACGTGGCTCCCAAAGGGGGAGACCTTACTGGTGTCTCACTATCTTGGGCTTTGCTAAAAATAAAGCACCGTGAGTCAAGTTGAACAAAAATAATGTGAAAAGTTTAATTAGTCACTTGCCACATAAATCATATCAGCTATTATTATAGTCCAAGTTTCCTTTCTTCCCAAACAAGGGCAACAAAGAAAGAAAACAGAGAACAAAAAGACTTTTAACTTTCACCCCAGTCCAGTGAAAGCACAGCAAGCTTGCTATCAGTTATACTTCCAGTCCAGGTTTTAGTGCTTGCTCTACCTGATCACACAGTCTCTGAAAAACACTGCACAATTAGTCTCTTAAGCACTTATCCAGCCTTGAGCTGGAGTCCTGGGCTTACTCACCAACACAGTCCAGTTTCTTCACCAGGTATTTACATTCTTGAATATAAAGTAAACTTTAAGCAAAAACAAAAGACAAAAACTGAAGCCTTACTGCAGGCTCCTAAACTTCCAGCCCTGCTTAGCTCACAGTCCTTTGGGCTTCTCTTGAGCTCCTGCACAGCTGCAATGTAGCAATCCAATCAAGCTGGTGCAGCACTGCTCTAAGCTTGTTTTTACAGCACAAACACTCAAAACAGTTCTGCCAAAAACTCCTCTCCACTATTATTCCTGTACAGCCTTGTACCTGTAGTGTTTAGTGGAAAGTTGCCAAGCCCACATCCATGGCTTCTTCCATAACGGTCTCCAGCATACACCCTTCATCCAGGTCCATGCTTTCTGGTGTATCCAGCTGCTCTGCTGGTTCCTGAGGCATTGGAGCCTCACACTCCATTGGCTCTGGAGTGAGGTCTGGCCTTCTCCTGGCCCGGAGAACTCTCTCTCTCCCAGACTCTCTTGGGCAGCCTCCTTTAATGCTCTGGAGAGCTGCTTAACAGGCTTAGGGCCACGCCCTACACTGGGTGATGGTGTGCCTAGCTTGTGTGTTCTTGGGCTCCCCCTCAGGCTACAGGGCAGAATATCACTGGGAGCTTGATTAAATCCCTTAGTGTGACTGGAAGCTTTTCTGGGCCGGGCAATTAACCTATACTCAGGGCACTGCTCTAGGCTGGAAGACTCAGGATAGGCAGCTAGGCTTTCAGGATCTTCTTCCTGATCCTTCTCAGTGAGAGTCTGGTCTCGAGTAAGAGAATGAGACCGGGTTTCACTCTGACATGACCGTCTCGGGGAGCGGAAATGTCACAACCCATCGAGGATTCTTGTACCATCAGAGTTGAAAAATATTACAAGTATCATAAAAAATGTTCTTAAATTTTGATGTACTCATAGATACTTCAACAAGGTGCCGTGCAGCAATACGAAGTCACTAGTGGTGCATGAATTCTTAATCACAGCACATTGTATTGAGCATTAAGACTTTTGTTTGATGTTTGAATATTCATATAGCTCTCCATAGACAAAGATAAATCACTTATCTTAGCTGGTATGTCTCAGCTTCAACACAGTCCGTGTTTCACTAGAGCTATATCAGGAAGCCGAATGAGAAGTCTCCTTTATTTGTTTTTTTAGGGTGGTGCCTGAGTTAATACTGGGCCATGACAAAGTATTCAAAGGCAAAGAAATAACACTCCAAACAAGGATCAGACTTGTCCACGCACTCATTTTCTCAGTGGTCAATTACGGACAGGAAAGCTGGACACTGCGGAAATAAGAAAGAGAGAAGATTGACTGACTTATTTGAGCTTTAGTGCTGAAGAAGGATTTTGTGCATGCCATGGACTGCCAGAAGAACTAACAAATCTAGTTATGGAAGAGATCAAACTGGCTATGTCATTCAAAGCCCAAATGATGAAGTTATGGCTCTTATTTTAGTCACACTGTCAGAAGAGAAAGATCATTGGAGAAGGACATTATGTTTGGGAAGATTGAAGGAACCAGGTGAGCAGGGCTATCTGCAATCAGATGGCTGGACATGTTGAAAACAACAGTGGGGATGATGCTGGAGAACCTTACCAGACTAGCACAAAACCAATCTCATTTTTAGATCTGTAATTCATCAAGTTGCTAGGATTTCTTTCCAGCCCCCATTGAAATAAACAGCACTCATATTCACAGCCTATGATATGAATGTGGTATAAAATACGCATACTTGAGCCTGAACTCATGTTTGATTCAATGGCACCTAACTAACTAATGCACAACGAAATACTCTCTAGAGTGTGAATTGGAATTTCTAAATGATTAATCAAAATTTGCAAATAAACTGGAGCCTATCTATGAAAGATAAGAACACGTAAAGAACATACGAGTAGTTTAAAAATCATTCATGGCACAACTGGTAGCCAATGTAATCTTAAAATCAAGGGAGTGACTCTAATGAATTTAGAGGCCCTACCGTGCTGCTGTGTTTTGCAGCTTCTGAAGTTGTCATAAAACTGTCTCTTTGTACCCTACATAAGTAGGACTACAGTCATTTATATGTGTTAAGACCAAAGTTTCAACTATCAGTCTGAATGTAAAACTTGCTCTAATACGTCTTCGTTTCCATAATAATCCAAAGATTCTTTTAGCAATTACCTGTATTTGGGATTCAAATATTAAACAATTGCCCATGCCACTTCAAGGATTCTTAGATTTGAATCCAAAGTATGTGATTAATTTCAATACTTCTGGTCATTCATTAAAGTATTGAAGGGGCTGCTGAAGACCAAATGTTTAGTCTTGTCTCTAAGTTTTAATTTGAATGTTGCTCATAAATCTAAAAAAAGAGAGAAAGTCTCCCCTGACCCATCCAGGCCCGGTTTTATATCTGAAGAAATAGCTTGAATATCACTGTTAAATGGGATATACATTGTAATATCAGCATATATGAAAATATTAACTGTAAAGGTGCCATAATTACATTAAAGAGAGTTGTGAACCTTGAGGGACTCTACCTGATGTATTCCATGCTGACAACATTGCCTACAAAATCTTCACTCGTTAAGATCTTTTAGTCAGAAAACCTTTAAACCATTTATGAAACACTTCACCAACTCCATAATAGTCAATAAGCTCAACAGTGGCGTACCTAGCATATGTGACACCCTGTTCATCCATGGAGAGAATGGGTTTGCTTATCTGTAAAGGGGGTTCTCCTTGGACAGCAGAGGAATTTAGTAACTTAGTAATACTTAATAAATGATAGCACAATCCATTTCAACAGCCACATTGATTATCAAATCATGATTAAACCAGTAATCTCACCAAACAAAAGAAAGACCCACTGGTCCGCAGAAGATGGTGCAACCAAACAACAAAAGAAGGAAAACTGAGGAATTGATGTTCTTGATGTAGTAATTTATTGTAGCACACAAAATTTCAGGTGTTTGTGCAATAAATAGTATCCGCATTAAATTTGAAAAATACAGACCCAACACGGGCCGTGTTTCAACTTGACAGTTTTCTTCAGGGGTCCCAAGGTTGATGTTAAAAAAGGCAAATGTGGATGCTAATAAATTCTGAGATTGAACTTGGACTGTAGTATCTCAAACACAAACAGAGTGTCCTTAGCTATGCATCTCTGGAAAGTTTGTATATTGATTCCTTTCAATTATTTAAACATGTGTCATATTCTTTCCTCTAGGGCAGTGGTATTCAACCCAGTCCTCAGGGACCACCTGCCAGTCAGGTTTTCAGGATATCCACTGAATTTGGATGACAGAGACTTTGAAAACCTGACTGGCCAGGTTGAATGCCACTGCTCTAGGGTATACATATTTAGGTCTTCAAGTTTTTTCTCGTATGTCTTTTGGCACAAACCCCATTCCATATTCATTGCCTTCCACTGAATCGCTTAAAGTCTTTTTATGTCCTTAATGAGATACAGCCTCCCAAACTGAACACAATACTCCAAGTGGGGCCTCGCCAACAATTTGTAGAGCATTAACACCTCTTTTCTTCTGCTGGTTAGGTCTCTTTCTATTCAGCCTAGCATCGTCCTGGCAACAGTCACCACCTTGTCACATTGTTTTGCCTCCTTGAGATCCTTGGATGCTGTCTTCCCAAGGTCCCTCTCCACTTTTCAGATGGCTTGTTTATATGCAAATTTGACTTTGAAAACATTTTCATAGAGATCCATAATCAAAGGATTTATCCATAATCGAAAGGTTTATCAAGCTAACTCCAAAAGTCAGCTGGACAAACTCAAGTCAGCTGCAGTCCCTCCCCTCCCCCCCCCCCCCCCCCACAATATAGCCATACTCAGTAGATAAATTTGGCCTAGAAAAGACAAAAGTAATGTCAGAATGTTTGATTTCGGAAAATCTTCCTATTTTTAAAAAATGAGAAATTAAGAGAAAACAGTAAAATTATTAAAATAAATGCTTGATAAAAGACAAAAACTAAGGAAGGCAGTGCTCAATTCTTTTTGTGATCTGTGTCCTGAACATTCTATTTCTTATAGGAAATTTGTTTTAATACCCAACAGGTGGGCTAGCAGGTGCTGCATCCAGAATCACTAGCGCCATGGCCAAAGGGGTAGCTGCAATGACCATGGATGAAGAATACCAACAGAAGAGGAGAGAAGCCATGAACAAACAACCCAGTGGTTTCAGAGAGGGAATTGCACGTGGGGGAAAAGGCTTAGTATCAGTAAGCAATAGCACTTAAATTAACTTTATCCTATGGTCAATAAATATATTTAGTAACACAAATGTTGTTCAGCTCTGAGACCTGAATTCTGTGTTCTTAAATGAGCAGAATCACCAGTCATACACATATAAGCAATGTCCGTGGCAGATAGTACTGACTGGACTTTCAAGAGCTTTCTTAAAACATGTAGGTAACTACTTCTGGGCATGTACAACAGGTCTGTAATTCCCTGAGCTTGCTTCAGTTCATTTTTTCCCCCCAAACATTTTTTTTTTATTGATTTGCTTTAGCTTTTTTAGTTCTTGCTTTAATTTAAGGTGCGTCAGAAAACTTTGTGACCCTACTAGTTCCTACTGAGGTTTTTGGGTGTTCTGAAGTTTTTTTATTTCTTGTCTCTTTTTTTTTTTATCATTCTCAGATTTGTTGGCTCATTCTAGTCTGTTGCATCCTAAAGCTTCCTGAGGGGCTATTTTCTTAATTTTTCAGGTTATGTCGAGTAAGAAATAAATTTAAACACATCCCAGTGACTGTTATTTTAAATGCTGACCATCACTGGCTGAGTTATTTGTACAAACCAATCAAAGCAGCTTACAATTTTGTTTCAGTTGAAAAATAAGTCTAATATTGAAAATACACATGATGATTTTAGACTGCTGCTTATTTGCTAATATTAAAATATATATACATGAAAGAAATTACATTATCTACGAATAGGACAGCAACCCTATATCCCAAATATTTATGAGCCCATAAAGACCGACATGGAAAAAACGTTTTAAGATCTTAAAGTAATTCAACTTGTGAAAGGGAGTTCCATGTGGCAGGGGTCTAAAAGAAAAAAAATCTGATTCCCTACTGGAGTCTAATTCAGCTTTCAGAAGAGGTAGAATTACTAAGCAATTCTGGTTTTGTGATTTCAGTGTGCATGGTGGATTGAAAGGGATCAGTCAATTGGTTTTATGTAACAGGACCAGCATTTAGTAAAACAAATCAGGGTGACAGATAAAATAAATTATGTCCCCAAACCATCTTTTTATAGAGAGTTTGATTTGTGTTCAGAAAAAAGTGCCCATAAATGTGATAAAATCACTCAAGAGCTCTGTTCTAATCACTCCACACAAAAGTCACAAAGCAATTTAAAGCTCGTTATAAACGTTGCCCTGTCAGCAAAACATTACCTAGTGTACCTGGATGCAACTCATCTTGAACTATTACCGAAAAATGTATGAGCAAAAATCATATAACTGAATGACTATCCCATTCCACTATGGGGGTTAGCCTTCCAAAAGAGGCAAATTTGCCTTTATATGGAAGGCTGACCACTTATGGTAGTATTGTGGGACTACCAGTAGGAGTCAGAACTGCCGTTTTTGAACCCAGAACAAACAAAGCAGGAGCAGAAAGGACCACTCTCACCCTGGTTTATTGGATTACCGGGAATCACCTTTGCTTAAATCCTATAGATGGGAGGAAGGGTTGGTTTGTGGACCTTGAGGGGATTCATAGACAATCCCGCGAAAGACAAAGGCGCGCGCCGACAACTGAGCGAAAGACGGAGGCGTGCGCTGAAGAAAATTACAGTTTTTAGGGGATCCGACGGGGGGTTTTGTTGGGGAGCCCCCCCAGTTTACTTAATAGAGATCACGTCGGCTTTATGGGGGGTTTGGGGGGGTTGTAACTGTCCACATTTTACTGTAAACTTAACTTTTTCCCTAAAAACAGGGAAAAAGTGAAGTTTTCAGTAAAATGTGGGGGGTTACAACCCCACAACGCCCCCACAACGCGGCGCGATCTCTATTAAGTAAAGTGGGGGGGTTCCGTCGGAGCCCTAAAAACAGTAATTTTCTGCGGCGCGCACCCCCGCGCTGCGCTCAATTGTCTGGGCGCGCCTTTGTCCCGGCGTGCTTTTGACCTGACACCCCTTGAGGGACAGGGAGATTGGAATCAGAGGGAATAATGATTAGGTAAAAGGGGGTCAGAATCAGGGGTGATTTTTGAAGGAGGATGGGGCAGAGGGGATTCAGAAGCAGGGGGGAATTCACAGTTGGGGAAAATCAAAAGGGGACTGGGGGTCAGAGAACCTGTCCCATTAACTATGCAGTTGCTGATAATCAGTGCCAGTACCAGCATAACTAAGCAGCCCAAATTCCACTGGCCACAGTGAATTAATGACTTCAAATAGCAAACATCGTTATGCAGTGATTGTTTCATATTTGCTTTCTTATACCACTTTCAGGGTTTTTGTCTAGGTTGATTTGTTTGTTTGTTTTTTGCTGCTGTATAAGTGGTATTAATTAAGGTTATATTTGTGCAAAAACCTAATCTGACCAGGGCTAATCTTCTTTTGAATTACTGTGTACCTGGCGTGTAATCCGTTCTGAGCAACTTTGGGAGGACAGGCAAAAGAAATAAAATAAAATTTTTATTTTAAAATACCGAATGATTGTTGCAGTAGGGATACTGGATCATTTATTGTTTTATTGTCCCTTGATATTCAATTTTTGGAAATCAATATGGTGACATATTAATATGATACTGGAATCATCGCTTCCATTGTCCTATGAAGTGGGTCATCTGTGGGACATTGTTGAATGCTAAACCTCCATTAAATAGGTATAAAAGCAGACTCTTTATCATTATGACAGGGATTGCCATGCAAATGTTCACCAAGAATTGGAAAAACCGGGATAGGCTTAATTTTTCCTTTTGGTGGGAATCTTAATGTTTGTTATCATCATGAAAAAATGAATTCAGAAATATTGGGTCATAATAAACTATTTAAAACAACATGGGGTCCATTAGCAAATTTTGTTAACTCTGATTATTTTTAAAATGCCTTTATTTCCTATTTGATTTGCACACACATCCAGGGAGGGAGGGACGAAATATATCTTGTACTATTCCTTGATTGGATGTAGTGGAAGGGAGGGGGGAAATGTATTTTGTAGTGTTATTGATCAAATGTAAGTGCTGTTTATGATAATAATTGTGTGTAAAATTTTAATGCACTTTTTACTGAAAATCAATAAAGATTTTTTATTTTAAATTATTTTAAATAGCTTTGTTTTTCCTATAGGGTTTTGTCAGTGGTATCACAGGAATTGTGACAAAACCAATAAAGGGTAAGTATAGTTAACTGTTTGAATAACCCTTTCAGGTGGGTACTTTGTAATTGTTTAATAGTAGTAAACCCATATTTTTATATGCAGGAGCTCAGAAAGAAGGAGCAGCAGGCTTTTTTAAAGGCGTTGGCAAAGGATTGGTGGGTGCAGTGGCAAGACCTACCGGTGGCATCATAGATATGGCTGGTAGTACTTTCCAGGGTATTAAAAGGTAAGTTAAATCAAAAGCCAGTACATTTACAGAATCTAAGACAACATGGTTTTACTAGAGGCGGGTCTTTCTCAGACAAAACTGATAAATTTAACTAGATAACTAATGTTTTAGTTAGATCAGGGGAGTGTGCTGAATAATGTACATTTGCATTTCAGCTTGGTCTTTCGCCTCATAGGCAGCTTATGTAGATAAGCCCAAGAGTATGCTTGGGTGAATAGGAAGAGGAGATAGCAAGAATAATGAGTAGTATTACCTCAATATAAGTCTCTGGTGAGACCTTGTTTGGCGTACAATTCTAGAAATCTTACCTTCAAAAGAATGTACACTGGAAATTGTCATGAGGGTAGCTACTAAAATGATCAGCAGTGTTCATCATAAACTATGGGCTCCTTTTACAAAGGTGCGCTAGCGGTTTTAGCGTGTGCTTAGCGCGCGCACTAGCCACTACCGCCTCCTTTTAAGCAGACGGTAGTTTTTCAGCTAGCGCGCGCTAAAAACGCTAGTGCACCTTCGTAAAAGGAGCCCTATGTGAGAGTCTTTAAAGGATGTAAACATGTACATCCCAGCAGACAGGAGGAACCTCCAATGAATAGAGGGTGGGAAGGAGGCTCTGGAATAAGGCTCATAGGATGAGAGGAAAAGGAGTAGGACTCAACAGGAAGCAAATAAATATTTATTTACAGAAAGGACACCTGCAATAGCCTCTCCAGTGGAGGCAGTGAAGACAGGGGCAGTATCTGGATTCAAGAGAGCATGAGACAGGCAGAGAATCTCTGAGCAAGAGGAAAGGACTAGTAAACTGGATGTGCCATATGGTTTAATCTGCTGTCATGTTCGGAGTTCTTCCTGTGACATACAAACAAATCACCCCCATCTCAAAAAGGATATAGCACAATTAGAAAAAGTTCAAAGAAGGGTGGTAAAAATGATATAAGGGACAGATTTCCTCCTTACCAAAAAGAGGCTAAATAGGTGAAAGCTCTCACAATGGAAAAAGGATGACAAAAAAGGGATATGATAAAATTTCATAAAATCATGAGTGGAATGGAATAATTGTTTGCTGAAAACAAATGACAATAAAACCGTGGTTTACGAGCATAATTCATTCCGGAAGCATGCTCGTAATCCAAAGCACTCGTATATCAAAGCGAATTTCACCATAGGAAATAATGGAAACTCGGACGGATTCGTTCCACAACTCCCAAACTTAATACAAAATACTATACTGTTGTGCGTGCTTGTGTCGCGCTTATATTGTGCTCAGTTGTGATGCTTGTGCTGCATTCAGATGCACTCAGCGATGCGCGTGTGTATGTTGCGCGTACTTGTACATGATGTGCTCATATTGCAAGACAATGCTCATTGATCAGGTTAAAATTTTATAAAACGTTTTGCTTGTCTTGCAAAACACTCGCACACCAAGTTACTCGCAATCCAAGGTTTTACTGTATAGACTTTTTGTGCAGCATATAATTAAACTGTGAAATCAGTTGTTGGAGAATGTGTGATCAGGTAAACAGCGAGATTCAAAAGACATTTGGACAATATATATATATATATTTTTTTTTTGTTACTGTATCCAATATTTTCACAAAAATTAGGAACTTTTTTTTTTTAATTTTGTGTTTTTCTACTGAAGTATTCATTTTTCATACCTGCTTTTTACCATGACTCTCAGACCTGTCGAGCACCCACGGGAGCTTCAGAGGCTTAAAAATCCTGTAATTGAAAACTCTTCCAAATAGTAAAATGCCAGCTGTTTGCTTCCAGCTGTCAAGTCTTTCTTTTGCAGCTCTGGGAGAAGCATTCTGTAGTTCATACCTATTATGATTTTTTTTTTTTGTAGATTCTTAGCTGGTATCTTTCTTTCATTCCTGCAATAATTGTTTTATTTGCCTTGCCAATGAATGCAGTTCCATTTAAATTGGTATTTTTTCAGTTGTGCCATGAGTTGGCATTGTTTTGTGGAAGCTGTTGACTTTTTCATGACTTGCCATCTGTTGTGCTTGATTGCCCTTAGGGTAGTCTGTTCACTTGAATAGAATTTCCCTAGTGCATGGGTGGACACTTCTTTGTGCCAGGGAATGTACTTTTCTTCTGCATTCTCTATTCTTAGAGTTGTGCCTCAAAGGGCAATTAGATGCAATTTCTTTCATCTAGTCCTTCTGTTTCTTTTTCTCTGAAATTATCTAGAAGAATTGTTTGGGATCTCTTTCATATCTTTTATGCCCTTGTGTCACAATGCTATTTATTTTGGTTTACACACATTAAAGTCCATTGTAAAGGCTTCAATATTGGGGATGATTTTGCCAAAGGCTTTTTGTAGAAGCACCATGCATCTCTCTGCAGTTATTTCAGCCAAAGGGGGGTAACACTTAGCTATTAGGGTGTAGGGTGCCCTTATTTATTGCTCAGTTAGAATACACATTTTTGTGGATATCTTTTGTTTCATGAGTAAATCAAGGAAATTTTTTGTTATTTACCTGCAATTACATCACTTTCTTTTCCAGAGATAAATTTAAAAAAAAAAAGATTTGACATCAATATGTGAACATTTCTTAAGAAAGAATTGACTACTTCATGGCGTGTCCTAATTTTTTCATATGACTATTGTATATACCACAATGCCTTTTAGTTCAATGCAATTAGCAAAAAATAAAATACTGTACATACACAGTGAATTACAATCTAGGTTATAAAAATTTATTAAATAGGTTTTAACAATAGTTTAAAAGCCTAATAAGACTTGGAATTTAAAATCAGGCTGCTAAAACTTTTATCCCATAAGGTTCTATGAAGGAATCTCTTGTAGACACAACCTTTCGCTGAAGGAAATGCAAAAATTACGTAAAGGACACCTATTTTCTACTAATTTAAAATGAGATATCTTGGTATTAGGCCATGCAATGTTTTATAACAAACTAGCTGATCACGTGGCCTTGCCTGGATATCCCAATCTCAGCAGCAAGAATGGTCAGTGTTAGTTCCTGTATCTCTTCTGCTTCCTTGTTCTTTATTGAAGACATCCCCTTCCCACCCTCATAGTATTTTTCCCCAGATAGTAAATTATATGTATACCAAGTTTGGTTGAAATGTCTCAATGTGTTTCAGAGTTATGATCTCTTTCATATCCTGTAGTCTGGCCTCATGTGCTGAACTCTTCCATTTCCTTGGAGGCATTGTTACATCAATGACAGCGCAGTGTGTCATCATTCCCCAAGCTTCACACAATTGGTCAAAGCAATATCTGTCTTTTTTGATGAAGAATCGTCACCCCCTTTCCACCCCACAGTATTTTTTCCCAGATAGTAATTGATATGTATACCCAGTTTGGTTGAAATGTGTCCATGCGTTTCAGAGTTATGCTGGAACATACATACATCCAATTATATAGATAGATAGATACAGGCAAACTTGAATATCATGCTAGCTTCTACTTGGAGCCAATGAAATTTCCAATAGAATGGTATTGCCTGATCTTTATGCATTTTCAAAGAATAAACACTCAGGATTTTATAGAACTTGGTCATCCCTCCTCCAAGCTGAAGAGCCTTTTCAGCCATTTCTCATATGTGAATTGTTCTTTCACCTGCATAATTTGTCGCCCTTCTCTTTACTACTTCCACTACATCTTTTTTGATTTTACACCTGCATAATTTGTCGCCCTTCTCTTTACTACTTCCACTACATCTTTTTTGATATATCTTTTTTGATATACTTTTTTGATATTCCACTCAATATTCAAGGTGAAGTGGCACCATGGAGCAATAAAACCATTATGATATCCTTTGTTTTACTCTCTCTTCCTTTCTTAATAATTACAAATATTCTGTTTGCTTTCTTTGGCCACTACCATACACTAAGCAGAAAATGTCAACTTATTGGTGATGATCTTTTTCCCAGTCAGTTTGTGTTAATGTGGAACCTAGCATCTTTTAACTGTAATTAGGGTTATTCTTCCCTGTGTGCATGACTTTACACTTGTCATAATTAAATTTCATCTGCCATTTAGATGCCCAGTCTTCCAGTCTCTGCAATTTCTCAGAACTTTGAGTAATTTTATGTCATCTGTAAATTTGATTGCTCCATTCTTTGTTCACATTTTCAGATCATTTATAAATGTTATAAACCAGATCTGTGTGGTACTCTACTGTTCACCATACTTTGTTGAGAAAACTGTCCTTCAAATCCTCTTTCTATCATTTAACTCAGGGGTGCCCAAATGGTCGATCACGAGTAGATCGCGTTGCCTTTGTGATCTTGTTCTTCCTGCCTCCCCGAGCCAGGCCAGGCATGTACAAGTGCCAGACCCACAAGCCTTCACCTCAAACGTCAATTCTGACATCGGAGAGGAAGTTCTGTGCCAGCCAATCGTTGCCTGGCTGGCCTGGAACTTCTGCTCTGATGTCAGAATTGACATTGGGGGGGAGGCTTTTGGGCCCGGCGCTTGTACGTGCCAGGCCTGGCTCAGGGAAGAAGGGAGAAATTGGTGTGGTGGCTTGTGAGGGACAGGGGAGAGAAAGAATCGGGGAAGTGGAGAAATCGGCACGATGGTTTGTTGGGGGGGGGCAGGGGGAGAGAGAAAAAAAGGCAGGCAGGGGGAGAGAAAGAAAGACAGAAATAAAGAGGAGGGCAGGGGGAGAGAGAAAGAAAGAGAGACAGAAAGAAAAGGGGAGGGGGCAGAAAGAAAGAAATATTGGATTTACAGAAGAAGGAAGTGCAGCCAGAGACTCATGAAATCACTAGACAAAAAGGTAGGAAAAATGATTTTATTTCCAATTTAGTGATCAAAATGTGTCCGTTTTGAGAATTTATATCTGCTGTCCTTTTACTAAACCGTGATACTGTTTTTTAGCACAGGGAGCCTATGAGCGTTGGGAGCTGCAAGGGGCATTCAGTTCAGCTCCCTGTGCTAAAAAACGCTATCGCAGTTTAGTAAAAGGGGAGGGGGTATATTTATCTATTTTTGTATAATTGTTACTGAGGTGACATTGCATATTTTAAAGTCATCTGCCTTGACCTCTGGAAAAAATCCCGAATACAGATGATAATTAACCTTTTCTCTGCATACAGTGTGCTTTGTCTTCTGACTCCCCAACCCACCCTGCCTTGTAACCCTGCCTTGTATCTCCGGCATACCTCTAGTTTCCCTGACCACTCCCTACTCGCTAAGCTATGCTGATTGACTTATTTGTAACATCACTGTATATGTACAGTCTCTTACTCTGTTAACCGCTCTGAACTGTTATGGTACTGCGGTATACAAAAATAAAGTTGTTGTTATTATTATTATTAAAATGTGATTGTTGGTAGATCATTTTGACTTGGTCATTTTAAAAGTAGCTCGCAAGCCAAAAAAGTGTGGGCACCCCTGATTTAACTAGTTCCTAATCCACAACAATACATTGCGTTCTCAGGAGTCTTTCATGAGGGACTCTTTCAAACTTGGTTTAAAAAAAAAAACTATATTAAAAAAGTAGTACAATGGTGAAGAAAGACTTTCCTTGGCTAAATCAATGTTTATTCTATTCTATTAAAAAAATGTAAATCTTTGCATTCTTTGATTTTGTTCTTTATAATAGTTTATACTGTTTTGCATGGTACTGACTTCAAGCTCATCTGGATCATCCCATAAAACTTTTACCATTAACAATTTTTTTTTTTTTAATTAATGACAGCTTAATGGTACAACAATAAAGTATACTGATAAAGCACTTGTCTTATAAGTAGATTACCTCCCTCCCCCTTCCCTCTGAATTAGGCCAGTTTTAGTATTCATACAGCAACAGTAAGAAGACACTAGGTATTATCACCATTAACTGCTATAACAAAGAAAACCTTGTATGCCGACATTATACATTTAAGCGACATAACAAGCACCATCATCCTTAATGAAAATTAATGCTTAAAGTAGCACTGGAGTATTTATGTGTCACCTGAGTGTGGTTCTGTGACTTCCAACAACAACGTACCAAACAAGATATCAGCAAACAGAGGAATGTACTTTCCAATCTAATCCAAGTACTGTCTTACCAGTGTTTCTTCCCCTCCTACCTCTTGACAAAAGAAAAGATGAGCTCCTGGCGGCCTGGACTCTTATGGCCTTCCAACAGGCTAATCAGTTAGTCTCAATGATCTACCTACTACTCCCCTTCTCACTAAACTAAACCTTAAGTTTATATACCGCATCCTCTCCATGAATATAGAGCTGGGCACGGTTTACAAAAGTTTAATAAAGGAAGAGAATAGCACATTGAGTTTGGTGGTTTGAGAATAGGGGGGGAGGAGAGCGTTACGTTTTTGTGAAAAGACTGGTTTTCAGATGCTTACGGAATAGTTGGAAGGAGATCTGAGTCCGCAGTGGGGTAGTAAGGTTATTCCAAAGCCCTGTAATTCTGAAAAAGAGATTTTCCCGCATAGAGGGTACCTTTTAGTGAGGGGAAAGAAAGTTTAAGTTTTTGGGCGGGCCTGGTATTGTCAGGACTCGGGGAGTTCCAAGATAGAGGGATTAGAGGAGGGAGGATGCTGTGTAGGATTTTAAAAGCTAGGCAGGAGCATTTAAAATGAACCCTGGCGATTATTGGGAGCCAGTAGAGTTTGGACAAAAGTGGAGAGACATGGTCAAATTTACGTTTTGCAAAGATCAGCTTGGCCGCGGTGTTCTGAATTAGTTGAAGTCTATGAAGACTCTTTTTTGTTAGACTAAGGTAGATGGAATTGCAGAAGTCTAGTTTGGAAAGGATGATGGATTGAACAAGGACGGCAAAGTGTTGTTGGCGGAAGCAGGATCTCACTTTCCTCAGCATGTGGAAGCTGAAGAAGCATGATTTTACCAGGGAGTTGAGGTGGTCATTGAAGGAAAGAGAAGAGTCGATGATGATGCATAGAACTTTGCTTGAGAACTCAAGTTGCAGCTTGGCTCCAGAGGGCAGTGTGAAGATGGTGGGCAACTGTTCTAATTTTGGACCGAGCCAGAGAAGTTTCGTTTTGGACTCGTTCAGTTTCATTTGAACAGAGAGGGACCAGGATTGGAGTTTAGTTATACAGGCTGTTATGTTCTAAACATAGAAATAGACGGCAGATAAGGCCCACGGCCCATCTAGTCTGCCCACCTTAATGTCCCTCCCCTACCTTTGCCCTGTGAATAGATCCCATGTGCCGATCCCATTTGGCCTTAAAATCAGGCAAGCTACTGGCCTCAATCACCTGTAGTGGAAGTTCTCAGAGAGGTTGGTAAGATTTGAGTCTGTCTCGAGAAGGACAAGGATGTCGTCAGCATAAGTGTAGATTGTTTCAAGGGAAGATTGATGGAAGATTTTCAGGGAAGACATGTAGATGATGAAGAGAATAGGGGATAGGGGTGATCCCTGCGGGATTCTACAGGTCGGTTTCCACAGAGCGGACATGATGCCATTTGAGTTGACAGTGTAGGAACGGGAACGTAAGAAGTTCGAGAACCATTCTAAGACTGTGGAGTCGATGCCTATCTCAGAAAGTTGATAAATTAGAATATCGTGATGGACGACATCGAAAGCTGCAGAGAGATCGAATTGTAATAGGACTGCAAACTTATTGCGAGAGTGTAATTGTTGCACCTTTGAAATTAATGAGACCAGGAGGGATTCTGTGCTGAAATTGGGTCTGAAGCCGTATTGGTAAGGTAAGAGAATGGAGAATCTCTCTAGGTAGGAAGAGAGCTGAGTGGAAATGATGGCCTCTAGCATTTTAGTCAGGAGAGGGATGTTTGCTATGAGATGGTAGTTAGAAGGGGAGGAAGGGTCAAGATCGGCTTTTTTCTGTAATGGGGACAAGGCAATATGATCCATTTCTGCTGAGAATAGGCCCGATGTTAAAGCGGAGTTTATAAGTCGGGTAAAAGATGAGATGGCCTGTGCCTTTTAAAAATTGGCATTAATGTTGGTTAACCTCTAATCCAGGTTGTGTAGCCAGTTTTAATGATTAGAAATATCTAATAGTAGATCTGCAGATTTATTTTTGAGCTCTTTCAGCATTCTTTGGTATTGTTTGTCCCGTCCAGATTATTTGCTTCTATTTAGCCTATTATATCTTCCAGGTTTACTAAGATTTGTTTCCATTCCTCTGAATCATCATCATTACATATCATTTCAGTAAAGATTGAAGCAGAGAATTCATTTAATCTCTCTTTTAAGGCTTTGTCCTCAAGTGCCCCGTTTACCCTGTGATTGTGTAATGGTTCAACTGACTCCCTTGTTGGCTTCCTACTTCAAATATACCTGAAAATTTTATAGTATGAGTTCTTGCCCCATGTCAAACTTCCATTCAAATTCTTATTGCCTGCCTTGTCAATGCTTTGCCTCTAACTTGACGGTACTTATAATGTTTGTAGTTTTTCTATTCAGATTTTTTTTTTAAAGATGTGTTTGGATCTAATAGCCTTTCACCTCCTCTTTTAACCATGCTGGTTGTTATCAGACTCTCTTCCATTCATATTTAAAGTTTAGAATTCCGGACTAACACAAAAACAATTTATTTTTAGATCCACAATTCATCAAGTCCCTAGGACTCAAGCATGAGTCGATGGCACCTCACAACAGCTTCCCCCCAAAAAAAACAACAACAACTTATGTTTGTTACAGTATTGCTCTGTGATGGAATATATTAAAATCAGTCCCTACAAGTACAATTCCTCCTAACAATAATAGTGCTCAACAAGGAAAATGTGATTTAGCTAGGAGAGAGAAAAACCCAGAGGAGAGATGAGCCATGAAGGCCCAGTGCGAGAAGGAATGGCCCTCCAGAATATACCTCCAATGCTTATGTGTGAAGGAGCAGACGTTGGGAAAGGTTCTCATTGTAACATTGTGAATTTGTGCAGCCTGCTAGGATCCAGCCCCTTTTGATGATTGGAGTTAACCTGTAAAATGGTTTATTCTTAATCCTAAGTTTCCAGCCAGTGAAGGGAACAGGTCTCTGTATATATTTGTTTGGAAAATATCACATTCTGCTTTACTTTTACATCATGGCTTGGCTTTGGCTGTGGAGGTTCCATGCCTTACTTTTTCTCACATCTTTACTTGTTGTTCCCCCTTCTAAGCCCTATTAGAGATTGAGGGTGATCCTGTATGACAGTGACTGTGGGAAATCACATACATGCACTTTAGGGCATTTGAAAAGCTTTTATATTAACTGTGGAAGCTTTTCTATGCAGATTCTTTTGGATATCATCACCTGTCTGCATGGACTTGTATCTTACTCTCCATATAAAATGTATTCTATAGGTAAATAATACAGATTTCTTCAATATCTGGATACATTATAAATATATCTGTTACTTATCAAATATATGACAACAGTGTGCAGTTTTATAACATAAAAATCAAGGACTTCAGAAATTCTGGTCAGTTTGTATATTATGCATGTGTTTTGTGTTTCCTGTTTTGTAGAGCTACAGAGTCTTCTGGTGAAGTGCAGAGTTTGCGCCCTCCCCGGTTCTTTCATGACGATGGAGTTATAAGACCTTATAGGATGAGGGAGGGTGCTGGAAGTCAAATGTTACAGGTGAAAGAAACTGAATTATAAGTTTGTATCAACTTTATTTATGACAAAATGGGAAATTGTTCTTTTTCTTATGATAGATTCTTTACATGGTGAACTTTTAAGGTGTCTCTTCAGATAAACATTTTAGCATGACTCAAAACCTTTTTCACTTGGAGCTATTAACATCCAATTACTAACACACAAATCTAACTATGCTAATAATGAGCTCTTACACAATGAAACGAAATACTCAAAAATTAGTTTAGCCATGCATTTTTGTAGCATCATTTTTTTATATATCAAAATTTAAATGAATCTGTTCATAATATTGAGATGTACTATTCAGATAACGTCATATACATTGTCTAGCTTCAAATAGACAATACACTGAAACCCACCCAGTGTGCAGCGGCAGCTAAAAAAAGCAAACAAAATGTTAGGAATTAGAAAAGGGATGGTAAACAAGACTAAGAATGTTATAATGCCTCCATGTGCGACCTCACCTTGAGTATTGCATTCAGTTCTGGTCGCCTTGTCTCAAATAAGATATAGCAGAACTTGAAAAGGTTCAAAGAAGAGTGACCAAAATGATAATGGAGATGAAACTCCTCTCGTATGAGGAAAGATTAAAGAGGTTAGGGTCTCTTCAGCTTGGAAAACAGATGGCTGAGAGTAGATATGACTGAAGTCTACAAAGTCCTGAGTGATATAGAACGAGTACAAGATATCAGCTCCATCAAAAATTACAAAGACTGGGACAGGGAGATACTTTAAAACCAATAGGAGGAAATATTTTTTCACTCATGGAATAGTTAAGCTCTGGAACGCATTGCCAGAGGACTGTATGAGTGGTTAACATAGCTGGTTAAAAAGAAAAGGTTTTGACAAGTTCCTAGAGGAAACGTCTATAGTCTGCTGTTGAGGCAGACATGGGGGAAGCTATTGCTTGCCCTGGATCAATAGCATGGAATGTTGCTACTATTTGGGGTTTTGCTAGGTACTTATGACCTGGATTGGTCACCGTGAAGATGGGATACTGGACAAGATGGACCTTTGGTCTGATTCAGTAAGGCTTTTCTTATGTTCTTATTAAATTTTTAAAAAGCTCAGCAAATGTGGAGCTGTTTATAAAATACTTATGGTTCCTGCCAAAAACACTCACAACTTACAGTAGAAGAAACCATTTCATAAAATAATACATCCAAGAAAAGAGCAGTGTCACTAGGATGCTTGAGTATATAAGTGGTGCTGCATACATACAATATATAACCTGTGATTTGTGTTATATAAGGGGCACCATTTGTACATCTGTGTGGCAGATTCTGTAAATGTTCACATCCATGATAAAATTATTTGAGAGCTCAGCTCCAAAACTTTTAGTACAGGGTGTATTTAAGTACCAGAGAAGCTGGCGCATTTCTCACCTTAAGCATTTTTCTAAGGTGTTTCCCTGAAAATAAGCCCTAGCATGATTTTGGTGGAGGTGTCCTTATATAAGCCCTAGTTGGATTGACCCCCGAAGCCCCTCTCGAATGTCCCTGACACTCCCCAATTTGCCGGCGGCAGTGCTTTCCCCCCCCCCCCCCCCATGTGTAGCATCTTTCCTTCCCTCTCACTCATTCCCGTACGCAGCATCTTCCCATCCCACTTAGCAGAACCACAAGGCTGACATACCTCCGCTCCAAACACCAGCAGTGGTAGCACTGAACAGGCTGCTTTGCAGTAGAGAATGACACGGTGACAAAATTCATCCCGTCCCCGCGATAACCGCGGGAAATAATCCCATATCATTTTCTAGTGTCTATTTCAACCTCGGTCCTTCTACACCAGCATTCTTCAAAGCAAAGCTTGCGGGTCAGTGCTTGTGCCCAATTATACTCTAATTCTTCCCTCTCTCCTTAAAGAATGACATGAAGATGGTTTACCGCGGTTATCCGCAGGGACGGGAACAGTGATGAATTTTGTCACCGTGTCATTCTCTACTTTGCAGCTTTCCCTGCTGGGGCCTTCCCTCTTCCGCATCACTGATGTCATCAGAGACAGCATGCCTTCTATTCATCTGTAGAGTGGGTTATATATTGAAGTATTTTACTTCAAGTCCCATCCCCTTTACCCTTCCCTTCACCCTAACCTGCTGGTTTCCACTGTGGTGCCATAATGAATACATCAAGTGGTTTAGTTTCTTCTCAGTTCATAAAGCCATAGAATTATTTTTTCCATATAGTGCAAAATTTATATTCACTCATTTTTAATGCCTATATTTTTCTATATAGTATATTTTTATTATTCTGAGTGATAAAAGGATATTTTAAAACTGAAAATGAGACAAATCATATGTTTATCAAAGTGAATGGAATTGAAATATCAGTATTTGTAAACTTTTCAGGACAAACAGTATTTTCCAGTTTTAGAGGAAACAAAAATCATTTCAATTAATGAAATAAGCTGGAGGTAAGCTATAGTCTTAAAAGAAAGCCTAATTAATTATTAGGAACATGTAGCAGTCAAGAGTATGTAAAAATTTAAATGTTCATGCCTTATATATTTATTGGAATAAAGATGAAGGTTTCAATGTTGTTGGCAGATTTTGCATACCTAAATGCCTTATTTTAAAACTGTGTTAATATATGGTTGCTGGACATCTTGTTAATGGAGATAGCATATGCCAATAAACAGTTTGTATATTGTAGTCATCCAACTAGTGTATGTATGCTACTAATGACTGGATAGTTAGAACCTGTCCTGGAGGACTACCAGGCCAGTTGGGTTTTCAGGATAGCCCTAATGAATATGCATGAGAGAGATCTGCATATAATGGAGGTGCCAGGCATGCATCCCTGCCCCATGCATATTCATTAGGGTTATCCTGAAAACCTTACTGGCCTGGTGGTCCTCCAGGACAGGGTTGGGAACCACTGCTGTAAACAATTCACATTGTTTGAGAAGCTACCTTTTTTTGAAATATTACAGACTTCATTAGCATCACAAAAGCCACTTTTAAGTATTTAAGACCTAGATGCACTAAAATCAGTGATCATCTAACGATTGTCGCAAAACCGATTTTGACAGATTTACCAATGATTGGATTTGCTGAATCGATACAGAAAACAGCTCACCTTGTGGTTTTCTGCACAATCGCCCATTCTCTGATTCAGCCATGTAAATAAGTTCATTAATATTGAAATGCCATTTAAACTAGCAGAGTTTCCCGATGCACAAAAAAAAAAGTGATCGCTTTTAGCAATCCAAAAAAAGCGGCCGGTCAAGACCAGTCACTTACTTCTCCTACCTGCACAATATCTACCCCATTAAAAAATATCTTTTTGAAGGTGCAGTCTCCGGAATTATACACAATACTCTAAATGAGATCTCACCAGTGTCTTATACAGGGGCATCAATGCCTCCTTTTTCCTACTGGTCATACTTCTCCCTATGCACCCAAGCATCCTTCCAGCTTTCACTATCGCCTTTTCAACCTGTTTGCCCACCTTAAGATCACCACATACTATTCTTTACCCCCTAAATTGTACCTTTCCCTCTTTTTTTATGCAGCCCAAATGCATGACATTGCATTTCTTAGCATTACATTTTAGCTACCAAATTTCAGACCATTCTTTAAACTTCGTCAGTTCCTTCCTCATGTTATCCACATCATGAGAGGACAGGAACAATTGGAGATCAAACGTAAAAGAATATAAACAACTGATAAAAGAAAAAAGGAAAACATTCTACTCATCCATAATACAAATATCCAACACAAGTCCAAAAGGAATTAACACTCACGAATTGTTCAATCTAGTTAAAAATCTATTCGACACCACACGCCACAGACGATCCACGCTCGACAACAAACTCCCAACAGCAGACGATCTAGCACAAAACTTTGACTCAAAAATTGTGAACCTAAGGAACAACTGCCCAACAAACAACACAGATGAACAGCAAATAGCCAACCTACATGAAAATGAAACACCAGTTGACATGTTTTGGAACTCCTTTCAGGACCCAGAATGGAATAACTTCACAAAACTCTATCACAAATACACTAAATCAAACTGCATCCTAGACCCCTGTCCTCCCAACATAATGAAAGCAGCCCCATTAGACTTTAAAATAACACTATGGACTCACATATCTAACAATTTCAAAAACGGAAAATTCCCATCAAAAAATGGTCACATCATAATCACCCCAATTCCAAAAAATCATAAACTACCTCTAACATCAGCAACTAACTATAGACCAGTAGCATCCATCCCATTTTTCGTAAAAATAATGGAAGGTTTAGTACAAATCCAACTGATGAACTACCTAGATAAGTTCTCGCTGTTACATGAAACCCAATCAGGCTTCAGACCGCTGTTTAGCACGGAGATGGTGATTGCAGCGATCCTAGATTACATACGCAACCTATTCAGCAAAGGCCACAAAGCCTTAGTCATGCAATTCGACATGAGCTCGGCCTTCGACTTGGTAGACCACGAAAAATTACTACAATGCCTAGACGCAATCGGCATCGGAGGCGAGGTGCTGGACTGGTTTCGAGGATTCCTTACGACCCGCACCTATCAAGTGCGCTCCAATTGTAACCTCTCCAAAATATGGAGAAATCCATCAGGCGTTCCACAGGGGTCCCCACTATCCCCACTACTCTTCAACGTCTACATAGCTTCACTGGGTACGCAGCTGACACAGCGAGGTGTAAAAGTATTTAGTTATGCAGACGACTTCACAATCATTATCCCGTTTAATACATCGCCCTCCGAAATCACCCCAACAGCAACTGAAGCACTAAACATGATGGAACAATGGACCACAGACTTCAAACTGAAGCTCAATTCAGAGAAAACTAAATTCTTTATAGCCTCGCCACAGGCACATAACACGACAAAATCACTACACATTAACAATCTTAACTACCCTATTCAACCAACGATGAAGGTCCTGGGAGTAATGCTGGACCAAGGTCTAACCATGAAAGACCATATAGACTCCCTAATCAAAAAAGGGTTTTTCACCCTCTGGAAACTTAGATCTATTAAGGCCTACTTCCACACTTCAGCCTTCAGAATTCTAGTACAATCCCTTATACTAAGCCACCTGGATTATTGCAACATCACCCATCTGACAATCCCCCAGAAGCAAATGCAAAGACTACAACTCATACAAAACGCAGCAGTCAGGATGATTTTTGGGTTGAAGAAGTACGACCACATAACCCCCTCCTACAGACTCCTACACTGGCTGCCGATGAAGGCACGCACGAAGTTCAAGCTAGGATGTCTCTGTTTCAAGGTATTAAACGGTCTAGCCCCTAAATACATCACAGACCTCTTCTCATTCCCAACCAACAGACATGAAAGAAAAACACACCTGAAATTTGTCTCCCCACCGGCTAGAGGGTGTAAATATAAGAGATACCATCAACAACTGTTATCGTACCAAGCAGCCACATGGGGCAAAGACTTAGAAAAACTAATTGCATATACAACCAATTATGGTGAATTTAGGAAACACCTAAAAACATACCTGTTCTTGAAATACTTAGATAACGAACCAGAACATCAGCCCCCTTTATAATACCACAACATACCCAAATCATTAAATTATAAACCCCAACCCAATCACCAACCATGAACACTATATTCAATTTAAGGAACATTTCTAATCATGTGTAAGCAGCACGGCACACAAACTGCTGTTAATATTTAATAATATTTATTAATGTTGGAACTACCAGATGTACAATGTTATACCCTTTAATCCGCTGTATGTACAGTCTCTCTTTATTGTAACTACAGTTTATCTATATTGTAACTATAGTTTATCTATATTGTAAACCACTTCTCTTTATTGTAAACCGCCTAGAAGTCGCAAGATAGTTGGCGGTATATAAAAATAAAGTTATTATTATTATTATTATTATTACTCTATGGCAGATGTTTGTATCATCTGCAAAGAGGCAAATCTTACCTGACAGCCCTTCAGCAATATTGCTTACAAAAATGTTAAAAAGAACAGGCCTAAGTACTGAACCTAGAAGCACACCACTGGTAACATCTCTTTCCTCTGAGCGATCTTCATTGACCACTACCCTCTGTCGCCTTCCACTCAAATTAGTTTCTGACCCAGCCTGTCACTTTGGGATTAAAATCAAAATTCACCACATCTAGTTCACTCCCCCTTTATCCAATTCTCTGGTCACCTAATCAAAAGAATTGATCAGATTTGTCTGACAAGACCTACCTCTAGTGAATCCATATTGTATGAGAAGAGACTGGATGGAGCATACTGGTCTTTGTTTTCATTTACTATGTTTATTCCTATAGCTCTTCTATCCATTCTGTGCTGTCCAGGGGCTGATAGTTTTCTCTAGTTTTCATGCACATTTGTAGGAGGCACAGACCTGGGCTCCCCACTGTTTAGGTGCACTACTCAGTATAGTCCACATCCTCAGTTTCCCTATCTCATCTACTGTTGTGTGCTAACCACTTACATATGTATAAGAGATAATGGTTACTGCGGATGGGCAGACTGGATGCCTTTATCTGCCATCATGTTTCTATGTTCTATGTAACTTTTTTTAAAAAAACACACATGATACATACTAACTGGAATTTATTTATAATTCATGATCAGTTCCATAGGTTTTCACTAGATGCTTAGCTTGGTATCATGGTTTATCTATGCAAACCGAGGGTTCATATATTTCCTTCTTGAGCAGTAGGCTAAACAAAAGCACGTCTCAATAAGGACCAAAGAAATCACTGCGCGTCATCTAGCTTTTGCATTCATAAGACTTTATATTTAATTACCGTATTTTCACGCAGATAACGCGCACCCGTGTAAAACGCGCACACGGGTATAGCGCGCAGAAACCACGATTTTATGTACAAAAACTTTTGTATACCGCGCTCACGGGTATACTGCGCATGCAGCCCGACTGTCCTTTCGCCCGCCCCGACTCTCCTCTGGCCACCCCGACTCTCCTTTCGCCCTCCCCGACTCTCCGTGCGCTGTCCCGACTCTCCGTTCATCCGCCCTGACTTTCCGTGCACTGCCCCGACTCTCCGTTCACCCCCTTGAAGGTCTGTCCCCATCCTGAAAGCCTGATGCCCCCCCCGACGTCCGATACATCCCCCCCCCCCGGCAGGACCACTCGCACCCCCACCCCGAAGGACCGCCGACTCCCCGACAATATCGGGCCAGAAGGGAGCCCAAACCCTCCTGGCCACGGCGACCCCCTACCCCCACCCCGCACTACATTACGGGCAGGAGGGATCCCAGGCCCTCCTGCCCTCGACGCAAACCCCCATCCCTCCAACGACCGCCCCCCCCAAGAACCTCCGACCGCCCCCCCAGCCGACCCGCGACCCCCCTGGACGACCCCCACGACACCCCCACCCCCCTTCCCCGTACCTTTGGTAGTTGGCTGGACAGACGGGAGCCAAACCCGCCTGTCCGGCAGGCAGCCAACGACGGAATGAGGCCGGATTGGCCCATCCGTCCCAAAGCTCCGCCTACTGGTGGGGCCTAAGGCGCGTGGGCCAATCAGAATAGGCCCTGGAGCCTTAGGTCCCACCTGGGGGCGCGGCCTGAGGCACATGGGCCAAACCCGACCATGTGCCTCAGGCCGCGCCCCCAGGTGGGACCTAAGGCTCCAGGGCCTATTCTGATTGGCCCACGCGCCTTAGGCCCCACCAGTAGGCGGAGCTTTGGGACGGATGGGCCAATCCGGCCTCATTCCGTCGTTGGCTGCCTGCCGGACAGGCGGGTTTGGCTCCGGTCTGTCCGGCCAACTACAGAAAGGTACGGGGAAGGGGGGTGGGGGTGTCGTGGGGGTCGGCCAGGGGGGGTCGCGGGTCGGCTGGTGGGGCGGTCGGAGGTTCTTGGGGGGGGCGGTCGTTGGAGGGAGGGGGGTTTGCGTTGAGGGCAGGAGGGCCTGGGATCCCTCCTGCCCGTAATGTAGTGCGGGGTGGGGGTAGGGGGTCGCCGTGGCCAGGAGGATTTGGGCTCCCTCCTGGCCCGATATTGTCGGGGAGTTGGGGAGTCAGCCGGGCAAGAGGGCTTGGGCTCCCTCTTGCTCCGATCGTGGATGCGGATGCGGGTGGGAGCGCGTGCGAGCGGTCGTTCGGGGTGGGGGTGCGAGCGGTCCTGCTGGGGGGGTGAATCGGGCGGGGTGGGAACTATGTAAAAAAAATTTTGTATACCGCGCTCACGCGTATAACGCGCAAGGGGTATGCGCGGTAGGTAAAAACGCGTATAACGCGCGCGTTATATGCGTGAAAATACGGTACCCTAGATTTTACTAAGCCTATCACCTCAATTGAAATTCTTTGAAGCTCCACTAGATGTAATTCAGACCATGGTTATCTACCCATGAACAGAGCCAGTGAATACTGTAGCTACAGTAGGAGAGAATGTAATCTGAATTCTGTTTGGTCCTTTTTTAGAACTGTGGGACAACTAGCCATGTGGGGCAACTAGTCATGTGATTCCTATTGCATGGCCATATGAGATTTTGACATCTCAGTGGAATAAGGCCAAATTCTCAGGATTGTATTTCTGTAAGTAAAGGTTAGAATAAAATCCCCTGTTCTAGTGACTCTGCCATTCCAGATATTTTGAATGTGTCCTTCATATTCAGGACCTCTGAACACCTCAATTGAATATCATTGCAAATGCATCTTTTGGCATTAAAGACAGTACTGAGCTCTAAAGATTTGGGAAATAAAATGGCCAACAAATTTGTCCTTCAGAAGAAATCTATCTGATTATTTATATGAAAAAGCAGGAACAAGCATGCTTTCACTTGTCTACATTTTGAAACAGTTGAGGTATAGGAAGGACTCCTTGTGGACAGCCCTCCCTGATCTTTGAAGGACAGGAGTTCTGTATGTATTTCCTCTGATCCTAGTAGCAAAAACCATGATAAAATTTAGAAGGAACTAAGGAACTATGATCCTAAAATAAAGAGTTTATTTTAATTGAAACGAATTACAGTCCTGTAGTAGCTATCTTTCAGGAAGCTGATCTGGTTAGGGTCTTCTCAGCCTTAATTACTCAGACATGAGTTGTTGATTGAATCCAAATCCAATCTTTAGTCCTCACAGCATGGATGCTGAAGGTAATGGTGTTTAATCATTTGTGGGGCTTTTGGATGGGGTATGTTGAATTCTGGCTTCTAGAAACTGGAGGAGGTTTATCATCTGGTCTGAGGACTAGGCCTTGCATCATTTCTTTCATCCCATGGAAAAAACATGTGCATAACTTCTACATCTGAGCAACCGTGTTGATTTTTACCTGAGTGCAATTGGTACTTAATAGTACCATGTGAAAGGCATACCCATTTTTGTATAGTTTTGTCAAAATCATATAAGACTTGCTTCAACTGAAGTCTCTTGCTATGTCCAGGGTCATCAGCATGATTGTAACCCAGTAGGGTGGTCCATAAGACTATGGTAAAAATTTAGCCTTATCAGAATATGCTTTCTGATTCCCCGCTTCAGGACTGCAAGATCGGCAGGAAACCCCATCCCCCAACATAGCGATATCACCTGCACCATCCAAATTCTAAAGAGAGGACTACCCTGGAGACAGGCATCTTCCGCTGGCATGCCAGCCCAAATGGCCATGCCAAACAGCCCTTATCTCTCCTATTGCACTTTCAATGTATGCAATGGTGGATCCTCCTCCACTGCTAGCCCATTATCAGTAAGAGTACCTCAAGGCTCTGTCTTAGGACTTCTCCTTTTCTCTATCTATACCCACTCCTTCGGTGCACTGATCTCCTCCCATGGTTTTCAGTATCACCTCTGTGCTGAAAGCTCCCTGATCTACCTCTCCACACCAAATATCTCTACTGGAAATCCAGGCCTGGGTCTCAGCCTGTCTATCTGACATTGCCACCTGGATACCATCTAAAATTGATTATGACTAAGACCAAGCTCCTTATCTTTCTACCTAAATCCACCTCCCCCTTCCCCCGTTCTCTATTTCTGTGGACAACACTCTCATCCTCCCTGTCTTGTTATCTTGCAACCTTGGGGGTCCCCTTTTACTCCTCTCTCTCATTCTACACTCAGATCCAACAAATTACTAAAGCCTGTCGCTTCTTCCTCTAATATTACCAAAATCTGACCTCTCCTTTCTGAGCACAGTACCAAAACCTTTATCCACACACTCTTCACCTCTTGCTTAGATTACTGCAACTTCTCTCGGATCTTCCACTCGGCCATCTCTCTCCCCTTCAATCCATTCAAATAAAGTGAAGCAATCATTTCGAGAACCTGAGGCACAGTGAATGGCAAAGAACATCTATAGTATTAAGATATTGCTTTTCCAGCAGCAGTTCTCTCTTACTGCCAAAGAAAGGCAGGACATCAAAGAACTGATTCACTTTATTAGCCCCATCTACATCTGCTACTGGCATGAAGCATCTCTTTCTATAAAAGCACTACTCAATGACTCCTGCTTTCAGAACTCCAGAAATATCTGAACAAGGCTGTTGCCAAGACTGCATCGACCATATTCACCAGACATCTGGGGTACTTGTCAGAAATTTTGGTTGGTCTGGCCTTTTTTGATGATAGACTAAGCAATGAAGTAAAGTACAAGTTTGTGGGAAACCTTCAGCTTCCACAATCCACAAGTTCAGTGAAACGACTGCCCTCTTGAGTCACTAGGTCCTTTGGTCTGGCATCAAGTATAACAAAGAGAACTTATGTTGTCGTTGGTGTTCTTGACACAAATTGACAAGAAAATGCTGAACAATTTCTGGCTGAAGATCCTGCAAACTGAAGAGATGATCCAAACTACCAGTATTTGAAGTTGTCTTCATCATTAATGACTAATCAATGACTTCACTGAAAGAGCAGTTGCCTTAATGCAGCAGTATAATTCAAGTCTCACAAAGAATGAGGAGCAGAAGCAGCTCCTCCTTCACCTTGTTGCTCAGCACAGAAAGATCTATCCAACTTGTTCCAAAGCCACACTGATGACTACTGACTGAATGTAGGACTACCATTCAGCGTTTACACATAAACATTTTATATTTACTGTGGAATAATGACATTGAACATCGAACAGTGCATAATACATCATTAGACCAGCAAGCCTATTTTCAGCTATAAGTAACACAGTATGTATTTTAACTTCTTTCCATGTGCTTTTGCTCACAATTCAGATTTAGATGGAAACTTTAAAATAAATTCTAAAAAGGCAGTCCCCGAGTTATGGACGCCTGACTTAAGTATGACTTGTACTTAAGAATGTGGTTGCGGCTTCTTCTGATTTTACTGAGCAGCATTTTCAGTGGCATAGACTCCTATGCATCTCCTGCAGCAGATTCAGTAATGATGTATGGCCATATTAAGAACAGAGTGTGGTTGTGCGTGCTGTACCTTAGAGTAGTGTTTCTCAACTCGGTCCTGGAGAGTACCCCCATGCCAGTCAGGTTTTCAGGATATCCACAATTCACAATTGGCAGTGGCCAGACAGAACAAAAGTAGATTTGTGGAGGTCATGTTCTATCAGCTTGATTTTTTTTTTTTTTTTTTGAACACCCTACAACTCAGCTAACAAAACCATCTTTGAGCTTCTGAACCAAAATTGCCAACTTACGACTTTCTTTTTTAGACTTACACGGTAACTTTTTCCAGGTTTTTATGCTGATGATTATACGTAAACCAGCAAATAAAAGCACACGAGTTGTGCAGTTTTAGGTTTATGAAGCTTTTCCTCCTGCTTCTAAGTCTACCACAGTTGAAATGACTTTGAGAACGGTTTGATGAGATGGTTATTTTGATGTATTTTTTAACTTTATTCCTCAACATTGTTTGATTATCTTTTTTAATAGACATATGTATTATTAGAATTTATGGGAACAAGTAAGTAGTGGGCGGGACAATGAACCTTCCACCAATCAAAAAGCCAATGGACCAAACCAAGGCAAACAAGCTGCTGTAAAGCTGTTTATTAATGTCCAAGTTGAGCAGTCCAAACTCAACATTGCCAGAGGTTGTGGTAAGAACAGATAACATAGCTAGTTTTAAGAAAGGTTTGGACAATTTCCTACAGGAAAAGTCCATAGTCTGTTGTTGAGAAAGACATGGGGGAAGCCATTGCTTGCCCTGGATCGGTAGCATGGAATGATGCTACTCCTTGGGTTTTGACCATGTGCTAAGGACCTGGATTGGCCACCGAGAGAATAGGCTACTGGGCTTGATGACCCAATAAGGCTATTCTTATGTGCTTATTTAACACAGTACTGTGTTTTGATGTGGAAAACATGCCTGCATGAGGGGTACTATAAATAAAATCAAATGAAAACAAGTTCAAAATCAGAGCATAAAAACAAATACTATAAAAAGCAACACAACATTGAAAGAAAATCTGAAATACATCAGAAAACCATCATAAAAACATCAGAACTACATGGCCAACCTGAGAACTTGAATCTAGTTTGCAACAGATGATGCTTTACAAGTATGTGTACACAAAATAACTAAAAAAAAACTAAAAAAAAAAACCAATAAAAATAAAAGATAAAGCTGCAGCAAAATATATTTATGGTTAGAAGACATGTTCCATATATATTAAATGTACTTAGCAGCTAGATGAAGTCCATACAATATACAATGTACATTGCCCTATGTAAGAAAAGCGATACTGAGAAATGGGTGAAAACAAGGTCACGCAAGCAGGACAGAAATAGAGTGTATACAAAAAGTATGTATATCAACCATTGCTCATTAAAAAAGTATCCTGTTCTGCTCTTTAAAACCTGGGGAGTATGATACCCAAGTCTTTCAGCAGCTTATTGAGGAAGACCCATCTAAACATTATAAAAAAGTATCTATAGAAAGTGTATAATGGTACTGTACCCACATAGGAATCGGAAGCATAGTAATAACCTATTTAAACTTGATGCACATAAAATGTGTTGCATACAAGATGTAAACAGGAAATACACTACCACAGTGCCAAAACACAAAAAGTTAAAAAAAATCTTGCTGAAACAAAACGTGCTGAAACTACTGCTTAAGTAAAAATAATACACAAGGACCCTTTTTACTTAAGCTGCTAGACGCAAAACATAAAAGTTTGCATACCATGTATGCCACATCGCTACAAGATTGGGGGTGTGGCCTTGATTAATTCAAGTAAGCAGTAGTTTCGGCTTTGTTTGCTTGGTGGAAGGTCCATTGTCATGTCCCACTACTTTCTTGTTCCTGTTTTGCCTGCATGGGTCTGTATCCTGCTGGATATCCCTATATGCAACAAAACATATCTCTCAACTTCTAAGTTGTACAGCCTAGCAGATTCCAAGCTCACAGCAAAGGAAACAGGTCCTGTTGCTTGTTTTCTTGTGTACAAGGTCAGCCACAAGGATAGCAGATCTAAGAACACTGCACAACAATTTTTTGGTTAAGTCTTGATTCCTGAAAAGTTTTTGGTGATTATGACAGGTACCAACTTGGTATGCTCAAATATGGTTTTGGTTTTACTGCATCACGTAAGAACTATGAGAAATAGACATTTTTATGTTTACTGACAATAAAATATATAGTCAAGTTTACGTTTCGCACAAGCGACTAAATGAAACAGAATTAAAAGTGTTTTGCTCCCGAGTTTCTTTTATATTCAGTGTCTGGTGCATCACGTTGTAGCATCCAACAATAGTCGGCAAGCATTGACGGATTCCAATTGCCCTGGTATCGTTTCTCCATCGTAGCTATGTCTTGATGAAACCTTTCACCGTGCTCGTCACTCACAGCACCGAGATTTGCGGGGAAGAAGTCCAAGTGTGAATGGAGGAAATGAATCTTGAGTGACATATTGCACTTCATTCTCTTGTATGCTTTGAGAAGTTTGTCTACCAGCTGAATGTAGTTTGGGGGCTCTGTAATTGCCCAGAAAATTGTCAACAACGTCTTTCAAGGCTTTCCAGCCAATTTTTTCCGGCCCAACTAACAGATCTTCAAATCGCTTGTCACTCATAACATGTCTGATCTGGGGGCCAACAAAAATACCCTCTTTGATCTTGGCATCAGTTATTCTTGGGAACATCTGTCTTAAATAACGAAAACCTTCCCCTTCCTTGTTCATTGCTTTCACAAAATTCTTCATGAGTCCCAGTTTAATGTGAAGAGGAGGCAAAAATATCTTTGTCGGGTCAACAAGCGATTCATGTGCTACATTTTTCTGTCCTGGAACTAACTTTTTACGGAGTGGCCAGTTCTTTCTAGAATAGTGCGACTCTCTGTCTCGGCTGTCCCATTCGCAGATGAAACAGCAGTACTTTGTATAGCCAAGCTGCAGTCCTAGTAACAGAGCAACGACTTTGAGGTCTCCACAGATATTCCAGTTATACCTGGTATACTGGACATACTTTAGTAACATTTCCATATTCTCATATGTTTCTTTCATATGTGCTGCATAGCCAACAGGTACTGAAGGATAAACGTTGCCATTGTGCAACAGAACAGCTTTCAGGCTTAACATTGACGAATCAATGAAAAGACGCCACTCTTCCGGGTTGTGATCACAACCAAAGACCGAGAACAATCCTTCAATGTCACAACAGAAACAGAGACTGTCGACTTGTGCAAAAAATTTGGTTATATCATGATGCCGGTCTCGAAACACAGAAATTTTCGTACCTGGTGATAGCAAACACCATTCCTGCAGTCTCGAACCTAGCAGCTCAGCTTTTGCTTTTGACAGACCCAAATCTCTGACCAAATCGTTCAATTCGGACTGTGTTATCAGATGTGGATCGCCTGATGAGGATGGTTCAAAATCCGGGTCAATGTCACTGTTAGAACCCTGCACTGCAGTTTCTTCATCTGGTTTGTCTAAGGTCCAATCCTCTGGTGGTTTCGGAACTGGAAGACTGTCATCATGTGGCATGGGTCTCATTGCTGAAGGCAGATTAGGATATTCAATTGACTTCTTGTTTTTGGCAGAGAAACCAGACACATTAGTCAAACAGAAATAACAGTCCGTCACATGGTCTTTCTGTTCTCGCCATATCATCGGAACAGCAAATGGCATCGTCTTTCGAGTACCTCTGAGCCAGGCTCTCAGACTAACAGCACATGTCGCACAGCAAATGTGAGGCGCCCATTGCTTGTCTTGATCACCTATTTTGCAGCCAAAATACAGATGATAGGCTTTCTTTACAAGGGCAGTCATCGAACGTCTCTGAGGCGTAAGTGTATATTCCCCACAGATATAGCAGAATGTGTCGCGGCTGTTACGACACCGACGAGACATATTGCCCGACACCAAAACGTCTATAGCATCAAGCTTACTTACTGTTATATTGCTACAGCTACTATACTACTATACTTTACTATACTGATACTATATACACACACGGACTATCTATATTAACCAAATGAGCAGGATCGGTGTATGGAAGCCACCATTATAGCATGGTGAGACAGCGCAAGCTCGTTCAGACCTGCCCAGACATGCCCAGGATGTCATCTTCCATAAAACAGCTTCCAACCTGGCTAGATTTTATGCATGGACATACCCAGGCGGCACAAACCGTTGTTGATAAGACACTTATGGGAGAAAAAATTGTTTGCATCCAAATATAAGAAAAAATCACGACAAAATTGAAGATTTCTCTGAAATGGTACGTGATGGGTAATTTTTGATGTAATATTCATGATCAGCACCCAAAATTCTATAAGAAACACCCAGCAGTGTTCAGGAAGCAAAAACTTTGTTGTGCAGTGGAATCCAAGATGTGGTGGTGCTGCTAAGCAACTTAAGTTAAAAAAATTGTCTCAGTAATACTTTGCTATACATCATATGTGGTTTAGCACTAGTGTTTACTGTTTATAAAAGGATAACACAAGACTTTGTTCTTTTGGGCATTTTACACACCTGTTCTATTACAAGCTGGGAGGAAAGTGCATATATTTTAAGTGAATGCTTTACATTAAATAAGTTCTTTCCATTTTTCAATGATTAACATTGTATTTGTAGATAGTACGCAAACACTTTCTCAGCAACTAAAATATGACATAGCTAATCTAAGAAAAAAACAGCCATATCTGGAGTTAATGGAAAGACTGAAAAATATTTTGACTGGGGTGATAGTTTAGTAATTACTATAAATAGAAGAGTTGTTTTAAATCCTTATTATTTTTAAATTAATAGTCCTCAAATAGTTTTTAGCTGTTTACTGGTTTGTTTTGGGTTTTTTTTATTTTGTTTTGTTTTTTGTTAATGGAGGGGGATAACTGATAGGATGCTACAGTGACAGGCAGACTGAATTGGCAGCTCTGTAACCTCTGATGACAAGAGTCAATATAAAATTTCTTCAGGAAACTGCCCTCTGAAATTTTTACACACATAAATTTCTTGTGTGATGGGAGAGAGTACAGTAAGGGGATAGGATGGAATGGCCAGGGTATAGAAATTTTATTTTATTTTTATTTTTCCTCTAACTCTACTTTTCACTTCACTATTACCCTCCAGGTACTTTAGTTAGATTGTGAGCCTTCGGGACAGTAAGGGAATTTTCCAAGTACCTTTCTTATTTCTAATCTTAATGTATATTTTCTGTAAACCGCTTAGAACCTAACGGATGTAGCGGTATATAAGAAATAAATTACATTACATTACATTACAAGCTAACAGAAGTTGGACAAGCTAATAAAACTGACAACATGATGATGATTGCAAATGTCAATTAACCCAGTACTATTGGATAGAAATTTCATCAGGGGAAGTAAAGTTGTTAATAACTGTTTCATGTAGCAGTGATCCTGGAACTATTAGGAGAGAGAGATTTGATTCTCAGTGGAAGCAGAGCTTTGTGCAAGAGGTAGCAGTGGTATCACTTAGTAGTAATTATCAAATTTGACCTAATCGTCAGAAAAAATACTATCTACTGTAGTATCAATTAACTTTCAAAAGGGACACCTTGGTAAAATGGGGAGTGGAGGAACAAATGGAGCACAAGAATTTTTTTTTTTTTTTTTTTTAATGACATGCCATTTTGGAAGCCCATATAAAATATATTCTGTGTTGAAAACAAAATGACTACTTACATGTTGAAAGAGGCTATTAAGGACAAGCATTATCTTTTTTTAAAATATGGAAGGCAGATCCAAATGAATAATAAAGTACATAATCACTAACAATTTAGATTAAAAACATTTTTAAGGCAGATCAAGAAAAAATAAAGAAGCATGCCATAGAGACAGAATTTGTGAGCCCACCAGGACAGATGAAGAAAAATGCTTGAGTACCTGAATAAATTTATGTAAACTGTTCTGAGCACTCCAGGGAGAACAGTATAGAAAATTTTATAAATAAATAAGAAAACTTTTCAAGTAGATAAAAAGCAAGAAGCCTGTGAAGATGTTGGTTGGGCTACTGGATTACAAAGGGGAAGAGGGATATTGAAAGAGGATAGGGCCATAGCATAAAAGCTAAATGAGTCCCTTGCTTTGGCGTTTCTGAGGTAGATGTTTCCTGTGTAGGATCTCCCCAAATTATCTTTGAAGCTGATGATTCTTGGGAACTGAAACAAGTAACAATGAAACTGGAAGATGTAACAGAGCAACTTAGCATATTAAACAATAACAAATCACATGGGTTGATAATTCACCCCAGAATTCTAAAAGATCTCAAATATGAAATTGTAGACCTATTATCAGCAATATTTAACCTATCATTCAAATGGAGTACTGTTTTTGAAGACTGGAGAGCAGCTCGTGTAGCACCAATTTTTGAAAAGGGCTGTAGAGTGATCTCAGGAAACCATAGGCAGACATCAGTACTAGGCAAAACATCAGAAGCTGTTCTCAAGACTAGAATTACTGGATAGACTTGATATAAGGACAAACATGATTATAGCAAAGAAAAGTTTTGCTTTATCAGTTGTTCAGATATTTTCTGCAAATAAACATGCAGAAAAATATAAACCAATTCATACAATACGCTTGGATATCCAGAAGGCTTTTGATAAAGTTCCTCTTGATTCTGCTCAGGAAACTACAACTTAATCCCCTGACTTTTTAACATTTTATTATATATTGGTAAATGATGGGAAGCAGTTGTATTATATTCTTCCCAAAGAGGTGAATGGTGGAGTATCTTGGTGATCTCTACCAGGGCAAGTACCCTTTAAAATATTGTATTCATAAATGATCTTGAAAAGAGAGAAACAAGTAAGATTTGCAGGTGTGATACCATTATTCACGGTGGTTCATTCATCAACAAATTGTAATGAACTGCAAAAGGACTTAGACTTGGATTACCTACTTTTTCATTGGGTACTTGTTTTGACCAGATCTATCTGAATACTTTTGAAAATACAAAAGTATATGCATTTTTTGCCACTAACCCCCTTCCCACCCTACCCTTTCACCACCACAACTTCTACCTCTGAGGATGGGACTTTTCACCTGCATATAGATATGACCATTTTCAAGTAGCTGCCTTCTGCAAGTAAAACATTTTTTTTACCTTGACATTTTCTCTCCATTTTCATTTTTGCTATATTTTTCATGACATGATTTTTATTTTAATATACATACCAGACAGAGTTGTAGTCTGAATGAAGGTGTTAATGCATTATTCAGTATTTTCAGATATAAGTTCTAATTTTAAATATAAAAAGTAGAATAGGGAAATACAAGACACTTTCAATGCTCTTCTCTCTGCATTTTCTTCATTTAATTCTCTCAAGATTTTACAAGCTTCTACTAACATTTATGCTTCTTTTTCCCTCCACTATCATGCTTGCAGAAAAGACAGGCCTACAGTGAATGGACTAGAGATGTTGATAGTGATGACGATGATTAAAATAATCATCCTTGGTATTAATGACATATGTATGCATGTTATATACGTTTTGTATTATATATCTTGGTCATAGTGGCTGTCTCTGCTTTAACTGCCTCGAAATAATCAAGAGGGTTAGTATTTTACAACCCTTGGCCTAGAAGAGATAGCTGACCACACAAATCAAGATGCAAAAAATATTTAAACTATTGTAATATATAGTAAATTGTTTATTGTGCCTTTAAAGATATATTTTGCTATCATATTTTTGCATTATATTTATAATTTCCCATATTCATAATTTTTTCATTTAAGGTATCATTTTATTTGAAACCATATGTCAAGTGTCAGTTAATATACCTTTGTTGTAGAAAATTGTCTTCAGTGTAACCTTTCTGGGCTGTAGTATAATAATATTTTGATGTAAAAAAGAAAGACTTTGAATTCTGCTTCCTTTTATAAAGCATAATTGTTTTTAAAAAACATAATAAATACAACAAACATTGCATACTAATTTGAAATATCTGTTGTCTTTCTATAGTATTCCTTGTAGTCTCTGGAACTGAATTATACAAATATACCTTATCCTAGAAAGGTTCATTTGTTTTGCTTTTTTATATGCCAGTTGACTTATATTTTTAAATTCTTTATTTTTACCTTCAAATGCTTCCATTTCTATACTATCTAAAATATGAAACTGGTTCTTAGATATTTTATTTTGTATTTATTATTTTATGTATACTGTATGCTTTTGCGCACACATGCTCATATTCTCATTTGTGTAAAACTAATAATTAAATAAATTTGCTCTTAAGAAATGAAAACTTTCTGTTAAAAGTATAGAATAAAATTTTCAGTATATACAACATTTTCTTTTAAATGTGTTTTTTAGGAGCTAAGCAATACACAAAAAAGTGAGCTTACCCAGTTCAAATACAAAATGTCATCTCATATATCATGCTTAATATAAAGTTGGCACCTGTATATTACCTAGCCAACACCATGAGTATACATCTCTTTACAGTAGTAAATAAGTATTTTAAATTAAGTGTACTGTATCACTTTCAGTGCTCAGGCCTCAGATATAATTATTTCTCTCTCTAAATATCCATAACCAGTCTAGAGACTTTATTTTCCTAAAACAAAACTTCTTAAATTTTAACTTAAAAAAGGTTATATAAACTGGCCACGGATTCGAAGAAATTAAAATCTGTGCAGTCTATATCTTTGTATTGTCTATTACAAAACTAACCCCCTCCTCTACAAAGCCGCATGGCAATAGCCCCGAAGCCCTTTAAATCTCTATGGGCTTCAGGGCTGTTACCGTGTGGCTTTGTAGAAGAGGGGGTAAGCATCCAGACAAATTAGTGAAAAGAAATGTTAAAGTAATTTAGAAAATGTCATCAGAGTGGCATTTTAGCAACACTTGCTGCCTGCTTCAGGGGAAAGTAATCAACCACAAATTGTCGAATAAGGAGCATTTTCACTTTGAGTCCTAGAAAGCCTTTTACAGTATTTTGAATCAAATGCAACTGTTCTATGGCATGACTGGAGTACAAGATGCTAAACAATCACTGGCCACAGCTCTGTCCATTCACAGTGCTCATAGTAATGTCATAAAATATTTTCCACATGTAAAGCACGTTCTGCATATAGGGATGGGGCTTATATGCAATTAAGTATATGTGCTGACAGACATGTAAGCATTCCAGAGAAACACAGGAGTGGGGGACAGAGCAGGGGTGGCGTTGAAATATGAACATACCCATCTGTTTTATAAAATATAGAAGTGCACACACACATTTAAACCTTTGGGGTAGGTATAAATTTCAGCAAAAACTTTTGTGCATTGTTAGGGATCGGTCTCAGATCCCTGTGCTGTCAAGTAGATACAGCGTTAAGCGAAGATTTAAAAACTGCACTTTTTATTTACATTGAGAGCAACTTCTTATTCAATAATTTTTCATGCGGTGTTCATGCCCACTATACTGTCTTTTAGCACAGTGATTTTACTCAAGAATTACCTGTGCTGGAAGGTTTTCTGCAGTGGAAGTAACATTGGAGTGGGAAAATCTCAAATAAACCTCTGCAGTAATGCATGGAGCAGTTTACTGCATTAGCCCCCAGTCGCCATGTCTTTCCCTTGTACTTTTAATTTACTGTAGCCATTATAGTGCAAAAACATTGAAGGCATAAGAAGGCATGTCTTCAGCCCCTCCCACATATACACTATGTTCTTTTAGGTATTTATTCTATTTATGTAATTATCATAGAAACATGATGGCAGATAAAGGCCAAATGGCCCATCTGCAGTAACCATTATCTCTGACATGCTGCCATTCAAACAGAATTTGCTTTCACAGTGGTTTACGGATTCCATAACCTTCATTTTCATATTTGTTATTCTACATTGCTCTACATTGTTTGTGTATATATCTGATACTGTTTCATGTTAGTCCTATTACTAAGTTTCAGTTTTCCATTTGCCAGTTTACCTCATTGATTGTATTTGTTTATATTATGCTGTTAACAAAATTGTAAGTTTTATGTTAAATTGTACCTGCTGTACACTAGTGCTGCCCAATTCAGGGAAACAAAATTTGATTCGATTCAACCTATTGAATAGATTTTTTGATTCGATTTTCCTGCCCAATTGGGTGTTTTGTTTTGTTTTTCAAACATCCTGGTGGGTTTATTTTATAGCCTTTTCACCCCTTTTATAGCCTCTTCACCCCCTTTGCCTTCTCCTAACCACGCTGGCGCTATGGTGTAAACAAAATAAACAAACAAAAAATACTTTTTCTCTCTCTGTTAAATCCTAACTCATGTTTGCGGTCTAACACTAGCTCTGGCAGGATACACATTTCAAATCTGACATATTGTAATCACAAAACAGAAAATAAAATTATTTTTTCTACCTTTTGTTTTCTGGTCATTATTCAGATCTTTTTGGTCCCAGGCTCTGGTTGTCTTCTGATAACTTGCTTGCCAGGGTCTCCTTCTTTTTCTGTGCTAACCATCCATCTTCCATCTCTGTCCTCCCCTTCCATTTCCCTTCCCTCCCCCGGAGATCTGGCATCTTTCATTTTTTTCATCTCCATCCACAGATCCACCTTTTCTCAACTACCCTTTCATCCATCATCTCTCCCTCCTTCCCCACCACCCCAAGGTCCACCATCTCTCCCTTTCTTTTCCCAACTACCCTCCTATCCAGTATCTCTATCCCCCTCCACATCATCCCTTGTGTCCAACTTTTCTCCCTTTCTGTTCCTTCCCTCCCTAAATCCCATTGTCCACCATCTCTTTTTCCCTCTCCTCTGTTTTTAGACCCATTATTTCTTCCCCCCAAAGTCTGGCATATGCACGTCTCTTTGAACCCCCCATTCTCTCCCTACCTCCATGTACTTCTACACCAGGGCCCTCCCCGAAGGTCTCTCCCCTCCAAAGGTCTTCCCCCTGCAAAGGTCTGCACCCCACACCTGAAGGCTTGCCTGTCCCCTCTAAAGGCCTGTGCCACCATCCCTGAAGGCCTGTCCCCCCTTCAAGGCCTGCACCCCACCCCTAAAGGCCTGTACCACCATCCCTAAAGGCCTGCATCCCCACCCTCACTTGAGGGCCTACACCCCTCCACCCCGAAGGACTGCATCCCTCTCCCGAAGGTCTGCACACCCTCCCCCGAAGGGCTGCACACCCTCCCCCCCCCGAAGGAGTGTACACCCCCCCCCCCCCCCCCCGAAAGACTGCACACATATCCCCCTACGGAAGGCCTGCGTGTTCCCCCTGACCTTCTGCACATCCATTTACCTAATTTCATTAGCGGAGCAGCCTGCAGAGAGGATCGCCCGTGCTAGTGATCTTTGCAAGCTGCCATAGGTCTTCAGAGCTGTTTCTTCTGCCGCGATCCTGCCTCTGACGTCAGAGGAGGGGCGGAACAGCGGCAGAGGAAAGACAGCTCTGAAGGCTTATGGCAGATTGCAAAAGACCACTAGCACGGGCAATCCTCTCTGCGGGCTGCTCCACTAATGAAATTAGGTAACTGGATGTGCGGGAGACCAGGAGGGAAGCTGGACACCAGCACTTCCCGACTGACCCTCCTCCCTCGCCCTCTAAAGCAGGAGCGGCAGTGGCCAGCCAGCGCTACCATTTCTGCTTTAGGGGGCGAAGGGGAGGGTCAGTCACCGAATCGTGAGGCCGATTTTTTTTGTTGTTGTTGTTTTAAGTCAATTCGAATCGATTCACCTGAAGTGAATCGATTTGAATCGGGCAGCACTACTGTACACTACCTTGGGTGAATGTCTTCATAAAGATGCTTAATAAATCCCAATAAATAAATCCACAGACAAAGACACAATGTCCTAAATGAGCAGGAAGATAGACAAGGAAGGAATGAATAAAACTGATCTTAGTAGCCTAAACGTAACTAACCTAGGCAATAAGTAAATTGACTGAAGAGATGAAAGGAACCATTAGCTCATCAATTCATATACAAAATTATTAGGTAAGGAGGGGTGAAAATGACAGGAATTTATATTCGATTTAAATTTGATATAGGCATTTATGAGCCCAAAGTGTGGAGGCCAAAAATCTAAAAGCAGAACTGCGTGTCAAATACAATCTCAGCTTAAATGGGAAGGGAAGGGATATCACCAAAAAGTTGGCTCAGGCATATCCTAATGGGCAGCTTAGGCAATAAGGAATCAGAGAGCAATTGGAAATAAATGAGGAAATATGTAAAAAGCCTAATGAACCAGCATCAAAATTTTAATTTTTTAGTTCTCCTGCTAATGGAGGGGGGTGTCAATAGTGTTCAGATATTAAGGGGGCCACATGCAGGGCCTGATGCAAGGGTGTTGGGTGCCCCAAGTGAACCATCATTCTTATGAGCTCCTTATTTTCAGGCCTCTGATCTGCCCTGCTATCTACCCTCCCCCAGGACAATATATTTATATATCACATACAAACAAATAATGAGGGCTGTTTCCAAAAGTCCTTTACCCAGTTAATTTGGCTCCTTTGAAAACTTGTCACATTTTCTACAGATAAAAATATTAATTAAGGCTTCTTGAAGTTTGTGTGACTATTGGGGTCTGTTTTGCTTTGACTGAAATTGCCCTTTGCCTGATGGTTGAGCTAGGCACGTTCACATGATCAGGGCATCTAGTATTATATAACATAGAAACATGAGAGCAGATAAAGGCCAAATGGCCCATCCAATCTGCCCATCTTAAGCATCCTCTAGCTCTCCTCCTCTCCCTAAGAGATCCCATATGCCTGTCCCACGCTTTCTTGAATTTGGACACAGTCTTTGTCTCCACCACCTTTACCAGGAGACTACGTGGTCTGACAATTAAATTCGCAAACTTGTCTCTGTGCGCTTATGTTGGCAGCACTGTACAAAAAGCTCGTTAAGGTTTCATAACATTGGTATCAGTTGTGTTCATGTCGAGTGGCAGTCATTATTGTTGTTTGTTTTTGTGTGTCGTTGTGAAAATGTTAAAGCTTGAATTAGAGCAACGAATAAACATTAATTTTCATGTTAAACTTGGCAAGAGTGGAACTAAAATCAGAGACATATTAGTCCAAGTCTATGGGGATAATGCCATGAAGAAAATAGCAATGTTCAAGTGGATTAAATATTTTTCTGAGGGGAGAGAAAGCATCATTGATGAAAAAAGGTCAGGGTGGCCAGTAGCGAGCAGAACTGACAAAATCATTGCAAAAATTTGTCGATTTGTGCATCAAAATCGTTGGCTGATTGTGAGAAGCATACTAGACCAAGTAAACATCAATAGAGAAACAGGAAAATCTTAACTGAAAATCTTGGTATGAGAAAGGTGTGTACAAAAGGAATTCACTGATCAACAAAAGCAAAGGAGAGTTGAAGTTTACCAAGACCTTTTGGGAAAGGCAAGACGATGTTTTGGACCATTTTATCACTGGTGATAAAACATGGGTATACCAATATGACCTTGAAATAAAGCCTTAAAGTTCACAATGGAAGTCAGCCAATTTTCTACAACCAAAAAATTCTGCCAGTCCAAATCAAGAGTCAAAATGATGTTGCTAACCTTTTTTAATATCGGAGCGATTGTTCATTATGAATGTGTACCAACTGGGCAAACAACCAAGTTTACTACTTGGAAGCGCTGAAAAAGGCTATGTGAAAATGTTTAGACTAAATGACCTGAATTTTTCGCCAACTGTTCATGGTTCTTGCATCACAACAATGCACCAGCTTACACAGCACTGTCTGTGAGGGAGTTTTTAGCCAGAAAACAACTTGATCTGGCCCCCAGTGTCTTTTTTTTTTTTTTTTACCTGAAGATAAAGGAAGACTTTTGATGACATTCAGGACATCAATGATGACAGCTCTGATGGACATTCCAGAAAAAGAGTTCCAAAATTGCTTTGAAAGGTAGACTAGGTACTGGTGTTGGTGCATAGCTTCCCAAGGGGAGTACTTCGAAGGTGACCATAGTGATATTCAGCAATGAGATTTGTAGCACTTTCTAGGATGAGTTCACGAACTTAATTGTCAGACCTTGTATTCCACACATTACTCCTGAGCTTCATAATGTCATCCGACGCCCTTTTACTGTGAAATTTCCTTTCAGTTGAAAAAGACCCACCTCATGCATATTTATACCATATAAGTATTTAAACATCTTTGTTCCCTCTCCCACCTTACCTTCAAAGTATATATAATGAAATTTGTCTCCTTACGCCTTATGATGTAGACCACACACCATTTTAGTAGCCTTCCTCTAGACCAACTCCATCCTGTTTATATCGTTTTGAAGCTGTGATTTCCAGAATTGTACACAATATTCTAAATGAGGTCTCACCAATGTCTTATACTTCCTTTTTCCTACTAGCTGTTCCTCTCCCTATGCATCCAAGCATCCTTCAAGCTTTCACAGTCATCTTTTCAACTTGTTTGGCCACTTTAAAATATCACATACTGTCACACCCAAGTCCCACTCCTTTTTCTTGCAGAAAAGTTCTTGACCCCTAAACTGTACCGTTCCCTCAGGTTTTTATAGCCCAAATGCTTGGACTTGCATTTCTTAGCATTAAATCTTTTAGCTGCCAAATTTCAGACCATTCCTCAAGCTTCACTAGGACCATCTCATGTTACCCACAGGGGCGTCTATTGCAGATCTTGGTATCATCTGCAAAGAGACAAATCCTACCAGATAGTCCTTCAGTAATATCGCTTACAAAAATGTTAAAAAGAACAGGCCCAACAACTGAACCTTGAGGTACACCACTGATATCATCCCTTTTCTCAATGACCACTACACTTTGTCGCCTTCCATTCAATCAGTTCCTCACCCAGTCCGTCACTTTGGGGCCCATTCCAAGGGCACTCAGTTTATTTACATGGTCGAGTCACATTATTATGACCACCACCTACCTCTGATGTCAGGGACACACAGACTTCATGGGTATATAAGGTGATATGTCAGCAAGTTGTCAATATAGCTACTTTTATTAGACATTGAAAAAGTTATGATCATCGTTACTGGGCCAAGGGCAGCCGCATTTTGGAAACGACAGTCTTTCCAACTCTTCACAGGCTGCTATGGTTAAAGTGTACCGTGAGAGGATAAATGGAACCTTTTTGACGACCCAACATGCTAACTGGTGGGCAGCATGAGCCATTGCTATGAGAGGTTGAACGTCGACTATGCAGGTTGGTGCGGGCTGATCGGCACGCTACCATGGAGCAACTATTGTCCAAACGAACCAGGGGGCTTCCAGATGTGTGTCCAAAACAACTGTGCAGCAAACCTGTTGCGAATGGGGCTCCAAAGCAGACGGCTGGTCACTGCACCCATGTTCACAAGGGTTCATCACAAGAAAAACAGCTACAATTTGGGATATGAAACAGTGTCCTGTTGTGGATTGGGAACTGGTTAAAAGAGAAAACAGAATTAATGTGAAATGGGCAATTCTCTCAAATGAGGTAGGTGACTAGTGGAGTACCACAGGGATCTTTTCTGGGGGTGGTGCTTTATAACATATTGATAACTGATCCAGAAATGGGAAATGGAGTGAACAAATTATTCAAATTAGTTATTCAAATTAGTTAAATCAAATGAAGTTTATAAAAAATTGCAGGAATATCTTGGAAGACAGGGCATCCAAATGGCAGATGTACTGTATGTATGCAAACCTTGGCCTTCCATAAATGTATTCCTCTACTGGACTATCTTAAGAAGGCCAGGGCAGGGTTCCAACCAGGAAATTTAAAAGCCTGGTGTTAGGGATAATGAGAGCTCAAGATGAATGAGCCTCCATGACAGACCCTAAGACTAAGGAAGAAATTTGATTCCCTATTGCTTCAGGGTAGAATAGGCTTCCTTACATGATTAGAGGAAACAACAACGGGGAGCCTGAATGCTTAATAATTAGCCTGTAAGACAGAACAGTCCTTTTTTAATTTTGGGACCCAAAGTTCTTTGTCGAGAACCCTAAACTATATTAATAAGTTTTTCCTGCATACGTTAGCATAGTGGATAAGTGCAAAGTGATACATAAAGAGAAGAATAGCACAAATTATAATTACATAATGCTATGTTCCACACTAAAAGGAAAAGGGTCTAGGTGGTGTGGATAGCATGTTGAAATCTTCAGTATGCTATGACAGCCCAAAAAAAGCAAACTGTTAAATTAGGAAAGGAAGAGAGAATAAAATGAAAAATATAATGCCTGTGTATTGCTCCATGATGTGACCACATCTTGACTGTTGTGCACCAAAAATATATAGTGGAATTAGAAGAGGTATAGCGAAGGGCTAAATGATTAAGGGGATAGAATGAGTCATATAGGCTTCGGTTCAGAGAAGAGCCAGCTGAGGGGAGATATGATAGAGATCTATAAAATCCTCAGTTAAGTGGAACAGGTAAACATGAATTATGTATGTTTTTTTAAAAAAATTACAAAGATGAAGGTACACGCTATTAAGTTAGTAAGTAGCATACTTTAAACTGGAGACAATATTTTTTTTCACTTCACACAGTTAAGGTCCAGAATTCATTGCTGTAGAATGTGGTAAAGCTAAGTAGCATGGAATCTTGCTACTTTTTTGGAATCTTGTCAGATACTTGTGGGCTGGAGTTGGCTACCTATGGAAACAAAATTCTGGGTTAAATGGGCCTTTTTCTGACCCTCCAATATACACAACTGGGAAGAATTTCAGAAAAAAGGTTTGTTCCCAAAAATTCTGACCCAGCATGAGATGACTTATGCTCGTATATTCATGTTATCTTGATTCCTGGAAATACTTCTGTTCTGGCATTTGCAAAGCAGAGTGAAACTCAGTAAGACTAGGTATTAAAAGATACCTTTCTTTATAAGTACGACAAGTTTTAAGAAATGTGTAGAAATTAAGGGCTCCTTATACAAAGGTGCGTTAGGGCCTTAACATGTGCTAAAACGCCATGCGCACTAGCTGTTACCGCCTCCTTTTAAGCAGGCAGTCATTTTTTTGGCTAGCACGCGCTAATTTTGTGTGTGCACTAAAAACGCTAGCGCACATTAGTAAAAGGAGCCCTAAATCACTGTTTATGCAAGAAAATGTTTAGTTTAAAAAAAAATATTGTTTTATAGAGAGTGACTTTAAGATCTGGCCCTAGCTTTTCTCAAGCAGGCGTTCCTTGGGGTGTTCCAAGAGGAAATACTTTTTTAAAAAAAAGAACATGTGGGAAGAAGAACAGCTGTAGAATGGATTTGGATTTTGGATTGAATTACTTGCCTTTCAAAATTTGCTCACGAGTTACAATTCAACTACAAAGAGTAAATTTTAAGTTAGTGACCTACGCTAACTCAGGCACTGTTATGTTTGGGATACTGTTGGTAATACAAGAAAACTGTAGAAATCACATTGGTAGACACTAGAGAATGACACGGTGACAAAATTCATCACCGTTCCCGTCCCCGTGGATAACCGCAGGAAATAATCCCATGTCATTTTGTAGTGTCTATTTCAACCTCAGTCCTTCTACCCCAGCATTCTTCAACGCAAAGCTTGCGGGTCAGTGGTTGTGGCCATTCATACTCTGATTCTTATGTGAGCCAAGGATAATGAAGCCATTGTGACATCACTGATGTGATTGGCTCTTAGGCACTGGTGGAAAGAGGCATTATGACATCACAATATCTGCTTGTAGTGTCTGTTTCAACCTCGGTCCTTCTACACCAGCATTCTTCAAAGCAAAGGTTGCGGGTCAGTGGTTGTGGCCATTCATACTCTGATTCTTCCCTCTCTCCTTAAAGAATCACATGAAGATGGTTTCCCGCGGTTATCCGCGGGGACGGGAACGGTGATGAATTTTGTCACCGTGTCATTCTCTAGTAGACACCTCTTCATTATTTGTGCTATATACTGTCCTGCTGCTTCTTGTCATCTTTGCACCTCATCATTTACCATACTAGCAAATCCTGTTAAAATCATAGTTTGCAGAACTTTATAGGTCACATCCATCACAAATAGGTGATATCCAAGACAACAGCTAAATTTCACTGAGCTTGTTGCTACCATTCATTACTAAATGTATTGACAGTTATCTCTGATTTGTCATTGATAATTACCCAGTCTTTGTCTCACTGCTAATTGACTATCTCTTTAAACGATGTTAACTGAGTCTGTGTTGTTCCACAATGGCAACTATGAGGGGGTGCTGAAAAGTTCTCAGCCCAACCAAGAAGGGAGTAATATGGAGCCGTGAAGCTTGCAAGTTATTCCATGTATTCACCCCTAAGTTCAACACACTTGGCACGTCATGTTTGAAATTTCTGTAACACTTCCAAAAAATATTCTTGCCTAGTACTGAAATACTGGTCTGCTGCTGCAATCGCCTCCAAATTGTTCAAAAATTGTCACCCTTTCAAACTCTTTTTAAACAGAAAATAAATGGAGCAAGATCGGGTAAGTAGGGGGAGGATGGTCTGTGTACTGAAACCCAACTGTGTCAAAACATCCATTGTTTTGCCTGCCTTGTGAGCAGGTGAATTGTCTTGCAAAAATAACTTCTTTCCTCGTCTTCCCTCTTCTTTTTTTTTTTTTCTTTCAATGCCTCCTTTAATCAACGCAGCAAATTACAATAGTATTCTGCATTAACTGTTTGGCTTCCTGATCCCAAAACACTGTGTCCTTGGCCTTTCCTGTTGACTTTTGAGTCTTGGATTTCCTTAGCCTTGGAAAACCAAGTGCCACCATTGCATGAACTGTGGTTTTGTCTGGGGATCACAGTGGTGTAACCATGTTTCATCAACAGTAACTAATCAGTTCAAACAGTTGGCACCAGCTCGTTGAAAATGCTGCAAAATCAATTTGGAAGTGCCCATTCAACATTGTTTCTCGTCAGCATTCAAACATTTGGGCACTCACTTGGCTGATAGCTTCTGCATACCCAGCCACTTGTGGATTATGCACTAGAGAATGACATGGTGACAAAATTCATCACCATTCCCGTCCCCGCAGATAACTGCAGGAAATAATCCCATGTCATTTTCTAGTGTCTATTTCAACCTCGGTCCTTCTACACCAGCATTCTTCAAAGAAAAGCTTGCGGGTCAGTGGTTGTGGCCATTCATACTCTGATTCTTATGTGAGCCAAGGATAATGAAGCCATTGTGACATCACTGATGTGATTGGCTCTTAGGCACTGGTGGAATGAGGCATTATGACATCACAATATCTGCTCTGGATACCAGAGACTTTCATTCTGTAGTGTCTGTTTCAACCTCGGTCCTTCTACACCAGCACTCTTCAAAGCAAAGCTTGCGAGTCAGTGGTTGTAGCCATTCATACTCTGATTCTTCCCTCTCTCCTTAAAGAATGACATGAAGATGGTTTCCCGCGGGGACGGGAACGGTGATGAATTTTGTCACTGTGTCATTCTCTATTATGCACCCAACACATTCCCTGGATAACTGTAGTGTCTTGGCAATTGTTTTAGCCAATAGTTGCTGATCTGCCAAAATCAGGTCATGGCCATGGTTAACAATTTCAGGAGTTGATATCATTTGAGGCCTCCCATACCTTGTTGCATCTTCGGTCTCAAAATCTCCATGCTGAAAGTTTGCATACCACTTCTTCACTGTGGAGTATGATGGACATTTGTCACTCATGGATTTCCTTTGGAGTTTTCTTCTGCAGGAATAGGAACTTCATGATGACTCAGAGTTACACACTTGAAAATTCCACACTTTTCATTAACCTGGTTTCAATCAATAATCTGAAACAATATCAAAATATAGCATCATGATTCTGCAAATTGTCATAAGAACATAAGAAGTTGCCTCCGCTGAGTCAGACCAGAGGTCCATCCTGCCCAGCGGTCCGCCCCCGCGGCGGCCCATCAGGCCTAATTGCCTGAACAGTGTCCATGACTAATTTTATAACTGCCTCTGATCCTCTAATTCTATCCCTATTACCTACCTCTACTCCTATCTGTACCCCTCAATCCCTTTGTCCTCCAGGTATCTGTCCAGACCCTCTTTGAAGCCCTTTAGTGTTCTTCTGCTTATTACATCCTCCGGTAGCGCGTTCCATGTATCCACCACCCTCTGAGTGAAAAAGAACTTCCTGGCGTTTGTTCTAAACCCTTCCCCTTTCAGTTTCTCCGAGTGCCCCCTTGTGCTTGTGGTTCCCCGTAATTTGAAAAATCTGTCCATGTCCACTCTTTCTATGCCCTTCATGATCTTGAAAGTTTCTATCATGTCTCCTCTAAGTCTCCGCTTTTCCAGGGAGAAAAGCCCCAACTTCTTCAGTCTGTCAGTATATGAGAGGTCTTCCATACCCTTTATTAGCTTAGTTGCTCTTCTCTGGACTCTCTCAAGTACCGCCATGTCCTTCTTGAGGTACGGCGACCAGTACTGGACACAGTACTCCAGGTGCGGGCGCACCATTGCACGATACAGTGGCAGGATTACTTCCTTCGTCCTGGTTGTGATACCCTTCTTAATGATGCCCAACATTCTGTTCGCCTTCCTTGAGGCTGTGGCGCACTGTGCTGACACCTTCAATGATGTGTCTACCATCACTCCCAGGTCTCTTTCAAGGTTACTCACCCCTAGCGGTGATCCCCCCATTTTGCAAGTGAACATCGGGTTCTTTTTCCCTACATGCATGACCTTACATTTTCCTATGTTGAAGCTCATTTGCCACTTTTCGGCCTACTCTTCCAGCGTTGTCAGATCTTTTTGGAGGTCTTCGCAGTCCTCCATGGTTTTGACCCTGCTGTATAGTTTAGTGTCATCCATAAATTTAATAACCTCACATTTTGTTCCCGCCTCCAGGTCGTTGATAAATATATTGAACAGGAGCGGTCCCAGCACCGACCCCTGCGGAACTCCGCTCGTGACCCATTGCCAGTCTGAGTAATGGCCTTTTATTCCAACCCTCTGTTTCCTGTCCGCCAGCCAGTTTTTGATCCATCGGTGGACCTCCCCTTGCACCCCGTGGTTCCATAGCTTCCGTAGCAGTCTTTCATGTGGTACCTTGTCGAAGGCTTTTTGGAAGTCAAGGTACATGATGTCTATAGATTCCCCTTTGAGGGGGCTGCTTACCCCCTCAAAGAAATATAATAAGTTAGTGAGGCATGACCTGCCCTTGCAGAAGCCATGCTGGCTCGGCTTTAGTTGCCCAAAATAAAATAACACTCTTTTTAGGTACAATGGCAAAATAATGCTAAGAATTTAAGAAATTGGTTGGACAGAACTTTTCAGCACCCCCCCCCCCCCCACCCCCAATAAGATTTTTAAAAATTGATACTTAGGGATTGAACAAGACCTCAGATGTAATAGACTCTTAAGTGTTGCTAAATTTGGGTTCAGTCTCTTTATTTGGAATAAGATAAAAAGGCAAACACAAATGTATGCCATCCTTTGTGCAACAGTTTTACTTGAAGTACATTTGGTCAATCTTGGCCAAGTAGGAAGGACAGCTAATCTGTCCTCCCCCCCCCCCCCCCCTCTGATGCAAAATATTGCAACAGTACTTATTCTGTTTTGTTTTGATTATTTCCATCCCTCAGGCAATATCCTTGTTGGCATGCCCTATTCCTGCCTGACATTGGTCTTGCTTCTCATAAGAACATAAGCATTGCCATACTGGGACTGACTGGAGGTCCATCAAACCCAGTATCCTGTTTCCAACAGTGACCAATCAAAGGTTACAAGTACCTGGCAAGATCCCAGAAGAGTAAAACAGATTTTATGCTGCTTATACTAGAAATAAGCAGTGGATTTTCCTAAGTCCATCTTAATAATGGCCTATGGATCCTATTAGGAAATTATCCAAACCTTTTTTAAACCTTGCTAAGTTAACTTTATATTACATTCTCTGGCAATGAATTCCAGTGTTTAATTACACATTTAATTAAATATTTTCTCTAGTTTGTTTTAAATCTACCACTTAGTAACTTCATTGCATGCCTCCTAGTCCTAGTATTTTTGGAAAGAATAAACCGGTGATTCTCATCTACCTTTTCCACTCCGTTCTGTATTTTATAGACCTCTAGCATATCTCTCTTCAGCTGAAGAGCCCTAGCCACTTTAGCCTTTCCTCATAGGGAAGTCACCCCATCCCCTTTATCATTTTTGTTGCACTTCTCTATACCTTTTTTAAGTCCACTACCATATATCTTTTTTGAGATGCAGTGTCTTTAAGGCCACTATATCACTTTGCTGAATGTGCAGTATTGCTGAGATTTTTATGGCTATTTGAGCCTTTGTTTGTAGTACTGGGGAATGTCATGTTTTTGGCCTCCCTCTTTTCTTGTGAGCCACTAGGTAGGAAATACACAGCCTAGCACAGTAGCTCTCAAACATCCCAAAGAAGTGCCACAGCCAGGTTTTCAGAATATCTGGCATGCAACTTCATGAGAGAAATTTGCATATGTTTCTTTCATTGCATGCATACTCATTGTCAATATTCTAAAAACCTGATTGGCTGGTGCTTCCCTAGAACAGATTAGGACATTTGTTTTTACAATTTACAGTTTTGGATTTGTAGGTGCTATTATAAAATGGAAAATCACTCGGCAGTAATATTCTGGACTCACACGCAAGGAATATAAAAAGCACCAAATGTGTCCCTGTGATCTTACAATTGCTGCTTTATAAGAAGAATAATGTCATTGTGGGATTATATATATGTTTGTTTATGTTTATTAAAATTTGATATCTCGCAGACGCTTTCAATAGTTCTCTGCAGCTAACAATTAAAACATATATTCAATAAAAGAAAGGAATTCTATAGCATATAGGAAAGACCTGTGCAATCATACAAGAGGGGGAAAAAAACACTTCATAAGAAATACACTTCTCCCTCCGTAGTCACTGTGATAGGAGATTAACAGAACCGCAAATGCAGAAAAACCGCAAATAACTTTTTCATATGTTGTTAGCTGTTTTGTATTAAAAACCATCGTGAATATAGTGAAACCGCGAATAACATGGTGGGAGATCTGGTCTGTTCCTGAAGGAGAGGCAAAACACGGTGAAGAAAGTGCTGGGAATCAGCGATTTTATCTGTAAATGCTTGGAATCAGCGATTTCTCTATGCAAGCTGATGTAATTTGGGGGGAGGAGCCAGCAAGTTAAAAACCGTGAATAATCGAAACCACAAATACGGAGGGAGAAGTACAGTGGTGCCTCACACAACGAACTTAATTCGTTCCAGGAGCAAGTTTGTTATGCGAAAAGTTTGTTATGTGAAACGCGTTAAGCGCAGTGATTAACGACTGCCTGCAGTGCCTGCGCGGAAGGATGCAATACATCGGCAGCGATCGTGGAAGCTCGGGCGACTTCGTTGTGTGAAACGAAGTTCGTTGTATGAATCATGACATGAAGTTCGTTGTGTGCAGCGTTCGCTGTGCGAGGCGTTCTTTATGCGAGGCACCACTGTATATGTTAATAATCTTAATATGCTCATTTTGAGGAATGTCAGACCCAAAGGCAGAGTGATAAAAGTAAGTCTTTAATAGTGTCTTGAAAGCTTTGAAGTTCAGTTCAAGACGAATATTAGGAAGTTGGTTCCAAGAACTCAGCACCAGATTTTTTTTAAATGCTCTATTTTTTTTAATGTTATATTCCCAATTTGTTCTAATCTAATATCTTGTAAGGACCTAAGCACTCGTGATGAAATACATGGAATAGCTAATTTAGATAACTGGGTTCAAGCATATGAAAGGCTTTGTGTGTTAACATTAA